>NW_027555625.1:380670673-381270673 GCF_003287225.1 Phascolarctos cinereus
GTGTGGCCTCAAGACCACAGGTTCTCCACCACTGGTTTAGCTAAACAATTTTTGCTACATAATTTAATGGATTATTATTATGCTGTAAGAAACAATGACTATGATGAACACAGGGAGGCATGGAATGACTCATATGAACTGATGCAAAGTGAAGTCACTAGGAAAAAAAAGAATATATACAATGACAACATTGTAAATCAAGAGAACGAGAGTAACAACAAAACAATTGAAACTGAATGCGCAAAATGAAAATAACCGCACTTGGCCTCAAAGAAGGCATATGAGACATTTCTTCTTGCTTCTTTGCAGAGGTGAGAACCATGGATACCATACACTGCATATAATGTCAGACTTTGTTTTGTTTTGTTTGGATATGGATTGTTTAGTTTTATGGAACTTTTATTTCCTTTCCTTCTCTTTTAAAAAATTCTTTATTATTAGGAATGGTTCTCTGGGAGGAGGAATACAGTGGAAAATAGAACTGCTACAGAAATAAAAAAACATTATCAGATTCATATATAAAATAAAATAAAATGTGAAAGTATAATGTATATAATATGAAAACCAAATAAATTATCTCCCTGTTGCATGCTTCCAATAAGTTATTATATTGCTGTGAAGAAATAAATGGTGCAGGTAGACTTCAGGGGCCAGTAGACATTTGCAAAGTAGAAAAGGCTAAAAAGATTAATTTTCTTCAATGGCAGTATACATAAGATCACTCTGGAGTAATTACATGTAGCAGTCTGGGAAATCTGAATCTTACCTTCCCTACAACTCAGACTTTCAGAGTTTGGAGAATCAAATGAATCTCTTGCGGATTCACCAAGCATAATTCTATAGCCTACTAACTAAGAAAGTTAGTGAAAGAAAGGTATTTTTTTATTTTTTATTTTTGTCCAACAATTGTACTAGCTAAGTAGGGAGAGGAGGAGACGATTATTACCAGAAGGTTGACTAGTGGGTGATCATTCTTTTTTGGCAACAAAAAAGGATTCTGGCCACGAAGCAGACAGACATGAAAACTTACCCTCCCTCCTTCACAACCCCAAGAATCATTCATTTGATAAAATGATCAGCAACAATGAGAACATTGACACTTTCCAGACAATCTGCCTAGTTGCTGACCCCCACGTATGACATTTCATTTCCTGTCTATCTTCTTGCCTGGAAGGCTTTGTTTTTACAGTATGCTCACCATAAGAACTTAGCAAAGTTGTCAATGCAAGCAATATTGTCTATATTTTTCAGATGACTAATCTATAGATCAAAGAAGTAACATGACTTGTTCATCTTTACTTCCGCCTTTTGGAACTTCTGCTCCCTTTCAAGGTTCAGTTCAAATGTAGCTTCATTTAATAACCCTTCCTGATTCTCTTTCCCTCCCCCACAGTTCTCACCTCAACCCACACAATTACTTTTGTATGTATTTTCTACTTACCTTCCTGTACACATGTTGTTTTTCCCAATAGAATGTAAGCTCCTCGAGGACAGGGACTATTTTATTATAGTGTTTGCATCTCCATTCCTTAGTATAGAGACGACTACAGAAGGTCAGATGCCTTCATACTGCATGTATTTGTTGAATTAATCGATCATGACCATGATGACATTTCTCTTCTCATTGAAATGGTGTTATCAACCCAAAAAAAGTTAGAATAAAAGAAAAAAAACACCAAGTACACTACTAGTTAGCATGTTATAGCAGCGTTCCTTTGCTGAGTGCAGCAGCACCTAATGAAGAAAGAGTAGTAGTCTGATTCAATCAGAGATTTCCTTAAGGGCACAGTCTGTGTTATAAATTCAAAAATAGGATTTTACTCATTTGACTTGCCTAGTTGTATCAGTCATTGATGAGTGATGGATTGTGACAAGTGGACAGCTTCTAAATGCCTAAGCTCATAGGCCCACAGATTTAGGGCTGAAGGGGAGCTCAGAAGTCATCTAAGAGGGCTGAATTTAGAGTCAAGAAAACCTCGGTTCGGAGCCTGTCTCGGATATTTATTACCTGTGAGCAAACCATGTAGAATTTCACTGGGCCTCAGTTTACTCATCTATCAAATGAGGGGGTTGGATTAGTTCCTTTCTACTCCTCAGTTGTTGTTCCTATAATCTAATTCTAAATCTAGTCTAGCCTGTTCATTTTACAGATGAGGAAACTGAGGCCCAAAGAGCGGAGGGATTTGTCCAGACTTACAATGTTAGGATATAGAAGTTAGGCTGCAAACTCAGGCTCCCTGTTGAATCACAGTCACTTTTTTTTCCTTCCCCTTCCAGCTTCTTACGGACTTCTAGTTTAAATAATGATCAGGAAACATCCCTAATACATACTGTTTGCTTCCATAGACTTAGGAAATACAATCTGTTACACTCCTCATAATTGCCCATTGACTCCTCTAGATAAGTCGTTGCCCTTTTCTGCTAAGGGTGTCACTTCATCAGGCTGGTATAGTACACTGTACATTAAATCAATAGAACAAAAATCCAAATGATAATTCATGTTATATTAATTATATGAGGAGTAGGGTTAGAGCACAGAATCCTGGCTATATCTTCTATGCCACTCTGAGTCTTTTAATTGACTTCAGCCCAGCCATTCTTTCTGGCTTCAGTTTTAAGGCCCAGTGTCTATGTGGATGAAAAATCATTCTGACTGGCCCTCCAAATCCCTTCCTAATTGAACACAAAACTTGGAATCAGACCATCTGAGCTTGAATCCTAATTCTGCCCTGTACTAGTCACTCATATGACTTCAGATAAGACTCTTAATATTTCTGTCTCAGTCTCCTCATCTGTCAAATGGGTATAATTATACTTGTACTACCTATCTACCACAAGTATGAGGAAAGTAAACTTCAAAGTGTTATATAGGTATGAATTATTATTATTTGCCTTCACTTTAAAAAAAAAAACTTTTTCATGTCTTGTTTGCTTCAGTGCATTACACCTACAAAGATTCAGGGTGGGGTAGGGGAGGAGGGAGGATAACGTTAACAACAATTAATACTCAGAAAAGAAGGGAATTAGGAGACCGTGTAATCCAAGGGGCTGCCCCCTTCTGGCTCACCTGCTGTGATCACAGGAGTTTAGAACTCAGGCCAGATAGAAACAGAAAGAAAGACAGAGCTGAACAAAGGTGCTTTGGTCTCATCTCTATCTTTTATCCCCTTAGTGGAATCTTCCTTCCATCCAAATAGATCTGTTAATTAAATATTGACTGTGTTAACTTTCTCATTCTCTTGAGTACCTCCTTCAAGCTATTGTCCTCTGTATCTTTGCTTAGGACTTTCTAAAATCCCCTTCAGTGCTCAACTCAAACCCCGCCTCCTCCCTGAAACCTTCACCCCTTTCCATGGTACTTATCTGGTCCACCCATTTGTCACTTGACACAGATTACACTGTATTGCAATTATTTGCTTACGTTCCTTTTCCTGACACTAAATTATGAGATGGTTTAGGGCAGGGGCCATGTTTTATGTCAGTATCCCTTTTCAATCAATTAATCAATCAACCAGATTTTTTAAAATAAGATCTATGGTGCTGACACATAAGAGTCATTATATAGATATATACATACATACATAAATATATTTATGAACATGTATACCCATATGTTGACTGAATGACTTGAAAATTAGGAAATTGAGGCAGAAAAGCATTGCTTGAGGTTATACACCTGACTAGTGAGTCAGAGGATTAGAATTTAGGTTTTCTGACTTCAAGTATGTTTTTTTTCTATTATACAACAGTTTAAATGGAGCTATTTCAGTCCTCTTCCCCTTATTCTCCCCCAGCCTTCCCACCCCATCCCCTCCCATTCCCATTCCTTTCCCCAACCCTGGTAGCTCTGTGGAAAAGATGATGGCTAAGTTCCAAGGATCTTGCGAATTTTTTTACCCTGGCCTTCCCAAGCTGGGATCATACCCTATTATTTTATTTGCTGTTGCTAGGGCTGCCCAAAGTATTTAGGAAAGAGCAAAGCTATTTGGCATTTTCCCCACAATAATTTAAGGCATGTTCACACTCAAAACACAGAAGGGTAAATGCTACTTTGTAATCTCGTAATTACTTTTCTTTGACATTTTCTCACACCTTGGTTGTGTATTGGTGTGTGTGTATTTGCATGCAAACATTCTATAATCGGCTCCACCTGCTTTTTGGTGGTTGGAACTCTCGCTGAATCCATTATGAAAATGACAGACCTGTCAGAAAGAATTATGACTTCACTGCTTAACAAGTATGTGAACTCTCTGCAGAGCAAGACAGAGGAGCAGAGAATGAGGAGGAAGAGCACACATGAAAAGAAATTTGCCTTAGGCGTCTCTGTCTCGTTCTGAATGTTTTGTGGTTGGATTTTTGCAGCATTCCAGTATTTACAAATGAGCTTCATCATTGAAAAGTTGTCTTTTTCAAGAATTTGGAAGGCAGGAAGAACAGTTTTTTTTCCTGAACATCTAAGGTCAATTACATAAGTGTTTTTCCTAATGATAACAACTTGTGTTTCTATGTGATATCCCTCCCAAGAATTTTATAAAATATCCAGGCAATATTATCCCCATTTTTCAGATGAGGAAATGGCAGATCAAAGAAGCAATGTGATGTCCATTGTCATACATAGCCAGGTCTCCTGCCTTGAAATTCAATGCTCTTTCCACTGTACCCTACCACCTCTCAGTCTAGCTATGGTCTAGATCTGTGCTTTCCTCCCTGTACGTTATGAAAATTCCCTTCACCTATGTAGATCAAATATTGCTGTACAACACTCCAGTGGCTGAGGCACTGAAAGATTAACTAACTTGCCCAGTTCATATAGCCATTATGTGTTAAAAGTGGGTCTTGAACCCAGGTTTCTTGATCCCAAGATGAGACTGGCCTTCTTTTCAACATGTCATAAACAATAAGACCATCGTAATGGATCTCATAAATACATGTGGGAGAGAATCAAGGAGTGGAGCAAGAGCAGGGTTTTCTCCTCTCTAGTTCAAAGGACATGTGTTGTTACATAATATGGAAGAGAAAAGGGGAACTCCAGCATCTTTGGTGCAATGGGCTTTGTGTGGATGGCGTATTATACCTGAAACCAACATGGCTCCTACCCTTCAGGGGCACACACCAAGTAAACACACAGCTGCAACTTTCTGCTTGGCCCACAGATCTGACAAAAGGAGTGGGCAGAAACACAGCAATAACATTCTATCCGACACTGGTTGCCTAGGTAACCAACACACTGTGAGAGAAAGAGACCACCAAACTGAGAAATTCAACAGCATCCTAACAATGTCATGTGTCAAAATAAAGTCTGGAACACAGGACCTGGCAAACAACTCTTCCCTTTGCTATTCCAAGAGGTGATAGCCAACGGGGAGCATCTAGGTACACTGCGCAGCAGAATGAGTCTGGAAGATTCCGTACTTCCAACTCCCCATGGCTTTTAAGGCATCCCCAGTAAGGATAAAGAATAGGGTTTCTAGGTACCTGTCACTTGCCCGTGAATCTAATAACAACAACAATAATAAATAATAGTAATCGCTTCTATTCAAATATTATTTTAAAGTCTTCAAAGCGTTTGATGTGCATTACCTCATCTGAGCATCACAAGAACCTGGGGAAGCAGATGCTGTTGCCGTTATTATTCCCATGTGTATAGGTTCCCCCTAGAACGTAAGCTCCTTGAGGGCAAGAATTTTCCTTTGTCCTTGTATTCCCTGCACCCAGCACTGTTCCTAGTACATAACAGGCATTAATCAATTCTTGATAGCTGGACTCAATCACGATCTTGCAAGTAATATGTTAGAGGCAGGATTTCAGTTCAGGTCTTCCTGACTGCAACCTAGCATTCTTCCTGTCTAGTGTTATAACTTATGCAATTCAAACACGCATTTACAAAGCATGAAAAGGCTGGACAACCTCCTTTAGAGTATGTTATTGCTGGGATCACTTTCTGTGTACAGCAGTTATTTTTAACCTAGGGATCCCCCCCACACATACACACAAAAGGGGATCTGTTGATAAATTTCAGAAGCTCCTTGAATTTGGATGGGAAAAAAATTACATGTCTTTACATTTTTATTTTCACTAACTTTTGGTTTCCTTTGTAATCTTACATATTTTGTTATATCCATTTATTGTTGTTTTTTTTTAATGTTATATCCATTTAAGAACATTATTCTGAGAAGGGGTCTCTAGTCTTCACCAGATGGCCAAAGTGGTCCAAGTCATACACACAAATGTGTCCCGGTTAAGGACTGCTATTCTCAAGTCCCTTCTCCAATGATTGCTTGGTTTTAAATGTTTGGTTTTTTTTAAGCTTACTGTAGTCAATCTAGTTTGCATTTGTAGACACAGACACTTCCTTGGGGTTCATTTACATATAATTTTGGGTAGCATAATCATAATCTTTACCCAATGACCATTTATTAGTCACCTTCTATGTACTAGGCACTATACTAAATGCTGAGAGACAAAAAAACCAGAAAACCATAGTCTGTCCTCTAGGAGTTTGCCTTCTGTTGGAGGTGAAGTTGAGAGATAGGGCAAATAACATGAACTAAGCTAAGTAAATAATATATGCAGAATGAAGACAAATAATTTTGGGGTGAGGACAGCACCCTAAGTGGGGACAGAGAGAGAGTGGTGACAAGAAAAAGGTCCTTGAACTAGCATGAAGGGAGGGAAGGTGTCAAAAAAGTACAAGTGAGGGGGGAAACATCTCAGGCATAGTAGATAACAAATACATGGAGATGGCAGGTGGAATATCTTGTACAGGTAACAAATAGATTTTAACATGGGACATAGTTCAGAAGACTGATTTTGAACAGGCTCAATCAGCAGTTGCCTTTTTTGAAATTAAGAGGTTTTTCCCTCCAGTCAATCCCAGGATAAAGCTGGGTTAAAGTCAGAGTCAATTCTCCTATCATTAATATTCTGTACTATTGATTATAAACTGCTCAAGGCCAAAATATTTCTCTTCCGTGCTCTACCCATCCTTTGTAAGACCTAGCAGACAATTATTCATACAATGGGCACTCAAAAAACATTTGTCGAGGTTGCTGTTAACCAAACAGCTTGGTGACATCAGGCTGAACGTGGAGGCAGAAAGACTTGAGTTCAAATCCTACCTCAGATATTTTATGAGCTGAGTGACCCTCGACAAGTCATTCAACCTCTCTAAGCCTTAGTTTCCTCATCTATAAAGTGAAGAAGCTGTACTTGATGGCTGCTAGAATCCCTTTCAGTTCCAAATCTGGGATACTACGATCTTGATCCTTTGAAAAGTCACGTTCTTTTTCACAGAACTTGAGGATTTGTACATTTTTTTCCTCTCCTATTTTATTTTTGTTCCTCAATTACACATAAAGAAAAAAATTAACATTCATTTTTTAAAAATTTGATTTCCAAATTCTCTCTCTTTTCCCTCCCTCCTCCTTGGTATGGCACTGAATAAGTAAAAATTTAGATAGAATTGTCATTTTTGTTATATTGGCTTGGCCTATCCATAATCAGTTAATATTTCTCCAGTCGTTTAGAGCTGACTTTATTTGTGTGAAAAGTGTTTTGTAATTGTGCTCCCATAGTTCTTTGACTTGTCTTGGCAGGTAGACTCCCAAGTACTTTATATTGTTTGCAGTTATTTTAAATGAAATTTCTTTCTATCTCTTCTTTTTGGACTTTGTTGGTAATATATAGAAATGTTAATGATTTATGTGGATCTGTTTCATATCCTGCAACTTTGCTGAAATAATGAAGAACTTCAGCAAAGTTGCAAGGATGTAAAATAAACTCAAAGAACATTGAAAAGAAACTGTACTATGCTAGAAATGACTAAGTAAGATTTTTGGTGATAGCCAGTATACAAAATCACATGATTTTGATGTTTAAGGTGGCTAGGTGTTACAAAAGGTAGAATGTTAGACTTAGTTTGAATCTTGCCTCAGACATTTGTTAGCTTCATGACCCTGAGTAAGTCCCTTAACCTTTCAAAAGCCTCAGTTTCTTCATATGTAAAATGGGGATGATAATAGCATGTACCTTACAGTGTCATTCTGACAATCAAATGAGATAACACATATAAAGCACATTGCAAACCTTAAAAGGAATATATAAATGTTAGCTATTATAATTATTTTTCAAGAAGTTCTTATGGGCAGAATTAATGTTGGGAGGAAACTATTTGCTGAAAGTAATGAGGCAACTTGGCCAGTGAGGGCCAGCTTAGAACACTACCTGATTTCAATGTTGAAGAACTTATGGATAGAATTATTATTTATCCCTGTCAGAGAGGTTGTTTTTTTAACGAACAATCACATAGCTTTCAGCACCCACTGAGAAATTCATTATTGTAGCAGTATCATAGTATGCTCAAGACTCCACAGGTTATGTGCACCCCACTCAAAGCACCCCAGTTGTAGATGCCACCAGAAGGAAGCCTCTATTGTTACACTGTTGCTCTGGGTAGAGGGGTCAGCAATGACTAACCTGCTTTAGACCCAGGCAGTGTGTGCCCAAAAAATGCAGAGGAAAGAGGACAATACTTGTTTGCAGCTGACTTGCATATTGCTCCACAGGGAAAATGAAGAAACAAACAAGTGAGAAACCCAGAATCCCAGGTATTTTATTATCTCATCTTCAATTCTTCACTTTCTGTGGTTAAGTTAAAACCTAAATGTAAACATTAAATTGTCCTGAATTATATCTTTTTGGAACAAGCATTTATGGTTCATAATGAAAGTACCTTGCTGTCTGGCCTCTGTCATAGCAATTCAGAGCAAAAACCTTTGGAGAAGGGAGGACTTTCAAATATGACTGAAAAACGAATATTTGTGTGCCCCTAATATTTGTAGATTATCTAGTCCATGCTATTTTGAAAAACAAACCCTGAGAAGTGTTAATTAATAAAAGATATCATGTCTTATTAACATCCATATAGTAATTACCAAAATCACAAATCCATCTGCTAAGTAGTTTGCAAATAAGACAAATGACTGTGTTCAGTTAAACAGATTATCAGAGGCCTCGGGGAGAAGAATCTAATAGCCCCAACTAAATCATAAATCAACCTACTATTCATTTTACTGCATAGTCAGGAAAGAAAAAAATCACTCACTTTTAATCTCTTCATTCATTAATCCATTTACTCAATAAATATTTATTAAGTTCCTACTATGTGCAAGACATGGTGTTTGGTGCCAAGAATAAAAGAACAAACAACTCCAGGAGACAGGCTAAGTAAGTGGTATTTCCCCCATCCCCCACCTCCATTTTACCAAAGCCAATTTCAATAAGGTTAAATAACTTTCTCAAGGTACACATCTAGGAAGTGGAAGAACCAGCACTAGAATACTAGTCTTCTCAACTGTATTGTCCGGGTGACCCTCCTTTTTTTATTTTTTGGTGAGGCAATTGGGGTTAAGTGACTTGCCCAGAATCATACAGCTAGGAAGTGTTATATGTCTGAGGCTGAATTTGAACTTAGACCCTCTTGACTCCATGGCCGGTGCTCTATCCACTGTGCCACCTAGCTGCCCCATGACCTTCCTTTCTTCTGACATTGCTCGTTCTCTCAATTCTTTGCTGATCTGCCTTAAGATGCAATTTCCTCCAATAGAATGTAAGCTCTTTGAGAACAGGCACTGGGGTTTTGTTTTGCCTTTACTTGAAAGCTTCCAATGAGGGGGAACCCAATACTTCATGGAAACCCATTCTCCTTTGGACAGCTTTAAGGGTTGGAAAGCTTTGTTTTTGTTTTTACATCAAACCTAAATTTGCTTCTTTGAAACTTCCATACGTTACTCCAGTTCTGACCTCCAGTGTGTTCTGTTCCCTTCCAGATGATTGTCTTGGTTAACATATCCATCTGAATCTTCCAAGTCTAAGCATCATTCCCAGTTCCTTCAATGGACCCTCCTTATGTTGTGGCCCAGGATACTAAGAACCCCGAAATGCAAGGGCAAAGGGTGTGAGTCTGACTCTAAAGAATTCAACCACTCAAGCCTTCTTTCAGTCAGAGACAAGATTTATTGTGTTGCTAATAGAAGCAGGAGAGAGATTTTAAGAATTTGGGCAATTTAATGGGGGCAAGATGGACACTTTTCTATAAAAAGACTATGGGAAAATCTGGGTGGGATTAAGGAATGGCAAGTAGCCTGGGGTGGGGCCAGATGCAGACAAGGAGGGCCACAATGAAAGGGCAGTTAAAAGGATTATCGCCTGGGATGGGATGGGTACCTCAGGCAACCACCAGAAATCTGGGTTCAGGGGCTTTGAGGTCCAGGGCCCAAAGACATGGTCTTTTCCTTAGGGATTCAGATCCCACCTCCATCACTTAGAATGAACTCAAGGTCCTACAGCATCCTGGTTGCCCTCTTCTGGACACTTTTTGGCTTCCCTAAATGTGATGCCTAGAACTGTACACAAGACTGGTCTAACCAGGACCAAATACAGCAGGATTATCATCTCTTTAAGAAGTCCTGCCTCTCTTAAGGCAGGCCAAATTTCATCAGTGTTTGTTTCATTTTTGCATTCATATCACACTGTTATTAAGTCTTTAATCTATAAAGAAGCCAAGATCTTTTTCAGACCAACAGCTGTCTAGCCATGCCTCCCCCTCCTTTTACTTGTGCAGATGATTTTTTGAACCCACATGTCAGGCTTTGCATTTATCTCTATGAGTTTCACTTTTTCTTGATTCAGGCTAATTTTCTAGCCTGCCAAAATCTTTTTGAATCCCAACTTTATCATGCAGTATATTACTCCTAGCTCTGTGCTATCTGCTCCTTTGATATAAAGGCTACCTGTGCCTTTGAGTATTTCATTGCTTCACCTAATATCCCAGCTCATTGAGATCTTTTTGGATCCTGACTTTCTCAACTGCTTTGTGTCACCTACAAGTTTGATAAACATTCTATCTATGCCTTTATTCAAGTCATTGATAAAAATGTTAAATAGCTCAGGGCCAAGGACAATTACTCTTGCAAAATAACAGTCAGTAAAAGTAGGCAATTTTAGGCTGCAATGCTGAACAACCCTCCAGGAAATGGTACAATATAACCTGAGCTGTCTCATGTGAATCAGTTCTGATGTGTTAACTTAGAAATCACAAGCTATAAGGCATGAGGCTGGGGACTCTTCAGACCAGAGGAAGAGAAACATCTACCTTTGTTGGCTTTAAAATATATATACACCTTAAAATAGTTTTTAAAAATGTTTTGTTTGATGTATAACATATCAACTTGCTTGCCTTCTCAATGAGGGGGGTGAGGGGAGGGAGAGAATATGGAACTCAATTTTTAAAATGAATGTTGAAAATTATCTCTACATGTAATTGGGGGAAAATAAGATAATAAAGAAAAAAAAGTTTTGTTTGCCTCTATGTCCCCAATTCAAAAATTTTCCTTTTCTTCTGTGTATTTTCCCAGATTTTGCTGTTGTTTTATTTTTAATACCAATACTACATAACTGAACCTATTTATATATTGTGGGTCTGATTCTTTCTTCTCTCTGCATCACATATTACAATCTTCCCATATTTCATTGTGCAAGGGGGATGTTCCACACCCCCAACTCCGGTTACACAGAAGGGAAAATGTCTCAATTAAGCCAATCAACAAAGGTGTGAACTAGTTGTAAACAATCTTTAATCAAATTGGGAGGAGTGAAATACTTGGGTTATTAAATAACAGCAGAGGAGATGTAATTAGAGGAAATGTATTGGTACTGTTTCAAAGAATTTGAATTCTGGGCCTACATCTATCAGAGAAAGGATCTGAACAAAAAAGTTTACCAAATGTTGGAGTACTTTCAGGAGGCCCACCCTTGTGCCTGTGCCAGAAGAGAACAAGATGTGAGGGTAAGGAAGCCCAGAAGGAATTGTTCACGCTCTCCCCTTGCCTACCCTCGGTGACCAAGAGAAGAGAACCTTGTGAATATCTGAAGGTTGGATTTGTCCCATCTGGCATTGGTCTAGGAGCAACAGTGGCCTCAGGACTGAAGCAGCTTCAGGAGGAGTGAACTGTTTGGGCAAAGAGGACAGCTACAGCCTGTAAACAGTCACTGACATTCAGAGCCCAGCACAGAGCTCCCCTAAGGGGATTTCATGGAGACTCCAAGGGGGAAGGAAGGATTCCATCCAACTGGGACCCGAGTCACCCCTTTGACACATGTGCCAAGTTTGAGCCCATTCTCTCCAAGGACTTCATGATGCAAGAGAAGATTTTGCTCCCAGTTGGTGGGGAGTATTTTATGGCAACTGTCCTGACTCTATCTCTTTAGTAAATATCTGCTTAGTCTGGCCAGCTGATCAATGGAAAACATACTTGTGGGAGCTCTTGAGCAATACTATTAGATACAATCCAGTCCCTCGGGGTTACTCCTAGAACCCCGAGGAGAGAAGTAGTTAGTTGGAATATGGGGAAGTAGCTCTACAAGGGATGTTACAATTATGTTATTCCTTTTACTCTGCACAGTGCCTGGCATATAGTTGGTGCTTAATAAGAAGCCTTTTAATTGTTATTTCTCATGGCTCAATAATATTCCATTATGTTCATACAACACAACTTGCTTTGCCATTCCTTATTACTAGATATATTGGTTATGTCTTTTTTTCCCCCTACTATCAATAATATTCCTAGGGGTATTTTGGAATGGATAGGTCTTTTTTTTTCCTGCTAATAACAAAGTTAAGGTAACATCTTCAGGTTGGAGGATTATACAAGATGGTAGATCTAGAGCCAGAAGGAGCCTCAAAAGTCATCTCCTCCATCAAAAATCCAATCTCCTCATTATACAGATGAAGAAAATGGGGTCAAGGGAGTCTCAGTGACATGTCTAAGGCACTCAAGGAACTATGTTGGGTTTTGGACTCAAGTTCTAGCTGATTGGGGAGCTAGGAGGCTTAGTGGATAGAGTGCTGGGTCTAGAGTCAGTAAGACCTGAGTTCAATCTGATCTCAGACACCTACTAGCTGTATGACCCTGGGCAAGTCACTTAATCCTGTTTTCCTCAGTTCATAAAATGAGCTGGAGAAGGAAATGGCAAACCATTCTAGTGTCTTTGCCAAGAAAAGCCCAGATGAGGTCACAAAGGGTTGGACATCTCAATGATTTTGAGTTTAGATTAGATTTTTCTGAAATTGATGATCTGTGGTAAGGTTTTTCCATTCAATAGCAGCTTGTTTTGTATTCGCTTAATGTTTTCTATTGGGAAATGGCTGTCTTATAAGTTTCTATCACTTCCTTATAAATTGGGAAATGTTTTTTATTTTATCAAAAATATGGCAAAGATTCTCTCAATCTGTTTTTTCCCCTTTTTATTCCAGATACTTTTCCACTATTATATAAAAACGTTTTGGTTTTGTATAATCAAATTCATCTATTTTGTCTCCTCTACTGTGGTTGTTGAACAGTACATGCCCTAAAATATTCCACCAAAACTTACAACGTCACTAATGTGAAAATATGTTTAATAGGAATGTACATGTATAGCCTATATCAGATTGCCCACCATCTCGGGGAGGGTGGTGGGGAGGAAGGGGGAGAAAAATTTAAAACTCAAAAGCTTATGGAAGTGATGGTTGATAAATCAAAATAAATTAATTAAAAAAATAAAATATTCCACCAGAGTCCGCTTATACTCTGCTTCAAGAAATCTTATCACTTATCACTTCCTAGTCCTTGCTTTTAGATCCCTGATACCTGCTGTTTCCTTAGAAACCTACGCTCTTTCCAGATTATTGTGTCCTGGACTCCTCCTCCTCCTCCTCCTTCTGCTTCTCTCTCTCTCTGTGTCTGTCTGTCTGTCTGTCTGTCTGTCTCTCTCTTTTTTTTTTTGGCATTTCATGATCTGTTTTCGATTTTTTAAAAATCTGAACTCTCTCTACCTTTTCCCAATCCCTCCCTGCTACTCCAGTATAATCAGGCCAAAGGGACTGACTTAGTCTTTCCCCACCTTTATAATTCATAATAATCCCTATTCAGGGATTCACAACACACATTTGCATGTTAATGGAAAACACTCTCTTTGCTGAGAAGTTCTCTTTATCTTCCTTTAAACATTTGTCACTCTTGTCAGAGATTCCCTCTTGACACAGAGAACATGAAAGGTCTGAGTAAAATTTGGGAGTCTGCTCAGTTCTTTGACTTAACTGTCCCCACTCAGATCATCTAGAAATGTCAATATTTGGCAGTTCCCCCAAGGGTCTCTTTTATAAGGATTCAACACATTTTTTTTAAAAAAAGGTTTTGTTCATAAGGTGATAAGACAGAGGGAAAAACACACATAGAGAGTCAGAGGATTTGTGGCATCTTTATGACTTACCCTTTGTGACACTGTGGGGTTGTTCCAAGAAAGGGTCAGTGCTTCCACTTTGATGCTCCTTTCTGGGGTTCTTTTGCCTCTACTACACCATACTTCCCATCACTCTCTATTCTTAGCCTCAGCTATCAGGAGGAGTTCCTATCTCACAGGCCCCACCTGCTTTACTCCATCTCCTGTAACTCCTCCAGCTTCCACAGTTCTGCCATTATCCTTCCTATGGCATTTGGCACCTTCTCCATGGGATTGGCTCTCTAGCAGTGGGCTCATATGGACAGACTACTCTGTAGTCTCTGTATTTGTACCTCAAAAAAATTTTTTTTTCAGGCCAGAGTGTTTCTGGTTATTTTCAATCCTTCATTTATTGACCATATCCTACAGCTGCTGGCCCCACCAAACAGAAGGCTCCCTGGGGTAAAGGATCGTGGTAAATTTTAGGAATGCTCCCTTTTTGTGCTATTCAAAATAATGTTTTCACGTCCTCATTGATTTTTGGCGAGCCCTCCCTCTCTTCTCCAAAGCTCAGGCTGCTTGTTTCTGTTAGCATCTCCCACTGATTCTTGGGGTTTGAAAGGACATCAACTTCTTTGCCTTTCTGTTTCCTGTCTTATTCTAAGGCAGCTGGAGCAGGTTATTTTAATTACCATGAGTCTGCTTTGCAAATAATCTCTAAAAGTGAAGAAGGGGAAGGCTGCTTCCAAGAAAGAGCTGGAGGTTTTTTAAAAAAAGTCCTCATTAGACATTTAAAATCCTTAAGATGTCTGAAGTATTGGAGCTATAAAACTCACATTTAGAATTTAAGTAAGGAACTTTTTAGTCATTAGTTTGGGGATTGAGCCACGAATCACCTTCACTTTGACAGGGAGGGGAATATTTTTTGATAGAGATGTCTGCAGTGGTGATGGCCTGGGGAAGTACTGAAGGACTGGAGGTCGTGGTGAGCATCAAAACTAGGTTTAGGAAGAATAAAATGCAAGGAAAGGTAAAATGATAGGAGAGTATAATCAAAGGATTTGCCTGATTGATTTTATGAATCCAAGACAGACACTAAACTAGACTAATATAAGACAAAAAAGACTGGAGATATAGAACCATGTAGTGTTTCCACATCGTCATGTTTTCCCAGATTTAGATGCCCTTGATACTTTGGATGGAGCTCAGTTATTGTTTGCTATGTTGGCCTAACATTTTTAATGTGTGTATTATCTTACTCTGTCCCATTACAAGCAACATCATCTGTGTAGCTACCACCATTCTTAGGGGAAAAGGTGCTTTTAAAACACAAAACTTTTGACTAGGTAGTTAAAATATCGAGCCACTTTCAGCCATTAGAAGCTTAGTTCAGATCAGAATCAGATTTCATATGCTATTAGAGTTTAGCCTCAGCTCTTACTGTCTATATGGCCTTGGGAAAATCACACCCTCATTAAGTCTCAGTTTCCTTGACTGTAAAAAGAGAGGGAAGGACAAGATGACTTTTGAGGTCTCTTCCAGCCCTGGTAAGTCTGTTTTTGTGATTCTAGTTAAGGATAAGGTGTTTCCGGATCCTACTCAAAATAGAATGTTAACTCTAATCTCTCACTGATAATCATTTGACCTTGACAAGTTGGCCTGAGAATTCTTTCCTCCTTTGTGTAAGCTACAACGGTTGAGGAAGGTGAGAGGAGGTTGGGGGTGGGGAGGAGGGAGGAGGGAAGAACCCAGTCATGGGAGTTGAAAAAGAAAGAAAGTGATATCATTGAAACCCAAGCTAAAGAATTCTGCCATAATCCATTGGGCTAATGCCTGTACGATGAAACTGTTTTGTTTTGCTTTGTTTTCTTAAAGGTTTAGGATATGGGTGCAATTTGGTGTTTGTTCTTTTGCCCGAGAGGAGAAGCAAAGGAAAAAGCGCCCTCCCCCCTTCAACGGGCTTTCTGCTAGCACACAGGCTATATTCTTTAGCTGAATGTTTCCTTACAGC
Source organism: Phascolarctos cinereus (assembly GCF_003287225.1). NCBI lineage: Eukaryota > Metazoa > Chordata > Mammalia > Diprotodontia > Phascolarctidae > Phascolarctos > Phascolarctos cinereus. The sequence goes on from NW_027555625.1 coordinate 380,686,944, forward strand.
AGGCCTCCTCTAGAATCTCCAGAGAATGTCAGCCCTCCACCAATCACAGTTCACTAAGAGGGCAATTTTCCATTCCTGCCACAGTAGAAAGACAATATCTTAACACACTGAGCTCAGCTAGGCTGATGGGACCTCGGAATTCACCTGCAGAGTCAATTAAATTATTCAAGACCTGATGCCTGTGTATGAGGACTATGGTAGAGCTTGATTCCTTTCTGTTCATGTTCTTGACCTTTTCGATCTAGTTCATAGTTCTTTAGCACCATCCATCTCAGAGGAAGTAGAAATCATCAAATTATGTAATATAGTGGAGAAAATACTAACTTGAGGGTCAAAAGACCAGGGTTCAAATCTGCCTCTCATGCTAATTACTACCTGTGGACAAGTCACTCTCTAGGCCTCAGGGTCCTTAAATGTAAAATAAGGAGGTTGGATTTGATAGAATTCAAAGCCCCTCCTAGATTTATGATCACCAGGTGATAACATTCAGTCCCTTTTTCTTTTAGTTACTAAAAGCTTTGATAGGGGTAGCTAGGTGGTGCAATGGATAGAGCATCAGACCTGGAGTCAGGAAGACTCATCTTCCTGAGTTCAACTCTGACATTTGTACGACCCTGGGCAAGTCATTTAACTTTGCCTCAGTTTTCTCATCTATAAAATGAGTTGGAGAAGGAAATGGCAAACCACTCCAGTATCTCTGCCAAGAAAACCCCTAATGGAGTTACAATGAGTCAGACCCAACTGAAAAATCACTGCACAACAATGATAAGAGAAGCTTTGATAAAAAGGTTCAGTGGGAGAAAAGGCTGGTTCTGTGGTTGGCTATTTTGGGAATTTATCTATGGATTTTAAGCATCCCGGCTTTTCTTATTCCCTTATCAAATAGTAATTGAAGGGGCAGGTAGTGGCACAGTTGGATAGAGCATTGGGCCTGGAGTCAGTTCAAATCCGGCCTCAGACTAGACACTTGACACTTACTAGCTGTGTGACCCTGGGCAAGTCACTTAACCCCGATTACCTCACCAAAACCAAACCAAAACAAACAAACAAAAAAACAAATGGTAATTGAAAATTGGCTATAAATAAGAAACTTGCTTCATGAATCTCAGCTTCTTCCACAATAGAAACAATAGATTCAATTCCCTTGTCTGAGCTATTATAAACCTGTAATGGGGAGCCTCTAATTGGTTTCTGTGAGGGCAGGAGAATATCTCTCTATACCTACTCTGTGGCCTAGCTTGGAACTGTGTTTTCCTAAGCATTTTTGTGGGGGGGGGGCAAGTGAAAGTTCCAAGGACCCTATTCCAACATGCATTTGCAAGCATTTTTTTCTAGTCCATCCAGAAGCACAATGGTTCAGTTGTTTTGAACTGGCTGACTGGTTGGTTCAGTCAATGACTGGTCAGTTCAAACAACCTGATTTGAGTGATTTTTGGACTAAGCTCATAAATTCAATAGAGTTGTTGAAACCAGTGTGCACTATTATGCTGTTTCATAATCATCTCAAAGGACTGGAATTCTTGAATTCAAGTTGCTCCCTGTTCTAGGACAAATCATTTTATGCCTTTATTTTCCACCTTCAATTTGAAGGTGTAAATGAACTGTGAGAAGCAGTTGGACATAGCAGAAGGCCAACCCCTAGAACTGAGGAAATCTGGGTTCAAATCCTGCTTAGGACACATATTGCCTATGTGACCTAGCACACTTTATTTAACCTCTCCGCCCCTGGCAACTCCTGAAGATTATGAGTTATAGATGAGTTGCCTGTTTGCATCTAATGAAGAAAGTTTCCAAAATGCCAGTTTCTCTCCCCAGTGAAACAAAATCACAGGTCTGGACCTCCCCTCACCCTCACCCCTCAAAAAAGGAAAGTAAAAGAAAAATAAATCTGCACAAATTGGAAGCATTGGGTTAAAGGAACAAAGAGCAGACTAGCACATAGATCACATTCCTCTTCAATAATAAACAAGGTGACAGAACAGTAGGGGAAAAAATGAGCTGCAGATTGGCATCCCAAGTGATATTTGACCTGAGAGGTCACCAAAAACAACCAAACAACTACAATAAAAACATTTCTCCTCTATGGAAAGATAAAAGGAGGCCAAAAAAAAATCTCCTCTATGTAGAATGAAGAGAAGGGGAAAACTCTATTCAGGATTGATATTGTAGCTGGAAAGGTTATAAAAGGCAGTAAGATTACACCTGGGCAGAGTATCAAACAGTACTGCCCTACCTGTGACAGCATTAAACACACTAAAGATACCCGAGTGAGGATTTCTATTGTATGTTGTTTCTATTAGAGCCAGTCCCTTCTACCAGAGAGCCACAACTTTTTTTTTTGGAGGGAAATTCAGATGATTTAATATCCTTCAGTTCAAGGGCCAAGACTTTAAAGAAAGGGGATTAAGACACGCTGCTCTGTGTTTCCTGTTGGGTGAATTGTTTTCCTGTAAAGTTATTTCCTAGGTTTTTGATTACCATATTAGATCCTTGAGGAGGATGCTGGATACATGCCCAAACAGCTATTTGGTTAAATACTATTGCACAAAGCCAGTTCGCATGTGCTCCTGGGGAAACCAGAATCTTTTCCCTATCATGGAGCAGGTCATACCAGCCTCTGTGTCATTTCTATCTAAATCAAAGGGCATTCCATTATTCTGGTCGCTTTGAGCTTTAAGATTTTTCTTTTTATGCCTTCATCAATTAAGCCATTTGAATTGCTGAGTCTGTATCTGAGGAAAAACAAAAGGGGGGGGGGGGGAGAAACCATTACAGCTATGCTGTGAAGCTATTAATGACCACTTTGTTTTTCAGAAATTTCCACTTCAGGCGGATTACAAAGAGAAATGAAGCTACACGTGGCCCATTGTGAGGCAAAGAAAACCCAAGATCCCTGCAGTTAAAGGGGAAGGTTTGATCTTTCAGAAACTCAAGAAGAGATTAGTGGGAGCTTGGGGGACAGTAGGAGTTTCAAAGAATGCAATGTATAGCTGGGGAAGGTTTAGCCCCAGTGCAGTATTAAAACAAAATATCTAAAACCTGGATTCTGCTTTACTCAAGCTAAAGGAGAAAGTGGAGGCCAAAGCCAGTAATTTCTCAAAGAGCAAGGAGACTCCCCTCCACTGATGACCTCTTGGTAACTGTTCCAAGCTCAAAGTTTAATGCCTATAACTTGAGACCACAAGTTGGTCACATCTGCACACGAAGAAGGTGAGATTTAGAATTCTAGGATTTTGACCTGGAATGGGACTTGGACGTCATTGTCCTTGTTCTACAGATGAGGGGACTGAGGCCTAGAGAAGTTAAGTGAAGTTTGCCTGGGGTCAAATAGGCACTGAGTAAATAGTAGATCTGGGATCTGAGCCCAGGTCATGTGACTCCAAATTCTGTACTGTGTTCATGTTCTTATGATGTGCCACCCCCTCTCAATCCCCCAGTGACTGTTGTACTGCTTGCCCCCTCATCTCTGGCATCCCTCCAAGGGCCCACTCCCTCATGTTGCCCAGGGATCTTTCTCCAAGGTTGCCCTCTGAACTCTAGATCTTTCCAGTTTCTCTCTACCTTTCCCTCCCCTCCCAAACTTCTCAAATTCAAACTCAGGTGACCAAGGCCTTTGATACCTTCTCCTCTTTTCAAGCAGATTGCCCTCCCCCACCCCATCAATTATCTCTCCACGCCATCTTCAATCTCTCCCAGTAGATGTTTACAAATAAGCTGAGGCTTTCCTTGTCCTTAAAAAACTCTCACTTGACCCCACTCTCCCTTTGTCTTGGATCTCTCCTCCTTCTCACAACCTAATTCCTAAAAAAAAAAAGTCTCTATTCTCAATTGTCTCCATTTCCTTTCCTCTTACTTCATAACCCTTTAAAACCTGACTTTTGACTTCATCACTCAACTTAAGCTGCCCTTTCCAGAGTTACCAGTGACCTCTTAATTGCTAAATCCAAGGGCTTTTTTTTTTTTTCAGTGCTCATACTCTTCTATATCCCTGCCACCTTTGACACTGTTGTCCATCTGCTCCTGGATCCTTTGCTCTTTGGGTTTTCATTATATTGCTATCTCTTGGTTCACCTTATATCAGTCTGGCTGCTCCTTCTCAGTCCCTTTTGTTGGATATTCATTCATATCCTGCCTCCAACCATAGATGCACCCCAAGACTCTAGCCTGGGTCTTTATCATTTCTTTTGTCTTGGTTACGTCATTAGCTTCCCTATGTTCAATTATCATCTCTATGTTGATGTCTATCAAATCTATTTATCATCCCCTAGTTTTTCTCCAGAGCTCTAGTCTTGCATTAGTAATTACTTATTGGATATTTGAACTAGACATCTTATCAGTATTTCAAACCCAACACATTTGAAACAGCAGCATCATTCCTCACAAACCCATTCATCTTCCAAACTTCCCTCTTTCTTCCACAGGCACTAGCCAGCCTTCCAGGTACCTGTGTTCACAACCTCAAAGGAGAAGGTGACTTCACTCTCTCTCCTCACATAAGCAAAGTTATCAATTCTACTTTCACATCGCATACATCTGTTCCTTATTCTTCAAGACCTTCACCTTAATTCAGGCCCTCATTGCCTTTGCCTACATTATTACAGTTGCCTCCTAACTGGTTTCCTTGTTCAAGTCTCTCCCTTCTCCAATCCATCTGTCACCTCCCAAAGTAATACTTCTTTTAAAAAAATATTATTTCTCTAATTTTTGGAATAAAACAAGTATTTCCATAGCATAGTACAATAAAAAAAATAATTGCACATAAAACTGTAAATCTATTATGTACAATTTACTATTCCTTTTAAATATATAATAAAGTTATCATGTAAATTTTCTTTTTTTCCTTTTTTCTTCCCTCCCCCCACCCTAGAGATGGCTACCATTTGACACAGAGTATGTATGTATGTATATATATATATATATATATATATATATATATATATATGTGTTTGTGTGTGTGTGTGTGTGTGTGCGCGTGCGCGTGTGTGTATATATATATATACACACGCGCACGTGCACACACACACACATATATACATATATATGTAAAATCATTCTATACATACTTCTATTTATCAGTTCTTTCTCTGGATGCAGATACTTCTAAGGTAAAATTTTGACTTCATCACTCTCCTACTCAATAAACTTTGGTGACTTCCTTTTACCTCTAGGATCTAGTACAGACTCATCTGGTCGGCATTTAAAGTCATTTAGAACCCAGCTCCAACCTACATTTTCAGCCTCTTTGTATATTATTCCCTTTTGCTTCTTTCAGTTCCTCACATGTGACATCCAACCTCAGTGCCTTTGCACAGGACTGTTCTACCCCCCCCACCCCCCAGGACTGGAAGCATCACTCCCCCTACCTCTTAGAATCCTTTGTTTCCTTTGAGACCCGGACCAAGTACCACCTCCTACAGGAAACCTTTCCTGATTTCCCCCACTTCCAGTTCTACCTCCTGCTAAATCATCTTTGTCATGTCTTTTTTTTTTGTATGTGTATCTGTCTACCTATATATGGACAGGTACCCCTAACTCTGTCCCAAGAATGTAAGCTCCTTCCAGGCAGGTGCTGTTTTATTTTCACATTTGTATACTCAGTGTGTAGCACAGTGCCTGGAAAATAGTAGGCACTTAAGAAATGGTTTTTCATTGATTAATAACGGATAGTTGGTGCCTTAGTTCTCCCTGCTAAAAGGCTTTAGTATTTTAAAAAATAGCCTTAACTCAAAGGAAGAACACTCTATGCTTCAGTTTCAGGTATCAAATAACACGGTCAAATGAAGTTGCTTGGGGCAAGAGGAGATTGTACCAGATAACTCTCAAATCCAGAGTAGAAGGATTTCTATTCTGTCCATATGTGAAGTCAGCCATGTCTGCAGGTTCATGAAGCTAAAGCTTTTCTGAAAAATATAGTCGACTGACCCATAGGTTTGTCCATTATATGTTCACTCCCTATTATTTTCAGGGCTATAAGAGATAGAAAGCCCATGCAAATAAGTACCTAAGATTACCAGCTCACCCTTTCCTTAGAAGGTACATTGGTAGTAAAAGAAATAAAACAAATACTGTTTTCCAGATCAAATAGGCTAGCATCAATTTACAAGTGTTGTACAAGCTTTTGAATAAGTGGTATGTAAAAGGGAATACTAGTCAATTAATTCAGCCTTACTAACAGTTTCTAAGCAATGGTCTCAACAGAGATTCCCACCTCCCTAGATGACTAAGCTAAAAGAATAAAGCAACTCTTTACAATCCACCGTATTCATCAAAGTTAATTCACCAACCAAAATTAACAAAGGAAAGCAAGATTTGAGCTTCTCAGAGACCTGCTGCTACCCCAATTTTGCCTCTTATTACTTCTATTTACTCTCTCTGAGTCTCAGTTTCCTCATCTATAAAATGAGATGACAATTGACTCCTCAGTATGTAACTGGAGGGGAACAGTGGGAAAGGTAACCTAAAAATCACATGATGTCATCATGTGATTTTGTATAGCAGATTAGCCTGCCTAATTAGATTTTGCTCATACTAATATTAGCAATAGTTTGATTCCCCTAGGCCCACAGAAACTGAACAGCAAGGGCAGGTGGTCCCACAAGATTGTTGGACAGCAGGAAAAAGCCGGTCTAAGATTCAAAATTGGCATCAGATACTGTTCAAAGTGGGTTAACTTGTCTGTAACTTAGAAGTGCTCCTTTTCTTTTAAAATCTACCTTTCTGTTTTCCTATTTCCATTATGAGTTCTATTATAAAACATTATTGATGCTGTTTCTTTAACATTGCTGTCATTTTCCAACCCCCCCCCATAAAAGAACCCTCCCTTATAATAAGATGCACATTTAAGCAAAACAAAGGAACATGCTGGCCATGTCTGACAACATATGCCTTAGCTCCCTATAGCCCACCACCTTTGATAAGAGGTGGGAGACATGTTTTGCCCTTATTCTTCCAAAGTTCCATTTAATCCATTCATTGCCCACAGTTCTAAATTATTTCAATGTTTCTTTCCTTTATATTGCTGTAGTCATTGCACTGGTCATGGATAGTTTGCTCTGTGTTGGTTTACACAAGTCTTTCCAAGTTACTCTGAAGGTTTTTTTTTTGTTTGTTTGTTTTTTTTTTTATTTTTGGCCAGGTAATGGAGTTAAAGTGACTTGCCCAGGGTCATACAGCTAGTAAGTATTATGTATCTGAGGCTGGATTTGAACTCAGGTCCTCCTGACTCCAAGGCTGATGCTCTAGCCACTGTGCCACCTAGCTGCCCCCCGAAGTTTTCATATAGCATTTGCCAAGTCTTATGGTACAATAAAGTTCCTTTTCATTGATACACTATAATTTGTTACATTATTTCCCAATTAATACACATTGATTTTCCTTGATTTTCTTTGCTAATACAAAAAAAGTGATGCTATAATTTTTTTTTGCATGAATGGACTTTCCCCTCTGTTTTTGACCTCCTTGGGTCTATACTTACTAATGCTATCTCTGGGTCAAAGAGTATAAACAGTTTAGTGATTTTCCAGTATAATTCTAAATAGTTTTTCAAAATGGTTGCACTCTTCAGCTTCAACAGCAGTACATTAGTGTTCTTGTTTTCCCATGGCCCTGCTAACATTTACCATTTTAGTCTTTGCCCATTTTAATAATAATAATAATAATAATAATAATAATAACAGCTAATATTTATATAGTACCTCCTAAGTACCAGGTACTGTGCTAAGCACTTTACAATTGTTATTTCATCTGATCCTCACAACAACCTTGGGAGAGAGGTGTTTTTATTATCCCCATTTTATAGAGGAGGAAACTGAATCAAATCGAAGTTAAGTAACTTGCCTTAAATGACTTACTTAAGTGACTAAGATCACACAGCTAGTAAGTATCTGAGGCCACATTTGAACTCAGGTCCTCCTGGTTCCCAGCCCAGTGCTCCCTTCACTGCACCGTCTAGTTGTCCTCACACTCATATGATAGGAACGAGACTGTTGCTGAAAGGCTGGAAAAACTATCAGCTGGATCTTAAATGAAAGGTTTTGAAAAGCTCTGTTGGGTCTCAGATGAGTGTAGAGTGTAGAGTGGATCATCCCAAGTTTCTCCCTTTCAGAGTTGTTACAACCACTAAGGGTCCTTAGAGCTCTAAGTCTATGGTTCTATGACCTTTTATAAACAAACGAAGTTTGTCCTGCAACAGTATGAAGGGGGAAGGACGTAGTTACATTCATATTCCACAATTTGTCCCAGAATTTCACTATCAATGGATGTCCATTAGATTCCTTTTTTTTTCCCTACCTCACTAAGTGTTGTTACAGATACTTTGTAATGCTGAAGGACTTTTCTATCACTGACCTGATTTGTCGTATACAACCAGTAGCAGGATCTCTAGGTCAAAGGGTATGAACATTTGAGAGATTTTTTCTTGCATAATTCCAAACTGATTCCAGAATAGTTGGACAATTCACAGCTCTGTCAACATGCCAAAATTGTATTAGTGTGCCTGTCCTCCCACAGGTGGGAGGAGTTTATTTTAGGGTACAGAGGCCTTTTGGCAAGGATGAGAGACAACAGATGGACAGCCTGGATGCTATCTTGGTACCACTAAGACATTTAAAAAAAACAGAGGGAGGCATGCAGAGCATTGAGTAGATTCCTTATGGAGAATATGTGAAAAGGCATAAATAACAGCAGCACAGAATGAGAACTTGTGGAAGTGCTTATACTGATGAAACTGTGTATCCCATAAGATATCAATATATAGCCATTGTGCAATAGGTATTTATTCATTCAACAAGTGTTTATTAAGCACCTACTATGTTCCAAGCAGGACAGCTAGGCAGCACAGTGAATAGAGCATTAGGCTTGTGATCAGGAAGGCTCATTTTCCTGAGTTCAAATCTGGCCTCAGATATTTACTAACTGTGACTCTGAGCAAGTCACTTAGCCTGTTTGCCTCAGTTTCCCCATCTGTAAAATGATCTGGAGAAGGAAATGGCAAACCACTCCAGTATCTCTGCCAAGAAAACCCCAAGTGGGGTCTTGAAGGTCAGACACCACTAAAACAAGTGAACAGTAATAAAATATTCCAGAAACTATACTAGGCATGGTGGATATCAAGACAAAAAGAACACAGTCTCTGTTCTCAAGGAGCTTACATTCTATTGGGGGAAACACATATATAGAAAATGAAATACAAAAACACACAAAGGAAATTCTAGGGATGGGGAACAGGGCACTAGCAACAGAGGAGACAGAGTATGCGTAGACTCCTGGAGGAAACTGGGGATTGTATGAGGAAAAGGGAAGAGGGAATAATGAGAAAATAGCCTGTGTAAAGACATGGAGAAAGGAGATGGGAGCTGGAATATTGTATATGAGGAACAGCAAGTAGACCAACTTGGCTGAAAAGTTATATGCAATAAGCCTGAAAAGGCAAACTGGAACCGAATTATGAAGGACTTTAAAGGACAAACAGAAGTTTGTCTTTTGTCCTGGAGGGAAGGAGGAGCCAGTGAAGCTTCTTGAGCAAGTATGTGACGCAGTCAGACTATGCTTTAGGAAGACCCACCCTTGGCAGCTGCGTGGAGGATGGATTAGAGAAGGCAGAGACTGAAGATGGGGAGATCAATTAGGAGACAATTGCCATAATCTAAACAAAATGATGAGAGACAGAACGAGGGTGATTGATATGTGAGTGGATGAAAGGGACCAAGGTGAGCTGTGTAGTGGAATAGATGGGCAAGACCTGGCAGCTGGTTGGACAGGAAGGGTAGGGAGAAGGAATGATGTGAAGGTCATGGACTGGAAGGACAGTGATGTAGTCAACAGAAATAGAAAAGAAAATTCACAGCATGACCAATACAGGAATACGTTTTGTGTGATTGCACATGTATAACCTACATCCAATAGCTTATTGTCTCAGGGAGGGGAAAGTGAAGGAAAGAATTCAAAATTTTAAAAAAGAATATTAAAAATTGTTTTTACATGCAATTGGGAAAAAATAAAATTTATAAAAAAATAGAAAAAAGAAGGGAGGGTTTTGGGGAAAAGATAACAAATTCTGTTTCTGTTGAGTTTGAGATGACTACAGGACATCCTTTGGAGACAGTGAGGAAGCAGTTGGTGCTGCAGAACTGGGTTCAGGGAAGACATGGTAGGTGAATGGATAGCTTTGGAGTCATCTGCATAAAGAGGGTCATTAAATCTACAGGAGGTGAAAAGGCCATCAAGAGAGAGGCACAGAGAGGGGCAAAGTGGGCCCTGAACAGAGTATTGAGAGATACTCACACATAGTGGGTGGAGCAAGGATGATGATCCAGGAAAGGAAACACAGGTGCAACTATCTGATGTGTCAGAGGAAAAGTAGGAGAGAGTAGTGTCATAAAAACACGGGGAGAAGAGATTGTCTGGAAAGAGGTAGTAGCCAATAGTATCCAATATTGCAGGGTGTAAAAGGATAAGGACTGAATGAAGGCCATCAGGTTTGGCAATTAATAGATCACTAGTACCTTTGGGGGACAGCTAGGTGGTGCAGTGCACAGAGTGCCAGGACTCAAGTCAGGAAGACTCATCTTCCTGAGTTCAAATCTGGCCTCAGACACTTACTAGCTATGTGACCCTGGGCAAGTCGCTTAACCCTGTTTGCCTCAGTTTCCTCATATGTAAAATGAGCTGAAGAAGAAAATGGCAAAGCACTCCAGTATCTCTGCCAAGAAAACCCCAAATGGGGTCACAGAGAGTCAGATCTGACTGTAAAACAACTGAACAAAATCTTTGGAGAGAGATAGAATGAGGATATGAAGGAAAAAGTGAAATTGTAAACTATTTACATTCTTCAAAGAACTTACATTCCACTTTTGGGGTACCAAGACTCCAATAGATTTTAACCTATGTTTTCAGGTTTCAGATTAGGTTTAATTCGTATTGAAAAAGGTTCATATGGGAAGGGGAAGTGGGGAAACGGAGACAGTTTTTTCTAGAAGTTTGGTTATGAAAGAGAAGGGAGTTAGCTTGCGGGAATGATAGAGTGACATGAAGATTTGCTGTTGTTGTTGTTGTTGTTTTAAAGGATGGGGAGACCCATCTTTTTGTTTGTAAGTTGTTGGGAAAGAGCCAGTAGATAAGTTGAGGTTACAAATTAGGGGGAGAGAGAATGATTGAAGGGGCAAGCTCTTGGAGGAGATGGGATCAAGGAGACAAGAAGGGGAGTTGACATTTGTAAGAGGGGCCACCTATTCCTACGAGACAGAAACATCTAGATTTGGAAAATGGTTTGCTTAAATAAAAGGTAGGAAACAGTGCTTCAGTCTAGAAGGTAGCTAGAGAATAGATTGTGAATCATCCCTTCACTTGTCAAATTAAAGAAGAAAAATAGGTGAGAATGTCAGTTCACATTGAAATCTGATTCACTGGTGTGAATACTGACCGTCAGTATTGAAAAGAAGCCCAAACATCTGGGACTTAATTTTCCTTTTGGCTTCTTGTTAGAATTATTTTTAACAAGGTTAAAGAAGCAAATAAACCATAAAGCATCATTCTTGTGATGTGGCAGATCATATGATTCATTTATATTGTGATATTCTAAACTGGAGACAACCATTTTCAGAGCTTCAGAAGGAGCTGCTTAGGCATCATTGTCAGAGACATTCAACTCACGCAATCACGGTGTTGGGAGGGGCTTTGGAGGGAGGCCATCTGGTTCAGACTATATATGAAATGAATCCCCTCTACAAAATAGATACCTGACAAAGTGTCATCCAGCTTTTGCTTGAGGGTCTCTTTTTCACTTCTGGATAGCTCTAATGGATAAAAAGGTTTTCCTGACATCAAGCTAAAGTTTGCCTTTTTTGCAACTCCCATACATTGCTCCATACTCTGATCTATGAGAACAATCAGAACGAGTCTTATACCTTCCACTCCTCAACCATATGTCTCTGAATGCTGCCTAAAGCATATTGTTTATCTATTTATTTGTTCACTTGCTTATTTAGTTAGTCATTGCTGCCAAATTATGCTGTGCATTTATGCTGAGCTTGTGGTCTGCTAAAAATCTCCAGATCCCCCACCTGATATTTTTGAAAATAATTTTAAAACCAGTATGGAAGACTTTCCATTCACCTCTTTAGAATTTCATTAGCTAAATCAGATTCAGCTCAGTGTTATAGCCCATCAGGTGGTGATCGTTGGTTTTTTAAAAAATTTTTTTGCTTTTACTCCTGACTCTTATGCAATGAATTAACTATCCTTTCCAGCTTTGTACCATGTTTACCTTCCTTCAAGTTACTGGCATAAATGTTATATAGCACAGGAGCAAGCAGAAATACCAGGGGGACATGTAAATACTATTTTTATAATAATACTAAGGAGTTTCAATTCCTAATATGGTAAATATTAATGGCTATGACCCACATAAATAAAATGTATTGAGGGGACAGTCCTCAATTATTTTTAACAGTGAAAAGGGATTCTAAAACCAAAAAATATGAGAAATGCTGGTCTAGTGTATACTGTTATGACAATATTGCTTCTGCTCCTACTACCATTGACCTTCATTCAATGCGCTCCTCCCTGCCTTGCCCTTCTGCTTCTGAATATATAGTGATGTCCTACACATTTTCCTTTACCTCTTTTATTTATCCTTTTTATTTATCTTGCTCTGGAAGGTACACCCTTCCAGAGCCAAACCCTAGTCATGAGTTTCAACCCACCAAGTCTCAGCAACTTCTCTGATGTAAATTTGCTTCTTTGTGTTAAGCTCTGTAGTTCTCCATACTTTGAACATTCACTTCTCTGAAATCAAGGGGTTTATTGCTGAATACTCTTCTGTATCTTGTCATCTGCAAGATTCCTGGGTATCTCTGTTATGACTCTTCCTCCTACACTGTAGCTACTGTTATCTAGGCCAGTGGATATACATAGACAGTTTTCTCCCTCCCTCTTCCTTTTCATTTTAAAGACTTTTGATTAGATGTGCAATACTCCGGGCAAATATAATTTTGCCAGTCTTTTTTTTTTTCCAAGTAATATCTCTGTTGAAGAACATGTTATTTCGATATGTTAAGTTGTGGTCCAGAAAACAGGTCCTTATCCTTGAATTTATTTAAATTTGTTTCAAGGATAATTTATTAAGCCCCTACTTGGTACAAATTCCCGTGCACAGTGCTAGGGATACAAAATCAGTCAGTTAGTCAACTAAGATTTATTAAGTGCCTACTTATGCATATGACAAGCACTCTGCTAAGCTTTGGTGAATGCCATAAAAGGCTCTGCTTTCAATGACTTTATAATAGAATGGGAGGAAGGAAAGTACACAGATTTCAGAGTCATATCCCTTTATGGCTCATGTAGGCTTTGCATTTTTAGACAAAGCACTTTTATAGATATCATATTATTTGATTGTCATGTAAATAGGTAGAGTATGCATTATTTCCCCTCACTTTAAAGATGAGACAACTGAGATCATATTGTTAAGTCATCATCATTCCTTAGCACTGTAGCTCAAACCAGTTTATCAGACCAGACAGCAAGTCCTCTAGCAAGGTGTTCTGGGTCCTAGTGAGCACTAGAAGTATGCTAATGCCTCAAGGACAAGGAACACATCACTATTTTCCAAGTACTGACTATGAATTCAACTCTGGGAAATCCAATCCTTACATTAGGATATAAGTAAGACTTCCTCTATTAGAAGGGTATGCTATTTCTTGTGCCGTATTTCAGAGGGAATGTTCTAAATACACCTGTTCAGATAATTATTATAGTCTGTGGCTTGAGTGGGCTGATAGGTGGTGCAGTAGATACAGCACCAGGCCTGGAGTCAGGAAGACCTAAGTTCAAATCCAGCCTCAGACACTTACAAGATGTGTGATCCTGAGCATGTCTCTTAGCCCTCTTTACCTCAGTTTCCTCATCTGTAAAATAAGCTGGGGAAGAAAATGGCAAACCACTCCAGTTGTTGTTGTCCTTTGTTCTCGAAGAGGACCAAAATGACACTACTATGTTGGAGTGAAGTTAGAGTGTGTCTGACTGTGGCTGATCAGACCAATATGAGCTCGGAGTGCTCTACCCCGGGTGAGGCACAAATAGTCCACATGAACATTTGGGGTGGATTCTCTAACTTTGCATATCTCACATTTCTTTTCAGCTACTTCAATTCTGCTTTGCTTGTAGAGCACAGAGACTTCTTTGATGTGGGTATACCATAAGGGGAGCTCCTTGGGGTGATGAACGGTTGGGCGTGACTTGAAATGACTGAACAGCAGCAACAGCGGCTTGACTAGGGTGGTTGAGTTTAAAAGGAATTTAGCTGACCCTGTAAGTGCTCTTATGCCAGGAAAGGGAGAGAATGAAAGCAACTATAATTAAAAGATAGATGCTTTGTGGAATAGGTTGAATAAGACAAATGGTCAATTCCTTGCCACTTCCTATATTTTGACTTTCTGATACCTACCCTATCCCAGCAATCAGTTTCTCTAGTGATCAGTAACTCTTCTTATCTTCTTAGATATCAGTGCTTTCCAGTCATCTTACTATCACTCTGGTCTGTCTTTTTGACTCACACTTGCTTTTCTCCAAATTTGGATCCTATCTGCTGAGCCCCAGGTGGGGATTATCGTTCTCTTGCCTGGACACCATCCTCTTATAATTTGCCATCATGTCAGTTGCCAAATTACTGGAGGTGTTGGCCCTTTCCCAAGCATGATACTCCCAAAATAGTATCATTTTTTAAAATTAAACATCTGGTCCCTGGGATATAGTTATGGGTCCTGATTGAGCAAATATGTCATACTTTACCTAAACTGAATCAGAACATAACTCTCAAAATGTTGCAATCACCTTCCATCAGGACATTCTAGAGAAAAGTCAAGACTCCCTCCATTGTTTTTGTCTTAACCAGAACTAAGGAATCATAGAGATTTTCCTAGGAATGAGCACAGGACCAATCCTCATTCTTCTTACTCCTTTAGATTGATATCTCCCCCTTTCCTTGATGCTATAGATACTATAATGTTAAGCACTATAGTCATCTGGAGAGGGATGGTTGCTTAAGTAGTTTCTTTAAAGTGACCAGTCACCTATGTGGCTTGCAGTTACACCAAAGACATGTTGCCGTGGCAATTAATAGATACTCAGTACCATGGTAACCGGATCATGGGAAGTTCAGAACTTGAAGACATCGTCTAATGAATGCCCTTATTTTACAGATGGGGAAACTGAAACCTAGAGAAGTCCCCAGCTACTAAGTGGCAAAATTGGGATCTGAAACCAGTCTTTCGATGCCAAATCCAGAACTCTTTCCAGTATATCATATACTGTTTCTGGTCAAATGGGAATGATAATAGTTTTTCTCAGTGAAACTAGGAGAGAACCTCAGAAGTACATATTGCTCATGGAGTTACAGACATAAAAAAGTAAGGGGCCTTGGAAGTTATCTAGCCTAAATCCCTTATTTTTAGGTTGAAAAAAATTTCTGACCTAGATTGGGAAAGGCACTAACCCAAGCTCAAGTAATAGAGTCAGGATTTAAACCCAGGGCCTTTGACTCTAAGTCAGATATACCAAGATTGGCTGAAATGCCCATGTTTATCAAAGTAAGTGAATTCAGTTACTCATAGAATACATAACTGTATGAAATTAAGATAATCTCTCTCCACTTAAAATTAATATATGCTTGCTTTTCCTTGTTCAAAGGAGGAAGAACATATCAATGTGTGATGAAGTAGAAAAGAAAGCTCCACCAGCCAGATGAGGGTGAGGTCTTACTTCCCCCAATTAAAGCTGAAATGAAGAAACCTCACTGCTCACTTTATGAGGTAGCCTAAATCAGACAAACTCACCCGTAGCTTGAGTCTCACATTTCTGAAAAGCTCTAAGAACAAATTGCAAAAGAAATTTAAAGAAGATCCAGCCCCTGCAAATTTCACACACTCTCCACTTTCACATTCCCAGTGGGCCCCTCCTGACTCTCACCCCCAAGATGAACTATCAGACTCCTACTGATGTCAAAATTGAAAGACGATGGATGCAGGGAGCAGAATGGACATGGCGAATGCCAGAATCTGCTTCCCTTGACTATCCATATTTTATATATATGTGTATCCATATTTGTTACAAGGAGTTTCTTTTTCTTTGTTTTTTCATTGGGAAGAGGGTGAGAGAGACAGAAAATAGATTTTTGTTCATTAACGAAATAAAAAAATAAGAGATTTTAGATTTAGTAAAAAACCAAGACACTGAACACTTCATCGACTTTTTATTTTAACTCTACCAACCTCCCACCCTTACATTCTTACCTCCATAAAGAACTAACAAAGATTCGTTGTCCCCCATGTATACCCTCTTATATTGGTTTTAAACCTTGTTTCCTATGGACAGAGGAATCTAACAAAAAGAGCTCTCATTTTGCATGGTTATAGGTAGGTCGTTGTTGTTCAGTCCTGTCTGACTCTTTGTGACTCCATAGACCATATTGGTCCATGGAGTTTTCTTGACAAGGATACTGGAGTAGTTTGCCATTTCCTTCATTTTACAGATAAGAAAACTGAGGCAAAAAGGGTTAAGTGACTTGCCCAGGGTCACGTAGCTGGTAAGTGTCTGAGGTGGGATTTGAACTCATATCTTCCTGACACCAGGATGCACTGAGCCACCAAACTGCCTCCTAGGTAAACAGAGGTTAAGTGACTTGCCCAAGATCACTCACCTAGTAAATATCTAAGGTGAGATTTGAACTCAGGTCTTCCTAATTCCAGGCCCAACTTTCTATCCACTGAGCCATTATAGTTTCAATGGTCCAGAGAACTTTCAATATAAATCCCCTCTACTCATGCATATTGGCACTTTCTTTTCATTTTATTGTCTTACAGAATTGCCTAGAGTCTTGAGAAGTTAAATGACTTGCCCATGACTATGATTTGTTATGTGTCCAAAAAAAAGGACAAAAAAGGGCTTGGACCCATGTCCCCTTGGCTTCAAGACCAGCTTCCTATCCACTATGCCACATTGACTCTCTTCATCTTTACAATACATTAAAATTTGCAAAACTCTCTCTCTCCCCATATATATGTACATATACACACATATCTAAAAATATCATTATTATTATTATTATTTGAGGGTCACAACAACCCTAGGTGGAAAGTTCTCTTCTTTTACTCATTTGACTAAAGAGGACTTGTCCGGGGTGACACAGTTAGTAAATGTCTGAGGCGGGATTCAAACTTAGGTCATCCTGACTTTAATCCCATACTCTATTCTTTGTACCATGGTGACTGTCTGCTCCTCTGACCCACTAAGTATACATCCAGAAAACACTATTTCCAATTCGTCGTTTCAGGTGGATGAAATTTCAAGTCCGCACTTAACAATTTGGCCATAGAGACTGATTCCAATTCCCTTACCCTTGTCTCTTCAAAGGAGTAAATGAATATAAATTGTGGTTTTAATCTCCTGCTCTATCATCAATGGTATTTTAGCTCCAAGGTAGTTAATAATGCCACATTACCAACTACTTCTTGTAGGCAACAAATTGAGACATTGAAATCACCCAATGGCTGCTGCTGCTATTTCTCGTGAACAGGTACCCAGGTAACCATGGCAATGCTGTCCCCAAGCAGGAGAAAGAGAGGGGAAAGACTTTCATTAATTCCTTGTCAAAGGATTGAAAAGATGTTTTTCAAGCTGTAAATCAGAAAAAAAAAATAGAGTTTTCACAGTCTAATTATCTCTCCTTTCCTCAGATTAGGAAACACCTAGAAATTCCCAATTCTAAGAAGACTTTAAAGGCCCTTCATCAGACTGATGATCAGAAACAGTTTAATTCCTTTATACCTCCTCCTTGCGTATTTCCCTGAACAGACTTTCTTTGGCTTTTTCATTAAGGCTTGATTCAAATGGGATGTATTTCCTGAGAAAGCAGAATTTCATTCCAAATGCAGTGGGAAAATGGGAAATACTCGAGTAAGCAAGAAGGCTGTGTAAAAAAGAGGTAGAGCAGCCTGATTTATTTGGAGATTACAGCACCTGCAAGACCTGATTTTATCACTGAATTCATTTCCAACCTTTCTCCACCTCCCCCCCTCCCTTGCTGGAAGATCTTGACTTTTTATTATTATTATTATTATTAAAAGAGAAAAGGAATGATGCTGTGAGGAAAGAGGGAATTTGCAGGGTTTGGAGCACAGGGAATACATCTAGTTGAACCAATTTTTTTGCTCTCTCAGAAAGTGCAGCAAATTGGTAATTAGATGGGCTCCAGTTATCTAACCAAATGTTCCCTCGTGCTACTATATGCTTTAGCTCTCTGACAGAAATGTTCTAGGGGCATCTTACACATTTCTAAAAACCCAATTACCCAGATAGACAACCCAACTTTTAATGTAATGCCTAGGTTTATAGTGGTTCTTTTCAAATTAGGTGAACAGACTGTACCTCAGTGACCCATACTCAACCTTCCTTACTCTTGCTGGTTTAACTGAACTAATGAAGGCTGCCCACCTCCTACTTTCAGCAGGCTATTTAATCATCTAATTAAAACAGAAGGGGAAAATAGTGACTAGGCACCTTGGATTATCATACTCCAAAGAGGGAAGCTTCTCTTACAAATTATACTGAAGATCAATTTACCAAAGACCAGGTTCACTTTTCATTTCAAGTACTGACTGGGTAGACCCCTTGACATACAGTATTGAGAAAAGGAGCACAAGTTGAGTTTATAATTACTAATCAAACGCATTCAAATTTAAAACAAACATTTTCTTTCTGCCAAACAGATTTCCATCTTGGAAAGCAGCTAATTCCTTAAAATTAGGCCAGAAATCATGGGCTGAGTTTTAATAGCTATTTATTTGGACTTCATCCAAGTGAAGCCTACTTATTGTTCTAGTATTTCCCACTGTAGGCATGGGGAAATGGGTTTGTGCTGGGCAACCAGGGTTTTGTAGCTGTTTGTGAGATTGTTGTTATATGCTGATTGGGGGTGCAGGGAGTATATCCTGAAAGCAGGAGTTCTCAGCCTTTTTTTTTGTCATGGATTCCTTTGGCAGTGTGGTGAAGTCAATGGATCTTTTTTCAGAAAATTGTTTTTAAATGCATAAAATAAAATACATAGGATTACAGAGAAAACCAATTAGATTAAAACACAGTTATCAAAATGTTCTTTTTTTAAAAAAGTTCACAGACCCCAGGTTAAGAACTGCTACCCTAGCCTACATCCATTTATTTTCCTAAAATTTAAAGGCCAATCCAAAGAGGTATTTCAAATCCAATTATACAGCAGCAGTTCCATATTATTACACATTGGTCTGGCAGGCAGGCAGAACTTTCAGAAGAGGGAACAATCAGGTTATTCCAGGAGGGAGAATGAGAATTGTGAAAACAGGGCGAGCAGTCTTCTGTTTGGGTGCTGCTTGTGGTGGGCTCCAGCTGCCACTGGGCCACTGAGGTACATGTCACCTATAATGCTTCAGGCACTCTTATTAACAAGGTGCTACCTCAGACAGTTGCTCTAGGGGTGGAGGGTGGTTTCCTGCCAGTCACAGCTTCTCCATGGGCACAAACAGCTCCTGCAGGGTGTTTTTTTTTTCCAGGGGGGGAATGGTTCAGCATGGCTACGTGCATGAAGGGCAATGAAGGGAAACCTCCAACTGTGTTCTCTATTCAAGATTGTTGAGCTAAACCCACTCTTTCATATTTAGCCAATCATTTTGGTAGTTTTTCATGTTGGCTGCATGAAATGAATCACCTAAGAACTCTCTTTATCCTTGTGTTCCAGCCCATGAAATGTAGTCATTTGGAATAGCCTTAAACAAAAAAGCATACGATTAACTATTATCCAATACAGCAGAACTCCCTTGGTGCCTGTTTAAGCAAGCAGCTTTCAGAGAACACCAGAAGCAAAGGAAAAGATGCTTGGATTCTTTTTTTTTTCTTCTCCAAGTTCTTGTAAATAATTCTTCGCTTCTAGGAGATTATGCTGTCCATTAGCAGTATCCTTCCTTACCTGTGAAGTGAAGGTAAGACTCTTACTTCCTGGCTGTCATAGGGTAGGTAAGGAAGGTCCATCTAAGGACTCCCTCACTGAAAGTCTCATTGTTTCAATGATGTTATTTTAAACTGAGCAGCACTTTTTTTTTTGAAGTGTCTCAGGTGACTAAGTCTGGATCAGCATAAGCGATTATTATTGCCGTAAGTGGGGAATATTTCTATTACCTGAAATCACATGGAAATGTGTTTACCAAGAAGAATTGCCAGGCTTAGAGATTACCATGTGTCACCGAATGTAGATGTGTGAAGAACTGCACAAGAAGGGTACATAAAACCTTCCTTTCACATTGTATTTGCAATGCAAACATGCAGGCGCTAATCAGAGGTCTGGAGGAAATAACAAAAACATGGCCTTGCTGCTGTAAGCCCACAACTCTTCCAAAAGAACGCAAAAGTCATCGTAGAAGGGACTGTTTTCTTTTGGAATAATTCCTAGTTAATGCTCATCTCTTCTAGAGGGGCCACCGTAACAGTCCAAGTATTAATGTGGGCAAAGAGAAGATAGGATGTTGGATCACTGACCCTAATACAGCTTAAGAAATTACCAAACCCGCCATTTGGGGAAGGGCTGAAAAGATTGTGGTATATGAGTGTAATGCAATATCATTGTGCTGTAAGAAACAATGAACACAAGGAATTCAGAAAAACATTGGAAAACTTGTATGAGCTCACACAGCATGAGGTAAGTGGAGTTGGGAAAATGATATAAGCAATGATCACAATAATACAAATTTAAAAAACCCATTAAAACAAATCTGAACAACTTTGACATTGGAGAAACCTTTGGGAAATTCTCTCTTTCCTTTTCTTGGAGAAGTGAAGGTCTATGGATAAGTGATATTGTATATGATGTCAGCTATGTGGCTGGGTTGGTTGGTTTACTAACTGTTTTCCTTCATTATGTGGGAAGGGAGAGGTCATTTGGATAGCAGATAGAGAGAGGAACCAAGGAATATGGAAGGCCTAGGCTCAAATCCCTCCTCTGACCCATATTGGCTCTGTGACCTTCAGCAAGCTACTTAACTTTTCAGGGCCCTGGGCAGATCTCTTAACTCCCTGCAATCTTTGACACTCAGTCGCCCTCTTCCCTTGATAATCTCTTCTCTCTAGGTTTTCATTACACGGTTCTCTCTAGTTCTCCTGCTTGTCTCACCACTCCTTTTCTCTTTCCCTTGCTGGGCTGTCATTCGTGTTACGTTCCATCATCGGCATCTTTCTAACCATGGGAGTCCCCAGGGATGTGCCCTAGGTCCTTCTTCTTTTTTTTCCCTCCATACTATTTGGCGATTTCATCAGCTCCCATGCAACTATTAGTTGCAAAGCAGTAATTGGTCTGCATTGGGTTGAGGGAGTTTCCTCATGAGGAATTCCCTGAAATCCTAAGATAGCTCTCTTAAAAAGAAAGCTGACCTTAAAATCAAGGAAACCTGAGTTTAAATCCCAACTCTTTCACTACTTGTGTGATCTTGGCAAATCAATTAACTACTCTAGGCCTCAGCTGCTCACTCGTAAAATGAGAAGATAAGACTAAATGAGTTCTAGAATGCCCTGGAGCTCTATGATCCACTAAAATGTATCGTGTTTGTTCTAGAATGTCCGAGCTAGAGGAACATTTAAAAGTCCTCTGGCCCAGCTCTTTCATTTTACAGCTGAGGAACCAAAATCCAGATTGGTCAAATGATTTGCCCAGGGTCACACAGACAATAAACAACAGAGCTAAGATTTGAACCCAGGTCTTGACTCCAAAGCCAATAGGTTCTACAGCATGACACTGCCTCTCAGTCAGAGTTGGAAAGGGAGCTGAGATCCCATCATTCAAACTCATCATTTTACAAGTGAGGTTGCTGTGACCCAGATGACCTCACTCATTTGCTCAATGTCACACTGTTAGTCCATGGAAGAGCTAGGACTAGAATCCACATCTCCTGACTCCCAATCACTTAACTTTTGTCTGCCTCAGTTTCATCATCTATAAAATAAAAATGATAAAAGAGCACCTATTCCCAGCACTATCACAAGGCTAAAATGAGATAGTATTTGTAAAGCACCTTTACAAACCTTAATGTGTTGTATTAATGCTAGTGTAATGAGCTCCTTGCAGCCTTTGACACTCAGCTGCCCTCTTCTCCTTGAAAGTCTCTTCTCTCTAGGTTTTCATTACACGGTTCTCTCTAGTTCTCCTGCTTGTCTTACCACTCTTTCTCTCTTTCCTTTTCTGGGTTGTCATTCATGTTATGTTCCATCATGGACCTCTTTCTAACCGTGGGAGTCCCCAAGGATCTGCCCTACATCCTTCTTCTTTTTTTTTTTCCCTCCATACTATTTGGCATTTCATCGGCTCCCATGGCCTTGATTATCATCTCTATGCTGATGATTCTCAGATCTGTTTATCCAGCTCTAATCTCTCTCTCAGCCTCACGTCTCCAACTGCCTATTGGACATCTCAAACCCACAGACATCTCCAACTCATCATGTCCAAAACTGAACTCGTTACAAACCTTTCCCTCTTCCTAACTTCACTAACACTGTCAAATGCTCTACCATCTCTGTAGTCCCCCAAACTTGCACTCTAAGTGTCTTCCTCAGCTCCTCACTCTCTCTCTCTCCACCCCTACCCCCACATCCAATCAGTTGTCAAATCCTGTCATTTCTACCTTTATAGAAAGGTACTATGTATCTCTTGTATTCATCTCCTTTGGCACTGCCACCAAAGTGGAGCAAACCCCTCATCACCATGTGCCTAGACTATTGCATCAGCCTGCTGGGTGGTCTCCCTACCTCAAATCTCTCCCCTGAATAATCCATATTCTACTCAGCTGCCAAAGTGATCTTCCTAAAGTGTAGGCCATGTCATATCACCACACTCCTCACCACCATTCAGTAACCTCAAGTTAATTAAATTGTTTATTAAACACATCTTATTGCCTTCAAAATCAAATATGATGTTTGACTTTTAGAGGCCTACATAAAAGTTACATAGTTCAGTGGACAAAGCGCTCAGCCTGGAGTCAAGAAGACTTGATTTCCTGAGTTCAAATCTGGTCTCAACACTTACTAGCTGTGTGGTTCTGGGCAAGTCACTTCACTCTGTCTGCCTCAGTTTCCTCATCTGTAAAATGAGCTGGAGAAGGAAATGGTCGACCCTTCCAGTATCTCTGCCAAGAAAACCCCAAATGGGATCATTAAGAGCTGGACACATCTAAAATGACTAAACAACAACAAGAAATCTTACCACTTCTTACCTGTACTATCTTCTTATCCTTTGCTTAATCATTAAATGGACGTTGCCTCGGTCAAACTGAGACCTGGGAAAGACATTAGCTTAAAAAGGCCAAGGTCCCCCACTGCATCCATGGCCACCTCCAGTCGTCCTGATCTATATCCTGCCACTGGACCAGATGGCTCGGGAGGAGAAAATGAGCCTGGTGACTGCCAGCCCTCCCTTACTTAAATCCAATTCCCCTGCAAGTCATGGCATCACCTTCCTGATGTCACGGTCCTCTTTGAGAAGGACAAATAACCACAAAACAACAATCTCACACTACTTTTCACCTACTCTGTGATTCCATGACACTGTTTCTTGAATAGGACACTTCACCTGTCAATTCTGAGCACTTTCACTGGCTGACCCCCTGCCTAGCATGCTCTCCCTCCATGTCTCTACCTCCTGGCTTCTTTCAAGTCTTAGCTAGTCTCACTTTCTACAAGAAGCCTTTTCTTAGTGCCTTCCCTCAGATACTACCCCTGATTTATCCTATATATCCTCTGTGTATACACACCTACACACCCACACACACACACACACCCCAGTCCCATCTTACAGATGAGGAAACTGAGGATGATACAGTTAGGTGTCCTGAGGACCAGGGTCATATAGAAAGCGCCTGAGGTAGGCATATATGTATGTATGTATGTATGTATACATGCATACATATATGTACATATGTATATAGTTTGCATGCTATCTCCCCCATTAGACAGTGAGAACCTTGTGAGAAATATGTATCATTACCTTTCTTTCTATCTCTAGCATTTCACAGGGTGCCTAGAACGTAGCAGGCACTTACTAATGCTAGCTGATTGATTGATAAACCATGCTAACATCATTGAAGAGCTTCATAAGTGCTTAAAGCAGCCTAAAGGCTCACTTGAGATTGCCACCCCAGCCTAGCCCATAGCATTTCAGGGACAAGACATCCTACCTCTCAGATGTGGGTACCCCCTCCCTCAACGTGGTTTGTAATCCTGCTGTATCTTAGGAGACTGGGTGGTAATGAGTTGCTTTGGCCAAAATGATTCCCTGCCTGGTCGCCGAACATTAGGCCTCTCTGAATTTAGCTAGACTGATTCATGGAAAATAGACACAGCCTGTCCCCAGGCCCATGGTCAAATCCTTTCCACGGTGGGAGGACCTACCATAGCTTGGGTTCCCTATTACTGTATCTTTCTAGAACCCAGCATCAGTATGTGTCAGAGGAAGACCTTGAACCCAGATCTTCTGGTCTCCAAGGCTAGCTCCCTGCTTCTCCCTGGATCAGAGCAATCATTTTTCATATCCTGCTTTGGTTAGCATAGTAGGTATTGACTTGAGTTCAAATCCTACCTCAGGCACTTACTCCGTGACCCTAGGCAGGGTACCTAACTGTATCAGCTTCAGTTTCCTCATCTATAAAATGAGGATGATAGTATCTACCTCATAGGGTTGTTTTGACATTATGTCAATCTTTAAACACTATATCAATGCTGGCAATTGTTATTGTCATTTTGAAGTCACAAAGGGCAAGTATCCCTAATTTATTCTAAGCAAAAGGAATAAAGGAAGGAGAAAAGATGAAATGACTTTCATTTTATATCCTTATGTTCTTATTATATAAGTCCATTTAAATTCAGTTTATGGGAAGATGAAAAACAACATATTCTCTATTCCAAAGGAGCTTATGATTTACAGGCAACTAGGTGATATGATAGATAGTGTGATAAACATGGGGTCAGGAAGATCTGAGTTCAAATCTGGCTTCAGACACTTCCTAACTCTGTGACTCTGGGCCCCTGTTTGCTTCACTTTCAACTATAAAATGGAGATAATAATAATAACACTTACCCCCAGGAGTGTGGCAAGGATCAAATGTGATAGTATCTTTGAAGTGTTTAACATGGTCCCTGATATACAACTGGTGCTCAATAAATGCTTGTTTCCTGCCTTCTTTGTATAGCTGTGTGACCCTGGGCAGGTCACTTAAACTACCTCAGGCTTCATCTCCTCATCTGTAAAGTGGAGATAATAATCACATCTACTTTACAGAGTTGTGACAATCAAATGAGCTAAAATATGTGAAGCTCTTTCCAAATTATAAAGCCCCATGTGGATGTTAGCTGTTCCTAGGGGGATAGTACATGTACTAATATACTAATAATAACATGCAAGTAATAAATAACTTTAAAACAAGATAAAATGTGGCAAGTCCATAGGAGAGGTCAAGCAGAAAGGGAGGAAAAGGCAGATTCACTTCTAGCTAGGAGTGAAGATTCTATGGAGGAGATAGAACTGGGGCTGACCTTGGAGAAGAGGATTTCAACAGGGAGAAACATGGGAGCAGGCATCTGAGGCACAGACAGAGCGTGGAGAACCTATCCAGGTTGACTGGAATTTACAGGCTCTTAATGAGTTGTTAAGGGAAACTAGTCAGCATTAGCTTTTCAGAATGATAAGGAAGGTAACTATGGATTTCAACAACACTTACCCACTGTCAGACATGGACTACTGGTCTTGATAAATACTCTACTGGTATGATTCCATCTGGTAGTTGATAGTTCTAATTTTCCATAGTATTCAGGTGGATGGCAAAATGCAATTCAAGAAACACTTATTAATCACCTACTAGGGCAAGGTGAGAAGCAGAGTGGATGTGAACTGGTCATGGAATCAAGAAGACTACTATAAATGCAAACTAGTCATTCTGTGTTGATGGCTGGAGCTTCCATTAGAGGAGCTCTAAATACAAATGAAATCATAGGTCTGGACTGCCTAAGAGATACATACAATGAGTAAGGTTAGGGAGATGGCAAATAACCATAAGGCAAATCAGAATATGATAAATGCATTAGAGAGATTTGGTTTGTCCCAAATACTATCAGAGATTTCAGATGAGATATATTACTTCCAGAGAAGGTAGCTGTTGAATTGGGCCTTGAAGGGTGGCACAACTTCAATAGTTACAGAGCAATGAAAATATATTCCAGGCAAAGGAGAGAAAATAGGAGAGGTAGAAAAAGCCTGGGTAAATTCATGGACCTGCAAATGACTTAATTTGTCAGGATATAAAATATGGGAATAGAAGTGATGTGCATAAGATTGGAAAGGAAGCTTGGGGCAAGTCTATGGAAGGCCAGATTATTAGAACCAAATTAAGGAGACTGGATTTTATTCATTAGGCAATGGAGAATCTTATAAGGCTTGGGGTTAACACTCCTACACTTGCATTAGAAAGGTGTTCCTAGGTATAACCTATATCAGATTGCTTGCTGTCTTGGGGAGGAAGGAGAGAAGGGAGGCAGGAAGAAAAATCATATAAAATTAATATTGAAAACTATCTTTACATGTAATTGGAAAAAAATACTATTTATAAAAAAAGATGCTCCTATATTAGGCAGAAACTTACCAAAACAAAATATAGACTTCACCTTCCTGGTCTTCTTTGTTAGATAGTGATATGTATGTACATATAAATTAAAATCTCCATACTCCCTCTTTCTCTGACCTCCAAAGTCATCTAGTCTCTGTTCTCTGGGACTATAAACTGGGTTTGTGGTAATGGATTGTACACATACAGATGAAAGGCAAGGCAAGGGTGGGACAGTGGGCCATAGGGAGAAGGAAAGAACGCAAGCACCCAGGTCAGGCATCAGCAGCAGGTGGAATGTGTGGGAGCACTGTAATATTGAAACTAGAAAGAGCTAAATAAATAGGCATTTGGCTGATAATGCATACAGCGCACACACCTCACTATTCTTAATGTGGAAAAACTCAGCTGGTCAAAGCAGCCACAAAGATTGCAGGAAAACCTGTGATTGGGGGCTGAGATGAAACACACAACGCTCTAAGTAATATTTCAAATCACAAACCACACAGTGCCACAAACCAACCCAGCCAGATGACTGCTACCGAGTCATACATAGGAAAAAAATAATAAAAACAATGCTGAGCTATATACTGGAAAATTTATTACCAAATGCCATGAACTTGCTTTTGAATAGAACTGCTGATCGTGAATAAACCTGCCATATGGCTTCCATAAAGCTGATAAAGCATTTACACCCTCAATATAACAAGACTCATCCATGGCAGGCTGCTTGCTTAATAACCTAGATTAGGAAATCATTTGGGGGGCAATGCCCCAAGTAATTTGTAGGACAGTTATCAGAGGCAGGGGTACAATTTGGGGAGCCTGGGGTACAATTGCAAGACTTGGACTCAAGCTGATAGCCAGACTGAGGGATCTATCTCACTCTGCTGTTGTGAAGTGAGGAGATTGTCTCCACAGGGGTTAGATGAGGCGTGAGAAAAATAGATTCAAGAAGGGCTCACATCATTTACGGGATAGTTATTCAAATAAGAAATTGAGGGGGCACTTCAAATTTGGTATTGGAAGGTAGCACAACCCCATTGAAAACTTCAAGGACAATATAATAAGCAATCAAACAATAGGCGTTTATTAAATGTTTATACCACATGCCAGGCACTGTGTTGGACACTGAGGATAAAGGCTTGCATTCTATCAGGAGAGACAACACATGCATATAAAAATATTTTTTAAAATCTATAAAATAAAAACAAGGTAATTTCTAGGGGAAAGGCATTAGCAAGTGGAGGCTGGGAGGATCAGAACAATTCCTCGTGTAGATGGTAAAAGCTTGGGTTGAGCTTTCATGGACCATGGATTCTGAGGGGCAGAGGTGAGGAGGGAGTGCTTTCCAGATATGGAGGACAGCCAATACACAGGCACAGAGATGGAAATGGCTGATGGGAGGAATAGTAAGAAGGCTGATTTGGCTGACCCAAGTTGGGCATGAAAGGGAGTAGTGTATAATAAGGCTGGAAAAGGAGGTTGGAACTAGATTGTTAAGGACATTAGATACAAAAACAGAGATATGTGAGTGTGTGCGTACACATACAGGATGTTCCAGACGCCTTAGCTCAATAGCTTAATGGTTTAAAATTGGACTGAGACCAGGGACAAGCTGTATATATCATTATATTAGAGAACGTGAACTTCTAGAAGGATATTAAAATGGAGGAATAGAAAACAGATTTCCCCAGTTAAATATTCAAAGCCAAAAAATAGATAGTACTAGAATGTTCTAAAATACTATTACACAGATTCTTATAGACTGGTAAAACAATGTGAGAGATCATTTAGTCAGATAATTGTAAAATTGTAGGGGGAGCTGAGAAATAAAAACAAAGGGGCCTCAGATATGATCTGCACCAACCCTCTCCTTTGACAGATGAGGAAACTGAGGTTGAGTGGCTTGCCCAAAGTCACGCAGGAGAAGTAGTAGAAGAAGTCAAATCCTGATTTGAGCCCAGGTCCTCTGACTTCAGGTCCAGTGATGTTTCCGTTGCAGTACCAACTTGGTCTGTCTTCATTTTACAGATGAAAAAGTGATACTCAGAAAGACAAAGTAACTTTCTGAGAACATCTGGCTATTTAATATTCATAACAGCTAAAATAACCTTTAGATAGCTTGTAAACTACAATTTCAAAGCATTTTGTATACATGATTTCATCTGATCCTCACACAATCCTGTGAGGCAGATAATGAAGGAATCCTTATCTTATTTTTGTTTTCAGTTATGTCTGATTCTTCATGACCCCATTTAGGGTTTTCTTGGCAAAGACACTGTAGTAATTTTGCCATTTTCTTCTCCAGTTCATTTTAGGTAAACAAGGGTAAGAGATTTGCCCAGGCTGCCACAACTAGTAAGTGTCTGAGGCCGCATTTGAACTCAGGTTTTCCTGATTCTAGGCTCTGCACTCCACCCACCTCACCTCCTAGCTGCCCTCTATCCTGCTTTTACAGATGTCAAATAGAAGGTATGAAGAAATCCAGTGATGTAAGGTCACGTGACCATAGGCTTAACGCTGGAAGGAGCCGTATCAATTATCTACTCTAACCTCCTTATTTTACAGATATGGAAACTGAGACCCAGAGAGGGGAAGTTATTTGCCTGAAGTCACACAGGTGGTTACAGAGATGGGATTTAAATTCAGGTCTTCTGACTCCAAAGTGAGGAGACTTTGTTATATCATACCAACTAATGTAATTCTCTAACATGAAAGAACAAGACTGGTCAGAATATCTAATTTGAGGGATGAGCAGTGTTAGGGTATAGATGTTTGGGGAAGGAAATAGTGAATAAAGGGGGAAAATCTTTAATATTCTCTTTCTTCTAAATAAATTGGTAGATGTCCTGAGGTAGGGTCAAGAATATGGAAAATGGAAAAAACCTCTGGAAAATGGTAAAGGGCTTTAGTTTGTACCTGCAAAAATGTTTCTAAGTTTTAGAAAAACCTCTCTCATCTCTCTTCTGTCTTTCTCCTCTTCTGTCTTTCCTCTCTCTCCTCTTTCTTTCTTTCTTTCTTTCTTTCTTTCTTTCTTTCTTTCTTTCTTTCTTTCTATCTTTCTATCTTTCTTTCCCTTCCTTCCTTCCTTCCTTCCTTCCTTCCTTCCTTCCTTCCTTCCTTCCTTCCTTCCTTCCTTCCTTCCTTCCTTCCTTCCTTCCTCTCTTCCTCCCTCCTTCTCTCTCTCTCTCTCTCTCTCTCTCTCTCTCTCTCTCTCTCTCTCTCTCTCTCTCTCTCTCTCTCTCTCCTCCTCCTCCTCCTCCTCTCTGTCTCTGTCTCTTTGTCTCTCTGTCTCTCTCTCACATACATATACAGACACACACAGTGAAATTCCTGCACTATTTGTGCTTCTAGCTTGTCTGTTCAGGAGACTGTCAGCCTAAGTTTGGTTGGATTAGTTTGAAAATCACACAGACCATTGACTTTGTATTCTCAGTGTTTAACACAGTGTCTGGCACATAGCAAGTGCTTAATAAAATGCTTGTTGACTGAACAGCTGATTGCTAGATGAGTGGCTCCAACAGGCTGCTGCAGGACTGAGTTTTATTGTTTTCCTGAAAAGCTCTGGAGACATTCAGTTCATCAGTTCATACACTGCAATTTACCCACTTGATGACCCAGTTCACCCAACACTCATAGCAAATTATGAAGACAACCATCATCTGTCAACTGAGTGGACTTTCAGTGGAAAGCCCTAGCCAATTAAGCAGGCTTTGGAGAGGTGGGTGCTCGGACAGGAAATGCCTGGGTAGAATTCCCCATTAGCTAGATTGAATATTGGAATGTTACAAGTATTTAGTGCAGAATTGAATGTATGTGACAAATGGTGACCCAGTTAATTTCCCAGCCCTATATAGAGGTACCTTGGGTCTGCATCACACTTGGGGCCTATTATTCTTATCCCTGGAGCTACCCAAGTGTAATTCTTTGGCACTTGTTAACATCCCAGAATCACAGATTTTTAGATTAAGAAGGGACTTTAGTGTCCATCAACTCCAACTCAAAATCTAGAGCTAGGTTTTAGGTTTCAAGTTTCTCTCAGTAATTCTGTGTTGTGTTGGTCTCCCATCTCCACCTAAATTTGAATCGCCTTAACTGTATTTTTTTTTTATTTCCAACACTTACTAACAGTTTTGGTCAAATGAGATAAATCCAATCAATACTTGTTGATTGAATGCGTTTGTTCTTTTTTTTTTAAAAAATTTATTTATTTTTAGTTTTCAACATTTACTTGCACAAGATTTTGAGTTCCAAATTTTCACCCCATCTTGCCCCTCCCCCCACCCCAAGATGGCATGCATTCTGAATACCCCTTCCCCTAGTCTGCACTCCCTTCTATCTCTCCCCCTCACTTCTCTTACCCCCTTCCACTTCTATTTTCCTGTAGGGCAGGATAGATTTCTGTACCTCGTTTCCTGTATTTCTTATTTCCCAGTTGCATGTGGAAACATTTTTTTTAAAACATGCGTTTTTAAAACTTTGGGTTCCAAATTTTCTCCCTTCCTTCCACCCCACCCACCCTCATTGAAAAGGCAAGCAAGTCACTACAGGCCATACATGTGCAGTTATGAAAAACACTTCCATAGTAGACATGTTGTGACAAACTAACTTTATTTCCCTTAATCCTATCCTGCCCCCCATTTATTTTATTCTTTCTTTTGACCCTGTCCCTCCTTAGAAGTACTTCCTTCTGATTACCCCTTTCCCAATCTGCCCTTCTCTCTATCATTCCCCCTGCTCTCTTGTCCCCTTCCTCCCCTATTTTCCTGTAGGGTAAGATAGATTTCCATACCCAATTGAGTGTGTATGTTATTCCCTCCTTAAGCCAAATCCTATGAGAATAAGATTCCCTCATTTCCTCTCACCTTCCCCCATTTCCCCTCCACTGTAAGAGTCTTTTCTTTTCTGTTTCTTTTTGTGTGAGATAATATACCCCATTCTACCTCTCCCTTTCTCCTTCTCCTAATATAATCCTCTCTCACCCCTTAATTTTATTCTCCAGATATCACCCCTTCATCTTCAACTCACCCTGTACCCTCTATCTATCTACCTATCTACACATATATACATATAATTTTTTCCCCTCCCACTACCCTAATTCTGACAAAGGTCTCATGAGTTATAAATATCATCTTTCCATGTAGGAATGTAAACAGTTCAGCCTTAATAAGTCTTTTATGATTTCTCTTTCCTGTTTACCTCTTCATGTTACACTTGCATCTTGTATTTGAAAGTCAAATTTTCTATTCATTCTTGAAAGTAGCTCTTTGACCCCTTGAATAATATTCAGAGTGAGTAAGATGGCTCAGTTCTTCATAGAAAGCCCTATCCATTCTGCAAGTGTATCTGGCCATCACTTCCCACCCCCACTAGTGACCATTTCCATTGACTTTTTTTTTTTTGGTGAGGCAATCAGGGTTAAGTGACTTGCCCTGGGTCACGCAGCTAGTAAGTGTTATATGTCTGAGGCCAGATTTGAACTCAGGTCCTCCTGACTCCAGGGACAGTGATCTATCCACTGTGCCACCTCACTGCCCCTCCATTGACTATTTGAAGTAGGTTCTTTGAAGGGACAGATACTACAGTATTCTCATTTCTAATTCTCCAGAACATAGTTCCAACCCAGAATCAGGGAAGATAATACTTGCTCCTTGATGACTCTTAATTTTTATTGATTTTGGCTCATAGTTCACCTAGCACCAGAAACCCAATGGTATACCTCCTTCAAAACCTTATCTATTAGTTACTACAAGCAACATTCTTCTATAAACTCATATTCCCATGAATAGAAAAATACCTGCTTTAATTCTTCATTCATTCCAGCACCCTCCTTTTCTTATCCTTTTAAAAAAATCTATTAATTTATTTTGATTTATCAACAATCACTTCCATATGCTTTTGAGTCGAAAATTTTTCTCCCCCTTCCTCCCCCCAACCCTCCCCAAGAAGGTGCACAATCTGATATAGGCTTTACATTTACATACCCATTAAACATATTTCCACATGGTTTTAGTTTTTACTTACAACCTCCTTTTCTTATCTTACCCTTAACTATATTCAACTGCTACCATGGAAGACAATTGCCTTCTGTCCCCAAAAGGCTCTTTCAAGATTTTATCAACTATTCAGCTAATTTGACCCTCTGCTCTTTGAAGGGGCACTAAACCCAACTCAATTAGCCAACTCTCCCACCTGAGTCAAAGGCACCTAACATTCTCTTTCTAATTAATCAAAATCTATGATAATCTTTGCCATCACCATGCCTCCCCACCATGTTCCCCCTATCAGGTCACAGAAATAACATACCTGTTTTTAGAGACGGAGAGGAGTAAATATACCCCAGGAGTTCCATCATACTCATGGATAAAGGAAAACCAAGTTATCTTTGTTCCCCTTGGCAAGTTTGGCTAAGCTCTAAGTTAGAGACCACATGGAGCTCTAACATGAGTTTTAGCCAGACTCTTGGCACCACACACACACACACACACACACACACACACACACACACACACACACAAAATAACCCTATCCATCAGCTGAGGCCAATTAGTTCAGTTTCGTCAGGGGTGTTGATGGGTGGAGGAAAAGTGTGTGTGTGTGTGTGTGTGTAGGAAGTGAAGGGTGTTGCCTGGTCACCAGTTGGCAGGTTTCACAGAACTACTTAGGCATCCGTACCCAGAGAAACTCATTGGCAGGAGTCAAGCCATTTTGTCCCCACTGTGCATACTATTGATTTGGCAAAGCTACACACCTATTAGAAACAAAAAATTTAACATTGTGGAGCTGAGAACTAGGGTTCAAGAGAAGGAAGTTAGAGACCAAGCTCCTAGATACCGCTCCCTATACTCTAAAGGTAGACTGATGGACCAAGTACCTCAGCTTTTCAATTTCTAGAGCCTAAATGCTAAGGGCTCTAGTATTCTTAGGAATCGAGTTTCTAGAAGGGAAATAAACCTAAAAGACAAAATAGAGATTCTATTAGGATAGCTTGTCTTTACACCAATCAACAAAAAGGACAGATATTTCTGCTATGTAAAACAAACCTAGGATTGGGAATATAATAAATAAGCTTATTTTATAGCAAAATGAAGGTAAAAACCAGATCTTAATGCAAGTTCAGGCCTTTGTCTCCTCACAGATTAAGAACAGAGAAGTGATTGTTGGTATATACATACCAGATATCTCTCATCTCCAAAAGGCCAGAGAAATAAATGGAAGATGTTCACAAGACCTTGGAGAGGAAAGGTGAGGTACAGAGCCCCCTTCCCTCCACTTGCCCCAACTACCAGGAAGTGATTGAGAACTTAAAAGAAGAATAAGACGTTGACCCAGTGACATCTCATTTAGAAGACTCAGCTTGTGGTCCTTGGGATTTCCTCTGAAAAGTCTCTGGGATTTAATTCCCCCTCCCCCCTCTTTCTCAGCTCTGCCCCTTGGCTTCCCTGGCTTCCTTCAAGGCTCAGCTAAAATCCCACCTTCTGCAAGAACCCCTTCACAATCCCCCTTAATGATAGTGTCTTCCCTCTGAGATTTATTAAATGCAAATACAAAACACTGTTTACAGAAGTGATGACAGACCTAAATAACTGGAGAATTAGCAATTATTCGTGGGTAGGCCAAGCCAATATAATAAAAATTACACTACTACCTGAATTGATTTACTTATCTGGTGTCATACCAAACAACTAGAGAATTGCTTTATAGAACTAGAAAAAAATAACGAATTCGAATGGAGGCACAGAAGGTCAGGAATCTCACAGGAAATAATGGGAAAAAATGGGAATGAACAAAGGGAGCCTAGTAGTGCCAGATCAGAACAATTTGGTAATGGTTAGAAAATAGAGAGCTCTATCAGTGGAACAGATGAGACATATAACCTATAGAAAAAAACAAATCTGTAGCATATTCAATAAACACAAAGACCCAAGCTACTGAGGGTAAGGGCTCGCTATCTGACAAAAGATAATTGTATGAAAGAAATTAGGTTTAGATCAATAAATACCTCCTGTTTTATACCAAGATAAGCTCCAAAAAGATATGTGACTCACCTATAAAAGACCACATCATTAACAAATGAGAGAAATAAGGAATAAATTATCAATCAAATATAAAGACAGGGGAATAGTTCATCACTAAGGATACAAATAGAGAGGATCACAGAAGATAAAATGGACAATTTTGCTCATATGAAATTTAAAAAAATTTACTCAAAAACAATTTAATGTAGTTAAAATTATAAGGGAAATTGTTGAGTGGGAAATAATCTTTGTAGCAAATTTCTCTGACAAAGTTCTCATTTCCAAGATATATAAGGATCTGATTCAAATTTGTAAGAATAAGGGCCATTTCCCAATTGATAAATGGTCCAGGATATGCATAGACAGTTCTTGAGGGAAGAATCCCAGGCTATCTATAGTCCTATAAAATGCTCCAAATTACTAATAACTGGAGAAATGCAAATTAAAGCCATTCTTATGTTCTGTCTCACACCCATCAGATTAGCAAAGATGACAAAAAAAAAGAAAATGACGAATGTTGGAAAGGCACATTGATGCATAGTTGGTGGAACTGAAAAATGAGTCCAACCATTGGACTCATTGGAAAGCAATTTGGAATTATGCTCCCAAAGTAAATAAATGGCACATGCCTGTTGACCTAGGTATACCACTACTAGGTCTATCCCCTAAAAAGATCAAAGAAAGAGGAAAAGGTCCTATCTGTACAAAAATATCTATACCAGCTCCTTTTTGTTGGTAAAACCCCCCAGAAACTAAGGGGATGCCCATCAATTGGGAAAGAAATTATGGTACATGAATGTAATGGAATACTACTGTGCTGTAAAAAATGAGGAGAAAGATGGTTTCAAAGAGACATGGAAAAATGTCTTCTCTCCTCCCTCCCTTCTTTCCTTTTTTTTTTTAGAGGGGGAGGAGAAGTTAGGAGGAAGAAAAGGAATGGATTTTGATAATTGAAAAAAATAAAATCATTTGAAAATAAGAATATCTCCAATTTCTCCTTAATATATTTTGTTTGTACATAGTTGTTTTCACACTGTCTCCAGCCCTGTAACCTGAGAGGAGTGTTTTGGTTTGGAAAGTTACAGGGACGGAGAGTGAAGACATAAGGAAGTAGACTAACATAGGCTTTTCCTGTAGTAATAACATAATTGACTTGAATATAATACTAGAACTGGAAAGGAATATGGGAAGGCAGCATAGAGAAAACAAGAGAAAGAAGATAGCCAGGGGAGTGAATTGCAGCATGACTGGAGCCAGCCTGATCTAATGGCCACATCAGGCACTCACCAATCACTACAGTGGGTCCCAAGGAGGAAGTTCTATAGATGAATATGGTATAGAAGAGTATAAATATATGCATTTCTCCCCATAATTTTCCTCTCTCCTTTTTTCATCCCCTTACCCCTTCTCTGTTTCTGTTGAGGGCACCACTTTCCATTTAGTCATCTTTAGTTATCTAGGCATCCTAAAAACTTGTTTATTGATCCTGGACATTTCCCTCTTACTCATCTTTCACATCCAATCATTTTCCATGTGTTATTGATTCTTCCTCCATGATTTATCTCACATCCATTTTCTTCTCTCTATTCAAATAGCCACTAGCCTCATTCAGGGCCCCAATACCTCTCACTTAGAATATTGCCATTTCACCCTAATTGTTCCATCTCTCTCCAGCCTCTCTGCTCTCTAATCCATCCCTAGTTGCCAAAGTGCCATCCTAAAAGACAGGCATGACCAAGTCAATCCTTTCCTCAGGAAGCTCCAGTGAGTGAGTAGCATACTTTATTGGTCCCTTGAATTTGTGGTTGCTCATTGAATTGATCAAAGTTTTTAAGTCTTTCAAAGTTGTTTACCTTTATGATATGTTGTTGTAGTGTTAATTGTTCTCCTGCTTCTGCTCATCTTACTCTGCATCAGTTCATACAAATCTTCCTAGGTTTCTCTGAAACCATTCTTTTTGCCATTTCATATAGCACAATAGTATTTCATTATGTTAATAAGGGTTTTCCTGACTCTAAGTTCGATTTACTATCTATGACAGTCAATAAAAGTTTATTAAGTACCTATTTTGTACCAGGCACTGTATGAAGTTCTAAGGGATACAAAAAGAGTTAAAAGAGTTCCTGCCTTCAAGAAGCTACAATCTAATGTGAGAGAGACAAGTAAACAAATATGTACAAAGCAGCAATATATAGGAAATAATTAAAAGAAGGAAGACACTAAAATCAAGAGGAGATGAAAAAGGCTTCCTGTAGAAGATCATATTTTAGTTGAGACTTAAAGGAAGCCAGGGAATGAGGTAGGGAGAGATGAGGAGGGAAAGCATTCCAGGCATGGGGACCACCCTAGAAAATTCCCAGAGCTAAGAGATGGGGTGTCTTGTTCGTGGAAGAGCAAGGAGGCCAGCGTCATTGGCTCAAAGAGTACATTAGCAGAGAGTGAGTTGTAAGAAGACTGGAAAGATAGGAGGGGGCCGGGTGATGAAGGGCTATGAACTCCAAACAGAGGATTATACATTTGATTTGAAGATGACTGCAAGTCATAGTAGTTTATTGAATATGTAGGATGGGGAGTGATGTGGCGAGTGACGAGGAAAGTCATTTTGGAAGCTG
This sequence comes from Phascolarctos cinereus, assembly GCF_003287225.1. Lineage (NCBI taxonomy): Eukaryota > Metazoa > Chordata > Mammalia > Diprotodontia > Phascolarctidae > Phascolarctos > Phascolarctos cinereus. The sequence continues at coordinate 380,724,228 of NW_027555625.1, forward strand.
AATAGAGGATAGATTAGAGTAAGGAGAAACTTGAGACAGGCTGAAGGTTATTGCAATAGCCCAGGTGGGAGGTGATGAGGGCCTGCACCAGAGCGATGGCACTGTCAGAGGAGAGAAGGAGGCACATTTGAGAGATGTTGCACAGGCTTAGCAACAGATTGGATATGGAAGGTGAGAGACAGTGAGTAATGGAGGTGATATCTAAGTAGCAAGCCTGAGGGGCTGGGAGGATGGTGTTGCTCTGGATAGTAACAGGGGAGAGGGAAGGAGAAGTGGGTGGCTTAGCAGGGAAGGTATTGAATTTGGTTTTGGACGTGTTTTAAGATTCTATGGGCCATCTAATTCAAGATGTCTGAAAGTCAAAAAGAAACAGGGTTTAAGATTAAAGTTGGAGATATAAGGTTAAAGGTCATCAGAGAGGTTAGAGAAGGAAAGGGAGATTTGAGAATTATCAACATAGGGATTGTAATTAAACCCATGGAAGCTGATGACATTGCAAAGTGAAGTAGTATAGAGGGAGAAGAGAAGAGGGCCAAGGACAGAACTGTGAGGGACACCTATGGTTAGAGGATATTATCTGGATGAAGAGGCAGCAAAGGATACTAAGAAAGAGTGGTCGAGGAGTGACAAGAGTGGTAGGAGGAGAACCAGGTGAGAATGGTACCCTGAAAACCTAGAGAGAAGAGAATGTCAAGGAGGAGAGGATGATTAACAATGTCAAAGGCTACTTCTGAGAGCCAAGATGGTGGAGTGAGCAGTAAATCGCCATAACTCTCCCATATTCACCTCCAAACAACCATAAAATAGTGCCCCCAAACAAATGCTGGAACAGCAGAACCAGCACAAAGACAGGGTGAAACAATCTTTCAGCCCAAGAAACATGGAAGATTGGCAGGAAACATCTGTCTCACTTGGGTAAAAGGGGAACACAGTCCAAGACAGGAAGTGTCCCAGCAAGCCAAGCCCCAGCTCAGCAAACCAGCAGGAGATCCTGAGTGTGCTGGAGCAGGCAAATGCCATCACTAGGACCCCCCATGTGCTTCTGCATAGTGAGAGGAATGGTCAGACATCATCTCTGAGAACCTCCTTGTGCTTCAGCTTAGTGTGCTTCAGTGTAGCCCTGGGCAAACAGGTATATGCCAACTGGGTGCTGAAGCAAACAGGCATCTGCCAGTGCCAGGCCCCCACCACGGTGCTTCAGCGTAGCCTGGGGCCAACAGGCAGCCACTGGCAGCCAGATCACCACGTGCTTCAGTGAATTCCTGGGGTAGTACAAGAGCATCCCACTGGCCTCAGCACATGCCATACACCGGCTCGGCACCAGATAAGCTGTCAGATCTCTACAGCCTCCAACAGAGCCAGCCACCCCCCATCCCAACCCCTCAGTGCAGCACCAAACACAAGGGTCCCCCATGGGCCTCAGGGCAAGATCAGTGCAGCATCAGGCAAACAGCAGGGTCTGCAGCACAAGAAGCCTGGGACAATGTCCTTCCACCAAAGGAGCAGAGCTCAAATTGAAAAGAAAAGAAAAAAGGCCAAAAAAAAAGATGAAGAAAAAACCACAAAGAAAAATAAGAAATGGTCTCAAGACCAGAAAGAACTCATGAAAGAGCTCAAAAAGGAGCTTAAAAATCATATAAGAGAGATAAGAGAAAAGTTGGGAAAAGAAATGAGTGCTGCAAGAGAATCATGAAAAAAAAAAGTCAACACCTCAGAAAAAGAAAACTGCTGAAAAAGTAGAATTGGCCAAATAGAAAAGAAAGTTCAAAAGCTAATTGAAGAAAACAACTCCTTAAAAGGTGGAATTGGGCAAGTAGAAGGTGATGACTCTATGAGACATCAAGAATCAATCAAACATATTCTAAATAATGAAAAAATAGAAATGTAAAATATCTCATGGGAAAAAACAATTGACCTGGAAAATACATCCAGGACAGACAGTGTCAGAATCATTGGACTACCTGAAAACCATAATCAAAAGGAGGATCTGGACAGCACATTTCAAGAAATTATCAAGGAAAACTGCCCTGATATTCTGGAACAAGAAGGCAAAATAGGCATTGAAAGAGTCTACTGATCACCTCAGGAAAGAGATCCCAAAACAAAAACTCCAAGAACATTATAGCCAAAATTTAGAACTATGAGGTCAAGGAAAAAGTACTGCAAGTGGCCAGAAAAAAAAAAAAAAAACCACAACAATTCAAATACTGGGGAGCCACAATCAGGTTACACAAGACTTAGCAGCTGCAACATTAAAGGATCAGAGGTCATGGAATATGATGCTCTAGAAGGCAAAAGAGCTAGGACTACAACCAAAAATCACCTACCTGGTGAAATTAAGCATAATACATCAAGGGGACAAATGGTCATTCAATGAAATAGAAGGATTTCAAGCTTTCACAAGGAGAAGACCAGAATTAAACCAAAAATCTGATCTCTAATATCAAGACCCAAGAGAAGCACAAACAGGGAAAAAGGGGAAAGAAAACATAAGGGATTCAATAGAGTTAAACAATAGAGTTAGCATTAAAAATTCAGTAGAGTTTACGTCCCTACATAGGAAGATGATACTTATAATTCTTAAAAATTGTACCATTTATGGTACAGCTAGAAGGAACATACATAGACAGAGGGTATGAGTATAAGGTGAATTTCAGGGAATTACACAAAATATAATTAAGGGATAAGAAAGAGGAGTACACTGTGTAGAAGGAAGGGAGAGGTAGAATGGGATAAACTACTTCACATGAAGAGGCGCAGAAGACCTATTACAGTGGAGGGGAAGATGGGAGGATGGGCTCTGTGTATCACTTGAACCTTACTCTCATCAGTATTGGCTCAAAGAGGGAATAATATGCAAAATCAGTTGAACAGAGAAGTGTATCTCACCCGACAGGGAAGTAGGAGAGGAGGAGATTAAGTAAAAGGGGGAGGGGGACTGATAGAAGGGACGGCAGATTGGAGATTATGGTAGACAGAAACAGTGTCAAAGACTGCAGAGAGGTCAAGGATGAGGACTGAGAAAAGACCACCATGTTGTTCCCCAGGTCTCAAACGCACTTCCTCCTCATCTCAGCCTCCTTCAAAGTTCACCTCAATTGCCACCTCCTGAAGGAGGTAGACAACTACTGCCTCATTTAGTAGTGACTTCCCCTTGAAAACTACTTTGTACACATTTTATATTTAATTTTCTATGTGCATGTTTCCCTTAATAGAATGTAAGCTCCTGGAGGGGAGGTATTATTTTGGTTCCATTTCCTTTGTGTCCCCAGCACTTAGTACAGCATCTGACATTTGTTGTTGTTCATTTTTAGTTGTGTCTGATTCTTCGTGACCTCTGTTGGGGTTTTCTTTACAAAGATACTTAGAGTGGTTTACCATTTCCTTCTCCAACTCATTTTACAGAAGAGGAAACGGAGGCAAGCAGGGTTAAGTGACCTGTCTAGGGTCACACAGCTAGTAAGTGTAAGAGGATGAATCTTTTTGACTCCAGGCCAGGCGCTCTATCTACTATGCCACCTCCCTGCCCCTATCTGGCATTTAGTAGGTGCTTCATAAATGCTTGTTGAATTGAATCAAGTTAAATTGCATTGCACTGAATTGAATTCCCCTCCCAGTCCTTAACATGCTGTAGACACACTGACTTCTTGCTTTATAGTAGCTATTCTGAAATCACGGCTCGGACCGATCTGATAGGTTTTGACCAGGAGGTGGCATCTGTACAGGTACAGTATCGGATTAGCTGCCCACCCATGACTTTAGCAGCATATCCCTACGCTATGGGAATGAAGTTTTCTCCCTCTCTCTTGCTCTCCTTGTTGAGTATTAATTCATGAAAGGTGCTGAACCATTTTCTATGTCTGTGCTTGTGCTCCCACTCCCACCCCCTTCCCCACACTGCTCCCCCCAGCCAAAAATAGGACTAAAAGATCAATTTTTTAAAAAGCACACATTGAGATCTCAGCTGGCATCAACTATTCCTCTGATCCCCTGAGGACACACCATTCTTTCAAGCCACAGATACCATCTCAAAGTTCCATCCCCTTTCATTTCACATCAAGGTCTCTGAATGTCTGTTCTCTGTCCTCTTGTCTATCACTTATTCCTATCTGTACCTCCATCAGGTCTATCCTTCAGCAAAGTTTGTCAGCCCTCTTATTAATCCCCATTGACTTTAGCCTTCAGGGAACTGCTTTCATCCCCCTTTGACAGAAGCCTTCATCTTCGTAGGTCACAAGTGAAATGCTCTCAATACATCTCTGTTCCCTTGTTGCTCCATATTTTTCTCCTTCCTGACTCTGAGGATAGGTGTGCATACCAAGGCAGATCTCATCACCCCTATTCTGCATTTTTCCAGTTGAAACCACAAATCAAGGCATTCTGATTCTTCCCCACCCTCCAAATACTGGACATGCTCCAAGGTGGCCAAGATATTTGTTTAAACAATCAGACAATGACAGTTTGTGCTTTATTTTAAATCCAAGATTCTCATGTAAATAAACCCAAATATTTTCTCCTAAAGACAAAGGTAGTAACTTGTCTAGATCCAGCTGGGTTATCAAACTGGCATTCCAAAAATCTTAATTCATTGTAATTTTTAGAAGGGGAATTTAATAGAATCATAATATTAGAGCAGAAAAGAATCTTAGCAATCATTTATGCCATCCCCTTCATTTTAAAGATTTTGTGCTATTGAACTAATTCTTAAGCTCCAGGGCATATTTCAAAGGACCACAGCATCACAGATCCCATGCTGAAAGGAACCTTCACTGAACCCAGTCATTTCATAAATGAGGAAGTAGACGCCTAGAGAAGTTAAACGACTTGTCCAAGGTCACACAAATAGTAAATGTCAGAGGCAGGATTTGAACTCAGGTCCTCTGACTCTAAGGGCAGCTAGGTGTCTCAGTGGATAGAATGCTGGGCCTAGAATCAGGAAGACCTGCGTTCAAATCCAACCTCAGATAATTACTAGCTGTGTGACCCTGGGTAAGTCACTTAACCCTGTTTGCCTCAGTTTCCTCATCTGTAAAATGAGCTAGAGAAGGAAATGGCCTTATTTTTGCCAAGAAAACCACAAATGGAGTCTTTACAAAGAGTTGGAAATGACTAAATCACAATAATAACAACCTCTGTGCCATGCTGCCTTTTAGACTTCTTGTATCGGTGTGGGGGGTGGGGAACAACCCTGGATTGAGAGTCAGAAAAGCAGTTTCTAGTTCCAGGTCTCCCACTAATTATGTGTATGATTTTAGGCAAGTCACTTTCCATCTCTGGCTCTCAGATTTTTCCTCTGTTGAGCTCTGTGTGTATGTGGGGAGGTGGGAATGAGGTGTTGGGATTCAGAACATCTCTTATGGTTCTTCTAGCTTTCAAAATCTGTGGTTCTACAGCTCTGAAAGATTATCTGGTCATTTAGGCAGAGTACCATGCTCAATCCATTCCAAGACAACAGGTTTTAAATCTTTGCTGATACTTATAAGCAATCATTTTTATTTTAAAGTTTCATTGATATGTTTTGTTAGTGCAACATATACATTTCACAATATATACTTTCCTCTCCTCCTTCCAGCCATCCTATGTAATAAAGAATTTTTAAAAGAGAAAAACAAAGCAACAATGCATTAATCAATGCCAAAGTATTGTCATTGTTTCATATCCATAATCTCCCATCTTTGCAAAGAAGAGGCTGGGTACATTTTCATATTCCTTCTTTGGGGCCAAGGTAGGTCATTACAATTTCACAGCATTCAGTCTCAATTATTTGTTGTCATTTACATTTACACTGATATATTATTTTCCTGGTTCTGCTTACTTCATTCTGCCTGAGTTCATACAAGTTATCCCATGATTTTCTGTATTCATCATATTCATGATTTCTTATGCTGCAGAAATATTCCCTTTCACGTATATAGAACAATTTGTTTAACCTTCCCCAACCGATGAGTAACTGCTTTCTTTCTACCTTTTAGATATTACCTCCCCCCCAAAAAAAAATGCTGCTACAAATATTTTGGTGTCTATGCTCCATTTTCCCCCCCTTGATCTCCTTGGATATATATACCTAGCAGCGGGATCTTTGGGTCAAAAAGTATGCAAGTTAGTCATTTTCTTTGTACAATTCTAAATAGCTTTCCAGAATGGTTAGAACAATTCACAACTTCACCAATAATGTATAAGTGTACTTGTCTTTCTACAGTTCTTCCATATTATCTATTCCAATCATTTTTTCCATCTTTGTCAATTTGTTGGATGTGAAATGAAACCTAAGAGTTATTTTGACTTGCATTTCTCTTATTACTAGCAATCTTTCAAATGATTTCTAGTTTTTTTATTCTGTTATCAAGAACTGCTTTTTTTCCATATTTTACCAACATTTGGTCTCAAATATTTCTTAGTTTCCCCTATCAGAAATAGTTTATATAATGACATTTCCTACTCATCTGCTTCCCTTCTCCTTTTACTTTTACTCATGCAAAAGCTTTTCAAGTACATGCAATCCAAATGATTAATTATTAATTATCTCTGTTCTTTGTTTGGTTAAGGATGCTTCCCCTGGCGATAGATGTGAAAGCTATCTGTCCTGGTTACTTTCTAATTTTTTAATGGTATGATCTTTAATATTCAGGACATATGTCCATTTTAAGTTTATTGGAGTACTGGTATTAATCTGATTTTTGCCACCTTGTTTTCCACTTCTTACAGTAATTCATATTGAATAGGGAGTTCAGCCCCAAGTAATTTATGATATGGGTTGTTTTGAAGACTAAGTTGAATTCAATTTTTATTGATTCATCCTTATCTTTTATCACTCATCTGGCTTTCTATCTTTAATCACCAATTTAATTTACTAAATTTAATCACCAATTTTACTTATCAACTAATTTAACCACAAATTTTAAAATTTTTAATTGCCAAAAAATTTTTATGATTACTGCTTAATAGCATAATTTAAAATCTGGGAGTGCTATTTCTCATTCATGTCTACTTTCTTTTATTATTTTTATTGAGATTTTAGAACTTTTGCTTCTCTAAGTTAAGTTTGTTTTTATCTTTGCTTACCATGGTAATTTCATTTGTAAGGCACTAAATACATAAGATAATTTAGGTAGCATCATTAGTTTTATTATATTGGGATGGCCCAGTCGCAAATATTGAATATCCTCCAGCTATTTAAATGGCTCTGTATTTCTTAAAGGATTGTTTTGTAATTTTAACCATACAGATCTTGAGTGTTCCTTGGTAGATTGATTCTCAGGTATTTGGTGCATTTTGTAGTTAATTTGCATGGGCTTCTCTTTCTATTATTCCTCCTGGATTTTGTTATTACTATATAGAAATGATGTTGTTTTATGGGTTTATTTTATATTCTGCTAATTTACTGAAGTTGTTTATTGCCTCAATTAGTTTCTTTGTTAATTTTTTTTTCTGTTTTTTGGGGAGGCAGTTGGGGTTAAGTGACTTGCCCAGGGTCACACACCTAGTAAGTGTCAAGTGTCTGAGGCTGGATTTGAACTCAGGTCCTCCTGACTCCAAGGCTAGAGTTCTATCCACTGTGCCACCTAGCTGCCCCTTTTTAATTTTTTTTTTAAGGCAATTGGGGTTAAGTGACTTGCCTAGAGTTACACAGCTAGTAAGTGTCAAGTGTTTGGTCTGAGGCTGGATTTGAACTCAGGTCCTACTGACTTCAGGGCTGGTGCTCTGTCCACTGCGCCACATAGCTGCCCCTTGTTAATTCTTTTTTTTTTAAATATAAATTTATTTATTTTTAGCTTTCAACATTCACTCCCACAAGTTTTTGAATTCCAAATTTATACCCCATCTCACCCCTCCCCCCACACCAAGATGGCATGCATTCTGAATACCCCTTCCCCTAGTCTGTTCTCTCTTCTATCTCTCTCCCCTTCTCTTATTCCCTTCCCCTTCTATTTTCCTGTACGGCAGGATAGAATTCTGTACCCCATTTCCTGTATTTCTTATTTCCCAGTAGCATGTGAAAACATTTTTTTTAAACATATGTTTTTAAAACTTTAGGTTTCAAATTTTCTCTCTTCCTCCCCCCGCCCACCCTCATTGAAGAGGCAAGCAACTCAATATAGGTTGTACATGTGCAGTTATGCAAAACATCCATAGTAGACATGTTGTGAAAAACTAACTCTATTTCCCTTAATCCTATCCTGCCCTCCCATTTATTCTATTCTTTCTTTTGACCCTGTCCCTCCTCAGAAGTATTTACTTCTGATTACCCCTTTCCCAATCTGCCCTCCTCTCTATCATCCCCCTGCTCTCTTGTCCCCTTCTCCCCCTATTTTCCTGTAGGGTAAGACAGATTTCCATACCCAATTGAATGTGTATGTTATTCCCTCCTTAAGCCAAATCCTATGAGAATAAGATTCACTCATTCCTCTCACCCCCGTTTCCCCTCCACTGTAAGAGACTTTTCTTTTCTGTTTTTTTTTGTGAGATAATTTACCCCATTCTACCTCTCCCTTTCTTCTTCTCTGAGTATAATCCTCTCTCATCCCTTAATTTTATTCTCCAGATATGACCCCTTAATCTTCAACTCACCCTGTGCCCTCTATCTATCTATCTACATATACATACATATAATTTTTTTCCTCCAACTACCCTAATACTGACAAAGGTCTCATGAGTTATAAATATCATCTTTCCATGCAGGAATGTAAACAGTTCAATCTTAATAAGTCTCTTATGATTTCTCTTTCCTGTTTACCTCTTCATGTTCCACTTGAGTCCTGTATTTGAAAGTCAAATTTTCTATTCAGCTCTGGTCTTTTCATCAAGAATGCTTGAAAGTCCTCTATTTCACTGAATGACCATTTTTCCCCTGAAGGATTATACTCAGTTTTGCTGGGTAGGTGATTCTTGGTTGTAATCCTATCTCCTTTGCCCTCTGGAATATTATATTCCATGCCCTGCGGTCCTTTAATGTAGAAGCTGCTAAATCTTGTGTTATCCTGATTGTGTTTCCACAGTACTTGAATTGTTTCCTTCTGGCAGCTTGTAATATTTTCTCCTTGACCTGGGAACTCTGGAATTTGGCTACAATATTCCTAGGAGTTTTCCTTTGGGGATCTCTTTCAGGAGGAGATCTGTGGATTCTTTCAATTTCTATTTTGCCCTCTGGTTCTAATATATCAGGGCAGTTTTCCTTGATAATTTCTTGAAAGATGATGTCTAGGCTCTTTTTTTGATCATGGCTTTCAGATAGTCCAATAATTTTTAAATTCTCTCTCCTGGATCTATTTTCCAGGTCAGTTGTTTTTCCAATGAGATATTTCACATTGTTTTCTAATTTTTCATTCTTTTGGATTTGTTCTACTGTGTCATGATTTCTCATAAAGTCACTATCTTCCAATTGCTCTATTCTAATTTTTAAGGAAGTATTTTCTTCAGTAAGCTTTTGGACTTCCTTTTCCATTTGGCCAATTTTTCTTTTTAGGGCATTCTTCTCCTCATTGGCTTTTTGGACCTCTTTTGCCATTTGGGTTAGGCTATTTTTTAAGGTGTTATTTTCTTCAGTATTTTTTGGGTCTCCTTTAGCAAGCTGTTGACTTGTTTTTCATGATTGTCTTGCATCGCTTTCATTTCTCTTCCCAGTTTTTCCTCTACTTCTCTTACTTGCTTCTCAAAATCCCTCTCGAGCTCTTCCTGGGACTGATTCATATTTTTCTTGGAGGCTTTGGATGTAGGAGCTTTGACTTTGTTGTCTTCTTCTGGTTGTATTTTGATCTTCTTTTTCACCAAAGTAAGATCTATAGTCTGACTCTTTTTGCGCTGCTTGCTCATGATCCCAGCCAATTACTTGAGTTTTAAACTCTTTGTTAAGGTAAGAGTCTGCTTCCAATGTGGAGAATGTATTGTCCCAAGCTTCAGGGGTTTGTACAGCTGTTTTCAGAGATACTTGTAGGGACCTGTAAATTTTCAGTTCTTCCAAGGTGGTATGATAAGGGGCGAGGTGTTTACTCCTTTCCTGGCCTCTGACCACAAGTATTCCTTTCCGTCCTGTACTTGTGAGGAAGGCTTCCTCTCCACAGCCACTCCAAGCCCTACTATGCCAGCGTTCCTCGTCACCCCAGCACTGCCACCCAGAACTGTGACCCAGATCCAAACAGGGGCAAAGCAAGAGATTTCTGCCTCAGCACTGGCAAAGAGATCCCTGCAGTCCCTCTCTGATCAGCCACTGGATTCCCCCTCAGTCTGTGGGCCAGAAGGGGAAGCAGCTGCCCTTTCCCCCCCCCCCGGGCCACGCTCTTGGGGAATGGAGCTGAAACCCCACCTTCCTGTCTCAGCATCGACAGAAACAGACTTTTCCCACTGACCTTCTAAGTTGTCTTTGGCATTCGTGGATTGAGGAGTCTGGAAACCGCCACAGCTGCCCGAGATTCAGTCCTCTGAGGCCTGCTCCAGGTTCACTGCGGCCTGTGCGCCTACGCTGCGCTGTGCTGTGCTCCCAGCCTGGCGCGATACACTTTTCTGATCAATCATCCAGGTTGTCTTGGGCTGGAAATTTGTTTCACTCTGTCTTTTTGTGGGTTCTGCTGCTTCAGAATTTGTTTAGAGCCTTTTTTTATGAGTATTTGGAGGGGTTTGGGGGAGAGCTCAAGCAAGTCACTGCTTTCACTCTGCCATCTTGGCTCCGCCCCCCCTTATTAATTCTTTAAGATCCAAGTAAACCATCATGTATTCACCAGATAAAGGTAGTTTTCTCTCCTCTTTGTCCATATTAATGCTTTTGATTTCTTTTTCTTGTCTTATTGCTTTTTCTAACATTTCCAGTACTTTATCAAGTAATTGTGGTAAAAGGGAACATCTTTGCTTTACTCCTGTATTTGTGATAAAGCTTCTAATATTTCCTCACTGTGTATAATTCTATCTTTGGGTTATGGAAATAACCTTAATATATTTTAAAAAATCTTTCTCTGCCTATCTTTTATTTTTATTGTATTTAATATACATGAGTTTTGTTCTTTGTCGAAGGCTTTTTTTCTGCATCCATTGCTATAAGTATCCAGTTTGGGAATTTTTTGTTGTTAATGTGATTAATTATATTAATTGGCTTTCTAATGTTGGATTTCTGGCATAAGTCCCAAATTGATCATAGTTAATAATTTTGGGGATAAGTTAGTACACCCTTTTAAATAAAATTTAACATTTTTGAACTGATATTCAATTGTGGCATTGATTTGGAATTTTTCTTTTCAATAGTGAAAATGTTAACTCTTGATTATATCACTTAGGAGCTTGCAAGTCCAGTTTTGCAAATAATAAAATGCACCAAATGAGAATTCAATGACAGCACCAAAAGTTGTGGTTGTATGGGAGTCTAAATAATCTCAAAATGTCAATAATGGATAGCTTAACTTAAGGCTGTATATTAGATAGACAGGATGATACTTCTCAAAGAAGGCACCCTTTCCAATGTCTTTGCCTCCACATTTATCTTGTATTTATTTTCCTCCTTTCTTTCCCTCTCCCAACAAGATTGGGGGGAGTGTTGATTGTTTTTACCAAAAGTTGGTATTTCATATTTATAAGTGTGATAGCAAATTATTTCACAATTGCACACCCAATATTATTGTATACACTGTCCCTTTCTCTCCTCCATGACCATTTTGGTGATATAATCTGTTTCATAGGGGCAGCTAGGCGGCGCAGTGGATAAGCACAGGCCCTGGATTCAGGAGGACCTGAGTTCAAATACTACCTTAGACATATAACACTTACTAGCTGTATGACCCTGGGCAAGTCACTTAACCCCGTTGCCTAGCCAAAAAAAAAAAAGGAACTATTATTATGGGGCAGCTAGGTGGCGCAGTGAATAGAGCACCAGCCCTGAAGTCAGGAGGACCTGAGTTCAAATCCAGCCTCAGACCAAACACTTGACACTAGCTGTGTGACCCTGGGCAAAGTCACTTAACCCCAATTGCCTAAAAAAAAAAATCTGTTTCATATTGTTATTTGGTTTCATCACTCAATCTGACTTTGGTTTTAGCACCCAGCTTTCTCATCCCCTAGGAAATATGAGGATTGGAGGGGGGATCCTGAGGCTGGGGGGAGCACTGAATCTCAATTTAAAGACTCACGTAGTATAGGAAAGACTGAAAACATGGGACTTATCTGCTTGATAGTCAGGATGAAGATACCAAAAGAGCATGGCTTTGTCTTCAAATGTGAGAAGAAAGAGTTTGGTAACCGTGGTCCAATCTGTTCATCTGTGGATACACATACACAAACATACACACTCATGCATGCGTGTGGATACACATACACAAACATACACTAATCCCTTCATATTCCAAGAACTTTGCTTCTGTGTTTTTATAGTATGTCAAAGGAAAAGAGACTCCTTTCAGAATTGGAGGTGTGAAAAGTCCAACGATACCTAGCCTTTGTTACTGTGGTTATTTCTAGAGTACGTTCCTCAGGTCCACTGACCACATTACCCTTCCTCCTCATCTTGTCACTGATGTCTTCTCTCCCCATGCCTTTTATTTTTCTTTTGTTACTTCTCTTCTGCAAAACCCAAAGAGAAGGGGAACAGAAGTAGAAGAAGGGGAATAGAAGCCATGGCTGAGGCTCTGAGGGTAAAACAATCCATTTTCTTTGTCTAAACCTCAAATAATTCAAAAGAAAATCTCTTCTCAGTTGAATTAAACAAGTATTTATTAAATGTCTGCTATGGACCAGACATTGTGCTAGGTGCGGGGAAGATGAAGACAAGTGACAATCAGTGGGGCATGGTAGAAAAATGGCTGGATCTGGAGGAGGGGAGCTTGGTTCTCCCCATGCCAAACTTTGGTTTGGCCATTCATTACCTAGATGATCTCGGGCAGCTCACTGAAACCTCTCTGACCCTAACTCTTCTCAGTCTTTCCTCCAGCAAAGGAGGTAGATGGACACAGGCTGACAAAGCTACTCATCTTCCTGAGTTCAAATCTGATCTCAGACACTTACCAGTTGTGTGACCCTGCACAAAGTCACTTAACCCTGTCTGCTTCAGTTCCTTGTCTGTAAAATGAGCTGGGGAGGGAAATGGCAAACCACTCCAGTATCTGCCAAGAAAACCCCAGATGGGGTCACAAAGAGTAGGACACAACTGAAATGACTCAACAACAACAACTGAGGGCCAGAGAGGGAAAGGGAATTGCCCGAGGTCACACAGGTACCAAGCATATGAAGACTTCAGCTTAGATCTGGATTTGAAAACTTAGTTTTTGTTTGGCTTTGGGCAAATCATTGTGTTGTTATGGACCTTCGAATTCTCTTCACCTGTGAAAGTGAAGGAATGATGTCTAAGGAGTCTTCTGACTCCCAAAAAAATGATTCTATTTGAACATAGTACTATTGACTCCAATTGAGTCCCTGGACTCCAACTCCAATGAGCTTTGCAGTATTAACACAATGTATTCTGTCACAATATGCTTCGTGATAGTATGGCTTTTCAAGCTGGGATCTTCCAACTGAAGATTTTCACCCATGAGCCACCTGGGCCAGGACTCTCACTTTCAGCCATGATGTCCAGAGGAATTGGATTTGAATCTTGGCTCTGCTGATTCCTTTGTAACCAAAGGTAAACCACATCACTTCTCGGGCCTCCCTTTCTTTGACTGAACTAGATCATTACTAAAGTCCTGCCTGGGTCTGAAATAAAATTAACTAAATCAGCAAGGTAGCGAGATCACAAAGCAAAGTTGCATGTTGCTTCATGCTTCAGTAAAGTGAAAAGAATACTGGCTCAGGAATCAGAGGATATGCATTCAAATCCAAGCCCTAAAGCTTATAACTTGTCTGATCTTGGGCAAGCTACCTAAACCTCCCTGGGCCCGTTTCCTCATCTATAAGATGAGGGGGCTGGACTAGGTGACTTCTGAAGTTGTTTTCTTTTTAAATTTTAGATCTATAATACAATGAACTACTTTTTGATATATTTGTATTTCTTTAGTTTCATTCATCACCTTCAGAAATGAATATTTATAAGCCCATTTAATGACTAATAATAATAACTAGAATTTATACAGCTCTAAGATTTGTAAAGTACTTAGCAAATATCACATTTTATGCACTGTAGGTGCTATTATTATGCCCATTTTACAGATGAGGGAACTGAAGCAAATAGAGGTTAAGTGACTTGCCCAGGTTTACATTGCTAGGAAGCATCTGAAGTTGTGTTTGAATATGTCTTCCTGATTCTATGACTAGCACTCGATCTGTCATGCCACTTAGTTGCTTCTTCTTTTAAATATGAAAGAATGGAGCATGTAAGTGTTAGTTTATGATCATCTGAGGACAAGACAAAATACTTTCTGAGACACTGTAACCACATGCACAGCATCAGTGTTCTTTTTGATCAAAAGTGTCTCCAAGGTCAATGGAAATATTCTTTGATCCAGAACAACGGTTCTAATAAATTGCTGTGTGGCCTCACTCCAGAAACTTAACCTCTCAGTGACTCATTTTCCTTCTCCAAACAAGAAAGATAGTAATGACTCCCCATCAATTGTTTCATAAAGGTCTGTTTTAAAGAGAGACAACGTGGCACAGTGAAAAGAATGCCAGATAAGAATTGAAAATTGAGGGGATTCCCATCAATTGGGGAATGGCTGAACAAGTTGTGGTAAATGATGATTGTGCTATAAAAAATGATGAGCAGTATGATTTCAGAAAAATCTGGAAAGACTTATATGAACTGATACAGAGTAAAACAAGCAGAACCAAGAGAATGTTGTTGTACATTGTACCCAGTAACAGCAATATTGCATGATGAACAACTGCAAATGGGTTGACTGCTTTTAGCAATATCATGATCTAAAGATAATCACAAAGGACTCATGATGAAAAATGCTATCTGCCTCCAGAAAAAGAACTGATGGAATCTGAATGCAGATGATAGTACACTATTTTTTCCTTCCTTCCTTCCTTCCTTCCTTCCTTCCTTCCTTCCTTCCTTCCTTCCTTCCTTCCTTCTCTAATTTTCTTCCACAAAATGACTAATATGGAAATATTTTACATGATTGCATATGTATACCCTATATCAGACTGCTTACCATCTGCGGGGGAGGAGGGAGAGATAGAAATTGGAGCTCAAAACTTCAAAAAAAACCCCAACAAATGATAAAAAAAATTGTTTCTATATTTGATTGGGGGAAATAAAATATTATCTTTAAAAAAGAACATGAAAAGAAAGCCAGATTTAGAATTAGAATCCCCGAGTTCAAATTTCAGCTCTGCCACTGACTATCCGTGTGACTTGGAGGGATTGGACTGGTTGACCTATGACATTCCTGCCAGCTCTAAATCTATGAATCTGCATTTGCAGATTCCATCAGCTTCCATGGGTTTAATTATCATCTCAATTCTGATGATTCTTGAATCTGCATATGTTGCCCTAACTTCTCTACTGACTTCTAATCTCACCTCCAACTGCCTTTCAGTCATCTCAAACTAGATGTCCAGTAAACATCTTAAACTCATCATGTCCCTACCTGAACTCATCATCCCCCCCCACCAAACCTTCCCAAACTCCAAGCTTCCCTATTACTATCAAGTGCACCAGCATCCTCCCAGTCCTTCAGCCTTGCAACCTAGGTGTCATCTTTGACTGCTCACTATCTCTTAGGCTCCAAAGCCAAGCCGTTGCCAAGGCTTGTCGATTTCACCTTTGACCCATCTCTCCAATGTGCCCTCTGCTCTCCTTACACACTATTAACACTCTAGTGCAGGCCTTCATCACCTCATGCCTGGACTATTATAAGAGGCTGTTGGTGGGTCTGCCCACCTCAAGTCTCTCCTCACTCCAGTCTATCCTCCATTCAACCATTAAAGTGATTTTCCTAAAGCTTAGGTCTGACTATTTCACTTACTCCCCCACTCAATAAACTTCATTGGTGACCAATCATTTTCAGGATCAAATACAGCAGCCCTCTATCTTTCTATCTTCTTTACCTTATTCCCCAGCACATACTCTGATGTAGTGACACTGACTTCCTTGCTATTCTGCACACAAGGCACTCCATCTCTCTGCTCCAGGTGTTTTCTTTGACTATTCCCCATGCCTGGAATGCTGTCTTTCCTCATCTCAGCCTCCTAGCATCTCTGGCTTCCTTCGAGTTACAACTAAAATCCTGTTTCTTACAGGAAGCCTTTCTTGTTCCTTCTTAATTCTAGTGCCTCTTTCTGTTAAGTATTTCTTATTGTATGTATGTACACACATACGTGGTCAGCTCGGTAGTGCAGTGGATAGAGCACTGAACCTGAAGTTCAAATCTGACCTCAGACACTAAGTGTGTGACCCTGGGCAAGTCACTTAACCCTATGTGCCTCAGTTTCCTAATGTGTAAAATGAGCTGGAGAAGTAAATCATAAGCCACACCAGTATCTCTGCCAAGGAAACCCCAAAAGGGCCATAAAGAGTTGGACACAACTGAAAAATGACTGAACAACATCGTATGTATACACACACACACACACACACACACACACACACACACACATCTTGTTTGTACATATTTGTTGATTCCCCCATTAGACTGTAAGCTCCTTGAGGTCAATGACTCTCTTTTGCTTCTTTTTGTGTCCTCAGTGCTCAGCACAGTGCCTGGCACATAATAGATGCTTAATAAATGCTTATTGACTGTCTAACTGAGATAATGTGTTCTATGAAAGCAATGGCTAATTTGGTTATTGTAATGATATGATATGGTGCTCCTAAAGGGAAAGAAGTGATCTTCCCTAGAAGATCGTATTTCCCTGATCTTGGCTCAAAAGTACTTTGGTGTACTTTTATTTCAGCCATGAAGTATAACAAAGGAACACACACTGATGACGTCTGTGTAGGATTCCAAATCTAAGAGGCCTTCCAGCTAACTGAGAGCCCCACTGTAATAAACCCAAGTTCATTAGGTTGGTCCTAATAATAATACAGCTAAATGCACCCACACATGGGAATGTTCTTACTGAACATTATTGAACACTACCACCTTGTGGATGGCATAGCAACTCGCAGGCAAGACAGATTAATGCCACTAGTAAGTAACCAAACAAAAATGTGGCTTCCAGTTCACCCTCACCTTTCTTACTGGCATTTATACCCTGTATTCGTATTTTTCCACTCCAGAGCTAATAGTAATAGCTAACGAATAGCTTCTTTGTCACAGTGGCAAGCTTCTGCTTGGCATTTTTTAACTGTGATTCATTATTAGGGAATAGCAGGAGGCAGATTTATTGAAGAGTGTTCCATTCTAAACAATGTGGTTTTATAGAACCACAAGAGCTCTATGCCCCTTGTTCTCTGGGACGCAGAGGCTTTTGGAAACTAATTTCTAGACTAATGCTGCCAGCTCCAAAATCAGAAGACTGTTGTGGCTAACATCCTCTCCTCAGTCACAGAAAGATAATTAATAACTTCCTCTCTCTTAAACTTTTTTTGAAGGGGATGTCAGTACTAGACTAGATTTGGAGGGAGAAGACCTTGGCTTATATACCAGCTTTTCTACATCCTACTTTGGACAAATTATTTAACTCATTTGTGCCTCTGTTTAATCATCAGTAAAATGAGATGTTTAGGTTAGGTGACTGATAAGGTCCCTTTTCTATGGGGCTAGCTCAAAATCCTACGCAGTTGAGGCCATAGGCTTTAGGATGGTGGCTAAGCTTTCCTCCTGACACCAAACCAAAATAGGTTTTTCTCCAACCATGTCCTTTACTTAGTAACCAGGTATGCCTGTGGGTGGTGTAGAATTAATTTAGGACGAATTCAGTCCAATTCGATTGATTCCAACTCAATACAAGCTACATTTGTTGGGGACAGTAGGGAAGACAATGTACTAGAAGCAACTGGGAATTGCAGATGAGTAAGGGGCTGTCCCTCCCCTCTTATCTAGAATATTAGTCCATTCCTACTATTGTCTCCCTACTTAGATTGTAAGTCATTGAGGGAAGGGACTGTTTTATTATTTTTATCCTATCTCTATATGGCTTAGCTGAGAGAGGTTCTTAACCTGCATCTGAGCTCCATAAACTAGCTTTAAAAGATATTTTAGGTTAAACAATTTGTGGTGTATGACTGTGATGGAATACTAATGTGCTATAAGAAATGATGAGCAGGTTGATTTTAGAAAAACATGGAAAGACTTGGAAGAAATAACAAGGAGTAAAATGAGCAGAACCAAGAGAACATTGTATACAGTAAAAGCAATGTTGTTAGATGAACAACTGTGAATGACTAAGTTATTCTGAGTGTTTATAATCACCTACAAAGAAAGATTCTATCCATCTCCAGAGAAAGAACTGATAAAAAGAAGTATACATAGTATGGTTTTATAAATAGATAGCTAGATAGACAGAGAGACATATAGAGCCATCCTTTCCATGTCACGACTTTCTTCACTGTGGTTTCCATATATCTCAGGTCAGCATAAGAAATTAAATGGGAACTTCTGAGTAATTTTGTGGAAGCTGCAGATGATGCTCAAAGGCCAGCGGACAGCACAGAAAAAGTTTAGAAATTCAGAAATGCATAAACTATGTATAATATTGTATAACATCAACATAGTTTATCTTTTAATACCACAATAACTCAAACTTCTCTGGTATGAAAGAAGGACCAAAAAATTTTACATGGATTTTCCAGATCACAGGGGCACTGTGTACCTAGCCCCACAATGTGGAAGGGATAACTGTATTTACACATGTGCATATACATACGTACATGTATGTGCGAGATGGTGACCTTCTTTAATGAGGGATGGGGAAGGAAGGAGGGAGGGAGACCATTTGGAACCCCCCAAAATAAAATAAAAATATTTTAATATCTGTATTTCAATATAATTGGTTTCTTTTGTGATCTTTTATTTTATTGCATGCATTTTAAAACAGTATTTTGTTAATGGGTCAAAAGGTTTCACCAGACTGGGGGGGGGGGTTTCTAAAATAAAAAAAAAATTAAAGTATATGAAATATATATAAAATGTTTTAAAAACCCTGGCCTAGCACAATATCCAACACACAGTAGGTGCTTAATTAAATCTTACTATGTGCCAGCCACTATGCAAATAGTTGGAGATAGAAGAGCAAAGGCAGAACAGTTCTTGGTCTCAAGAACCTTACATTTTGCTGGATCTAGAATGAAGGTACAAATTACTAAAAATAATTCAGAGGAAGTTAAAAGATTACACTTGAGCAGGTGGGGTAGTAATGGGAGCAAGGGGTGGGGAGAGAGTCTAATGTGGGGCTCAGGGTAAGCTTCAAGAAAATATATGGACTGCTTCATCAATTCATTCCCTTGTCTGTAATAAACTCAGCACTCCTCATAAAACTTCAGTGCAATGATGAGTTCTCCAGTAAACACGATGCTCGCTCAGAGTCCTTAAGCAGTGAACAGCAGCCAGAGTGGGAACACATAGGCCCTCTGGAGCGTCCTGCAGGTCTTCTTCCATCCAGGCTTTGGAGCCTTATGGTTATTTTTCAATTAGTCTCCATCTGTAGGAGCAGCACTCCCCTGGGGGTGCACAGGCCAAAATCCAAAAATAACTACTGCCGCAAGCCAGGGATGGAAAAGAGGAAATATTTCACTGCAAGGGTTGGAAGGATCTACACAAGAAGTATTCACCCATCATCATCATCATCATTCTCATTATAATCATCATAACTGCTTTACAGAGGCAGCAATCATTGAGAACAATCTTGCCAATTAGGTTTTAATTAAAAGTTATTAAAGAAACAGAACTACCTATCGGAGCACTTTAGCTAATCAGCCCCATGTTCGCTGAACCATCCCCCTATATTCCTTAAGGACCCCGAACAACCAGAGCTCAGCATGGCTCCTAGCCAATGTTCCAAGTTGTGGTGATAACTTATTCCTAGGGACTGTCCTGCAAAATCCCTGGTCTGGCTCTTGACCCCCTTCGCCAGGTCATGACTAGGTCATAAATTGGATAGAGAGTCTGGGCTTTACCAGTTGATGATTAAGAAGATCTGAGGTTCATATTCATACAGCCATCGAATAAAACATTCCCACGACCACCAAGGTAATCTCCCCCCACTCCTTTCAGGCCTTTTTATAACTTCTTTTCATTTTCCTTTGCCACCAAATCATAGAATGTCAAGGTTGAAAGAAATCTCCAGGGTAGTAAGTCAGTCCAACCTGAATCTAAACAGAAATTTCCTCTGTGATGTATCCACAAGCTTCCACTTGAAGACCTCCAGTGAGAGAATTCACTATTTCCTAAGGCAGATCACTGATGTTCATTTTAGACTGATTTTTACCTGTGCTAAAAATATGCAGGGAGCTGGACTTGGTGGTCCATGCCTGTAATCCCTGCTACCCAGGAGACTGGGGCTGGCAAATTTCTTAAGCTCAAGGGTTCTGCGCCACAGTGGACAATGACAATCAGGTATCTGAACTGAGTTCAGTATTAATATGATGAGTCCTTGCTCCTGAGGAGCCACCAGGTGGCCTAAGGAGCTGTGAACTGGCCCACACTAGAACTGGAGCTGCTCAAGTGGGAGCTGATCAGTATTGGGATTGGGCTTGTGAGTAGCCCCTGTATTTCCAGACTGGGTGAAATAGGAAGAGTCAGTCTTTAAAAAGAAAGACATGTACAGCGAGCAGACAATGTGATTTGCCTGTGAATATGTACCTTAGAGATAGTTTCTTGTTATGGTGAAAGGGAGGTGGTGACAAAAATAAAGCAAGGGGATGGGAGAAAGGATATTCACTTATTCACTTTAATATCAGACATGGTCTGTTGCCTCAAGGCCCTGCAGTTGTTACTGCTACAGTAGCCCTGCATCTCAGCCCTCGAAACCAGACCACCAAAGACCATGCCTGGGAGCTAAGCCACTCAGCTCAGACAGTGTATTCTCATCTGCATCCCAGCCTTGTTCTGCCCTGCCATTTCCACCATTGTCTGTACCCTACTCATCTCATCCCCTGCTTTCTATTTCTTTGTCTGAGAACTGTCATCAAATCACCACAATCATTGCCTCTGGAAAGAGTATGTTAATGGACTGCTCTATTGTTACACTCTCCATCCTTCCCAGACCATAAAAACCTGCCTGAGCTATCATTCTAACTAGGTGGTACAATAAACCTGGAGTCAGGAAGACCCGAGTTCAAATCTAGCCTTAGGCACACACCAGCTATGTGACCCTGGGCAAATCACTTAACCGCTGCCTGCCTCAGTTTTCTCAACTGTAAAATGGAGATTATAATAGCACTTACCTCCCAAGGTTGTTATGAGGATCAAATGAGATCATATTTGTAAAGTGCTTTGTGCAGTGCTCGGTACATAGTAGATGCTTAATAGTTGCTTGCTTCCTTCCCACCTTCCCCACCCGTCACCTCCATCTTCCCCATATATTTTGATTTTTCCATTTGAAATTAAGTTCCTTGAGAATAAGAATTGTCTTTCGTATTCACATCTTCAGTGCCTTAGCACAGGGCATGGCACATAGCAAGCACTTAATAAATATTTTTCAATCATTCATTCATTTAAGTCTAATTTATTAAAGATGTGAACAATATTATATTTTAGAGTATTGTGGTTATTTAAATGGTGTAAAACATTTGATGAGAGAAAGATTTTTTCTAGCTGGATGGATGGGGGAAAGCTTTATGGAGATGCATTGTTAGATAGAATGTCCCCAGGCACAGAGGGGAAAAGATGGGAGAATGCTGCTGTTGCAACTGGGCTATATGCTATCTACCCATGTTAAACAGCATATTGGTTAAATATTCTTTGATTCAAGACTCAAGTTTATGGAATGTGATGGGTAGCCTCAAATACTAGAATCTCTATCAGACCTTGAATCTGCCCCTCCCTCTGCTTTCTTTTCCCTGGATATCAAATAATGACAGTAATTCTGTTTTTTTTTTTTTAAATAAGACTTCAATATGTTGAGGGGGTGCTATTATATGATGAAATGTAATATGGGTAACATGTCCCAAGCATAACATGGATGAGGTGTGATCTGACAACCACTAAGGTGAATGGGATCTTATTCTGCTTTAAGCAAGGCATAATGTCCAGGAAGGTGATGATCCTATTGCCAAGCACAGCTTGGACCAGGACTTAGTGGGTGTCCCATCAATTTCTTGTTGTTGTTGTTGTTCAGTCATGTCCGACTCTTCATGATCCCATTTGGGGTTTTATTGGTAGAGATCCTGGAGTGGTTTGGCATTTCCTTCTCCAGCCCATTTTACAGATGAGGAAACTGAGGCAAACAGGGTTAAGTGACTTGCCCAGGGTCACACAGCTAGTAACTGTCTGAGGCCATATTTGAACTCAGGAAGATGGATCTTCCTTACTCCACGACTAGCACTCTATCCATTACATCACCTAGCAGCTCAGCAGCTTTTTACCTTACTACATATTACTTATTTCTCTGTCCCCTTGTACACAGTGGTTCCTGGGAAAGGAATTTACTATAATACTATGATAGAATTGAATTCGAGAGGGCATGCCTCAATAAGAATATATATAAAGTAGCTGCAAAAGTATATATAAATAAGAGTACATATAAAGGTAGTACAGTGAATACATAGAGCACTGGGCCTGGAGTCAGGATGACTTGAGTTCAAATCTGGCCTCAAATATTTACTTAGCTATGTGATCTTAGGCAAGTTGTTTAGTTGCTATCTGCCTCAGTTTGTTCAACTGTAAAATGGGAATAATAATAGCATCTTCTCAGGGTTGGTGTAGGGATCAAATGAGAAAGTATGTGTAAAAAAAAAAAGTACTTAGCACAGTGCCTGGAATATAGTAGGTGCTATAAAATACTTATTCCCTTCTTCTTCCCTTCCCTAAAGGGAAAAATAACATGAAATAGGGTGCAATTTGGGGATCCATAGCCCCCAGTTTGCCATAGCCCTAATTCACTAGTTAATAATGCTTTTATTTCTGTTTGACCAGACCTGTGCTTTCATTAGCATAAGGAGCTGTGAAGGAGGGACTTCCTCTACCGATGTAGATTGGCACCTTCTGATCTGTGGTCCTATAGAACATTAATGCTGACAGAATTTTTCCCCACAATCACTCTGAAAAGTAGGCAGTGCAAGTAGTATTACCTCCACTTTAGAGATGAGAAAACAGGGAGGTTAAAGTACCTGCAATGATTACACATGAAATGTTGGAGCCAC
Organism: Phascolarctos cinereus; assembly: GCF_003287225.1. Taxonomy (NCBI): domain Eukaryota; kingdom Metazoa; phylum Chordata; class Mammalia; order Diprotodontia; family Phascolarctidae; genus Phascolarctos; species Phascolarctos cinereus. Next base: position 380,747,389 of record NW_027555625.1, read on the forward strand.
ACTGGAACTCAAGTCTCTGGACTTCGCTGGGCTGTTCAGCATCTAGACAGAGGGGGAGCAAAAATGTGCCCTTTCAGGGACGTGCTGATAAACATTTAAAAATTAAGAGCGAATGTATTTACCACACACTTTCAAACTGCCTTTTTAATACCACTTTTAAAATCTAGATAATCATCAAAACAATAAATCAAGCCTTGATGTGTGGCATTTTTTGCAGATAGGTAAAAAATGCTTATGCTGAAAATGTAATAATGGGGACCCAATTTGAACCCTGACTCCAGGGCACTTTTGCTAGGACAGGGGCTCTTGGTGCCTGGAGGACTGATAAAGAACACTAACTTAGAGTTAGAAAACCTGGTTGGAAATCTTGGCTTTATCACTTACTTGCTATGTGACCATAGGCAAATTAGTGCACTTCTCTGAGTCTCAGTCTCCACATCCATAAAATAGGAATGATGACAGCAGGCTATATACTTCTTAGAATAGGTGTGAGGATCAGTAAGTGCAATGACATATAGGAAAGCATTTTGCAAACATAAAGCACTCTATTATCAGCTATTATCATTACTTCAAAATGATATCTACCCATAACTGCTATATTAAAACTGGCAGGAAACTTTCACCTCAGGAAGCTAGGTTGCTTAAGATACTAGACTTGGAATGAGGAAGAGCTGAAATCCTAGCTCAGACCCTTACTAGCTGTGTGATTCTGGTCAAATCCCTTGAACTCTCTCAGCCTCAGTTTCGTCATCTGTAAAATGGGGATAACAAGTACACTTCTCCCTCAGGGTTGTACGAGAATTGATTAAGATGATGTATATAAAGAGCTTTGCAAACCTTAAAGAGCTATGTAAATGCTTATTATTACTATTACAGTTATATTATTATATTGTTATTAGTATTAGCTTATCATCCCCACGTTCCCTTAGTCCCAAGTGTGCACCCCAGCAATGTATTCTCCTGCAAAATGCCATCATCTCTGAAAGTATCCTCAAGATCCCATGTATATCCCAACCTTGGCTTGTGACCTAAATTCACTATACCATCTCACTCAAACTTTTCCAAGGCTGTTCACAAAATCAGTGTCATCCAGAAAGATGAGGCAGGCAGACAAAATATGGGCAAGAAAGAAATAAAGGCTTCATGCCTGATTAGATAAAAGTTGTTTGTCTGAGTCACATCAATTATGAAAGCATTTCTTAGGTACCTAGGTGTGCTAGGTACTGGAGACAGAGACAAAATCAAAATAGTCTTTGTCCTCAAGGAAGGCACTGCATTCTACTAGAATAACTTTCATTTTGAGGGAGAGTTTTAAAAGTGTCAGTGTTTTTTAAATTAGAAGAGCGCTAAGTGGTACAGTGGGCAGCTAGATGGTACAGAGGATAGAGCATTGGGCCTTGGGTCAGGAAGGTCTGAGTTCAAATCCAGCCTCAGACACTTACTAGCTGTGTGACCACGGGCAGTTACTTAACCCCCTGTTTGCCTCAGTCCTCACTTGTAAAATCAGGACACACTGGAGAAGGAAACAGCAAACCACTCCAATATGTTTGCCAAGAAAACTCCACTTATATTGTCCATGGAGGGTCACCTAGAGTCAGATATGACTTAATGACTGAACAATATTAGGTGGTACAGTGGAGAGAGCCCTGGGGATAGAGCTGTGAAGATCTGAATTCAAATCCTACCTTAGACACTTAATAGCTGTGTGACCCTTGGTAAGTCATTTACCCTCTATCACCCCCTGTAAAATGAGAAGCTTGGACTCTGGCTTCTAGTTCTAAATTTTTGATTCTATAATCCTATGAAATGGATCATAGATGGAAATAAATGGGCAGTGTAGAAATAGCTGTCTTTACCAGCAGATGGTAGCAGGGAGAGGCTTGGTGGTAAAGAGAATGATAGAGACACCCAGTGGAAAAAGAGATGTTCTGACCATCCAAGAGTAGCAGAAAACAGCTACTCCTCCAGCATTAGAGGTATTAATTAATCAATAAACATTCATTAAGTGCCTAATATCTGTTACGTACTGTGCTAAGCTCTGGGTAAATGAAAAGAGTCAAAAGAGAGTCACTACCCTTGAGGAGCTTATAGTTTAATGGAAGAGACAACATACAAACAAATATATACAAAGCAATATATAGATATGTGTGTGTGGATGATAAATAGGAAATAATTAACAGAAGGTAGGTATGGGCTATCCTACTCATCCCACAGGTATCCCTACAAGTAGTTCCTCCACACACGCACCTTAATTATATGAGCTCCTGGTGTGTGATCCTTCATGACTGTTCCCTATATATGTGTTTTTCGTGTGTTCTCTGGTCATATGTGTTATCTTTGTGTGTTTTCCTCCCCCTGACTACACCATGTGGAGGGAAGGGGATTTTTTTCTCACTTTATTTGCCATAAAAATTGAATCTTTTTAGTTGTGAATTCCTGGCTATCTGGCTGGTAAAAGCAAACACATCAGTGGAAACTTGGGAGTTATCATTCTGAGTGGGAGCAGATCTACAAAGTAACGTGAAACTAAGGTATCTATTCTGGGGGCCTGCACGCAAAGGACTGTACCAGGTGCTACATTAGTATCTAAGACCATTATTAACAAGCTGAGGGGCATAGTTCTGAGCTCCCAATCATCCCCACATAAGAAAAGAAACCAGGTATGAGTGAGTCAGGGGCACAAATGGATTGAGTACTTGGGGGTGTGAGCTTGAGAGCAGTGACACCAGGAACGGGTCAGTATCACTATGGTTTCAACTTCTTCAGGGTTTAACTTGATCCTAGCCAGTCTCCAGAGTCTGTGAACTTCCAGTGACTAGTAGAACCTTGTCCCATCAATAGTGGCACATCATGGTAGTCATATTTCTATTTCAATCTGGGAATCCCTAATAATGTCAAAAGTCCATTCCCAGCCATTAGTAGCTACTAAAGTGAGCTGGGACAAATCTAGATAAAGATCTTCTCATGTCACCATCCTTGAGTGTCCCTGTTGGCAATAGAATGCAGGGTGAGTTAGTCCATGCATCTGTCTGTACTGCTACTACTTCCCACAGGAACATCTCCACCAGGGCAATCTATTCGTTCATCTAAGCACCTTATTCATTTCTGTCTCCTTAACTTTGGTCACTCTCTTTTCCCCACCTATAATGCTTTTTTCCTTCTTCTCTCCACCTTCTTTGGTTCCTATTCTTTTGTCAATATCCAGATCAAATCCTCTGGCTTCTCTCAAACCTTCCCCAACCAGCCTAGTTTTCAATGACCTCTGTCCCCTCAAAAATACCATAAAAGTAATTGGTTGTACCACTCATTCAGCACATAACATATAGGGCTCAGTATTGCTAATTGTTAATAATATACACACATATATACATATATATGTATATAATGACTTCTGATTATAGATTTGTCAAAGGCATGGGTCAGTCTTATACTTCTTTGTAGTCCCACGTAACTCTGAATATGGTGAACTGTGTATAATAAAAGTTCGACAAATAATTCTGGATTTGATGGTAGACGTGTAACAAACATTTGTAGAAGGGCCCCTTCCTCGTCTGTGGGTAGAATTGCATGTACTAGGAAATGCTTGACCCACTTGCAACATAGCGTAGTGGAAAGAACACAGGACTTATATGTCTATGAGTTAGTCTCTTAATCTTTCTGATCCTCATTTTCTTTGCCTGTAAAACGGGGAAATAATAAACAAATCTGAAGTACCAACCTCACAGTGCGGTGGTGATAATTAAGTGGTACTATTTTGTAAAATACCATATAAAAATCAGCTATCATTATTGTGCAAACTCATCCCTTTGTGCATAGCATCTGAGTCCTTATGTACTCTCTCCGTTCCTCAGCTTTGTCATCTCTAATGGGGGTAGAGGGGGATTGGATTTGTTGATAGCTAAAGTCCCTTTCAGCTCCAGGATTCTGTGAGTCTATAAAAGCACTGGAAGCTCCCAACTGAGAAAATCACCAAGAGCCACAATATCCTAGTTGCTCTTCCACTATAGATTCCAGGCAAATTTCCTCCACTTGGTGAGAGAGGCTGCAGATAGAGGTCAAGTACCCAAACACCCTCTCCTGTGCAAAGACTTGCTGATGATCTGAAAGGGATTAGAGTATGCTTCTGATCCCCTCCCCTGCCCCTTCTTCAACACCAACCATTTCCAAGTTAGCAGTGACTCCCACAGTTTCTCTGATGGGATCCCTGCAGGATTATCTGTGGGTGATACTGACATTTCATTCTGGTCGGAAGTCACCTGAAGTTTCAGCCCCTGGTGAGGGTTTCATCTGAACTGCCCAGGCTGCCTGGCTGTTGTGTCGGGCACAGCATGGGCATGGGCTTATCAGAGACCAATAAAGAGGGAGCCAAGCCCAATCTTTTTCTTCCAAGCCCAGCTCTGGATTGCCATGTTTGTCACAACAAGAAGGCGTATTTTGCCTCTTTGTTGAAGATAATTAACGTTAGGCTACTGGATTTCTCCTATCCTCAATACCCCTCCCCCACCATACACATGTACATATGGACAAATATATACACACATATACACACCTCTCTATGAAATCATGAAGAGTGGGAAGATTTTGTTCAGTTGTTTCAGTTGTATCTGACTCCTCATGACTCCATTTGGGGTTTTCTTGGCAAAGACACTGGAGTAGTTTGACATTTCCTTCTCCAGTGGGAAGGTAACCACCACGATTAATTGAGGGAAATGCCAGTCAACATTTTGAAGACCTCCTGGATGAAAAGTTGTAGGAAGAAGGGTAAAGAAAGACAAGATAAGTGCCTTCTTTGTAAGGAGCTTATGGACATAAGCAGAGTAGGGAAAAATATATGGATGTTCCAGAAGAAGCATAAACATCCACATAATTTGACAAATTAAATTTAACATTTATTAAATATCTACTCTAAGGAAAGCCTTGTGCTATAAAGCCATACTGGAATCTAAACAAGTGGCTAGCCATCATTCCAAACTGAATAGTGAGATATGGCTAGCCTAGAAAGGACTAGATAAGGAGAAGAATCTTATTCTGAGCTAGGAATTCTATGGAGTAGACTAGAGAGGAGCGAAGACTGGTTAAGTGAGGGAAATGTCAAAGGTGGTCATCTTGATGAAGGGTGATTTGCTTAACTACAATAGCAGAAGGGTTGAGGAAATTTTTTAAAAAGGTAATGAGATAAGAAGTTTTCACCACTGATGAAGTACATGATTATTAGGTATTCTAATTTGCTAGGTGATCAGCACAGACTTCAGAGTTCCATGGAGTTAGGGTCTTTGGGAAATTTCCATTCCACATAAGAACTGAATGGAATCTTCCTTGGAAAAATGGCAACCTAGATTCACAGAAACTCATAGGGGACTTGAAGATCTTGCAATCCCGTCTTCTATAGAGCAAGAATGTTCCAGGGGCAAATGAATCCATTTCAATGATTATTTTACTTTCAACGAGAACTTCCCAAAGGAGACTTTTTCCATGTTAAATTGTCCTGGTAAAATGTCTCCTCAGTGCTCCATTAGCCCAGCCTCCTTTATGTTGTTTGCATCTACTACTTGTCTTTTCTTCATTCAATTACCATGGAAAAGAAATGACTATTATTTCCAGGCAAAGACCTTTGCCAATATAGGTATATACATGAACAAAGATGCTCCCTAGTTCAAAACCAGCCTTCAATTTCTTATATTTCCCCTCCTAAAATTGGTTTCTAAGATTTCTGTTGACTAAACCTCTAGGTACAAATTCCAAAAAAACAAGGTTTGAAATCTCAGAGGGAAGGCACTAACATTAAGGGGGATTAAAAAAGGCTTCTTATAGAAGGTGGGGTTTCAGTTAGGACTTGAAGGAAGCCAGGGAAATCAGGAGGTGAAGATGAGGAAAGAGGAAATTTTAGTCTTGGAGGACAGCTGGGGAAAATTCTCAGAGTCAGGAGATGGATGTCTCATTTGCTCTGTCACTTGATTGAAGGGTATATGTGAGGGAATAAGGTGTGCAAAGACTGTAAATGTAGGAAGGGGTTAGATTATGAAGGGCTTTTATATTTGATCTTGGAGGTGACAGGGAGCCACTGAAGTTTATCAAATTGTGGGGGCAGGGGGTTGACATGATCACATTTGCAGTTTAAGAAGATTAATTTGACAACTGAATAGAGGATAATGAGAGTGGAGAGAAACTTGAGGCCAAACTAACTGGCTATTGCAATAGTCCAGGAGTGAGATGATGAGGGCTTGCACCAGGGTGATGGCAGTGGCAAAGGTGGGGGGGTGTATATGAGAGATTTTAAGAAAGTAAAATTTTCACAGCTTGACAACAGATTAGATGTGAGAGGTGAGAAAGAATGAGGAGTCCAAGATGATGTGTAAGCTGCAAGCTTGTTACCAGAGAGATAAAACGGGCTGGACATGTCAAGCAATTGAATTAGAGATATTAAGGATAAGGAAGAATAAAGGAGGACTCTGAGGTAGAGAATGTCGGCGATTACAAAAATAGAGCCACATTCAACAAAAATAGAGAAGTCAGAAAAATGGGAAGGGCTTTTTTTTTGGGGGGGGAGTGGATAATGAATTTTCTTTCGAATACACTGATTTTAATATAGCTGTAATAGGGATTCTAAGAGGTGGAAGTAAGACGAGAAAGCATTCCAGACAAGTGAGATATGAAATATTGTGTATGGGGAAGAGCTATCTGGCTAGTCTGTGTGGACCAAAGTTCATAAAGGGGAATAATATGAAAGAAGTCCGAAATGCTAAGTGGAGCTAGATTGTGGAGGATTTTAAATACCAGACTGAAACAGCTGGGCATTGCAGTGGATAGAGTGCTGGACCTGCAGTAGGAAAGAGCCAAGTTTGAATCCTGACTCGGACACTTACTAGGTGGTTGACCACTGGGCAAGTCACTTAACATCTTTTTACCTGTTTCCTTATCTATAAAATAGGGATAATAATCGTACCAACTTTCCAGGGTTGTTGCGAAGATCAAATGAGATATTTGTAAAGCACTCTCCAAATTTTAAAGTGTAATATAAATGCTAGTTTTCATTATTATTACATTTTTATTATTATAATAAAAAAGCAATTAAAGATTTTTAAGTAGGACAGAGCCAGTCAGCTCCATATTTTAGGTTTATTGATATTGATCTGTCCAGCATCACACAGCCAGGGTGTGTTATTGATGAAATTTAAGTCCAGATCTTCCTGACTCCAAGGCCAGCTTTCCATCCACTTCACCCTATGGTCTCTTTATATAATATTTTAAAATATGCTTTTGCTTATATAAATTTTTAAAAGCTTTTGCATCACATCAGTGTAACTGGAATAGGAAGCAAAGCTGTTAATTGGGAGGAAAAATTCTCCTGTCATATATTCTGATAAAGGTCGGATATTCAAGGTCCAAAGGAATTGACATGTATATATATGGCCAAAGGATATGAACAGACAGTTTGCAAAAGAAGAAATGCAAGTTGTCAAAAGCCATAAGAAAGAACTAATCACTAATAATAATAATCACTAATAATAACTAAATCACTAATAATAAGTGAGATATTAAATTAAAACAACTGTCAGGTTTCACTTGACACCAGTCAGGTGGACAAAGATGACAAAAGATGAAAATAATAAATGTTGAAGGGTTATTGGACAAACACGAACACTAATGTAACATTTGGTAGAGCTGTAAATTGGTCCAATTTTTCTAAAAAGCATTTAAAATTGTGTTTTTAAAAATCATTCAGCTAAAAAGTACGTAGTCTTTTACCCAGCAACCCTTTTACTGGACAATACATATCCCAGGATCTCAAAGATGGAAAAAAAGTTCTCATATTCACAAAAACATTTATGAAAATATTTCTTATATTAGGGGGAAAAAAACTAGGAAAAAAGCAGGTGTCCCTTAAACTTGAGGGAATGGTTCTATGGAGCGTATTGGGAAGTGGAAGCACAGTTTTTAAAAAGCACCAATAATACATTTATTTATTTGTTTGCTTGTTTTTAAAAGAGATTTTTGGCAACAACCTCAGAGAGATTATTGCAGTCTAGTGATGAAGTCAAAAGCCAGATTGCAAGGAGAAATAAGTGTAGAATAAGAATAAACAGGCAATAATTATATCTGGTCTTTTCAAGGAACTTGATTGTGAAGGGAAGATGAGATATATGATGATAGCTTGAGGAGATGGCAAGGACAGGTGAACATTTTTAAGGATGGAGGAAATCCTAAGCATGTTTGTAGGCAACAGGGAAAAACCAGTGGATAAGGAGAGATTTGAGAAACCAGAATTAGTGAGAATGATTGGGGAGGTAAGCTCTCAGAGGAGACAGTAGAGGATGAGATCAAAGGCACATAAAAGGGTTAGCTTTGGCAAGGACAAGGTCTACCTCTTTGTCACAGACCAGAGCAAAGGTTATTAACCAAGAAAATTAAGCAAGGGATAGAATTTTGCAAGGAATGATTGGTGTTAGGATGAAAAGGGATGGAGATTAAGCACTGAGCATAGTTGAACTGGTTAACCATAGGGTCAAGGCAAGAAAGGAAAGAAAGTAAGGACCAAATAGGTATGACATCAATATTAGCTCTTATTTGAACATGGTTAAACATCACAAGAGTGCTTATGACAATGGCATTTTATATCGTTTAAATAGAGAGGTAACATGATACAGTGGAAAGAATGCTATCTCTAGAGTTAGACGATCTGGGTTCAAATGCTACCTATGATGCTTATTGCCCATGTAACATTGTGCAAATAATTTATCCTCCCTGGACCTAATGAGATTGGATTCTAAGGTCCCTTCCAGTTCTTGATCTATTTTCCTATTAATCCAGTTCCTCACAGATGATGAGAAGAGGTGAGGGACCACAAATAAACAGGTTAAGTGTGTTAGACCATGCCCTTTCTTCGGAAGTTCTAGGAGCTAATATTCTAAAGCAGAACTTAAAGCTGAGGCTGGAGAGTAACAATTAGAAATGCCTAGGGGGCACATATTGGATGAAAGTGTCACCTCCCCTGCTGAGAAGAAGGGAAAAGGAAAAAAGCATTTCTTAAGCACTTAATATGTGCTAGACACTGTACTAAGAGCTTCACAAATATTATTTCAAATAGTGATGTGCTCTAAACAAAATTGTGGAGCAGGTAGATATTTGGACTTAAACAAATGTCAGCACTTCAAGCCAAAGAAATTCCTTTCCAATGGTGTCATTCCAGATACCAGGAGAAGACCTATAGTGTGACTATTTCCAGGCAAATGGGCTTCTTTCTTTCTATATCCCTCCCCAGGGTCACTAGCTCCTTTTTCTAAAATCCCAACTTCTTCCAGCAACAGCTATAACTAATTTAATACAAACCCAAACGCCTTTCTGTACTAAGCAGTGTGAAATGAACCACAGAGCAATCGATCAGACTGCCAGTTAGTCATGACGTTGCCTGAGCATCTCCCTCCCTCCGTGTGCTGTACCAGACAGGGCCATTAAAGTCACTCATATGTAATTAGCGATACTATTTCAAGTAGCATTTTTTTGAATCAGAAGCATTCTATCTAGCAATGGCAAGGAAAAAAAGGAAAGTGTATTCCCTACCTAGAATATGAATAGATGAATATTTTTGTAAGCTCTTCATTATTAGCAGCTTAAAATGGGTGCCGCAATGTTGAATTCTATCATTTTGGCAATTGTCATTATGAATGGAGTTTAATTTTTCAAGACAGAGCCTACTCACCCTTATGATACTTAGGCTGGATCTCGATGTGCAAGAATTTGAGGCAGTTTTTCACATGATTAATGCCAAAAAACAATTGAACCTAAAATAGCCAGATAATTGAAGCAAAGTATAGCTGGGTTTTTGCTTCAACTAGCTAGATAATGGCTTCCATTTTCCTCTTTGGACACTGAGTCATAGGCCTTAAGAGGAATTTGTGAAATAGCGATCTCCAAGAAGAAAAAGAAGACAATTTGGTTTCATCTTAAAGTCCTTTGAGGACAAGTAAGAATAACTAGAAAGCAATTGGATTTCACCTAGGAGAGATTTCTAGTTACATGCATAGTCATCTCTTTGAAAATGCAGGTGTTTCAATAATCTTCCTAGGGAGAAACAGAACCATGTACTCTAAATTCTAGCAATTGAGCCTGGCAATACTCAGAGAATCCAGAAGTTGCCAGCTTTGAAAGCATGTGTGATTCAGTGCTTATGCCCACCCATCACATCCAGCCCATGCAAATAGCACAGTATATATGGGATAGATTTCCACACAGTTGAGTATTTGCACAAACATACCCAGCCCAGTGAATTTACCAAGTAATTATATTTACCAATTAATTATATCAATTATTGACCATGAAGAACAACTCAGTTTAAAGCAGGTCCATCATGGACACTATCCACTGGAGCTTATCAATAACCAGCATCTATAGAATACTTCACAGTTTGCAAAATACCTTCTGTACATGATCTCATTCAGATCCTTGAAATGACCACGTGAGGTTATTATTGAAGATAGCATTGGTCTCATCTTAACGATGAGTAAACAGGATGAAAGAGGTTAAGTAACTTGTCTGGTATCACATGATTCATAAGTGTCAGAAGCAGAATCTGGACTCAGGTCTCTCCAGGGCCAGGGCTATTTTTACTACTTCACTTAGAACAAAACCTATGAAAGATAATGGAGACTAGGAAAGGTGCCATAGGATTGTGGAAGACAGAATGTTCAAATTTTGAAAAAAGAGAGATTCAAGGCAAAATTCTAGAACACATTTTTAAAAGGATTCCTTATTAGCATTTAGAAAAGGAAGCAATGATCACTAAGATCCAGTAAAGCTTCATCAAGAACAGACCATAAAAGATTAACTTCATTTCCTTTTTAAATAGGATTACTTAAATTTAGCTGATAGATCAGTGTGATACTACAGACAAGGCATTTTTAGCAAAGCATTTGACAGTGTCTCAAGGTATCCTTATGGATTAACATAGATGTGGATGTCATAATAATACATCCAGGAGGATTTAAAATTTCGTGACCGGCTGGAGTAGTCATTGATAGTTACATTTATATTGGGAGAGAGGTCTACAGTGGAGTTTAGCAAGGATCTGTCCTTGGTCCTGCACTGTTCACCATCTTTATCAAAGACAGGCTTTAGGTGATATGAAATGGGAGCTGACACATTTGACAACAGTGAGGATACAAAAAGTTCCCAACAGGCTAGAATGCTGCACTGGATAAGATAAAATCCAATAAAGTCATAGTGTGTAGAAACCCACAGAGCCTCAGAAAGCTACTCTAGGTTCTAGGTGCCTTCATTGGTCAGATTTCTCTTCGGACCATAGCTGAAGGGTTCCCAATGATATGCTTACTTTTATTAGTCAATCAGAGAATATGCTTATTTTCAAGCAAAAGCATGTAATGAAATAACATTATAATGAAAAGAATAACAGAATATTTCTACCATAAATGCCATGTTTACTCTCCCACAAACACACATACACACTCAATGGGAAGAACACACATGCATAGGAATCACATTTAGGACATACACAGATGGACAGCAAATGTTAGGACAACTCACACCTATAACACTTAAGAGCTGCTATCTTCTGATGGCATCATCATCATCATCATCATCATTCTCTCTCTCTCTCTATATATATACATATATATGTATATATATGTGTGTGTGTATATATATACATACATATCTATATCTATATCAATATCTATATCTATATCTATATCTATATCTATATCTATATCTATATCTATATCTATATCTATATCTATCTATCTATATCTATCTATCTATCTATCTATCTATCTATCTATCTATCTATCTATATATCTCCTTTCCTCCTTCCCTCCCCCCAATCTGTTTTCTACCGGGTGTCAAATCTCTGCCCAAGTGAGTTACCAGTTATTCAGCTATCTTCAGCATCACCTAATACCCTGTCCAACGGTCACATATGCTGTAGTGGCTAATAAACCACTCCTTGCAAAACAGGGCTATGGCTCTTTCAGTCTCCTATATTATTCACTAAGGGATGTTGTAGTTAGTAAGCAGAAGCCTACTGGAAACTTACTAAGGTGACTAGAAAGGGCTGAGGCTATTCTTGAGCAGCTCTTAATGTCTGTGAAGCTCTTCTCCTCAGCAAGGCTGTTCAGAGAAAGCAGATGTCCAAGTATTTGAGGAGAGATCACATGGAAGAAGGATTGGGCATTGTTCTTTATTACAGAGGGTGGGACCAGATGGAAGCTGAAGAGAGATAGATTTTGGCTCAATGTATAGAAAAATTTCCCAAATCCCCAAAATAGCCTGGGCTGTCTTGAGGAGTAGTGGGATCCCTTTTCTAGAGACGTGCAAGCAAAGCCTGATGATCACCTGCCAGGTTGTTATAATAATCATTCTAATTCAAGAGAAGGTTGGACTAGATGGCCTCTGAGATTTCTTCCAGTTCTGAGATTCTGTATTTCCATTAAATGATAATATAAGAAGGAATTGAGAAAGTATTACTAAGGATTATGAAGTCTTGAGCTTCATAACCGAAGACCTTATAGGCTCAGGTGGTAACCCCACATGGTTCACCACAAGGGGGTGGTAGTCACAAGGTTGGACAAGTTTGGGGATATTCTCCATTAGACTCTGGATACATGCTTTGGGATGCGAGCAAACAGCTGCCTCAATGTCCCTTTGCAGACAGTCAATCAATTTTCATCACTTGAACCTTATTCTTATTTACTAGGTGATTTCTCTCTTGACAGCATCCATGCAAAAGTGGAACGTCTTGCCCCAGGAAGTATTGAATTTCTAACTCACTGGAGCTTTTCATGCTACAGCTGAATTACTATTTGTAAGAGATCAGAAAAAGGATTTTTGTTCAGAACAGGGAGAATGGGAAGGGATCTTGGTGGTCATGTAGTCCTATCTTCCCATTTTACTGATGAGGAAACTGAACCATAGAAAAAACAAGTGACTTGCGCAAGATCGTACAGGCAGCAGTACCGAAATTCTAGCAAAGCTAGACAGCAATTTGCACACACACACACACACACAGAATAAACAAGACATCTTGAAAGGAGTGCTGATTGACCACAAGCTCAACAGAGGCTAGTAGAGTCAGTATTTCAACCCTGGTTGCTGAACTCAAAATTTAATGCTGTTTCCAATATACTTTATTATATGGTAAGAATTTTGATACCCTGCCTTTGCCTACTGGGGATTCTATTAAAGCCCCCAGTCTATAATCATCTTCCTGATTCTACTAAGAGTCAATACTTGATTCAAAGAGTCAATACTTAGAAAACTCCTTGATCAAGGCATGGTACCTTCAACTGTTCTGACCTTTCAACTTGGGTGATAAAGAGAAAAGCGGTGAACTTCAGACTGATTCAAGCCTCTGAGGAACTTGCTGTATTTCTCTAATATACACTATGCAGAAAGTAGGTCATTAACTCTCGATGGGAGTTGGGCTGTTTTGCTAGGTAGTGATTTATCCACCACTGGTAGTGTTAATGTAGAGATTAGATGACTACTCAGCCATCATTTTTTTAGAGAAGATATGTTTCCTCTGCAGGTTGGATTAGATGGCCTTCCAGAGCCATTCCAGCTCCAAGAGTTGAATTAGGGGTTGGGGTTATACCAGATGGCCTCTGAAGTCCCTTCCAATTCTGAGATGATTCTGTTATTGTTTCATTAATATGGCAATTCAATAACCTAACAGGAAGGCATTGAAGCCATTTTCACAAACTATCTGGACTATCCAAATTTTTTTTCATTTGTAAAATCTCCACAAGCACCATCTATATTTGTCCAAACCAATTCTAGACCCTTAAGTGTTTCAGAGAATAATAGATTCTAAATTGGAAGAGACCAATGGGGTTGTCGAATCTAACCTCCCATACCATGTAGTAATTGCCTTGTATTATACCCCTGACAAGAAGTCATCAAGGTTCTCTTGTTTCAAAACTTCTAGTGATGGAAACCCCTTTACCTCACAAGGTAGTCTATTCTACTTTGGAGTATCTCTAATTGTTAGAATTTTATATTTGATATTTAGGTAAAATCTGCCTTCCTGCTAGCCCTAGTTTCCCTCTCAACATGAAAGTTCAAAAAATATTTTAAGACTGCAATCAAGTCTCCTGTAAGTTTTTTTTCTTCTCTCTGCTAAAAAAGCCCATGTTCTTCTACTATTACTCATATGGTAGGGTTTCCAAATCTGTACTCACTCCTCTTTACCAATGTTCCTTTAAAAATATGGTACCCTAACCTGAACCAGTCCATTGTGGATTGAGTAGAACAAAGTACAGTGAGACCATTACTTCCCTTGTTCTAGACCAGGGGTGGGGAATCTATAGCCTTGAGGCTGCATGTGGCCTTCTAGATCCTTGGGTGCAGCCTTTTGACTGAGTCCAAGTTTTACAGAACAAATACTTTTATTAAGGGGATTTGTTCTGTGAAGTTTGGATTCAGTCAAAGGGCCACACTTGAGGACCTAGAAGGCCACGTGTGGCCTTGAGGACGCAGGTTCCCCACCCTGTTCCAGACACTTTGCCTCTTCTAAGGTAACCAAAGATGGCGGGTTGCTGGGTATCATCATTGACTTATTTGAACTTGTTGACTGTTCATCTTTTATTATTTATTTTCTTTTGTTATTTTATAACCTTTATTTCCAAAAACATCCCTCTGCACTCTCATGTAGTGAGCCACTCTCCCTGTAACAAAAATCTAAAATGAACAAAAAAACCAGTTCAGCAAAACCAGCCAATACATCTTGTGTCTGGCAGTATATGTAATATGACTCACTCATGATCATCTTCCTCATAGAGAAGGAGGTACATTTTATCAACCATTCCCTGGAGCCAAACCTGGTCATTTTATTTCCTAATATTAAGATTTTTTAAAAAGTTCTTTACATTTATATCATTATAATTGTATGGCATATTATTTTCTTGGCTCTGCTCACTTCACTCATCACGTATAAGTCTTCTAATACTTTTCTGAATTCTTCATATTTGTCATCTGTTACAATACAATAATATTCCATAATATTCTTTTACTGCAACTGGTTTAACCATTCCTAAGGCTTTTTCATATTGATTATTGCCAAGCTATCTCTCCCCATGATGCCTCTCCTCTCCCTATACCTATGTTTATACAGTTAATTTTTTAAAATTTAAGTTCAGGGCATTATATCATGGTTAGATTTCATCTTGTTATTTTCATCTTACTCTGTGGAAACTTATTCATGAATCTTGATTTTGTCATCCAACAAATTATTGCTTCCTTCTTCTTTGTTTCATCCACAAAGTCAATAAGCATGTCTCTGGTATCTTCATTTAGATTGCTGACAAATAGAGTCCAATAGCATGTCACGGGAGACTTCTTTCCACATTGAAAATGATCCACTGAATGATATTTTTGAAGTATAGTTCTCTGACTTCATGTACTCTTACCTGACCCACACTTTTTTTTTTTACCACAGTTATATAGACATTAGGAGAGACTTTGTAAATGCCTTGGTAAAATCATGATATACTATGTCAATACTATTTCCCTATCTACCAGGCTAGCAATCCTATTTTTTAAACCCTCTATCACCCCTCACTGTTACTCACTAGAGAAAATGAAATCTGTCTATATCAAACATATACACCTTTCCTCAACAACACAAATTCTTAAGAAAACTAAGAAAAAATAGAATAGAGCTGAAAGGAGAAGCACTGAGGTCTTGGGGTTTTTTTTAAGTAATCAACAGAAAAAGACAATATTCTACAATAGAAGAGACCCTGAATTAGGCAAGAGATCCAAGCCCTAGTTTTGATTCAGTCACTGATCAGGCAAGTCACTTCTTATCTCTGGCCCTCAGTTTCCCCATCTATTAAAGCTGATTGGACATGTAATCCCTGTCAGTATTCAGTTCCCCATCTTTTCTAGTGTGAAGACATTTCTGGAAAAAAAGCCTTTCTCCCTTCCCTCTGAAATTATTATGTATTTGCATATATTTTGCATTTGTTTCTCCATTTATATGCTCTATGGAACAACATGTAAACTCCATAAGAACAGGGACTGTTTTTGTTTTTCATATTTGTGTCTTTTTTATGTGGTAAGCTCATAGATCTGGAACTATGAAGGTTTTTCATCTCTCAAATAGGGGTAATAATAATAATAATACAACCACTCTCAGGGTGGTTGTGAAGATCAAATGAGAAAATACCTGGAAAAGGCTTTGCAAACTTTACAGCACAGATAAATGCTAGTTATTGTTGTTATTAAAAGGGATCTTATAGGTCATCTAGCCTTACCCGCTCATTTTAAAGATGGGGAAACTGAGGCCCAGACAATTCAAATGACTTACCCAAGGTCATTCATTACTTAGCCATTAAGAGACAAAGTGGAGATTTGAACTTAGATCCCGTCACTTTCAAATTCTGTGCTCTTTCTACTGCATCAGTAAGCACTTAGTAAATGTTTTTTGAATGAATGAACTTGATGTCCCAGCATGGTAATGGATGTACTATGAGGGCCCATGTATTGAGAAAATTCATGATGAAAAAAGCTACTCTGAATTCAATAATGTTTCTAAATACATTTTATTAATCACAAGAGCATCTATATATATTTAGAAAATAGCAATATGTATGCATGAGTGACATTCTGCTGCATTTCTTTTCAGAGCTGAATAAAGATAAAAAAAAAACAATGCTTGGTGTATATATGGCTTCTCTGTCCCTTTCTGATAACATGACCCTCCTCCAGGGAACCACTCACTGTCCATAACCTGATACCTATTGCTCTAAGGACCTTATCTGCCCTAAGAGTCTAAGAAGTGTTTATTGAGTCCCTACTCTGTGCTCAGCCCAGGGCTACATGCCTCAGCTTGTGGCCCAGTTCCCCTCAGACTCACCCTGATTTCCATGAGAATGGAAGCCCAAGGTTCATTTTCATGGCAGAATTTATTTTTCATCCTGTCACGAGCATGTTGTCTCTCATCAATCCCCAACAACATGGGCACCTAGTCCCTACATTTCCCAGAGGCACCCTGGAAGGGTGTCTGATAAGATGCAGCATCTTAAATGAACTCACCTGGAAACCCAAGAAAACTCTAAGAGATCAATATTTCTTAATATTCATTGAGCAACAGTGAAAAAAACAAATACTGTCCTTCCTAGGGAATACAGGAAAAGAAGTGTACAAGATAAGAATAAGGTGTCTTGCTTTATGGCTGAGATATGTACAACAGCATGCATTTAATGAGAGTTAAAGAACTCTGTGTGGCGCATTGGGAAAGCCTTGCCTTTGGGGTGAGAGGATCTGGTTTCAAATTCCACCAGCGATGCTTAACTGTGGTGTCACCTTGCATTAAGTCACAAACTCTCCGAGACTTATTTTCCTCATAAGTAAAATGAGCAAGTTAAGATGGGCAACCTGTAAGGTACCTTCAAGCTTCAAAATCTATGATCCTACTTTGATTCTAAATGCTTCTTGAACTGAGGTGACATGAGTGAACTTTGGGTAATAGACTTTGTATTTGAAGTTAGTAGCTGGAGCAATTTGTAACAATTTATTATCCCTGATTGAGCAGGTATTTTTCTTTGACTCTGCTCTGACAAATATATTGTGAGATGAATGAATTATAGGAGGAGATGCAGAGAAGGCAGAAAAAAGTAGGGAAGGAAGGAGGAGGAGAAAGTGGAAGAGGAGAAAAATAATGACATAAGTTATCTCTATAGTCCACCTAAACATTTGGTTAAAAAGTGAAAAGTTAGCCAGTTATCTGGCCTTGAAATTGTGCGATATCAAATATTTTGGCATGCTTACAAATATACAGATGTACAGCCTTGTGCTTTTCATTACCTTTGGCCATACTAAATAAGTGCATCTAGGTGGTGCCATAGTGCACAGAGTGCCAGGCCTGGAGTTAAGAAGACTCCTCTTCCTGAGTTCAAGTCTGGCCTCAGATACCTCCTAGCTGTGTGACTCTGGGCAAGTCACTTAACCCTGATTGCCTCAATTTAAATGAGCTGGAGAAAGAAATGTTAAACCACTTCAACATCTCTGCCAAGAAAATCCTAAATGGGATCACAAAGAATTGAAGACCACTGAAAACAACGAACCACTAAATACTAAATAAATCATATATTCAGATTATTGCCTGAATTATTGGCTTTCTAGCCACTCAGTGACCACAAAGAAAGAAACTCTAAAACAATTCTTAAACTTTTGAGATACATTTTGTTTTAAGTACAAAATCTTAGTGACTTGTGAATTTTTATACACAGAATATGATCTGAATAACCATACAACTTTCATACATAAAGTATGCTGCTTGCCCTTACAATAATGTTAATGGATTAAATGAAATAAGAAAAAATAGAAGTGCTGGTAAAAGATATGGACACACACCATAAGCATAAGACACATTTATTATTTCATTGTCTTGGGTACTCCCTGTTATGATAGAGTCCCCCAACCTTTTACACCTCTCATCCTCTCCATCTCCTCCATGGATTCCCCACATGCTGGAGACTTTCCTCTCGATCTCTTGATGTTGCATGAGTACCCATGAAGAATGTAGGCTGTTCATTGATTATCCCTTTGCTTCTCTGATGTGACTGGCCCATCTCCTTTCCTGCTTGTACGTCTTTCTGATGACATCCTCCAAGTTGCTTCTCCTGTAAAATTCTTCACTGGGAATATGTAACAGTCTACTTAGGCCCACAATTGTGGCTTTCCATTCCCTTTTGAATGACATGCTACTTTGGTTGTGGCATAGAAGATAGAGATCAAGACTTGTGGTCAGAAAGACTTGGACTTGAAGCTTTCTGTGATACTAATTGTGCATTCTTGGATGAATCATTTAACCCCTCTCCTTCAGGAAAGAATCAGATCTGGGGCAATGAAGTGCTTAAGGTCATTAAAATCAATGTGCAATTTCCTAAAGGAAATCTAACCTCTTTATGTTCAATTCTGGACCTAGATCACTATACAGCCATAGAGTTGGATAGATAGATAGATAGATAGATAGATAGAGAGAGAGAGAGAGACAGACAGACAGACAGACAGATATAATATATGCATCTATATGCTGTTAGATCAGCTCTATGGATTTTTCATTCAACTCATATCATTCTTCATCCATTTGATTTTTCTGTGTGGATGGTTAGGCCAAATACTTTTGAGTGGTTATAGCTCTCAGGATGCACTGCGATGTTCCAGCACTTGATACAGCCAACACGGCGTCATCTACAGACTTGAGCATCTGTAGAACCTTGCCATCTCTATTGAATCCTCTTCAGTTGGGATTCCGATTAGACATCTTCCATGACAGTGGCCAACAATGTCGTTGTGTATCATGCCTTGTTTTATGTTAATAATCAAAGTTATTTCTGTTATTTGACCTCTCAAATGATCTTGTATGATTTTGATATATGCATGGGAGACAACTTGGAGGGGTATTTAAGGTAACATTTTGATCTTCTGAATCAAATGCTTTTTTAAATGGTGAACAAATAGTAAACAAAGTGGAATCTTATATACTCTGTACTTTTTAGTTAATTTTGGGACTCTAAGGATATGGTCTGATGTAGAATTTCACTTGTGAAATCCTACCCATCTGCTTCTCATGCTAGAAAGTCTAAGCTTCATATAAAATCCTTGTATTTTCTCCAGTTGCATTCATTTGTCCAAAAATAAAACAAAACAAAGCCAACCATCTTTGAGTCTATCATGAAAAGTGCTACATGTTATATAGTATTAAAGAGCACAAAAACTAATAACACATAACAAATAGCATATAGTACTAATGGGCACCTAACCTAGTCCATTAATTTGTCATTGCAGCTGCCATCTGAATTCATGTGAAGAAAGAAAATGGAGTTTATTGCAATTATCTTCTGGCAAGTAAATCCATTTCTCTCTCTCTCTCTCTCTCTCTCTCTCTCTCTCTCTCTCTCTCTCTCTCTCTCTCTCTCTCTCTCTCTCTCTCTCTTCCCACCACTTCATAGGTGTGGGCTAATATGGACTACTTTAAGCTCATTGAAATTAACCATTCACAATTTATGTCCTGGTAAATGTAGGGATTAATGAGTTCTGAAGAAAACTACTTACAACATTCCAAAAGAGTGGAGAAACCTGACAAGAGAAAAAAATATAAAAATGAAATAATTATAAATGGCAAACACATATATGTGCTAAACAAAACTATATGTACTAAATACGGTAGCAAAATACATACTGGTCTAGGGGGCTACAAAAAAAAAAACCTGAAGAAAATGCCAAAGAAAAGGCAGCCAACTGGGAAGTTTGGGGCAAAAAAGTTTCCCCTTACAGATAGTTTAAACAAATATTCTTCAACAACAGCAAACATGGAATTGGGAGTATAGAACTGAGCCCTTCAGAGATCATTTAGTCCAAACTTTCCATTTTACAGATTAAGAAACTAAGGTTTAGAGAGCTCAAGTGATTTGCCCGAGGTTGCAAAGCTTTTTTAAGTGATTCTTGATGCAAAGTTCTTTAACCTAAAATAGGATGTTCAAATCAGAGACTAAATTCATTTCAACTATCCCCATACACACACACACACACACACACACACACACACATACATATATACACACACACACACATACATTCATATCTATCTATCTATCTATCTATCTATCTGAACTGACTTGGTTGAATCAAATTGTTGAATGACTAACTCTGCTACTTGCTACAACCTCTGTGACTCTGGGCAATTCATCTTACCCCTCTGGGTTTTAGTTTATTCATTTACAAAATGAGTAAATTGGGTTATGTGACCTCTAATATTTCTTCCATCTTTAAATCTTTTACCTGTGACCTTGAGACCATCTATCAGGGATATTATTGAGGGGATGGATTCCTGCATTGCGTGAGAGGCTCTGCTAGATGGCTGCTAAGGCCTCTTTGGACCATAAGATTCCATAATCCTCAAAACAATAACTCATACAGGTTTCGGTGATTCTATTGCTATGCCTCTGATGTTTTGTATTGGTAAACAAGAAGTAATAACAAATACTAGACTTGAAGTCAAGAGACATGGGTTCAAAACCTGTCTCTGATACTCTCTCAGACTCAGTCTCCTTATTTAACAAATGGGAATAATGACAATTCACGGCGTTGTTGTCAGCAAATTAGGTTGACTGAAAAAGTTTTATTCACGAAAATGGAGAGAATGGAGGGTGGGACTAGTGCCTATTATGTTTCATTTGGGAGGAGGTGGGGAGAGATGTCTGGAAGAGGCCCTAGGAGTATGTGTGAGACCCATTGGGTACTTTCAGTCTGGCTCAGGAACACAAGGTGTTGCTTTTGGCAAGAGTTTTTTTTCTCTGCCTGCTGGCCAGGGATAACTCATCAGAGCCAGACAAACCCTTGGCCCTAAGTTCCTACTTAATACCCTTCAGTCCACAAACTCCAAGCTGCACTCTACTTGTTATTCCCAGCTGTGATTGACTTGGAGAGGTTCTGAAAGACCAGTGTCCTAACTGCCCTGAGTGCTTCCTTTGTCAGAATGATAAGTGGAAAATCTGGCACTTACACCGAAATGTAGATCTTCCCGTAGAGAAGTTTACCTCATAGATTTTTATGTATTTCTTAAGCCACCCGCTGCAGCTTCCGATCCTCTTTTGGAACAGTTTGGCCATAAATATTTAAATAACAGCTGCTCAATAATCAGAGCTACTCACAACAGTCATTGTTCAGCATGGCAATGAGTACTTGCTGAGGGCATGGAGAACAAGTTGAAATGGAAGAGATTCAAGAGGAAGGATGCTCAGTTCTGGCATATAGATTGGGGCAAGAAAACCCATCTGCAGCTGGGATGAGGGTTGCAATCATTTTCTTGAAAGTACCTCTTCTCCACCCCCGTGTTCAATATGAGAGAATAGAAATAGCTCCTCCTCTGTGTGGGACCTGTTTTAGTTAGAGGGGAGATGGTGTCAGAAGTATCATCTGATAAAACTTGTTGCCCCAGAATCAGGGGTGGGGAACCTGTGACCCTCTAGGTCCTCAAGTGTGGCTCTTTGACTGAATCCAAATTTCACAGAACAAATCTCCTTAATAAAAGGATTTGTTCTGAAAAACTTGGATTTACTCAAAAGGCTGTATCCAAGGACCTAGCAGGCCAAGTGTGGCCTTGAGGCTACAGGTTCTCCACCCCCGACTGTTGTTCACAATAGCCTAGGCTCAACATTGCTCTATAAAAACTCGAAAATGACATTTTTAATAGATACCCCAATATCACATATTCATGATGCCCAATTTACTCATGGAACAAAAAGCCTTCAAGACATAGAAACCTAGATGAGGAAATCTAAATCATGTGGGAAGAGGATGAGATGCCTGCCAGTCATTTCTGTTGTCCTGTTTCCTATTGGAGCTGTAACAAGGACACTTTCTGTGAACCTAGAGAGGATGTGTTTGCATCCTAATACACTTTTTTAGTTACAAAAAGTAGTTATTGTAGTCTTGTATGCATTAGTCCATTAAATGTTAAAGCAATGATGATAATAATAATAATAATAGCGGACGGTAACTTATCCCAGGACCAATTCTGTCAGAACTTCATTGAAAAAGATGAGGAGCATGAAAAGATTATGGTAATTGACATTTATATAAAGCAGCTTCGTCACCTCTTTTTGTGTCATGAACTCTTTTATCAGTCTGGGAAAGTCTATGGACCCTTCCTCAGAACAATGTTTTTAAATATATAAAATATATAGAAATAGAAAAACTAAATACATTAAAATACAGTTATTAAAGCATTTTTTTAAAAAAAACATACAAGGAGTCCAAGTTAATGACCCCTGATAAAGAGCTTTAAAGTTTGCAGAGCAATACACACATACATATACGTATATACATATACACATTTACACAGACACACATACACAGGGTGTCCCAAAAGTATTAGTGCCATCTTAAAGCTACTAAAGCTTAAAACTGTACTATAGGATTTTTGGCACACCCACATTCTCTCATTTTAACCTCTGCACAGCAGCCCTGTGAGATAGGTTTTACATGCATTATCTTCATTTTATAGGTAAGGAGACCAAGACTGTAAAAGTCTATGATCAAGCAGCTAGTAAGAGTTGGAGGTAAAATTTGAACCTAGATCTTCCTTAGCCACTGAGCTATACTGCTTCTCCAAGTAGCTAGTTCTGAGGTAAAAGTTAACCTTGGGTTTCGATTCTGGATCACAATCAAAATTAGGCTGAAAGGCCCTTTTCCACTGCTCCTAAAAATAGCATCACCTGACTTCCTGACTCCCTACTCCTTTAATTTTTTTTTCCCAGAAGTAACCCATTCGCTTTGAGGAGTACTGGAAAAGTAGTGCCTTCCTTCAAATTTCAGCCCCAGGTACTACCTTCCCCATGAAGCCTTCCCTGATCTAAGTGTTAGTGCTCTGTCCATCCTCAATTTTCCTTGTACTTTAATCGTTTGTCCACCTGCTATCCCATCCCACCCCCACCCGCCCCCCCCCCGAATATAAGCTCCTTGAAGGCAGGGACAATTTTGTTTTACATGTTCCCATCCCCAGTGCCTAGCACATAGTAGATACTTAATACATCTTTATTGAGTTGAAAGTAATACAGAGGGAATTGGAAGCAGAGTTGGAATTTTTAGGGAAAGAATAATGAAAAAAGTGATAGTAATGATCAGAAAGGTTAACAAAAGAAGGCAGCAAATACATGATCTAAACAATAAATCCAGGAAGAGCTCAAAGAAGGAAGAAGTCATCCAGGCTGGAGAGCTCAGGAAAGTCTTCACTGAGAAGATGGGATGTGACCTGTGCTTTGAAGGATAGGATGAAAAGTAAAGAGGAGAAAAAGGAGCAGAGTTGGATACTGATTCTATTTCCTCAAGGTATCTGACTTCTATCTGTCCCCTCCTCTCTACTTCCACTGCCACTAATCTAGTGCAGGCCCCCATTAACACATACCTAAGCTATTGCACTAGCATCCTATCAGGTTTCCTCACCTCCATATTCTCCTCTCCAACCTGTCCTTTCCATCACTGCTTTTTTCCATGTAAAGAGCAATTATGTCATTCCTCAAATATCTTTAGCATTTCCCTCTTGCCCACTGGGTAGAGCCCAAAATCTTTCCTTTATATACTTATGACAAGCCTTCTGCTACACTATGACATCACCTTATCTTGCCAATCCTCTCTCATATGCTCTGCATTCTGCGCTCCAGCCAAACTGGACCCTATGACAAGTTTCTTGGGAACACACTTTAATATCTCACCTCTGTTTATATTGTCTCTTTTGCCTTTTAAAAAACATATTTTATTTTTTTCCCCAATTACATGTTAAAACAATTTTTTAACACTTGGTTGGGTTTTTTTTAGCTTTGAGCTCCAAATTCTATCCCTCTCTCCCTCCCTCTTTCCCTTCCCCCTCTTAGAGCAAGCAATCAGATCTGCCTTCTCATCTACCACCTTTGTCTGTGAATTACCGCCTATCCTTTACAACTCAGTGCAAATGTCACCTCCTCCTGGAATCCTTCCATGCATAACTCCATATCCACCACTGATAACAACTTTCATTCCATAGGGTACTTTGCTTTGTCTTTTTACCTCTTCAATGTGCTTATGATGGCATATTGTATATTATGGCATATTATTGTATATTATGGATAGTATATTGTATCAGATACGTATGCTTATTCCCCCACTAGACTGTGACCTTAGTGAGGACAGGAATTATGTCTCATCAAAACCTTGTGCTTCCCTCAGCACCTAGCACAGTGCCCTGAACACAACAGGCACTTCATAAAGGCTTCTTGAGTGAATAGGAATGGTAATAAATTAATGAAAAGACATTTATGAAGGTGCCAGCACCAGAGAAGGAAATGGCAAACCACTCCAGTTTCTTTGCCAAGCAAACCTCATGGGCAGTATTGGTGTGCTATGGTTCATGGGGTCAGGAAAAACAGAACTTGACTGAGCTAGTGAACAGCAAATGTGCTAAGCACTCTGCTAAGTACTGGAGATACATGTACAAAACAAGCAAGATAAAACTTTGACCTCAAAGAACTTACTTCCTGGTAGGGGAAGATAACACACAGAGGGGAATAGTCACCATGGGAAAATGTTTTGGTTAGGGAAGTCCAGGGATGATAACTGGAGTCCTAGGGCAGTTACCTGATACATTCTTTCCAAGAATGGTATCGTTGGGGCAGGTAGGTGGCACAGAGGATAGAGCAGTGGCCCTGACGTCAGGAGGAACTGAGTTCAAATCTGACCTCAGACACATTAACACTCACTAGCTGTGTGACCCTGGGCAAGTCACCTAACCCCATTGCCTAGCCAAAAAAAAAAAAAAAGAATAGTATTATTGATTTAATTACTATTCCCAGAGCTGGAGATGATACTATACATATGTGACTTAGCATGAGGATTTCTGGAAAGTAGGGGGTCAGCCTGAGTCCAGGAAAAATATAATAAATGCTTCCCAATCAAGAGTTCAAAGAATAAACCAACTGGACTGGAACAGAGGAGAGGTTTATAAAAGGGAGTAACGGGAATAAACCTGTGAAAGAAAGTTGAGGTCAGATTGTGGAGAGATCTGAATGCCAGGTTAAGGACATTGGACTTTAGCCAATCTGGTAGTCATTTTAAGTTCTTAAGTGGGGGAATGACTTAACAAAAGTCATGTTTTTATAGAGATTAATCTGGAAATGGTGTGCAAGATGGGTGAGAGAGGGAGCAACTGGAGTAGAAGTAGGGATGAAAAGAAATACGATGTTTAATATAAGAGTAATACAGGTTAAAGCGTGGTATCATTAAAATATCATGAGATTTGGTTTCAGAGGACATGAGTTCAAATCTCCATTCCGCTACTTATTGCCAATGTGACCTTAACCCAGGTGGCTAGGTGGTGCAGAGGTTAGAGTGCTGGACCTGGAGTCAGAAACACCTACTTTCAAATCTGGCCTCAGGCACTAACTAGCTGTGTGACCTTGGGTTAAATCACTTAAACTGGTCTATCTCAGTTTCCTCAACTATAAAATGGGATTAATACTAGCACCTACTTCCAAGGCTTGTGAGGATCAAATGAGAAATTTGTAAAGCAGTCTCCAGCACAGAGTAGGTGCTTAATATGTACTTTCCCCCCCCTCCCATTTAATCCCTCCAGGTCTCAGTTTCCTCATCTGTAAAATGAGAGGGTTGGACTCAATAATCTCTGAGTCTCTTCCAGCATTAAATGCTCCTAAGCTTGCTTGTGGAAAGGGAGAAGATGCAATATTAGTGGAGAGCACTCTGGATCTGGAGATGAAACATCTGGGTTCAAATCGCAGCTCTACTACTTGTGAAAGAGAGATTAAATATGTTCTGTTTGGTCCTGGGGACGGGGGGGGGGGGGGGGGGGGGGGGGGGGAGGGGTGCTGAAATGGAAGCCCAGAGTGGAGGTGGCAGACACACAGAGTTTGGCTCCATGTAAGGAAAAGCTCCCTAACAATTAAAGTAGTCAAAAAGTGTGATGGGCTGCCTTGCAGGGTGCCCCCTCAAAGAAGAGGCTGAATGACTACCCCTCAGGGATTCGAGGGAGGCAATTCTAGTAGAGACCGTACTGGATGAATTCTGAGGCTCTTTCCTACTGTGAGAGCTTGTAAATTGAGGATACTTCCTTAACGTATGACCTTGGGCAAATCCTTTTCCCTCTCTGGGCCTCAGTTCTCCCATCAATAGAATGAAGGGGTTGAGCTAGGTGATCTCTACAATCCCTTCTAATTCTAAACCTTATAATCTTATAAAATGAGAAGCTAATACCTCATCTCTAAAGCTCTTCCTTTGCTTCCTCAACCCCCTTCCCAAGAGAGAGAAACCTCTGATATTTTTAGGCATCAATAAGCCTATGGTTTTCCTCTCCGCTGCTGTTTTGGTCTTGGGATTTTGCTCCATGTCTCCCTGCCTCTCCTCATCATTGTTCTTTCTTCAACATCTGTGTAAGAAGTCTGAGAAGGCTGAGGATGGCCCGGTTCCACTTGCTACATCATCACTGAAGGCTGATTATGCCTCCAAGAGAAAAGCCCTTTATGTTGCCCTGTTTGGGTAACTGGGTATTGTTCATGTCTCAGGCACCTGTCTGCCAGTTCTGGAGGGCACCGCTGGCCCAGCTGCCAGGCGATCTCATAAGAGCACAACACCATTTGTGTAAGGGGAACCACAATGCCCAGATTGTTCTTTCTCATTGATACTCTGACCCTTGTGACTGCAGATAAGAATGTACCAATCTACATCAGTGGGAGACATGGTCAGCATCGTGGGCTTTACACTAACTCACATTGCTCATGAACGTGGCTTTGTCTAGGGTTCACCAAAGGAGGACTGTCTTGCCTGATGAAAGGAGAAGAGGACTATCATTAAGTTTTGTGTCAACCTTACAGGTAACTGTTGAAATTTCTTTCTTGTCTTTTGCCACCTAAGATGGGTAGGTACCAAGCAGACCAAACACCATGGGGATGTCGCCCACAGACACCATACTCATATTTGAGTAACTGTGTCCATGAGCTTCACAAATGTGTGTATGTGTATGTGTGTGTTATGGATACAAGGAAAAAAAAAACTCAAGCTATCAGAGAACTGAATTTCAGCATCTATGAAACAGGACGGAGAGTATTTGCCATCGCCCTCCTCTCAACAGTAGGGTGAGAATGGATGATTCAGACCGGCAATGACATTTATTTAATGCCCACTCAATGTGCAGAGCCTAGCTGGAGCCGTTGCTTCAGGCTTTGGAAACTTCAAATGAAATTCTTTTAACTCAAAAGGATCAGTGACCACCTTCACTGATGCCATTCACAAACCACCTATGCCTCTGCTTTGGTGACCTTCTATAAATTCACCACACTGAGGTCACTCTTCGTACAGGGGGAAGCAGAACCACTTGTCTCCCCACTGGTCATCCCTCACTCTTGTTATGTGTCCATGCTAACATCCTTTTCAAACACACCTTTCCCTAATGGAAGGACACAAGCATTTATAAGGTGCCTACTACGTGCCAGGCACTGTGCTAAGAGCTTCACAAACATTATCTCATTTAATCTTCACAACAAACCTGGGAATTAGGTACTGTTATTATCCCCATTTTACAGCTGAAGAAACTGAGTTAGACAGTTATTTGCTCAGGGTCACACAGAGCTAGTAAGTATCTGAGGCCAGATCGAATGTCAGGTCTTCCTGACTCCAGGCCCAGCACTCTAACCACTGTGCCACCTTGCTGTCTTTGAAGCATTATCAAAGGACAATGGCATTATTTACTCAAGTTCTTCAGAGTCTCTTATTTGTTACATGTTGCAGTCTGGTCGATGAGCCTCTTTATTGTCTTCTGGGTGATTCTATTTTAGTTTTTTTTTGTTATGAGACTGTAGAGTTTTTTAATCCACAGCCATGAAACACTGACAGCATATTTGTGACAAAAATATGGATAGTTAGTACAGTACTAAGAGAAGTTTAGGGCAATTAAGAGAATTACGCAAGTTCCTGGAGACAATCTAGCACACTCTCCTGCTCCTCTCTAATTCTGGGCCCAAATCACTGACCATTTGTATCGTCTGCCTAAGCTATGTATTCTAGTAGATAAGTTCTAATAGGTTGTTCATCACACTATGTTTATAAACTAGACAATAGACATTTTTCATCCACCTGGTTTTTCCCATGTGGATGGTTAGGCCAAATGCTTTTGATCGCTTTCAGATGCCTTCCAGGAAGCCTGGCATTGTTCTGGACATGAAGGACCTCATCATCCATGGGAATCCTTCTTCAATTCGGGCTGTGTGCTGGATTTCTTCCATCACAATGGCACATACGTCACTTCTTTTATGCCTCGCCTATTTTTTATAAGCCAAGGGTCATGGAATAATATTTATCTATATTTATATTCATCTATAATTGCTACGTATATTTAAAGTGAATTTAAATAACTTTGATGCGTGCACGAGAAAACTTGTTAGAAGAAAGTTCTTCAGGTAGTATTTTGCTCTGTTGAATCAAATGTTCTATAATCAATAAACAATAAGCAGAATGGAATTTATTATTCTCTCCATCTTTTCAGTCAATTGTGTGATGGTGAACATGTACTCTACTATAGAATAACACTTGAAAAAGTCAATCTGGCCCTGCTAATACTTTAATCGAAGATGCCCTCTGTGCCAATGCAGGTAATTCTCATAAAAGATTTTTTTTGTAGCTGGGTAAGCAAACAGATAGATTGGTAGCTACTGATGTTCTCACAGTCACATTTTTTGAGAGGACACAAAATGTGAATGTTTGTTTTTTTCCCCCCACCTCTTTGGTGGCTTTCTTCTTGCAAATCAGCCCACTCCATACCTCCCTCACAGCTATGTTGCCTCTAGCCCAGATCTCTGCCATGCACACTTAATCTAACTAAATTGCTTCTTCCATCTTGGTTCTTCAGAATCCCATTTCTTCTTCCTTTACAAGCAGGCTTGTAAATCCTGGAATAATAGAATTCCAGTGTGATGGTCCTAATTTCCTTGATGGTGAGAAAAGTTAATCATTAATGTGCTGTATCCATCTGAAATGATGGCATTGTGACTGATATTGATGGGATGCTTTCCTTTGGAGATTAGAATTCTCAGACAGCACACTGTGACATTTCTTGGGCTAAGTCCCACAGTATGAGCCACATGATGCTCTTACAGGCATTGGGGGTGAATTCTTACTGCCTAATTGCTCTCTGTTGGAATTGAGAGTCCTGTTATAGGGCCTAATCTGCCTCTGGGGAAAAAAAATTCAGGTTCTAAATCATTCAGCCTTCTCTCTTCCTAAGAGAACTTATGCATAGAGGGGTTTAGGAGTAGGAGAGGGGAGAAGTGAAAGACATGTATGATACCCCTAGCAGATATCTCTGTGAGTTTCAGAACATGAGAGCTCCGTCTGTCTGAAACCACTAGCAAAGAGCTCAACTGTTTCAAAAGCCATCAAGGACAGTCACCAAGTGTCTTTTCTTTGTCCTCTACAAATTAGATATCTGTCCCACACTCGCCTACAAGGACAACAAAAATAATCCCAGAGATGAAAAATGGATCCTAGAAGCACTGAAGGAAATGGGATTGCTTAGCCTGAGGAAGAGAAAGCTAAGGGGAACACGGTGATGAAATGGCCGTCTCCAAGCATATAAAGGGATTTTATCTATGACTATGAGGAAGGCAGAACACTGGGGACACTTGCCATGAGAGGCTGTAGGACCTCTGTTCTCGTGCACCTTTAGTAAGGGCAGATAACTCTGTGCTCCTGATGTTAGATGAGGTTCATTCATAAGAAGGGGCAGGGGAGAGATTATTTCCTCTGCTCCAGGATTTTATACCCTGTAATATTGGTTTGGAGGTACGATTTGGGGAACTGTTGCTCTGGATAACCACATCGTACATCAGGGCCCTATTTTAATACAACTTGCGAAGTACTTTTCTTCTGACCATGTGGAATGTCTCACTGGCAGGATATAGCTAATACTTATTCCATAATGAATGAGTAATGCCAGATGGGAAACTTGTGATCAAGGGACAGACTGTTAAAAGAGAAGGAATTAGCATTAAGGACTAAGGCAAATTTGTAAACCAGCCCTGTTCCTCTTCTCTTCCCCATTACAATTCTTACCAGTCCTTTAAGCAATCACTAGTATTTCTCCACATTTAGAAATGACACAGTAAGAAGCTATAATAATAGCTCACATTCTATGAGTGCTTTAAGATTAATAAAATGCGGCAGGTAGTACAAATATTATTATCTCCATTTTACAGATAGAAAAACTGAGGCTAAAGAGGTAAAGGATTTTCCCAGGTCATATTGCTAATAATAATAATAATAAGAGTGATGTAGATAGAGCACTGGCCCTGGAGTCAGGAGGTTCTCAGTTCAAATCTGATCTCAGATACTATTTGTTTGATCCTGGGCAAGTCACTTAACCCCAACTGCCTGCAGAAAAAAAAATAATGATGGTGATGGTGATAATAACAGCTAGAATTTATGTAGTGCCATTACAAAGCATTTCACAGCTATTATTTCATTTGCCTTTCACATCAATCCTGTGAGGTAGGCAATGTTATTATGCCCATTTTACAGATAAGGAAACTGAGGAACAGAGGTTAAATGACTCACCACAGCTATTGTCTGGGACAGGATTTGAACTCAAGTCCTTCCCATCTATCCACTGTACCACCTAGCTGTTTGGACATGTGAGCTCATAAGAGTTAGAGACAAGATTTGAATCATGGTCTCCTGGGTCTAAGCCCAGTGTGCCAGTCATTATACTACAGCAGTATCCAGAATCAGTAGATAGGGATGATTTCAGTTCCTAAGGCAATTTAATTCGAGTCTCACTTTATTCGGGACCTCTACCAACGATCCTGAGCTGCTGCAACTGAGGTCTAAGGGAAATGCATTTACTTTTTTGCTTTGGCAACCTAGAAGTCTGGGGGATGCCTCAGTTTTTAAATGCAAAGTTGCGTTAATAAGCACCTTCTTCCTTGCTTGGCACGGCTGCATTAGTCTCAGCAGGGCGGTGGCTCTTTAAATGAGCCTTTGTTATCGCTCCTACCATGTACTTTTAATCAATCCACTAAGGTCTGCACTACAACCTGATAGGGCTGTATCAAATAAATAATTTTGTATGATACTCAGAGCATATCTGAGAATCAATAGACCCTTGTAACCAAAGCCTTGGCAGCAGCTTCACCTATAAGATTGTTTCCATTTATCATCTCAGTTTGAATTTATCTGAATCTGAGCCAAAAACACAATTTCCAAACAAAAGCCTGGAAATGAGTGCAAAGCAAGTGAATTCAGAGCAGCCTGTGTCCAGCATGTCCAGTTCACTGTGCCACGGTCACCGAGGCTGAGAAGAGAGGACTGCAATTTGGCGCAGTAGGCAGTACATTTCAGAATACAAGCAATAGTAAGGGAATGAGTTTGATAAAAGTTGATTGTCCTAAATCTTTACCTCTAAACTGGGATATGCCTCTGGTTGGTTTGCTATCTACCAGTGTAGAAGAGGTATGCCAACTGAGAAAACATAAAAATGCTGTGGAATTGAATAACTGAATAACTGAATGCAGTCATTAGAGGGCTGGCCCTGGAATCCAGAAGATCTGAGTGTGAATCTTTTTTTTTTAAGCCTACCAGCTCTATGACCTTGGGCAAGACAGGTTCGTGTCTCTGAGCCTCAGTTTCCATGTCTATAAAATGGGGATAATAATACCTATTGTTACCGACTTAAATTGTAGGTGTAAGGTTCAAGTGACATTTGCTACATACCTATATATGTATATAAATCCAATTACATAAATAACTATTGGACCAATATGTTGCTCCAGCAGAATACAAGCTCTTTGAGGGTGAGGATTATTTCTTTTGTCTTTGAATCCTCAGTGCCCAGCACAGTGCCTGGCACGGAGCAGTCTTTAAAAAAAAATTTTCATTGATGTATTTTGGGATTTTATTACATCATTTATTCCTCCCAGTATCCTTCCCATCCCCCCCTCCCCTGAGTCATCCTATATATCAAATAGTATTTTGTTTTGTTTTGTTTTGGTGTTGGGTTTTTTTTTGTTAGGCAGTTGGGGTTAAGTGACTTGCCCAGGGTCACACAGCTAGTAAAAATAGTATTGTTTTAAAAGAGGGAAAAAAATCAGCATAACTGATCAATAGATGGGAAAAGTGTGACTACGTGTGCAGTGGATAGCACTTGTGGACCTCCCGCCTCTGCAAAGGAGGGGACGAGGAACATCTTCTCATAGCTCTGCTTTCAAGCCGTGCTTGTTCTGTATGATTTTGGGACGTTCACTTGTTTTCTGTGACTGCTCTTTCCACCTACGTTGTTGCAGTCACTGTGTGTATTTTCATGGTTCTGCTGACTTCACTGTATCCATTCACGTAGATGTTTCTCTGCTTCTCTATATTCATCCCGTATATGCTTGTGGACTAATTAAAAGTGCTATGCAACTGTAGGGCAGAAAGGTGCTGCCAATAAATAGGATGCCAGCCCTGGAGTCAAGAGGACCGGAGCTCAAATTTAGTCCCGGCCACTTACTAGCTGTGTGACTCTGGGCAGTACACTTAACCCTTTTTGCCTCAGTTTCCTTATTTGTAAAATGAGCTGGAGAAGGAAATGGTTTGCCAAGAAAATGCCAAATGGGGCCACTGAGTGACTGAAATGACTCAAGAACAACAAATGCAAATGTAATTAGACAAACATTTGTTAAGCCCCTACTAAGGACAGTGTCCAGCACTACACTAAGCCTTGAGGGTACAAAGACAAAGTCCCAGGCCCTCCAGGACCCCCAGGGCCCCCATAACCCTCAGGACCCTCAGGACCTCCAGGACCCTCAGGAGCTCCAGGACCCCCAGGACCCTCAGGACCCTCAGGACCTCCAGGACCCCCAGGACCTCTAGGACCCCCAGGACCCTCAGGACCCCCAGGACCCTCAGGACCTCCAGGACCTCAGGACCTCCAGGACCCCCAGGACCCCCAGAACCCCCAGGACCCTCAGGACCCCCAGGACCCTCAGGATCTCCAGGACCCCCAGGACCTCCAGGACCTCCAGGACCTCATGGCACCGATGTGGGTAGGGGTGAGGCAGGAAGGGGCAGTTATAGTTATGCTACTGAAAGTCAGTCAAGAAACATTTATTAAGCATCTGTTTTGTGACTAGAACCTTGCTAAGCCCTGTACATCAGAAGAATAATTTTGTTTTGCTTTTTTTTGCTTTGTTTTTCTAAACTAGACCTTTGATTTCATTATTATAGGAAACTCTGGGTAAGGAAATTTCTTCTACCACTGTAGATCAGCACCTGCTAATCTTGGAGAGTTGCCAAAAGCCCTAGTAAATTAGATAAATTAAGTAATTTGTCAAAGGTCACAAGCCAGTGTGTGTCAGAGATGGAGTGCATCTTCCTAAGTCTGAGGCTAGCTTTCAATCTATTAGACATCTCAGAAAGCTGACATGTCCATCAATGAAATCCTGTTTTAAGGTTTACCACTAAAGGATATTTACTTCCACTAACTCTAGGAAGGAACTGGGATAAATTTCAGTAAATAACGAGATTCCTCTTAAATACAACACAAGTCTTGCATAGTCACTTCTTTATAGAACTGAAGAGCTTGCTTCCACTCAGGGTCTCCTGGGTAGGAATGTTCCAAAGTGCTCAAGAATGAGGGGCCTCAACTGGGCTGCCTTTCAATTGTATTGGGAAAGCCAGACCTCACTTAGTATTGGCAGAATCATTCTAGGAAATTCTCAAAGGGTGAAGACCTGCACCAGGAGAAGGTCCAAAGAAGTACATACATTGTAAGGTCTTTCATAGCCCAGAAGAGGGAAAAATACATGGAGCAAGGGGCTGAGATTACGGCCCTGTTGTTATCCTCCCGGGGATTTCCTCCATAGCCTGCCAGAAAGCATTCAAGTCTTGCTTTATCTCAGCCTCATCTTGGGAGTGACTTAGCTGAGACCCACGGAAGTCATGAGTTATTGTCTGACTGTCCATGGGAATCATGGAATCAGAGTCAGAAGGGACCTTTGAAGACATTTTGTCCAATGGCCTCATTTTACAGAAACTAATATCGAGGCCTGAAGAGTAAAGTAATTCTCTGAATCGTCTGACATAATATTTGCCAAATGAACGAAATAGTAACAGCTAACACTGGGACAGCACTTTCAAGTTAGCAAAGCACTGAACAAACATTTCATTTGAGCCATACAACAACTCTGTGAAGCAGGTAATGTTATTATCCCTATTTTACAGAGGGGGAAACTGAGGCTTGGAGAAATTCAGTAATTTGCCCATTTGTTGTAGTAGTTCAGTCATTTTCAGTCATTTCCAACTCTTTATGACTGCATTTGGGTTTTATTGGCAAAGATACTGGAGTGATTTGCCATTTTCTGCTCCAGCTCATTTGACACATGAAGGAACTGAGGGAAACAGGGTTAGGTGACTTGCTCAAGGTCACATAGGTAGGAAGTGTCTGAGGCTAGATTTACACTCAGGAAGAAGAGTTTCCTGACTCTAGGCCTGGAACTCTATCTGCTGTGCCACCTAATAAACATTTAGAGACAGGTTTCGAACCAGTCTCTCCTGATTCTGGGACCAGGGTTCCTTCTATATTCTATTACACTGATTCTGTTGTGTAGGCCACAAAATATCACAGGAACATCTTTTCTGTATATGAGGAATCCTAAAAGTCTTAACGCAATTTTAAGCTTTAATATCTTTAAGGAAATTATTAGGAAATTCCTTTAATAGCTGAAAATGTGACTAAGACTTTTGGGACATCCTGTATTTGACTAAGGATAAACCTCACAGGCCTAACCTCAAAAGAATAATCCTGATTTGTAGCTTATTATTTAAATTTAAAAGTGCTAAGTTCAGACAAGATTTCTGAGAGACCACTGAACTTGGAACCAGAAGATATGCATTGGAATTCTGCTACTTTCCAGATGCATGACTAGATAAATCACTTTCATTTCTCTGGGCCTCAGTTTCCTCATCTGCAAAATGGATACAAAAAACACTTGCACTGCGTATATACCTCCTGAGTCTGTTATGAGAATCAAATGAGATAAAGCACATACAAAACTTTTTTAACTCTAAAGTGCTATACACTCATAAGCTAAAAGCTATTATTATTAGTTAAACAATGCCTGGCACACAGTAAGCATCTAACCAACACCTGTTGACTTGACTTAAACAGGCCCCCATAAAAGAAGCATTCCAGTGTCCTTGTAGAAATAATTGCAGAGTTTCAAAGGAAGAGGAAAGAGAAGTAGATCTGATGTGGTAGGTTCCTCTGTAGGCATTCCCTACACTAAAGAAATCATGGACTTCGACAACAGCAGCAGCAGCGGTAATAATGGCTAACGTGTATCTATCACTTATTATGTGCCCGGCACTGCGCTAAGTGCTTTACAATTATCATCTCATTTGATCCTCATCAACTTGAGAGGTAAGGGCTATTATTATCCCCATTTTACAGATGAAGAAACTGAGGCAAGTAGGAACGAAGTGACTTAACCAAGATGACAGAGCTAATGTCTGAGGTTGGATTTGAACTCAGGTCTTCCTGATGGCAGGCCCAGTGTGCTATCCACTGTGTCACCCAGTCGCTTTTTTCCTTGGCTTCAGGAGGCCTTTCTTCAGGTCAGGCTTATTGGCCTATATGACTCCCTCCCCTGCACTAAGTCAAGTAAAATATAAGGCTTCTTACTGAATCACTCCCTACTTGTGAGCAATTTGACATGAGGTGCTTGGCAGAGAAAGAACTCTGAAAAAGAATCCTAAAATGACAGCATGTGAGAGGCAGTGTAATAAAGAGCAGAGAGCCATGGACTTGAAACCAGGAGGTCCGGATCTGAGTCTCAACTCTGCTGTTCATGAGAGAAGTGACCTTAAACAAGTCACATAATCTCCTTAGGCCCCAGCTTCCTTTTCTGTGAAATGAGAGACTGGATTAAGAGGCCTTTGCCTCCCTTTCGGCCCTGACATTCTTTTAATCTAGTGTTGAAAGGGACCTTGAGGGTTGTGGAAGGAAGAGAGGAAAACAAATTTGACCCACTTCCCAATTTTGCCAAGGACCAGCCCAGCACACAATATACTCAAGGTGAGCGTGTCCTGTTCTGTGCTCAGCACGCACTTCATTCACCACCCTGCACTCTAGGAAGGGCTGGGATGATGCTTAACAAAGACCCTGACCCACACAACACCTCACGTCCAGCTCCTGCTATTGAGGAACTGACCAGGTAGAGAAAAATGACTGCTTCAGTCTTCCAGCACTTATATTTAGGATAAGAGATCAAACTAATATAGAGTTCTCACTAGAGACAGTGGTGGGGTTTTTTTCCTGTAGAAAAAGCCAAACCAGACGTGAACAGTTTTCAGAAGAAGAGGAAACAAGTGATCAATAATTACCTAAGGGGAAAATGTTCAAAATCACTAATAATTAGAGAAATACAAATTAAAGTAAGCCTGAGGTGTCTAATGAAATGGAACCTCAGAATTGGAAGAGACTTTAGAGACCATCTCATCCAACTCATACCTGAACCCCCTCTGTCTACTCTACACCATTTCTTAGGATAGTAGTCATGCAGCTTTTCCTTGAAAACCTCTAGTAAGGGGAAATTCCCCATCTCCTGAGGCAGATCATTTCACTTTTGGATAACCCCAATTATTAGGAAATTCATGCACACAGCCAGTCTAAATCTGCCTGTTTGCAGTCTATACCTACTCCTCCTAGCCCTCTGGGGTCAATAGAGAGAGCAGAACAGGTTTACTCTTTTTTCCCACAAAGCAGTCCAATAAACACTATATTAACCTACTAAGTCATCTCCAGATACTAAAACATGGTGGGAGGGGCGGGGAACCACTATTGGAAGGGTTGTAGGAAAATAGGCATGCTAATTCACTGGTGGAACTGTGAATTGGTTCAATCATTTCAGAAAATAATTTAGAATTGTGAAAAAAAGTTACCAGATTGCATATACTTTTGACCCTTATTGAAAGCAAGAAAAGACCCATATGTACAAAAACACTAACAGCAGCATTAATCAGCACCTAGTGCAGTGCCTTGCTCATAGCACGTGTTCAGTGAATGCTCGTTGATTGATTATTCGTGATAATACGAAGCTAGAAACAAAGTATGCACCTAACAACTGGGGGATTGCTGAACAAATTATGGTACATTAATATAATAGATTGTTATGGAGTAAGGAATGACAAATACGCAGAATTCCTAGGAACGTGGGAAGGCTCATAGGAAGTGATACAGATTGAAGAAAATAGAGCCAAAAGAGCAATACACTATGGCTAAAACAGTTTAAATAAAATCAACATGAAGATGCAAAAAAAAAAAAAATTGGTT
The DNA here is from genome assembly GCF_003287225.1 of Phascolarctos cinereus. Taxonomy (NCBI): domain Eukaryota; kingdom Metazoa; phylum Chordata; class Mammalia; order Diprotodontia; family Phascolarctidae; genus Phascolarctos; species Phascolarctos cinereus. The sequence continues at coordinate 380,785,247 of NW_027555625.1, forward strand.
TTTGAGCAAGCCCTGAGAGCTGTGGTTCCAAGCTGTCTTCCTCCATCTATTCAAATATCCTGCCATTATTGGAGCTGGTTTTGGAAGAGCTAACTTAACCCATTTCTCAATGCCCAGAATGCCTAGCTCTTTTCCAAAACAGTACATGCAGTGTTCTTGGCAATGTGCATTGGGGAAAATGGTGGGAAGAAAATAAGCCTTTGTCTGGGTTACAAAACAGTAAACAGGTCTTCATGTTTGTAGGGCTGCTGTCAGATACAGTCAGAAATAGTTGCTTGTGAACATGGGACGTCCGTGGATCTGAATTACAGGCCTGTTGGTATGCAAGGGCTGAGAAATCTTTTAAAGGCTCTGTCTCTCCTGCTGGGAGAAGTGGCTTTCACAGAATCCTGTCACAGGCAGGCTCCCTGGCTCACCCTTCCCTCCCACAGAGAGGGAAAGCTAATGCCACTGAATTTGCTGTAACAGGGCCCAGGGAGGGGAGTTTGCCTGACCCCAAACGATAAATCCAGGGCCAGCTTTCAGACACAAACCTAGACACTCGACCTCACCCCTTCCCTAGCCACTCATTTCCCCTCATCGATTCCCTCCCACCCCCAACCAACCGTGCCCTCCAGGGCTTCTGTCATGAAGTAGGGCCTTTGCCACCGCAGCCCATCTTTTCTTCCTCCTCCCTCTGACTGTCTGCCAGGCAAGTCACAGTCAAAACGATGACTCAGAAAACAAATGGACCTGCCCCAGGAGCCGTGGCAGTGATTTCATTGCAAGTGGTTTTTTTTTTCCTATTAGATTTATAAAATTATGCCAAGATGGAGAAATCGCCTTAGGTCAGAAGTACAAGAGAATAACAATGAGTCCCTAAACACCAATCAAAAACAGTCCTAACCAAGGGACCTTGGAGTCCAAGAACCTCTTTAAAAGGAAAACATCAGACTCTGTGTCCTCAAAATCTGATGAGGTCATTATGGAGCTCGACAGACCAGCAAGGAGCTCCTGAAACAAAGGCTCTCTATGAAAAGGACCCCACACTCACACTCAATCTGCTACAGATGGATGATGGAAAAGGGCAGCAGTAACAACACAGCCAGTAACTGCAATTTTCGGCACTTTTAATGTGCCTTCCAAGCCAGTTCTACATCTACTAAAGATCTTGGGAGGCAGTGGTAAGAAAAGTGGCCCTGAACTCAGAAGACCTGGGTTCCAACACGTACGATGTAAGTCTCTAAACTTCCATGGGGCCTCAGTTTCCTCATCTGTAAAATGAAGGCGTTGAGCTAGACGACCTCAGAGGTCCCTGTAATCTTGTGATCTTCACAGCATTCTTGTGAAGTAGGCAGTACCAGTATTATGAACTTCATTTGAAGAAAATGTTGTTGTCGAGTCATTTTCAGTTACATCTGACTCTCCACGACCCATTTAGGGTTTTCTTGGCAAAGATACTGGAGTGGTTTGCCACTTCCTTCTCTAGCTCATTTTACAGATGAGGAAACTGAGGCAAAGAGGGTTAAGTGACTTGCCCAGAGTCACACAGATAGTGTCTGAGATCAGATTTGAACAGAGGAAGAGGATTCTTCTTGACTCCAGGTCTAGCACTCTGTCCACTCTGCCACCTAGCTGCCCTGAGGAAAGTGAATTAAATAAAATAAATTAAATTAAATCAAGTGAAATAAAATTTCACTTTAGGTGAATTTTCACTTTAGGTTACTTGTCCAAATGAATTAGTGGAAGAACTTCAACTGTAACTCAGAATTCTAGACTCCATGTCTCTTTTCTGCTCAAAACCCCTTTAAAGGTTCTACACTGTCTAAAACGTAGGGTTCAAGCTCCTCTGCCAGAGATTCAAGCAGAAAGGGACCCTGAGCACCCAACCTGTAATAGATGGACAATGGAAAGCTCTGCCATCATTCCAATCAAACCAGACTGCTCACCGTCCCACAGTCATGCTTGAAATTTCCAACCTCCACACCTTTCCTCATGTTTTCCTCTCTACCTCACATGCACTTCCCACTTTCTCCTAGGTCCATCTGTTGAACTTCTACTTATCCTTGAGGTCCAAACCAATGCCCACATCCTCCAGAAAGCCTGCCATGTTTCCCCCTTGATCCTCCCATAGTCCTTTGCACCTCCCTTATGCACTTATCCTACATTATTTCACATGATACTTATTTGTGTGTGTGTCACATTCCTCCAGTAGAATATAAGCCTTTTGATGGCAAGGACCAAGTTTTATCTACGCTCTGCTTCTCTCTAAGTGTTTGGTACTATACTTTGAACATAATAATCAATAATGGCACAGTGGGTAAAAACCTCTCTAGCTTTTGTGGGGAAAGTCTAGGGTTCTAAATCAGAAGAGCTCTGCTTCTTCCTTCCTCTGGAACCTGCCAGCGCAGTACAATATAAAAAATCCTGGACTTGCAGTCAGTATCTACGTTTGAATCCCAGCTCGGCCACTTCCTCATTATGTGACCTCAGATGAGTAATTTCACATCTCTAGGCCTCATACCCTCGTTTGCAGTGTGAGAGCATTGAATTGGATAGTTTATAAGATGCTTTCCAGCTTTAAAAAAAAAATCTATGATCCTATCAACCCTCTCTAGGCCTCAGTTTCCTAATTTGGAAAACAAAAGAATTGGTCTAAGTATTCTGTAAGGTCTCCTAAGAGATTGAAATTTCACGATTTCCCATGATACATGGTTGTTGGATTTGTGGAGTGTTTAAGGAAGGAGGCAGCTAGGTGGCACAATGGACAGAGTGCTGGGCTTGGAAACAAGAAAACTCATCTTCATGAGTTCAAATCTGGCCTCTGACACTTACTAGGAGCGTGACCCTGGGCAAGTCACTTAACCCTGTTTGCATCAGTTTTCTCATCTGTAAAATAAGCTGGAGAAGGAAATAGCAAATTGCCCTAGTATCTTTGCCAAGAAAACCCCACGTGGGATCACAGAACTGAACAAGACTGAAATAACTAAACAACAATAAAACATTTGTGCTAACTAGGGCACCCAAAGTACAAGCCTTTGTAACTGATACCTCAAGCAAAACCTAAAAATCAAAACGATCACTTCTCTTGGTTGTAGAACACCCAGAGTGTTGCTCCTTAACGTCTTCTCCCCTTGGAATCCACACTTCTACAGCAGCTGCAGGTTTCAGTAGGTTTTTAAGATTAAGACCATTCATGTTAAGTGAGCCAATGTTAAATAGAGAAGAAAGATAATAGACCCAGCACCATAACTACAGTGGAGGAGCCAGGGCACAACATGATAGATTAAAAGGCACAGTCTAGAGAATACTGACCACACTTACACTCCCTCTGCAGCATAGAAACAATAGACCTTAGCACCTGGTAGTGGATATTTTATTTTATTTTATTTTATTTTATTTTATTTTATTTATTTTATTTTTTTAGGCAATTGGGGGTAAGTGACTTGCCCAAGGTCACACAGCTAGTAAGTGTGAAATGTTTGGTCTGAGGCTGGAGGACTTCAGGCCCAGTATGCTATCCACTGTGCCACCTAGCTGCCCCGGTAGTGGATATTTTAACCAAGAAAAATTGGTAACACAGGAAGCTATCTGATGGTAGGCTGGGCTGAGTCTCTCCCCTTACCACTTTGCTTCTCCCCACTCCCTCATGTGGCCCTCCCCAGAACCAGTAGCCTTGGGCAAGTATCCCTGGATCTCCCCCTCCCAGAATGGCCTCCTCACTCCACCGACTCCCACTACTCTCCTAGGGGCAGACATTCCCAGCTATGGTTCCAATAGGATCATAATGGTTTTCATGTAAATACAAAACAAGAAACAGCTAGACACGCAAAACGACTGATCACTTCCGTGTGGGGACTGAGGAAGGGAGACATCTTTAACCAAGTTAAAATCGAGATAATTAAAATGTTCAGATCTCCCCCCCACAATCTATCTTCATATTTGTTGGGGGCAGGCGGAACAGCTTCTGCCTCCTCTTTAAGCAGTGGCCCCCAAAGCGGTTCATCTGAAGGCTGACTTGATAGAACTCCTTATAGGGCAAAACTAGAAAAAAAGCATGGATTAGTTGAGAAAAAGAAGTCAGTTTTTCAAATTACCAGATTACAAATTACAAATGACCAACAAATCAGGAAATGTGACTGAGAAATAGTGTGTTGTACTCCCTAGCGTTGAAGGTGGAAGGCTTGGGTTTGTGCAACGGTTCTGATGCTTGCTGCCTGCACCACCTTCACCTCTCTGGGCCTCAGTTCCCACATACGCAAAATAGGCGATGGTATTTGTACAACCTACTACGTAGGTTGCTACATTTTTAGGACTCTTAAGCATTCTATAAGATGTGTTCCAAGACCACACGTTTAAAGCCTTGGTACTCTCAAATAAACAAATTCAGAAAAAGATACTTTTACCTCTCTTAATAATTAAGTAAAGAGTTGTTATTCAAGAGGGAAGCTCTTCCACATTGGCTCTCCGCAATGCTGAGGTAGCTTGGAAATAATTGCACATCTCAAGTCTTAACCTAATATGTATTACAGACTTAATTCCATATTGCTATAGAAACAGCCATGCTGAACGTTCATAATTCTATGACTGTTGCCTCAAATTTATCAGGTCACAAACTACTCATTAACTTGTCCCCAAAACTATCTCTGGAGAGAGAGAGAATGTTATTAACGCAGATTACATTTAAAAGTATGTCCCCCTTTTTGAAGAGCTGATTGTTAAGCACTTACCATCACATCCCTAAGTCAGGTAGAAATTTCTCTCTCCATTTCTCCCACTTTTGTCCTAGTATTAGCTCTCAACACTTCTTGTCCAGATTAATATGGTGATCTCGTACCTTTTCTCCTTGACACCAGGCTCTCCTCCTCCCTCCCCAATACATTTTCTATTCTGCTCCCAAACTAATAAGCATGAACATGTTTCATCATAGCATATCCCTACACAAGCAGCTACACTAATTCCTGTTTGTAATCCCAGTAAGCCAGAATTACTTTGCTTAGCTTTTAAAGACCTTCATCATTTCACTCTAGGCCTTATATATCCAACTTTGTTCTTCCCTATTGCCCAATAAATATTCATGTTGATTGACTAATCATTCATTCATCAAACACTGGCTTTTTTAAAAAATGTAGTGTATATTATCAGGCACTAAATTGTCTATCAACTAATATATGTAATGTAACATCATATATAGAATAACATGATGTAGCATATAATATATTTAGTATCACCTTATACCATATACTATATAATTATTATAGTTAACAATAGATTAGACTATATATCATATATCATGTATTGGATAGGATTGTTTAGTGACTTTCAGACAGATTATAATCATTGTCTCCAAGTGCAGAAAAAAAAAGAAACTGGTGAGAGCTGAGAAAATCTGGGAAGTTTAACATGGAGGAGGTAGGCTTTGAGCTGAACTTTAAAGGTGCAAAGGATTTGGTTAGGCAGAGATGAGATGAGAGAGGGAATTAAAGGTCAAGAGAAGAAGAAGAACCAAGGCATGGAGGTGAGAATGAGGACAGTGCATTTGTGGGACACAGAGGAGTGTGATCTGGGGCAAGCCACTCAAGCCCCTAAGTCTCAGTTCCTCTATCTGTAAACTAAGGTGGTTGAACTAGATGGCCTCTGGAGCTTTTTTAGTTCTAGATGTGGAGGGCATCTGCTTATTTTTTCCTGAGAAACTTCTAACAAACTTACCCACATATGCTAATGGGGGAGAGAGAGAGAGAGAGAGAGAGAGAGAGAGAGAGAGAGAGAGAGAGAGAGAGAGAGAGAGAGAGAAGGAAGAGGAGAGGAGAGGAGAGGAGAGGAGAGGAGAGAGAGAGAGAGAGGAGAGGAGAGGAGAGGAGAGGAGAGGAGAGGAGAGGAGAGGAGAGGAGAGGAGAGGAGAAAGGAAAAAAGTAAAAAAGAGGAAAAAATGAGGCTTGTGAATAGAAGAAAGGCTGGGTTGACCCTGTTTGTGTGAGGAAAAGTAAGGATAATGAAAGTTTAATTTCTGCATTCTTGGTCAAAGACAAAGAAATACAAGCCATATAGACAATCTCCCCAGAGACATTCTTGAGACACCTGTAACTGCTCATGTGTCCCAAGGTTGGTGTGCAGAAAACAGTCAGAAGATCTGAGCACTAGCTCCAGCTTTGTCATTCAATAGTTGTGTGACCTTGGTAGAGAAGGGCACCTCTTCTCTCTGTACCTCACTTTCCTGAAATGAATGTAAGAATAAGTGCTGCTTTGCTTGCCTCACTTGTCCCCTATTATGTTCTTTCTTTAACCTCTGTTTGCTTTAATCCACTGAAAAAGGAAATGGCAAACCACTCTGGTGTCTTTGCCAAGAATACTCCTTATGGGATCACGGAACGTGGGATACAACTGAATAATAACAACATATCTGTATCCACATCTATAATATATGTATAATATGTATGTTATGTATAATAAACAGGTACATATACATAGAATCCTTTGAATTCCAAGTTTCATAGAGGCCTCAGAGGAGAAGAGGGTGGGGGAAGCACTCATTAGGTCTTTAAAGATATCTTACCTTTTCCTGTTGCTGTACATCATTTCCTCTCTGTTCCTAGACAGATTAATCTCTATTTGACTGATATTTTGTCCCTCTAGTACTGTGATATTTTTGCCGGATGAGTCATCCCCCACAATGGGGAAGGGGAGAAACATTGCTCTTTTAATTAGGTCCACAGAGATGGCAAGACAATCTGAGTGTCTTTATCAAAGCCCTGTTCATGCATCACTGCTATGATTTGTTTTTGTTTTCATTTTACTCCACCTAAGGAAGTACATGGTAATGGGGGCCTGTGATACCAGAATCCCACAGCTACAGTAACAGTTTCCTTCTTAAGTTGAGCCATAAGAAATGTATTTTTGTCCTCACTATAATAAGAATGGCTTACATTTGCATAGTACTTTATTTCAAAGTATGTTCACATACATGGTCTAATTTAAGCTTCAAAATCCTATGAGGCAGGCAGGGAGGGCATGTGTCCTTATCCCAAGTCAGTATTTGAAGAAACTGAAGTCTAAAGAGATTCAATGACTTGGCCAAGGTCACATGGAGAGCTACCAAGATGAAGAAGGGCCTCAAGTTCTTGTCATACATGAAACAGTTCAGGGAACTGGGGACATCTAGCCCAGAAAGGAGAAGACTTTGAGAAAAATTATTACTTCCAAACACTTAAAGGACTACCATGTAGAAAAAGGATTAGGGGACAGGCAGTAGTACTACTGGATCCAAGATGGCGGCCAGCATGGGCTGATGAGAGAGTTAGAAGAAATCTGCAAATGTATAATGAAAAAATTCCATGGAAGCTAGGTTGGTGAATTGGCTTTGCATGAGCTTCTTGTTCCTGGCAATCTCCCATATGACAAAAGTGCCTTCAGAATTAAAATCAACTTCTTAGCAGAATGTCTATTCAAACCACCTAAAGTCATATTTAAAACACAGATTTACACTCCCTTGCATCAATTAAAAAGGGCAGGTCTATCTACCAGTGCTAAGAACTGGAAGCTAGCAACCCAAACTGATCAAGTCAACCAGTCCCTTATAGAACCTGTGAATGACCTCAAGACAAAACAAATCCTTTCAGGATGCCCTAGCTAAACAATAGTCTAAAGACCATAAAAAGATTCTGTTAAGAACACTGAAGAGTTCAAAGAAACACGGAAAAAGCAACCAAAGGTGAAAATCTTCCATGCTTAATTCCACTCAAGGGGAACAAGACCCCAGAGCAGCTCCTCCCAAATGTCCTACAAAGCAGGATTCTATAGAAAAGTGACAGATCTCTGTCTACCTGTCTGGTGTTAAATTGTGGCAGTTACTAAATTTCTATTGTTTTCTTTCTTTTTTTTTTTAAGGCAATTGGGGTTAAGTGACTTGCCCAGAGTCACACAGCTAGTAGGTGACAAGTTTTGGTCTGAGGCTGGATTTGAACTCAGGTCCTCCTGACTCCAGGGTCGGTGCTCTACCCACTGTGCCACCTAGCTGCCCCTATATTGTTTTCTTAATCAAAAGTGATATACGTAAACCCATTAAGAAAGAATTAAAAATTTAAGATATTCTAACGAAAAAAGAAAGAAAAGAGATTAGATTTATTCTACTTAGCTTCAGAGGGTAGAACTAGGAGTGTGTTTTAACTAGGTGAATATTACCGAGAGGCAGATAAACTGCCTAGCTATTAGAATTGTCCAAAAACAGGATGGTGTACTGCAGGAGGTGATCAATTTTTACATGGTGGACTGGATGATAAACTATGTATATAGCATAAAAGAGATTTTGATTCATATTAGCCTCCAAGGGCCCTTTGTTTTGTCTTTGTTTTTGAGTGGTTTTTTTTTGGCTAGGCAATGAGGTTAAGTGACTTGCCCAGGGTCATGCAGCTAGTAAGTGTCAAGTGTCTTAGGCTGGATTTGAACTCAGGTCCTCCTGACTCCAGGGTTGGTGCTCTATCCACTGTGCCACCTAGCTGCCCCCAAGGACCCTTTCAAACGAAGCATTCTCTGTCATCTTTATATTTAATGACAAAGCTGAAATTAAAACTCCAGTCTTCTGACCATGGTGATCCTTTCCATCACACCTACATCTGGGTAGTCAAAGTATTTACAGGAGTTCCAGACGGCTTCTCTGAGGTTGCTCATCTGAGTCCTACTTCTTTGGCTTTGAACAAATTATCCCCAATTCCTTTTCATAATTAAGTAAGATATAATGATGTGAGGTAATATAAAATAGCTTCTCCAAACAAGCCAGTGGGGTGGTGCTGCCAGTCATAAAAGAAAACAAAGGCCAAGTCAGTTATGTGATATTCTCACCACGTTGGAAAAGTTTTAAAGAAAAAGAAATGCTCACTCATTTCATACGAAATTTCAGAAACCTAGTCCAAATATTTAACAAGTCCTGGTTTTGCCATTAGAACATACCTTGATGCAGCAGCTCAATGTATAGCCTTTAGGCCTATTAGTGGAGGACAAGCCAACTGATCAATTAGTCAGTCAATAAATATATTAAGCACTATGTGCCAGGCACTGTTCTTATGGTGAGAATACAAAGAAAAAGCAAAATTGATCAATATTTATTAAGCACTTAATATGTCCCTAGCACTCTTCTTGATGCTGAGAATACAAAGAAAAAGCAAAATCAGTTCCTGCTCTTAAGGAGCTTACATTCTAAAGCAGAAGCAGAGGGGGACAGAATGTATATGAATAAGTGCATACAAGATACATACGAAGTAAATGCAAAAGTAACTTTAGAGAGGAAGACATTGTTAAGTAAACTGGAAAAGGCTTCCTGAGAAAATGGCATTTGAGCTGAGTCTCGAAGGAAGTCAAAGATTCTAAGAGGCAGAAGTGAGGAGGGTGAGCACCCCAAGGGTAGGGGACAGTGCAAAACCATGGAGAGACAGGAGCTCATCAAAAAGTTGGCTTCAGTGGGATGCATTTTGTGCCATCTTCTAAGGCCTTTGCCTTAGGGGTTATGGTCTGGATGGATGCAAGAAGTAGCCACAGAGGTTTCACAGATGAATTGATAGATCCTTGAAGAGTGAGTTCTGATGATTGTTCCAGAACAGTTGACACTAAATTCTTCTTTCACCTTAGGGCTGTTTTCTTTTACTTCTGTTCCCAATGATGAGAGTCACTGAGGCTGTCAAGACTGTCTATATATACAAACTGGTTTGGCTATTTTTGCTAGATGGATAAGTTAATTCAGTTAAAAAAGCAATTAGATTCTGTCAACCCATCAGACTATTTTTGTCTGCAAGATGCAAAATCAGTTTGACAGGTATTTTTTCCTATTGAATTCAATTCAATGAAACAAACATTTCTTAAATACCTATAGCAGAGCACAGAGAATGGCCTATTGGAAAGTTCGTAGTTCTGTTATTGGTGAACATATATCCCAGTCCCAGCTCCATCAGTTCCTATCTGCAGGATCTCTGACAAATCACTTTGTTTCTTTTGGCTTCACTTTCTTTGTTTATAAAATGAGTTGGCTGGGCTCAACTGTAAATCTAAGAACTTAGGAAGTACAGCTAGGTCCCAATTAGCGTGAACAATGAATCCCCTGAAGTGGTCACATTTATCCAAATTCGCATTGCTTAAAATCATAATTTTGTAAAATATGATATTTGGTTCCAAATAGGCAGCTCAAATTTGAATAATTCAACGACTTCAGGGGATTTTTTTAATTTACAAGACCTAGGTATATCACAAGGAAATATAAAAGATGGTCTCTCCCCTCATTGAGCTCATAGTGTTATAGGAGTATAGCATAAACATCAATTACCACAATATAAAATTATATATGATTGCATGACAGATGCAAACAGAGCACTCACTGTGGGAGATCTGAGAGGACAAGGACATTACCAATTGAGGGAATCAGTGAAGGTTTTACAGAGGGGATGATATTTGAGTTGAACTTTAAAGGGTGGGTTTAAATTTCTTTAAAGGAATTCAACAGGTAGAGAATAGCGGGACAGGCATGGGGATGAGGACATTCCAGACACAGGAAACAACATGAGCAAAAGCACAAAAGAAAATGAGGGTGTGGCATATAAGGGAGACTTCAAGCAGCCCTGTTCAAAAGACTGATACCTAATCACAGAGGGCGTTGAACAGAAAGCTACTTTGAATTTTGTTCCACAGGCAATAGGGAACCATATCAGGGTTCTAAGCAGAGGAGTATCACGACTATTCCCAGCCTCTCACAAAGCAGGTCCTTAATAAATGTTTGTTGAATGACTGAATGACTGGATCTATGCATGAGAAAGATTATTCTATTGGTGAAATTAAGGATGAATTGGAAAGAAAGGATATTTGTCATATTAGTCCCACAAGGGGGGGAAAGAAGGCCTGTACGAGGGTGAGATAGTTAGAATAGGGAAAAGGGAAGGGATGCGAGCACTCTTGTAGAAATAAAGTTGATGGAAAGTGGAAACTGATTGTATGTGACAGTGAACTGCTTGTTTTGGCATCTTACAGACCTAACCCAAGAGTTGTGTCTCTCTGCTACAGAGAAGGAGTTATTTCTCTTGGCCATCGAAAGAAGATTATAGAGAGAGGAGGAGATTAAAAAACCCAAATGACATTTCTCAAAATACATTTTTTAAAAGTCAGGATCACTGGCAAGCTAACAGTCGGCCCAATCTCCTGTGATATTTCCCGGGAGGTTCTGATGGAAAAGAGCCTAGCTGCATTGTACTCTATATTTCATTCCTCTCCCACTCAAAATGCACAGCCTTATATCCAGGCTCCTTCCTTTATAATAAGGAGGAAAGTCATTCACAAGTTTTCCATAAATACTGGTTATGCTGCTCACTTCTGGCTCTACTTTTCTTAAGACCACACTGACTCTTTGGGGCTCTCCCTTCTAAGTCCATACCTATACCAGGCACTGATTATACTGGCAACCCTTACGGCTGACAGGATGCCAGGTGATTCACTAGCAAGAGTTCCTGTTCTCAAAATCCTTCCTTTTCAGGGGTAGCAGGGAGAGAAAAAACAGACCAATCTGATGCCAGTGGTGCATAAGGGACAAGTGGACAAACAGTTACAATGAGGATACTGAAGCCTACGGTGCTCTGTAGAGGGTGATCTTTAAAAATGTTTAGAGTATACACACTCACACAAACACAGAGTACACACACACATACAAAATGCATGCTAGACTAGAAAACAGTATTGGAGACATTCCCTCAAAGCCGTAAATAATAATTCAGCCACTTCAGGGGATTCATTATTTGCACTAATCTGGATCTAGCCATATTACAAAGCAATATAAAGTTTAAGTATGATGGTCTCTAAAAGTATTGACTTCAGCTCCTATGAAAATAAATTTCAGGCAAGTGCAGAAAGTCGGCTCTGACCTTTGCAGTGTGCAACACGAGTACAGATTCCAAGTGAACACCTCCAACACCCAACAAACACTATACCGTTAGGTCAAAAGCCCAAATCTATTTGGTTAAGTGCTGTCTTGGGCATGCCCCAAGTTATTACACAGACAGTGACAAACTTGAAAGCCTAAGAAAACGTGCCTGGCAAAACCTAGTGAAAATCTGTCTTGACACCAGTTTTGATGACTTGTTTGCATGCTAAGTGTGATCAAATGAGAACTGGCAGAAACATTCTAGAATGATTTTCCCATCCATGTCAGGAACCACCTTTTTGACATAATCATGCTTTTTTTTTTTAAGTCTTTCCTTGAGGGAAGAATCTCTATCTAGAAGGCAGTCAGGCTGATCTTATAAGCAAATCGAAGTCTGTCACCAGCGAGCTTTTGCCAAGAACAGCAGTCATCTAGAATCTGTGAAAAGCAGTGTCAGCAGAGCTTTGGGAGAAGTAATACACCCATCCACTTGCTTTCCACCCTCCCAGACACCCGCCCTCTCTGGTCGGTACCTTCTGTGTGGCAGCTGGAAGAGAGGATGGTGTTCGGAGGTCGGAAGATGTAAGGCAGGTAACGAGAAAAGCATTTCATCTTCCAGAAAAAAAAAATAATTCTAAATCAAAAACCAGTTTCCTGAATCCATGAGGATTCTTTTGGCTTTCCAGGCAGGCTACATCACCGATAGGTTTATGTAGGATCTCTCCCAGATCTGCAAAGCCAGGAAGCCTGAGGAAGAACTGGCCGTGGACCCCATTTTGCCATCAGCACCAGGAAGAGCTGCTTACATTTCTGCATGCAGCTCAAACTCAGAAGCCCCCAAGCAAGCCGGGATATAAGCACTTCATTGGCTGGAGCTCATCAGAGCAGGATTTGCTGAGTAAGTCAGTCCTGCCTGTAAACACACACTGAACAACACTGTCCAAAATCAGCTTCCACCTTTTTCCTTCTCCTGGTCAGTTTCTCTCTCAGAAATAGAAATCCAGCAGGAACCGGGAGCACTGAGGATAAATGACCATCTCTTATTCAGCTAGGAGATCAGATGAAACAAAGGCAGCACAGAGCCCTGTTCCGGGAGAGACTGCTACTAAGAGAAGTAGCCCTGTCATGCCAGGGATCTCAGGAATATTAAAGTACTGTGCAATGAAATGGGTCTCTGTCCCTGCTTAATCTAGATCTGATTCTTTCTTCTTGTTCTTCTTCTTCTTTCTAATACTAAATGTAGAACAAAGGGGCCATTTATCACTTAGGTGAACCAGAACATAACAGGGTTGAGGAATCGGTGACAGAGGACTGACACTGACAGATTTTGTGTTCCACAACTGTGTGCTTGCTTTTTTTTCTGCCAGCACTCACACAAGAGCAGTAACTTCAGCTCAGAGTGGGTTGCTGTTCAAATTTAAAGCCACAGTACAAGAATAGTAGAGCCTGAATTCAAATGAGTTGCCTCCTTCCCCACACATGCATGGATCTTCATGTAGGTGAAAGGATTGGGGTCAGGTCAGTCATGGAACAATATATTCCTGAAAGAAAATCTGACTAGAGGCTAGAGTGAAAGGGAAAATGCCCACTACGTTATAGTCATGTGAAATGTTTTGACCATAGCAATCCCCAAAGACCATCTCCTAAGGCAGAGAAGGGTTGTGCTCTTCATCCATAGAGTACTCACACTGAAGAAATCAGAGCAAGGAAAATTGATGGACCCCCACCCCTTACCCAGGCCTGACTCAAAACAAAGTAATGAGGTTAGAAACATTATGCTAAAGCAAATGTGGAGCTTCCCTTGTGCCTAAGCCAGGACTGATTAGAGATGGCCACTATTCCTGAGGACAATGTTACACATGGAGCCAATGGGGAACTGTCCAAGTGAAGTTCATTTGGTAGGGGGTGGGGTTGGCTTCTCAAGCCAAAGCATAAAACTGACCTATTAGATACCAACTAATCTAGCCATCTCATGAAACCCCAATTTTGGTTGTTCTCCCAGTTTTGAACCATCTGCCTGACCCCAGGCCACATCCTTCTCTTGCCTCATGAAATATACCATGCTCAGATATTGACTCATATTTCTGATCCCAACCCAAGTCCTGCCTCTAGCCCCTCTGCTTAGCAACTCTGACCCTAAGCCTGGCAGGGCCAGAACGAACATCACGAGATGCTCTTTTCCTAACTGTGATCATCTCATTATCAACTGTATCATCCTTCATTCAAGAAGAAAAGATGGAAATCTTCTTCATTCCACATAGAGATAAAGAAAAAGCAAAACTCTCCCAAGTTCTATGTAACAAACACCAATGGCAAATTTTAAGAACCAGCAAAACAACTCTTCAAATAGTATGATTTTGAGAAGACAATATGAACACGCTTTAAAGAAATCCATAAGAACCAATGTCAAGCTTTTATGACTTTTAGCTTTTTTTACAACTTTCAAGCTTTTATGATTTTTATGACTTTTTTAAAGTTTAATTTTTCATTGGAGGAATAGGCTAGATTACATCAGAGAGCAGGTCTTTATTGTTCCAGCCAGTGTGGTCACAAAGCAACTCCTTGCTTTGCTCCTCACCCTCACCTTCAACTTGTATCTGTATGATGTCAAACAACTAATTGATTCAGGCTTAGTGAAGCAATAAATCAATTCAGTGGGAAAAATAATCTATCACATGACCAATATCCCCTGAAGAGAGCCACAGGAACTGAATTTTTGGTTCATTCTAAGGAGATCGGGGCATTTGGAGAGCTATTTCTAAAGTGGAAGGGTGCATATACCATGAACTTCCAATCTTCTTTGTCTGGATGACCTGGATTAGCTTTGGGGACAATCCCAAATGCATAGGAAAAAAACACATACTAATATTTCCCTGATAATATATTTAGAATACAAAACCTAATTTTAGCAACAAACACATGGTAAATACCCATTATCTTCATACAGAGATAAAAGTAGGGATTTTTGCTCCCAAGCACCTCAAACCATGCCTGGGGCCATCAGCATGCTGGAAAGCCATGGAGATAGCAGGGGAGATGGGCAGGACAGGGTAGACTCCTGCTTATAGCTTGTCATAACAAATCTCCTTATTTTAATTATCCTTGCTAATCTCTGTTTCTATCTCAGCACTCTCTAAATTTAGTGCCCCAAGACAAAGCCTAGATCACCAGCCCTTAGTTCCAGATCTATATACAGAATATATATACAAAATTAGATAACACTTCATCCTTGTCCTCTAGGAGATCATAATCTAGTCGGAGAATGAGATTAAAACAGATAAGTATAATACAGATTGTTGCATGACTAATGCATTAGAATTATAAAACAAAGTATTTCAAGAGGTGAGAAAATGAAATGGTGGCTGAACGAAGTTAGATTAGACAAGATTAGGCCCCAGTAATTGATGAACAATTCTCAGCCTTTGCAATCCAACCTTTGCCACCAAAGCTGACCATCCTACTTTCTGTTACCGCTTTGTCCAATTATTTAGAATTACAGAATTTATAATTAGAAGAAATCATGTTGTTCAACCCTCCTCATTATACAGATGGGAAAGCTTAGGTCCAGGGCATTAAATGACTTGCCCTGGTTCACCCAGAGCTGGGAAACCTACAGCCTCCAGGCCACATGTGGCCCTCTAGGTCCTCAAGTGCAGTCTTTTGACTGAACCCAAACTTCACAGAACAAATCCCTTTAATAAAAGGATTTGTTCTGAAAAACTTGGACTCAGTCAAAGTGCCATACTTGAGGACCTAGAGGGTCACATGTGACCTCAAGGCTGCAAGTTCCCCACCCCTGATCCCAAATAGTAAGGAAGAGAGTTAGCATTCAAGCCCTATGCTTTTCGCTTCACACCCAAAACCCTCCAGTAAAATACTGCCTGGGCTCTCTCTTCTCAACTTTTAAAGCTTATCGTCTGGACAGCTCATTGGAGCACCTCTTCACCTCCTTCCTAATATGCTTAGTTAACTATTTCCTGTGTGCACTTATTGTCTCCCCAATAAGATAATAAGTTCTCAGAGGGCAGGGCAGTCAAGAAATATCTTCCAAATGAATAGCATAAATCTCAATTTCCCCTTTTGTAAAATGATGGGGTTAAGTTAGTTGATCCCTATAGTGCCTTCTAATTGCACTATTCACTGAGCTTCTATGAACGAATGCCCACTGATGCCTTATTGCCATAAATATACATATTCTTATACTCTATCGAAGACTGTTACCTCAACATGAAACAAAAAGCCAAATATAGCCTATATCCAAATCCTAGGAGAACCACTTCTAAAGTACCTGGTTTTCCCTGCCCTCATTTGAAAAAAAAAATCTTCCTATATCCCCAAGTAGGGCTATAACCACCCTGGAGCACGCAGGATCAGTGCTCCATGTGAAGCATCATGGGACCCATATAGAATTTCTTCTATCACCCTCTCCACTGCCAAAAGTTATTTAAAATGTGATGAGGGAGACTTTAAGAAATATATGTCAGCAATTCCAACTCAGAAGACCTGCCTGGTCTCCCTAGTCAGTGATGACCTTGACTACTTTCTCAGAGTCACATAACATCTTGCTTATACCTCTCTAATGCATGCATCTACGAATGAGGGGATTGCAACACTTCAGATCTCTTGGGGGGGGGGGTCAGTGCTCTTCAACCAATCAATAATGAAAAAACAGGCTTTATGAAGTATTTCCTATGTGCCAGATATAAAGGATACAAACATTAAGAATGAAACATTCCCTGTTCTCAAGGATCTTCCATTCTAATCTGAGAAGCATCAAGCACACATTTAAGTATATACAGAATAAACATAAAGAGAATAAATACAAACTAAAACGAGGTAGTTAAAAACAAAATGATTACGGATGATTTGGGGCAGTTAGGTGGTACAGTATATGGTGTACCAGGTATAGAGTCAGGAAGACCTGAGTTCAGATCCAGCCTCAGATACTTACTAGCTGTGTGACCCTGAGCAAGTCACTTAACCCTGTTTGCCTCAGTTTCCTCATCTATGAAATGGACTAGAGAAGGAAATGGCAAATCACACCAGTATCTTTGCCAAGAAAAACCCAAATGGGGTCATGAACAGTCGGACACGACTGAAACAATTGAACAAAAACAACAGAGAGCGCTAGCCATTGAGGGATCAGGAAAGGCTTCCTACAAAAGGTGATACTGGATCTGCATTTTGAAGGGAGACATTCTATGAGGTAGAGGTAAGGAGAGAGTTACTTCCAGCAGAAGGAATGTCCACTGCAAAGGCACAGAGATGGAGACAGAGTGCCACATATGAGGAATAGAGAAAAGGCCAGATCTCAGAGCATGAGAATAGGAGTAATGTAGAATGAAGACAGAAAGATAGACTGAAACTAGGTTTTTAAGAGATTTAAAATATAAAGAGAGAAGCTGATATTTTATCCTGGGGCAATAGGGAGCTACTGGAGTTTGAAAACAGGAGTGACATGGTCATATCTTCACTTAAGGAAAATTATTTTGGCAACTGTGTGTAGGATAGATTGGAGCAGGAAAAGACTGGAGGCAGGGAGGCCCATTAGGAGGCTATTGCAATAGACTAAATAAGAGGTGATGAGGTCCCCAACCAAGGGGACCTCTGCTATGTGAGCAGAGAGAATAAATCATATGTGAGAGATGGTGTGGAATGATAAAGAATAAGATTTGGCAACTGATTAGATATATGGGATAAGGGAGGATGAGGAGTCAATGATAATGCCAAGGTTACACACCTGGAAGACTGAAAGAATCTTGGTGCCTTTGACATAAATACAGAAACTTGGAAGTTGGGTGATTTGGAGGGAAAGATAATGAGCTCAGTTTTGGACATGTTGAATCATTTCTGGCGATGGTCATCAGGATGACTGGTGGGCTTTCCACACCATTGTGCAACAGGAAGAAGGAAAAAAAGAGATGAAAAGAGTCAAGAAGTCTTTACTTTTCTGTCTGCCACATACAGAAAGATAGCGAGAGGAAGAAACGGAAGATATATACCATGAACCCCTACATATTATATCAATTTGGTCAGGTCACATGTACTAGAATTTGGGCCTACTTAGTTCTGACCTTTTGGAAATTGGAGGTGACAGCATACATTCTACATTCCAACATCTGTGATGTGTGAATGGAAGTTATAATCCATTTTGAATTAAAGGGATTTTGCCTTATTCGTAACAGGATCATAACAGGCACGTAATATTCTAGGTGGATGAGAGTAGGAAATGAGGTATTTCTCCCTATTCTAAACACCTAGCTTGTAACTTGATGTTAGCTGATGACTTAATATTGTCAAGGATGACCAAGCAGGCAGATTCCTCGTATATCACAGGGGTTTTTGCATGTGTTATGGCTATTTTTCCAATGTTGTATTCCTGCTCTACCCACTAACCAGACTCCAAGTTCTACGGGGGAAAAGCTGAGATACAAAATGAGATAAATATCACCAACTTCACATTGCTGATGTATATAAAAGTACTTTGTAAACCTCAAAGTGCTACTCTATAAATGTAAGCAAACTGTTATTATGAGCTATATCTTGCATCTACCCTAGTGCCTAACTCAGTGCTCTGAACGCAGCAGGTATTTAAGAAATGTCTACTGAATGCATTGCTGTTGTAGACACTACCCTCTTCTCTGCAGTCTAAGCCCAGTAGGATCTACTTGGGGCTTCAGGATTACCAAAGCAGCAGGGCACACTCTGCATCTTCAGCATGGGACCTTCTTCTTGGGTTGAGTTGACGGAGGGGATGAAGGAAGTGAAGGGGAGTCCCTCTTATTTTTTTTTTTAATTTTGGTAGGCAATGGGGTTAAGTGACTTGCCCAGGGTCACACAGCTAGTAAGTGTCAAGTGTCTGAGGTCAGATTTGAACTCAGGTCCTCCAGGCCTGGTGCTCTATCCATTGTGCCCCCTAGCTGCCCCAATGCCTTCTTATTTTTAACTTTTTTTTTTTGCTCTTGTCATTGGCTGACTGAATTCTCAATCTGCTTTCACCAGCAACAGTATAAAACCTACTGAAGTCATTGCTGGCTGGCCAGATGCAGATCAACAGCTTACCCATTGTAAAGAAAGATAAAAAAAGGTCTTCTTTTCTTTAGGAAGCTAGGCAGGGGATAGAGTGATGGGCCTGGAATCAGCAAAAGACCTGAGATCAAATTCTACCTCAGACACTTAACTAGTCATATGACACAAGGTAATTTGTTTAACTTTTCTTGTTTCACTTTCCCCATCAGTCAAATGAGGGATTGGACTCTATGATCATACCTTCACATTTTCATGTACCCCATAGTCATTTCTGGAACTCTGTTGGTACAAAATCCCTGCATACAAAATCCCTTTGCAACTACCCTGGCACAAAGTGAAATAACTATTTTTGGTCCTAACCAGCTGTCCTATGTCCATCCCAATTGCTGAATAGGCAAGGAACTGAAAACAAACTGAATTACAAATTGTACACCTTGTGGGGAGTTTTTCTTGTTCAGTGATTCATGTGTGTCCAACTCTTCATGACCCCATGGACTATAGTACTCCACATCCTTCTATTGTCCACTGTCTCTCAACTCTGTTCAAGTGCATGTTCTTTCATTTCCATGACACAATATCTGGCCCTTATACCTTAACTTCCAACTCATGAGAGGTCATGCAGAGCACACCCCTGGAGTATATTTTCTCAATAAGCATTCTAAAACATTTAGGGATATCTTGACTTCTGAGATTAAGGAATAAAAAAGACTAAAAGAGTTGGAAAGGCCAGAAGCCTCATGCCTCTCTGATCATCAGTATTTTCTTCAAGAAGAGTTGGAAGGCTATACCCACATAGAAAAAGAAATTGGCTACATGATAATGGCAGTCAGTTAACAAGCGTTTTTCAGTGCTTACCATATTTTAGGCACAATGCTAAGTGCTGGGGATACAAGAAAGGCAAGAATACACAGTGAGAGTAATTTCTAAATCAACTTTCTGTATCTAGGTAGACCGCTGACTAGAACAAGAATCAAAATCAACACCAAAATAAAAGGAGATGAAAAAACTAGGTATAATGATAGTAACTCCAACCTAACATATTCAAATAAACCTTGCGGATTGAAATTGGCAACAGGATAAAGACTGATTCCAGTTATCATCATTTCCTATAAAAGTGTAACTGAGGGAAGTCATGCAGTAAAGGAGAAAGAATGCTGTTTCTGGAGTCACTGGGTCTGTGTTCACATCCCTTCTGCTACTTAGTGTGCGACCTTGGGCAAATCATTTAATCTCCCGATTCTGTTTCCTCCTCTTGAGGGAACTGAACTAGGCAGCCTCTCAGGTCCCTTTGAGCTCTAGATTTATGATTGTCTGATAAAAAGCCATCATTACAATAAAGAGGTCAAAAGGACCCAGAAACAGCATGAACTTTGCTCTCCTGATGAAGTCATGAAGGGCAGCACCAGTGAAGAATTCACACTCATTCACAAAACATCAGAATCAGGTTATGAAAAGTGTCACCTCACAAAGCAGCTAAGAATAGTAAAAGGGGGGGGATTAATCTTCAGCAAACTTGATGTGAGACCCAATGACCCCAGAAAATTCCAATGGGGAATAACAAATAGGAAAAAATGAAACAGATTTTCCAGGATTTCTATAATGATATATTTCCATCTGATGACAGTGAAGTTAACACACTGGGATGCTAACACTTCAGCCCCCAATATTCTAGATGAGGAATTTAAAAAGATGAAATGAGGATAAGCAGCTGTACCATGTCAAGTACACCCAAGAGAAGTCTATGTTAGAAGCAATGTAAATTATTTAACATAGAGGAACTGGTTTTTAATACATCTGAAAGAGAATACAACCCTGAATAATTAGAAAAAAATCACAAATAATATTGTTACCAAAACAAGATGACCAAGAAAACATCAGTAATTACTGACTCACTCGCCTACTTTCTCATCTCTATGAGGTATTTCCAGGAGTGATCTACACGTGTATATATCCTTAATGTCTAAGTATCCTTCATGAAAATAAGGAAAGGCCTTGATAAACAACCTTCTGTAGCAGATCACATCTTCAATCATATAACCAATTAAAGGTAAAGAGAACACTTCTATATTTACTATTTGTTGGGGTTTTTTTTAAAGCATCTGAATTGGCAGAAAGAAAGGCAACTTTGATGGAGTCTTTCGATAAAACGTCTCCCACGAATATATGAAAATCAGATGTGATCCTTTATAGATGCAACCACAGATAACTCTGTTCAACAATTCTGATTATCAGCAGTAAGGGAGGCATTAAACAGGTGCACTGAATAGAGCACTGGGCCGGTAGTCAGAGAGATCTTAGTTCAAATGTGGCTTCATACACGTGCTAGCTCGGTGACCTTTGACAAGTCGCTTGGCCTCTGTTTGGTTCACTTTCCTCAACTCTAAAATGGTATAATAATAGCACCTCCCTCCCAAGACTGTTGGGAGAATCAGATGAGGTAATATTAGTAAAGTGCTTAGCACAGTGCCTGGCACATAGTAGGCACTTAATAAATGTTGGCTTCCTTCCTTCCTTTCCAAAGATGTTTATCACTGTCATGAAATATGTCCTTTACAGAATACAAAATGGAGGAGAATCCCTAAAAGTGACGATGATCAATTTTTTGTGTTGATTGTGTCAAGCCTCAGAGTAGGCTTCCTCAATGAAATCTAGCATCATTCAAAAGAGATTAATCTAATGATCCACATAAGACAAAACAACAACACATGAAGGATGCCTTTTGTTCAGAAAATAAAGTACAGCTGGATTCTTTGAGTTAACGTATCAGCACAGATATCATTTTGGACTAATATAGCATCTGTACAATGAACTGGACCCAAAACTGAATAGGAAGAAGAAAGTGGGCTAGCTCATACTTGGGAACCTATATGGCACTTTCAATAATCCCAAGTTGTTTCTTGTACCAAAAACCCATATTTTAAACACATAATATTTTTCTGGAGTAAGTTATGAACATTAAAATCTCCAAAGAATTAAAAGCATAGCTGACCCCAAAAGCAATAGAGAGATACAAAGTAGGTACAAATAAAGGTTTGCATAAGAAATGTCAAAAAAGAAACTTGGACAGAGAATCACAAAATCTCAGAGTTATAAGGAACCTGAGAGGCCATCTAGATCAGTCTGTATGTAGACAATACTCCTTTTTAAAACATAATTGAAGACCTTCCTTAAGGAAGATCTACCATCTCCCAGCCTAGTCTACTTTTGAGTAGATCTAATATTTATGAAGTTTTTTCTTAAATCAAGCCTAAATTTCCTTTATTGCAATGTCTGCCCATTGCTCATAGATTTATCCTATGGCATCAAGCAAAACAAATATAATCATTTATCAAGGCTGTCCAAGATTAATGGACCAGTCCTGTGGGCCATCAATAAAAGTGCATTATCACAGACTGGGCAGTAGACATTTTTCATCCACTTGGCTTTTACTTTGTGTGGATAGCTAGATCAAATTCTTTTGAATGATTATGGATTTTAGTTTGAAATATCCTAGAGCATCATACAAGCAAAAAGAGAAATATACAAAAAGGAACATCTAGAAAACTTCAATATTCATATGCAATCTATTTTCAATTGGGACTCTGTGTTAGACAGTCACAATCACCTTTGGTAAGCATCTATCTCCCTGTTTTAAGTCTTGCTTTATATTGATAGTGAAAAAGTAGATGAACCAAGTTTTGTCTATTATAGTTTACAAGGAATCTTGGGTGATTTTGACTTATGCATGAAAGGTAATGTTGAAGGAGAGCCTTTGATGCAATGTTTTGCTCTACAGAATTAAATCTTTCATAGTTAACAAACAGTAGGCACAATGGGATCTCATATTCCCTACAGATTTCCTTCAGTTGGGCATCTGGAGAAAGACTCTCTACTGTAGAATATTATTTATGAAACTTGGCTGTTCCCTTCCTTTACTATTAACAAGGGTGCCCTCAACATGTGTATAGATTATTCTCATATAAGTTTTATTATGGCAGGAAAGTGGGCATAAAGGTCTGTGGTTAGAGGCAGGATGATATAGTAGAAAGATAATTGGCTTTGGAGTCAAAAGTCCTGGGTTCAAATTCTAGCTCTGAAACTTTTATTTTTAAGTAAAATATATTGTGTGTAAATAGAATAATAAAATATGCTGTGTGACTTTGAGCAAATAATTTTACTTTTCTGAGCTTCAGGGGTTTTTTTTAATCAGAAAAATGAGAGATAGAGTAGATTATAACCATTACAGTCCCTTTCAGATCTAAATCTGATACGTCCTCAGTCATCTTTTTTAGTACCAACAACGTTGGTGTCTTCCCCTAAGCATTTGGAGCACTTTTTCCAAGCATTTTTCAAAGATCTTTGGTACTGATACTTCATTTCCCCTTAAAATTGTGCTTTCTCCATTCTAGACTTCTCTTTGTCTAGTAAAGTTGCTCTCCCCATCTTTGTTTTCTCTAGGACCATTTATTCTTCCTCAGGCAGCAAATTTCAAAACATTATGTTAGAGTTCTGATGTAGTGACTCCAATGTCATGGAGAGACAAAAGAGATTAATGGAGAAAACAGTTTGTTACAGAAATTTGTACAGATATTTTCCATTTTACAGTAGCTTGTCCATCCACTTTCATCCTTAAATGCCGTAGAGATGATTCGGCTTCGTTTCCAGCCAAGCTTTCTATAATTTTTTTTCCTTAACTATTTCTTGCAGTTTTATGAGGCAATAATACTCATAATCTTCCACCATCCTTCTCCATAAGATTATACAAGTGAATTTTTATCCTGAATTGGCATTGTCCTTTGGCTGCCATGTCTCCTCTTGACAAAAAGATAAAGTATTTTTTGACAGAGGCACTTTCTGGTCTGTTTAGTTCTTCTCATTGTGGTGGTTGATTTACATAAGCTAAACATCTTTAGGAAATGGTGATAGTCTCAGTCCCTCTGTCTTCTTTGATCAGTTTCCCCTTTTTCAGGATCAACAACCTATTTAAATAGTTCAGAACATAGCTTCTCATGATTACTTTTGCCTAATTTTGGCCTTTCTTCTTACAAATTGATGTCCTGACTATGAAGACAGCTGATTCAGAAATAGCTCTTACAAAGCTAGCCTGTTGTTCCCAATTATCTAAAATATAATCAACAATTTTTGTAATATAATTAGGTGCATGCCATGTCCAGTACCTTTCAATTCTGTTCTCGAACAAAGTATGCATGATATGTGGAAATGAAATTACTAATCTACAAACTGTTGTCCTCTCTCATTTCCTAGTAATGAACCATGCTTTCTAATCTATTTTCTCTACATTCACCTTTGCACTGAAGTCACTGAGTACTAAGGTATATGTTAATTTAATTTGTAGGACATTATCAAATAATTTGCAGACTTTTTCTATATCTTCCGCAGATGTTAGTGCAGAATCCAGAAAATGTATAAATGGAAAGGGATGTAGGTTGTTTGTATATAGTAGCAGTAGTGAGGGAAAAGCACATGGACATTCTTACAGTTGCATTGGTACTGATGGAAAGTGAAAAGAACTAAAGGCAGAATCACTTATATTGGGTAGATCCCCTAAGAGATTTTGGGAGGCCACGGACAAGAATCATAGAGGTTTAGAATGCCTGGGTGGATTGTGATCTACAGTTATAAGACCATAGATTCTCCTGAAGATTTGAAATACTGACTTTCTGTTGACACTATAGCACCACAAACTTTTAATCATGGAGCTAGGGCTTAACTTGCAAGTAGGAAGAATAAGTGGTCATTTACACAGATACATCCAAAGAGTATGGACCAGCTAGGTGGAACAATGGATAGAGTGCTGGGCCTGGAGTCAGGAAGATTCATCTTCCTGAGGTCAAATCTGATCTCAGACATGTCCTAGCTGTGTGACCCTGGGCAAGTCACTTAGCCCATTTGCCTCAGTTTCCTCATCTCCAAAATGAGCTGGAGAAGGAAACGGAAAACTGCTCCAGTATCTTTGCCAAGAAAACTCCAAATTGGGTCATGAAGAGTCAGACACAACTGAAAAATGACTGAATGACAACAAATCAGAAGAGTCTCCCTGTCCACAATTGCTGGAATGCGGCCATTAAATGATCGTTCTGTTTGCATGAAGGTACTATTTCCAGAAGCCTCCATAGTGGAAAGACAACTGGATTGACTACGGGTTGAAAGGCTTAGGTATAGCCGCAGTTGTATCACTTACTTTGAGCAGGTCACTTAACTTCTCTGTAACTCCATTTTCTCATCTTTGAAATGGAACTACTCACATCTGCCCTCTCTTCTTTATAGGGTTGTTTTAAGAATAAAGTAAGATAATAAAGTGCCACATAAATACAAGATATTATTATCACCATTATCACTAATAACAAATAATTAATGACCATCAATGACTTATTGAAAATTCATTTACGAAATTGTCAGAAATCAGAGCGGGTCTCTGGAGATCGAGACACAACACAGACATGCCTACGGGAAAACAAAAAAAAATGTCCAGCGAGACAATTGCTCAATGGAAGATCCTTGGCAGCTAAGGTAAGAGAGAGTTCTAGACATCTGAGGCAGAAGGTATTGAAACTAGGGAGAGAGTCCTCTCAAAAGGAAATTGGGAAAATGTCAAAGATCAGTTTCATCTATGTCACAATTTCTCTTTAGCTTAATCCTGCTAACCCTTGCTGCAGAAAACCTCCTAAAGCCCAGTACAGGCTCTTATGCGCTGCTACAAGGTACAGAGGGAGGGGAAGAACTAATAATGGTGCCCTGGACAGCCTCAGAAGGCCCTAACTCTCTTTGTTCTTGACATCAAGTGAAGAAAGGAAAATTATTGGGTGTTTTTTAGGCATGGACTAGACTGAGCTGTGCTTCCAGCTTCAGACCTCCACAGATCTCAAAGGCCATCAGCTGGACTCAAAGCAGCCATATAAGAAGGCCATGACATGCACATAAGTGGGACGGAAGTCTCACATGGACTCTTACTTCCATTCAGCTACTCTAATTTGTATGAGAAATTCTGCTATTTAATCCCTCATTAGAAAGTTCTTCAAACCTCCTTTTAGGTGCCTTAATGAGAATGGGTCTGATTAAGACCAATAAAGAAAAAAAAAAGAAAGATGGCTAGAGAGTCTGCTAACTTGCCAAAGGTCATATATGAGCCTGACTGGGTTTTCTCTCTTAAGTCAAAGGAAAATGAAAACAATTATATGGTTAATTATGACTTCAATCCCACCTCCATTGGGATTTAAATCTTACAATTTTGGAGGTCTACTATTGAACTCAATGAGGCATCCAGGTGGCATGGTGGAGAGCATGCAGGGTCTCAAGTCAGGAAGACTCATCTTTCTGAATTCAAATATAACCTCAGACACTTGCTAGCTGTGTGACCCTGAGCAAGTCACTTAACCCTCTTTGCCTCAGCTCTTCATCTGTAAAATGAGCTGGAGAAGGAAATGGCAAACCACTCCAGTTATCTTTGCCAAGAAAAGCCCAAAGGGAGTCATGAAGAGCCAGACATGACTGAAAACTGAACAATAACAGCAATATTGAGTTCAATGTACTAGATAGGGATGTCTATTATCCTAACATTAAAGGTCATCTACCCCAACCCCTTCATTTTATAGTTGAGGAAATGAAACCCCTAAAAAGGTAAGTGACTTTTCCAAGGCTTCAAACATTTGTTTGTATGTATGCATGCATGTATTCACATGTACATATATGTGAGTATATATAACACATACATGTGTACATATACATACACACAAACATATATATAGACATATAGATGTTGTTGCTCAGTCGTTCAGTCATGCCTGACTCCTCAAGACCCCATTTGGGGTTTTCTTGGCAAAGATACATGAGGGGTTTGTCATTTCCTTTTCAGCTCATTTTACAGATGAGTAAACTAAGGCAAACAGGGGTGACTTACCCAGGGTCACAGCTAGAAAGTGTCTGTGGCCGGATTTGAACTCAGAAAGATGAGTCTTCCTGACTTCAGGCTTGGCACTCTATCCACTGCGTCACCTAGCTACCACATACATGTGCACACACACACACACACACACACATACATAAAACACATGTCCACATACATAAACACACATGTGAATTTACATGTACATAATAATATACACATCCATATATATGGTTAACACCTATACACATATACATATATCTATATGTTTATAGATATAATATAGATAAGTAAATTTTATGTATCTGTTCATGTAGACATTTACATGTTTTATATGTCTGTAATGTTTCAGACTTTGGGCAAGTCACCTAATTTTTCTGGGCCTTACTTGAGAGACAGACATAGAAAATATACATAGTGAATACATGTATACTCATACATGTGCAATACATATATATGTACACATGGACATTTTCACATATATGCATGCATGTGTCTGTGTCTTTGCGTGTGCACACATACCCCCATACATACACAATTTTTTTTAGAATACTGGCTATAGCTACCATCCAAGGTGAAGATCAAACCGTATTAAGTGTCACAGCCAGAATTTGAACTGAGCTTCTAACTCCAAAAACAACCTTCTTTTCACCATCCTACACTAGCTCTTTTGTTCTTTCACCCAAACAATTTTCTTCTGAAAATTATGGAAAATATGCTTAAATAAACCTAGGTTATAAATTCACATGTGAGGGGCAGCAGGGTGGTGCAGTAAATAGAGCTCTGGCCTTCAGGAGAACCTGAGTTAAAATCCAACCTCAGACACTTGACACTTAGTGGTTGTGTGACCTTGGGCAAGTCACTTAACCCCTACTGCCTCAAAAAAAAATTACCTGGGAAGTATTAATTTACTTTAAAAAAAATAATAAATAAATTCACATATGGTGTTGTGATGCTAAAAGTATCTCAAACTCATAGATACGGGTTATTTTTGAATGTTGTTTGTCTCTCTGGCCCCAGTAAAGAGAGATCTTCCACTCTGCACAGGATATTTGTTTCCTTCTCTGTAAAATGAGAGTATTGGACTCAATGACCTCTCAGATACTTCATAGCTCTAAAAGGTCTGTGATTCTATGAAAAAAATGCATTCTCTCTGGGGGAGGGAGGAAGTTGCATGGTGTTTTTTCAGAAAACAATGCATTGCTTTCTTCCCCTCAGAAAGGAGACAGATGATATGGTATAATAGAAAGAACGTTGGTTCTACCATTGGACAAATCTGGATTCACATCCTGGCTCCCACTTATCACCTGTGTGACCTTGTGGAAGTGACTTCTTCTGCCTGGGCCATAGTTTCCTCATCTGAAAAATAAAGAGGTTGGACCTTTTTGAGAGTTCTTCCCCTTTTTTGCACCATGGACTCCTTTGGCAGACTGATGAAGCCAATGATGGACTGCTTCTCAGAATGAATGTTTTTAAATAATTAAAGGAAATGCTGGGACTTCTGCTTCCAGGAGCCAAGGTGGCGGAGTGAAAAGGTAGTTGATCTCACTCTCCCCTATCAACCTCTGAAAACCCAGAAAATATCACCCCAGAAAAAAATCCCTGAACAGCTGAACTAGAAAAAAGACAGGGAGCAGCAGTGCAGCAGCCCAGCAAATGGGTCTCCCAGTGCCTCAGCAAAAATAAGGGAAGCAGCACTACAAAGGGCCCCAGGCAGATAAGCACCCTGAAGCATTCATCTGAAAGGAGCTGAAGAAAGCAACCTAGAGTCTTTCTAAAGTCCCACCCTTGCTGATTCCAACCCAACACCAGGTAAGCTGTCAGAACCTTACAGCCTCCAACTGTCAACCAGGAAGAGATCCTGAAGCCCAGGTGGTAGAGCAGGCAAACAC
This sequence comes from Phascolarctos cinereus, assembly GCF_003287225.1. NCBI lineage: Eukaryota > Metazoa > Chordata > Mammalia > Diprotodontia > Phascolarctidae > Phascolarctos > Phascolarctos cinereus. The sequence goes on from NW_027555625.1 coordinate 380,813,916, forward strand.
CAACACCTGGACCTCCAACTGCCTCAGTGAGGGTGGGGAGCTGGTGGAAACCAGCTCAGAAAACCACCCAGTGCCACAGTACTCTACCCCAAAGGAATCTGTTAGCAGAAACAAGGGAGGCAGCATTGCAAGGGGCCCCAGGCAGATAAACACCCTGCCACAGCCATCTAAAAAGAGCTGAAGAAAGCTAAAGGAAAGGAAAAGCAGGCAATCTAGAATTGCCTGAAAGTTCCAGCCTTGCTGATTCCAGCCCAACACAAGGTAAGCTGCCAGAAACCTACAGCCTCCAATTGCCAACAAAAGAGGCTCCAGCACGCAAAGCCAGTGACCAAGACCTAGGCTTCCAACACAAGAAGCTTGGGTCAGTGCCCTCTGTTCTCCAGCAGGAGAGCTCAGTCTCTTTAAAGGCCAGGGAATAAAGAAACACCATGAGTAAAAAGAAACGTACCATAGATTCATATTCTGAGAAGAGTGATGATCAAGACAGAAATTCTGAAGAGGACAACATTGTCAACAAACCCACATCTGCAACATCAAAAGGAGTGTGAACTGGTCTGAAGCCCAAAAAGGCTTCTTAGAAGAGCTCAAGAAGGATTTTAAAAGTCTAATGAGAGAGGTAGAAGAGTCCTTAAAAAACACAATTGGCCAATTGGAAAAAAAGTACACTGAAGAAAACAAATCCCTTAAAAATACAATTGGCCAACTGGAGAAGGAAGTACAGAAACTAAGAGAAGAAAACAATCTGTTAAAAACTACAACTGGATAAATGGAAACTAATGACTGTATGAGAGAGCAAGAATCAGTCAAACAGAAACAAAAAAATGAAAAAATAGATGAAAACTTAAAATACCTCATTGGTAAAACAACTGACCTGGAAAATCAATCCAGGAGACACAATTTAAAATTTTAAAATTTATTTAAATTTAAAAATTATTTAAAATTTAAATATTTAAATTTATTTATTAATTTAAAATTTTAAAAATTTAATTTAAAAATTTAAAAATTTAAAATTATTGGACTACCTGAAAATCATGATGAAAAAAAGAGCCTGGACAGTATCTTTCAGGAAATCATAAAGGAAAACTGCCCTGAAGTCCTAGAGCCAGAAGATAAAATAACCATAGAAAGAATATACCGCTCACCACCTGAAAGAGATCCCAAATTGACAATGCCAAGGAATATAATAGCAAAATTCCAAAATTACCAGATGAAAGAGAAGGTGCTGCAAGCAGCCAGAAAGAAACAATTTAAATATCGCAGTCAGGATTACACAGGACTTTGCAGCTTCTACATGTAAAGACCACAGGGCATGGAACATGATATTCCACAAGGCAAAGGAGCTTGGATTGCAGCCAAGGATCAACTACCCTGCAAAAATGAGCATGATTTTTCAAGGGAAGATGGATATTCAATGAAATAGGGGACTTCCAAACCTTCCTGATAAAAACACCAGAGCTCAACAAAAAATTTGATTTTCAAGTACAAGATTCAAGAAAGACATAAAAAGGTAAATGGGACAGAAAGATACAATATGTTGTTAATTAGGGCAGACTGTTTACATCCCTACAAGGGAAGATGACACCTGCAACTCTTGAGAACTGCATTGTTATTACATCATGCTAAAGGAGTATACATAAAGGGGGTGGATATTAGTTGATTTTGATGTAATGATAAAAAAAAATCTAATCAAATGGGTTAAATGGATCCAAGTAAGTGGATCAGTCTGATCTTAGAAAATGTATTGAGAAAGGAAGAGGCAGACAAGGGTAAATTACATTACAGGAAAAGACAGAAAATCCTATTACAGGAGAGGGAAAGAAGGGATGGGGGTGAACATTGTTTGAACCTTACTCTCATCAGATTTGGCTCAGGAAGGGAATAACATAATCAGTTAGGTATGGAAATCTAACTTGCCCTATAGGCAGTAGGAGAGAAAAGGGGAAAGAAAAGGGACAGGGGACAGAAGGGAAGGAAGAAGCAGTAAGGGTAAAGGGGAAGAAAAGGAAAAGGGATAATAGAAGAGAGGAGAGACTGAAGGAAGCAGTGGTCAAAAGCAAAACACTAGTGGGGGGGGAAAGGAGAAAGGAGAAAGAAAAGCATAAACAGAGGGAAAAAGGATGGAGAAAAAGACACAGATAGTAATCATAACTCTGAATGTGAATGGGATGAACTATCTTTTTTTTTTCTTTCTGTTGAGTTTTGTTTCCTCTTTCTGAAGGTTCCTCCTATTGGTTTTAGTTTTTACTTACAACTTCACTAATGTGAAAATACGTTTAATAAGAATGTAAATGTATAGCCTGTATCAGATTGTGTGCTGTCTTGGGGAGGGTGGTGGGGAAGAAGGGGTAGAAAAATTTTAAACTCAAAAGCATATGGAAGTGATTGTTGATAAATCAAAATAAATTAATAAAATAATTTTTTTAAAAAAGGAAATGTTAAATTTCAGGTAGAGTATAGTGAAATGAAGATCTATTTCTCGTTATCTAAGTTCATGGACCTCCTGTAATCTACCAGCAAACTCTTTGGGGGTCCACGGGGCCCAGATGAGAACCTTTAGACCAGATGCTCTCAAATGTTCCTTCTAGCCCTGATCTATGATCTTACAATAAAAGGTGAAGTGTGCTCAGGTGTCTTGTAAATGCTATGTACTTAATAGATGCTTATTGAACTGAAAGGGGGTCTCTTTATACTTTGACTATTGGCTCCCAGCCTTGTTATAAGCAAAGAGCTTTGCATTTAATACATGAGGAAGATCCTCAGTGTTTGAATTTTAGCCCTTAGTGAGCTAGAAGGATATGACAAATTATCTCTCTACCTTTATAAACAATATTAATTCTATGCAAATGTAAATATAGTAATTAAATCTTTCCTGCATCAAAAAGAGAAGGAAGAAGAAGAGGAAATATAAGGGAGAAAAGAAAAAGAAAGAAATGAAAGGATAGAAGGAGGAAGGGAGAAATTATAAAATAGGGAGAAATAGCAAAGGAAAAGAATTAGAGAATTGTGCTAACCTGGAGGACAGAGATTATCCAGGGGTGGGGAACCTGCTGCCTCGAGGCCACATGTGGTCCTCTAGTCCTCAAGTGTGGCCCTTCATAACGTTTGCATTCAGTCAAAAGGCCACACTTAAGGACCTAGAGCACCATATGTGGCCCCGAAGCCCACAGGTTCCCCACTCTGGATCATACTGATGGGTAGAAGGCAATATTCAAGGACAGAAATCAGTCCAGAGGAGTTTAAGCCACTGCAACCATGCCCACACTACAGCACAATAGTCTGCTGTAAAGGGGAAAATTCTGTTAAGAAAATAGATTTATTTTTCTGGTTCTCATTATGTCAAGAAAAGGACTGCCAGATTTTTATTTCTCCCCAAACTGAGTGAGTTCACCAGTTGTTTTCTTACATTGCCTACAACCTAAGATGAACGATAGTCAGCTTGAAATAAGGCTGGTGGAAGGCTCATATGAGAATACACAGTAAATGAGGAAAAGTTGTGGGCCGTAATGGAACACTCTTTAGGACCTGTTGTGTTCTAGTGTGTCACATTGATGAAGAAAGTGCTTCAATGGGGGGAAATGTATCCTGATTATGTCTAGCACATTACTACCATAACATTTCATGTACTAATTTTCACAGGGCCTATAAAGGCAGACAAATAGCATAGCCAATTTATAAGAGGATTCAAAACAAGTAGACAAAGAAATTATCCATTTTGGTGCAAAAAGAAATGCGGACTTTCAGATATGCTACTTCTTTTAGGATCCCATTACAGATCAGAGGCTAATAAGATTTTACCAAATAATCCTCCCATCCATGCATCAGGACATAGACTAAAAGCTCAATACTCCATCTCATCGATAGGGAATTTGTGCTAATCTGATCAGGCCTCAGCAGAAATTTGCTCTGTCCAATCTCAGAAGGTGCTTACCATGGAAATTTCATGATGTAAATAAGGGAAATCTAAATCAATTTAAGGGAGAGAAAATACTTGTCAAGCGCTTTTAGCATATCCATTTTCAGGCAAGTACTTTATGTACTACTTAACCCACATTTATTCATTAGGATAGGTCGAAGCAATAACTAGGATAGACAGGCCAAAACTTAAGTTTAAGAAGAAAAGGTATTGCCAATCTATCCTAGTTTTTACATTGGTCTTTTACATCACAGTTATTTTGGGGTATTAACTCACCTCCCTGCCATTGAGAAGTCCCTTGTATCAAAGGAAAACTCTTAAAAACAACTGACAATGTTTGTGTTTGAACTTGAACGCAACATTCTATGTATATAGGAAGAAGAGACTGCAAAGTGATGCAGTGGATAAAGCCCTGGACCTGAAGTTAAGAAGATCAGAGTTCAAATATGAACTCAGGCACTTACTAGCTGTGTGACCTTGAGCAAGTCACTTAATCTGTGTTTACTCTCATTTTCCTTAGCTTTAAAGTGGAAATAATAATAGCACCTACCTCCCAGGGTTGTTATAAAGGACAAAATGAGATCATATTTATAAAGTGCTTAGCACAATGCCTGGCACGTAGAAGGTGCTATATAAATATTAGCTATTGTTATCTTTATTATTATTATTATTATTATTATTATTATTGTTGTTGTTGTTGTTGTTGTTGTTATTAATTATCATTCTCTCTAGGACTGAGATTGGTACTTACCTTTTCTTGGAGTTAGTCTTCCTTTTAGAGATCATTTTGTTTACGTAATTTTAGCCATGGTGTAGATTTATTTCCAGGTTGTGAATACTTTAGGCTGCATCAGTTCATATGTCTTTCTATGTTTCTCCAAATTATTTCTATTTGCATTTCTTATAAAATAACATTGCTCATCACTGTCATATCAGAATTTGTTCAGCCATTCTCTAGTCAATGGATAATTGTTTATTACCACAGAAGTGGTGCCATGAATATTTTGGTGCATATGAATAAGTAACAACTTTTTAGCTCTTAGTGTTACTGTATAAGCTCTAAAGTAATAAATCTGCCTTTATTGTAAAATACCCTTTCATTGATTTTTAAGATAATTCAGCCTTTCCCTTTCCTTAGACTCAATTAATAAGGTCTTAATATACCTTCTAAATATTCAAAAGCAAAATACAACTTCTGTAGTTGGGTCATGTGCAAATTAGCCCTCATCTGGAAATATTGGTCTCTTTTCTGATTTGAATGAAAAACAACCTAATTTTCAAGGTGTAAAACAACTTAAAATTTTAACATAAAGAAACAGCATCAACCATAACTTACTCTTCTAGCCCCTCAAAAAGGATCAATTGTGTCTGTCTACTCCACTGTATACCTACAGTTTTTTAAATTAAAACGTGAAAAATATGAAAAGAAATAAATATGCTGATTGTAGTAATAATCTTTTATTAGAGATTTCCTCTGAGGACGTTATTTAACTTACTCTCTGTGTACTTCTGGAACAGACAAAACCATTTACATTTATACAGATGTGGAAATAATAGAATTTCAAGTGAGAATCTCAACACCCAGAACTCAGCTATCTGATAGCTAGATCACAATTTTGACAGAGATGGGGGGGGGGGGAGCCACAAATTAGCCCCTAATAGGGAAAAACCCCAGAATCAGATAGATTCACAAATGAATTCTATCATTAAAATAGCAATTCCAGGATTACATAAACAGTTTAGAAAAAAAAAAGCAAAACAAAGGATTCTATTAAATTTTTTTAATGATTCAAATACGATCATTTTACCTAAATGAAGAGTAAAAACAGAAGAATATAGCTATAGAGCAATATTCCTAATGAATGCTGATGTAAAAAAATTAAATATTAGCAAAGATACTATATCAAATATCACAAAAATTATATACTATGACCAGGTTGTTATATGAGGAATTCAGAGTTGATTTGATATTAAGAAAACTATAAACATAATTAACTATATTGATAATCCAACAAAAAACATGTAATTATGTCAATAAATACAGAGAAAGTTTTTGAAAAAATAACACTCATTTTTGTTAAAAGCACTAGAAAACATAGGAATAAATGGACCTTCTCTTAACATGGTAAATAGTGTTATATTTAAAACCAAGAAGTAGGGGCAGCTAGGTGGTGCAGTGCATAGAGCACCGGCCCTGAAGTCAGGAGGACCTGAGTTCAATTCTGGCCTCAGACCAAACACTTGACACTTACTAGCTGTGTGACCCTGGGCAAGTCACTTAACCCCAATTGCCTAAAAGCAAAAACAAAAACAAAAAATCCCCCAAGAAGTAGCATTATGTATAATGGGGATAAATTTGAGTCCTTTCTAATAAGATCAGAAGTAAAGTAATTATTCCCAGAGTCACAACTTCTATTTGACATAGTGCTAGAAATGCTAACTATAGTAATCAGATTTTTAAAAATACTGAAGGAATAAGTATGGGTTTAGAAAAAATAAAGGTATTGCTTTTTGCAGATGATGGTATACTTAAAGAAGACTAGAGAGTAGTATTAAAGAGTAAACTAAAAATTAATTGAAATAATTACTTCAGCAAAAATGCGACATATAAAATATATTTGTACAAATCATTAGCATTTCTATATAGTACCAATAAAACATAGCAGGAAAATATAGAAAGAGAAATTCCATTTAAAATAACTATAGAATGTATAAAATACTTGGGATAATACCTACCAACATAGACACATGTACAAGAACTATGTATATAAACTGCAAATTTTGTTTATAAAAATAAAGACAGAGCTAAAAATTGGAAAATTATTGATTGTTCATGGGTAGGCTGAGCTAATATGATAAAAATAACAATGTCCTCTACAATAATTCACTTATTCATTGCTCTATCTATCAAACCACCAAAGGATTAACTTACGGGACCAGAAAATGAAACAACAAAATTCATCTGGAGGTACAAAAGGTTAAGAATCTCAAAGGAAATATGATTATCCCTTCCATATTACAACTTTCCCCATTGCGGTTTTGATTTACCACAGGTCAGCATAAGGAATTAAATGGGAATTTTGAGGGAGTTTTGTGGAAGCTGCAGACAACACAGAAAAAGTTTAGAAGCTCAGAAATGCATTCAATATATGTATAGTGCTGTATAATAATCTAAATTTTACAATAAGGTACTATAAATACTCCACAAAAGAAAAAGAAAAAATTTGGACGTCTTTTCTGATACGAAAGGAGGGCCAAAATTTTTTACTTGGATTTTACAAATAATAAGGACTTCATGCCCCTAAGCCCCATGACGTGGAAGGGATAACTGTAATGAAAAAAAGTGGGAAAAAAAGAGGACTTGGCAGGTGACTGTACATCAAAGCAAATGATTCTCAAAACAATTTGATACTGGTTTAAAAATATTGATCAGTGGAATGGATTAGGTATACAACCTACAGAAACAAGCAAACCTAAGAGCCAGCCATTCAATAAACCCAAAGATCCCAGCTACTAGGGCATGGACTTAGTATTCAATTAAAAACTACTAGGCAAATGACAGCAATATGGCAGAAATTGGGCTAGATCAACACCACACTCCTGATTCCAAGATAAACTGCCAATGGATAGATATAAAAGGCTACATGATAAATAAAATAGAGGAACAAAGAAGACGTTAACTTTCACATGTATGGATAGCTGAAGAGTTCATGAAGAAACAAATGAGGATCGCAGAAGATAAAATGACAATTTTGATCACATAAAATGCAAAAGGTTTTGTACAAACAAATCCAGTATAGCTGTTTTGGGAGTGGCAAAGAACTGGAAAATAATGGGGGTATCCATTGATTAGGAAATAGCTGAACAAACCATGCTATGTGAATCAAATGGACTACAACTAAGGAAATGAAGAAAAATGACAGTTTCAAAGAGACGTGAAAGTCTTGAATGAACTGTGTAGTCAAATGGGTGCAACCAGAAGAACAACTGATTTATATGACAATATCAATATTGTAAAAATGAACAATTTTGAAAGATGTAAGAACTTTGATGAACTCAATGATGAAGCATGACTCCAGAGGACAAATAAAGAAGATGCTGCCCACCATGTGACAAAAGACTAATATGCAGAATAAGAAATACATTTTTGAGGCACTGTGAGAATTTGCTTTCCTGACTGTGCTTACAATCAGAGGTTATGGTACTGTGATACAAGTACAGGTTTGTTCTTTCTTTCTTTCTTTCTTTCTTTCTTTCTTTCTTTCTTTCTTTCTTTCCTTCTTCATCTGTTGAGGATTGGGGGGAGGTGAGAGGGAGAAAAATATAAATGCTTGAGAGAGAAGGAGGAGAAGGAGACAAGAAAAGGAGATAAGAGAAGAGGGTGAGGAAGAGAAGAACAATAGAGGTAGGGAAAGAGGGCCATAGGGGAAGAGGAGGAGAAGAGAAAGGCCCGAAAGACTCACAGACAAGTAAAATAGCTTGGAAAGTTACATGTCGAGTTTATTATATATTTAAAAGGGGGGAAAACTGTATATATTAGGGTTTTTATTTCACCTATAAGTTTCTTTCTCTGTTATATTATATACATGGAAATTGCCATTTTATTTTATATTTATTAGGTTCAAAATTTTTAAAAAGAAGAAAAGATGAACATAAATGAATCCAGAGAAGCATGAAAAGACTTACATGAACTGAGGAAAAGGGAAGTAAACAGAGCTTGGAAAACAATATACAGTGACTACAACAATGTAAAAGAAAAGAAAAATAACAATAAAACAATCAAAATTGAATGTTACAAAATCATAATGACCAAGTCTGGCCCTCAAAAATTGAGATGAAAGGACACCTCCCCTTCAGAGATTGGAGTCCACAAGTGTAGAACACTGTATATGATGTAATCTTTGAGAATGTGTTGATTGGTTTTGCTGAATTTTCTTTCTCTTTTTCCTTTTTTTAATTCTTCATTACAAGAGATAGCTCTGAGAAGCAGTGAGAGAAGGGATATACATGATGTAAAAAATAAAAGATATCAACATGCATCCATTTTTAAAAAGAAAAAAAGTTTGAACAAATAGGTTCAATGCTTCTTCTAGAAAAGATACTCCTCCCATTTTCTTCCTTCCTACTAAGGAGAATATAATTTATTCCCTAGGGAGGCATTAACAGGGTTTTCTTTAGGTTTTTTATTTTATTTTGGTGAATTAAAAAAATTTGATAATATTATCTATAATCCAGCCCAGGGTGAGCTCTCTCATTGTAAAATTTATACAGCACTTACTGTCTGTCCTTATCATTTTACAGTGATACTACTTTATGACTTATATTATTGTCTTGAACTACCAAGTTTTTCATTGTTTGGTTTTTAGCATGTTTAATTTTACTCTTCCCCAAGTAGATTTTAAAGTCCATAAGGATAGAGACTATGTCTTATATGTCTTTGTCCTCCTGTATCTAATACAAAAAGAAGCACTCAGTAAATATTTATGGGTTTGGTACAGAGTTAACTTAGTAATTTAGACTATGACATTTTTCTTCCAGTTGATGGGGGATACTTGTACAAGAGGTTGCAGATTTTCTTCTCTTAAGACTGCAAGAAAACCACTCCATTGGATTCTAATGAGCTGTACCATACAACAAAGGCAGTTGTGGAGTGGGGACTTGATTACATTGTACTAACCTCAGTGGATCGAGATGGTTAGTCATAATAATAACCACTTTTTTTTGCAACATTATGCAGTTATGAAGTGCTTCCCCATTGTTGTATTGAATTATTACTTAAGGCTTGTAATCATTTAATTTTAGTATATTTATGTCTATTTTCCCCAACTACATTATAAGCTCCCTAAGGTTAGGGGCTGTCAGGTTTTTTTTTCTTTAACCTTTTTATGTCATGGACTCTACAGGCAATCTGATGAAGTCTACAGACCCCTTCTCACAATAATATTTTTAGATTTATAAAAATTATATAGGAATAAAAAGGAAATAAATTATATTGTAAAAGAAAGTCAAAATATGTATTTTTTAAAAGTTTACATACTCCCCAATTAAGAATCCTTTCTAATTTAAACAGATCCCATACTTGCTGTTCTGAGCAAAGCAGCCAAGTTAACTACCTCTGAGTAAATCAGTCATAGATTTACAGCTTGAAGGGAATGTAAGGCTCACCACATTGACTATCACCCCTCTTTTACATTTGGAGAAACTGAGGCCCAGAGATGTTAGTTGATTTGCCCTAGGTCACATAGCTAAGCTACTTGAATACAAGTTCTCTAACTTATTCAAATCAGTTCACTTTCCACTATATGATGCTGTGCTTTCCTTTGAAAGATTTCAACCTGACTTGATTTCTGAACTGGGCATGGAAAACAGGGATGACGTGTGTGTGTGTGTGTGTTTGCATGTATAACACAATGGAAAGAGTACTAGACCAAACAAGAATCATAAGAGCTGGCTTCTGTTCCTGATTCTGCTATAAACTAGTTTTGAGACCTTGAGTAAATCATTTAATCACTTTGTGCCTCAGCTTCCTAATTTGTCAAATGGAGCAAAAAATGCTTCTTGTAACTTCCTCCTGAGGTTCTATTTATTTATTGTCACGTGCAGTGGACTATACTGGGCAACCATCAGTGTATTACTGCCTTAAATCTACTTGAAATTGAGTAGAGTCTCAATTTAGTAATTTGTGTGAAAGGGCTTTGAGAAATATGATGGGTATACAATTAGAAATTAGTAGAGTTTGGTTTTTTAAAGAGGATTTTTTTTTCATTTGTGAAATACACTTATAAGGAATTAGAGTCAGTAGCCTCAAAAAAATTCCACTAAATACACTGGGGGGACTTAAGTGTCTATCTTTGAGCCTTTGATTCAGCAAGAGACAAAGAATGACAGGGCTTTTTCTTTTTTGTCTGAGTTAGGGGAAACAAAATTGACATGTGTCACTTCCTAATAACTGTCCCAGCTAGGTGGAACAGTGGCTAGAGTACTGGCCCTCAAGTAAGGAGGGCGTGAACTCAAATCTAGCATCAGACACTTACTAGCTTTGTGATCCTGGGCAAGTCACATAACCCTGATTGCCTCAAAAAACAAACAAACAATAACTGTCCCATCCACATCCATATAGAACTCTCCTTTGTAACAAAAAACTTACATTCATGTCTAATGACATGAGCCTAGCAAAAGGTTTTATTACCAGATCTATGGAATTAGGACGGGTCACTGCATTGTTTTGATGTTTTTCATTACTGTTTTCCTCTAGATGGTTGTGGTCATTATATAAATTGTTCTCTTAGTTGTGCTTACCTGGCTCTACATTAGTTCATTGCATGTTTCCAGGTTTCCTTGAGTCTTCATATTCCTCCTTTTATGGCATGATAAAATTCAATTTCACTCATATAAATATATATTTCATTTTCTCCTTTACTGATAGGAAAAAAAAGTGTGTGCCTATCACGAGAAAGGGTATTGTGAATATTTGTGTATATATGGGCCCTTTCACTCTGTCTTTCACGTGCTTACAGTATCTACACAGTAGTAGTAATATCACTGGGTACAGTTTAGTCATGTCCCTAATACAGCTTCAAGTTAATTATAAGCAGGATGATGTCAGGAAAAAAACAGAAAGACTTACATGAACTGATGCAAAGTGAAGTGAGCAGAACCAAGAGTCATTGTACACAGTAACAGCAACATTGTATGATGAAGAACTATGAATGACTTAACTATTCTCAGCAATACAATGATCCAAGACAATTTCCAAAGGATTCATGATGACAAATGCTATCTACCTCCAGAGAAAGAATTGATACCATCCGAATACCGATGGAAGCATATTATTTGTCTTCCTTCCTTCCTTCCTTCCTTCCTTCCTTCCTTCCTTCCTTCCTTCCTTCCTTCCTTCCTTCCTTCCTTCCTTCCTTCTTTCTTTCTTTCCTCCCTTCCTTTTTTCTTTATCTTTCTTCCTTTCTTTTTTCTCTCTGTCTTCCTTTCTTTCATTGTCTTCTTGCACAAAATAACTAGTATTTAAATCTTTTACATGATTGCACATATGTAACCTATGTTGGAGTGCTTACTATCTCAGGGAAGGGGAAAGGGAAGAATTAATTTGGAACTCAAAATTAAAAAAAAAAGAAGTGTTAAATTTGTTTTTACATGTAATTAAGGAAAAATAAAATACTATTTAAAATGAGAGAGAGAGAGAGAGAGAGAGAGAGAGAGAGAGAGAGAGAGAGAGAGAGAGAGAGAGAGAGAGAGAGAAGGGCACTTCAAGTTGTTTGTTCAAACATTTGGACCAAATTACAGCTTCACAAACAGCGCATTGGGAATAATACAATAGAACAATGTGCCTGTTTTCCCAGCACTGACCATTTTTGTCTTTTGTCATCTGTGATAGTCCAGTGGTTGTAAAGAGAAACTTCAGAGTATTTTTCATTTGTCTTTCTTTTGCTATCAGCAATTTGGAGCATTCTTTCTTGTAGGTTGCATTTTTTCTTTTGAAATCAGCCTGTTTATTTCCTTTGACTATCTATCTACTGAGAAGCATCTCTTGGTCTAATTTATTTTTATTAATCCCCCATATCTCTTGGATTAGGACAGAAATAAGGACTGAATCTGGTATTTCATTGCTGGGGAACTCTCAGATGAGGAACCTCCCTCCAACAATGTAGGTAGGCACTTCCTCTGCAACTGGAGTTGCCAAAGATGCTGAAGGAGGTTGAGTGACCATTTACTCATGGTCATAGTTATTTGAACTGGGTTCTTCCTGACTCCATTCCTAATTCTCCATATTCTGCCATGATGTCTCTCATCTCTTGATATCAGACCTTTACCAGAGATCAAACAGCATGTCCTGTACACAAATTCGGCATGTGCAGAACAGGACTCATATTTCACCCCAAACTCACCTGTCATTCAAACTTTTCTAATTCTTAATCACAATCAGGGCATCTAGATGGTTCAGCATATACAGTGCCAGGCCTGGAGTCAGATAGACTCATCTTCCTGAGTTAAAATATGGCCTCAGACACTTACTAGCTGTGTGACCCTGGGCAAGTCACTTAACCCTGTTTGCCTTAGTTTTCTCATCTGTAAAATGAGCTGGAGAAGGAAATGGTAAACCACTCCATATCTTTGCCAAGAAAATCCCGACAGGGTCATGAAGAGTCAGACATACCTGAAATGACAGTCTTTCAGTTTTGTAACCTTGGCATTTTCTTTATTCCTCATTCTCCCACCCCACATATCCAGTGAATTGTCAAATCTTGCCCTTTCTACCCAAAAACATTCTTCCCATTTAGTTCCTCCACTCTACTCACATAGACACAAGCTTAGTTCATGCCTTCATCACCTCTCCCCTAGATCAGTCTCAGGACTCTTAACCCTCACAGATTATTGAGGACTCCTCCCACAAAGAACTTCTGTTTATGTGGGTTATATCTATCAAGATTTGTCATACTAAAAATTAAAATGTCATAGTATTATGGAAATTGATTTGTCCTTGAAGTCCCCCTGAAATGGTCTTGGGGACTTCTAGGGATTCCCAGACCCATATTATTACAACAGCTTCCTAATTCGGTTCCTTGCCTCAAGTCTCTCCCAGTCCATTCTCCTGGCAAAGTAATTTCCCTTAGGCACAAATCTGACCATGTTAGTCCTATATTCTAGAAACTCCAATAGCTCCCTATTGCTTCCAGAATAAAATATAGATAGATAGATGATAGATAGATAGATAGATATAGATGTACATGTATACATACACACATATGTATATGTATATATATATATAATATACATATACATATGTGTATATATATATATATATATATACATATACATATGTGTGTGTGTATGTATTTCTCTGTTTAGCTTTTAAAACTCTTCATAACCTGGTCCCAATCAGTCTTTCCAGTTTCACTGGAGGTTATTCTGCTTCCTACACTACGAGCTCTAGCCAAACTAGCCCTCCACATTTCTTGTCTCCCTGACTTAGCACTGACCATCCACCATGCTTAGAAAGCACTTCCTCCTTGCCTTTTCTCCTCATAGAAAAAACCCATTATCTTTCAAGATGCAGCTCAAGAACTTCCTTCTTTATGAGGCCTTTCCTGGTATCCCACAACAGATAGTACCCACCCCCCCCAACTACTTTGTATTTATTCTTCATGTATTTATATAGGTACTTGGTGTCTCCCCCGTTAGAATGCTAGCTCCTTTGCATTTGCATTCCCATTGCCTAGCAAGCACCATGTCCAACATTTACTGTAGTAGCTACTTAATAGAGACTTGTGGATGCGTTGACTGTTATCTGATCCAGTTTGTTCTACCAACTGACAATGTGTCTTCTTACTCTTGCTGCAATGATCATGTTCACACGAAGCTTTATAACAAGGACTATTTCCCCAAAAGGAGAGTAGCAGGATAGAGAAGAAGACACTGGGCTAGGAAATGGAAGACCTGGGTTCTAGTCACTTATTAACCGTGAGATCTTGAGTAAGTGAGCCAACCTCTCTGTATGATGAGGGAATTCTGTGAAGCTTTGGGGCAGAAAGTGATGAGCATAGTGGCCACTTACAGGCTTGAGCACTCAGTGACTTCTTTCGTTCATCCTCCATTTCTGCCTTGAGCCAAATCCGCCACTATCATAGTTGGGTTTGGCGATCACAGAATGAGTTGCTCTGAGAGCCCAAACTAGGCACCAGCCCCTAAGTGTGTCTCGAGCAGCAGGGAAGATGATCCAATCACCTTGGGGTTTTCTGTCCTTCGTTCTTGAAGAAGACCAATCGTCCATCCAGAAATTGAGTAAAAAGTGCCTCCCCAGTCAATGAAGTGTTGTAAAACACCTGCAGTGTCTGTTGAGAGCTCTGGGGAGGTGAAGTGTGAACAGCGTTATGAGTTTGGCAGCCAGATGCAAAATGGTAAGTTTCTCTGCCATGCTTAATCTGCCCCATTTGAAAACTCAGAGAGAGGTCCCATAAAAGCTGCTTGGCTTTTTCTCTGTCATTTTTTACCTCCACCCTTAGCAAAGAAGCCAATGCCTCAGTGTCCACCCCATCCTGAAACAACCATGCAATTCAATCATCTTAGGTAAAACTCTGTCCACCCCAAGTATTTGGTGGCCTTGGCATCGTATAAATCTTTCTCTCTGCAGGATTTGACACAGCCCTGTACACTATGGGCACTTAAATGTTTGTGGGTTCTCAAAGGCTCAGAGGACCTAGAACTGAAAGAGAATTTAGTTATTAACTAGTTATAGGGGTTGGCAGGCTGCAGCCCAAGCCCAGACACCTGTTTTTTATGGCCTGGGAGCTAAGAATGCATAGTAAAACAACTATTTTAAAATGCAAAAAATCCTTCTTAGCTCACTGCCCATACAAAAATAGGCAGCAGGCCACATTTGGCTCACTGGCAACAGTTTGCCAACCCCTGAGCTAGAGCATCTTGGACATTTTACAAATGGGGATAATGATCTAGGTGAGACATCTGGCTAATAATCTGAATTTAACATATTTCATCCATTAGCTTTGATACTGGGTTGGCATATTTGTGCTCAGTAAACAGCTAGGTAAAGCAGCAGATAGAGTGGGAGACTTATAGTTAAAAAGACCTGAGTTCAAATCCTGCTTCAGACTATTACTAGCTGTGTGACCCTGAGCAAGTCACAACATCTCTTAGCCTCAGTTTCATTATCTGTAAATGGGGATAATAACAATACCTACCTCCCAAGGTTGTTGATTAAAACATAGGTACGGCATTTTTCAAACCTTAATGTACTATATAAAGCCTAGCTTTCATTATTATTACTTTCAAGGTAGAATAGCTCTTTACAACCTGGCCCCATTCTGCCCCCTCAGTCTTCCTGCAACTCTTCAGTTCAGCAAAACCAGCTTTCTTGCTCTGCCTCATATAGGACACTTCCTCTCTCATCTCTATTCTTTTGCATTGGCTGATTCCCATTCTTTGAAAGCTCCCACTCCTCACCTTTACCTCTTGGAATCCCTTTAGAACTCAGCTTGAACGTTACCCTCTTCACGAGGCCTTTTCTAGCTTTCCAGCTGCTAGTGCCTTCTCCCTCAGAGTTATCTTATGTCTGTTTTGTATGTGTCTGACATTCCCCTATGTATATGTTGCTCCCACTGTGACAGTGGGAGGGGTAGGGACTGTTACCCACATGTCTTTGTATCTCTAGTGTCTAGCACACAGTAAACATTGAACAAATGCTTATTAATTGAATGACTGATTGAAGTAAGAAGCTCTTAGATGACAGGGTTTATCTCAAAAGAGCCATTAGAGGCAATTTAATCAGCTTGGATCAGAGGAGGAAACTGAGGCTGAGACAGGTTAAGTAATTTGCCCAAAGTCACTCAGGATATAAAAAACAGAGCTGAATGATTGAACATGTATAACCTACGTCAAATTGCTTACTGTCTCAGGGAGGGAGAGAGAAAATTTGGAACTCAAATTTTTTTTAAATGAACGTTAAAAAATTGTCTTTACATGTAACTGAAGAAAAATAAAATATTATTTTAAAAAGTTTTTTAAAACAGAGAAATTCATCCTCAGCTCCCCTGACTCCAGATCCAATGCTCTTTTCTTTATTCCTTTTCTTTATTTGTTTATTCATTCATTTATTTAATTATTTATTCTCTTTTTTTCCACTGCCCCTTCTCAAACACTGCTTAGTTCTTATTTTCTATCTATGTGTAAATGCCCTCAAAAGCAGAAATTCAAAAAGAGCAAAATATTGGTTTAAATTCATCATATTTTGATGTCCTGGATCAAGAGCTTTAGTTAATGTATGCTGTTGATTACATTTTTGATGTTCAAGAGATATTTTTAAATGTAGCTTCAGTTCATGATTCCGTGGAAAAAAAAAATGGGACTTTGTTCATTCAAGACTAGTGCCCTATGTTCCAGTTTTTGGTTCATCATTTGGTCCTAGTTGCAGTTGAAAACACAGCTTTTGAATCAAACCACTTTTAGAAAGCATTAAATGACTTTCCGGGCAAATAAGGCCTCTCCTCATTCTCCTGTGCATCTTCAGAAAAAAATACCTTCTATTCGAATCAAAGTCCTCAAAAGAATTCAGGTGTAAATTCCAATGTGTGTGCTTCCTCTGTCGGTAAGCCTTGGATAATTACCATCCATTTTCTAGGGAAAATAGACATTTAATACCTATCCTAGGAAATTATCGGAGCTAGAATCTCATTTGTATAGATCTGTCCACTTTGAAACTACTCATTCTATTTGCTCCCTAAAAAAGGCTGAAAAAGTAAGTACCACCTGAAAAAAATGATTTTTTTTTGCCAGAAGTTGGGAAAGGTTTGCATCAAGTCACATTCAGAAGAATCATGCCTAAAACTATGGGGAAATGAGAGGATAGGGGAGGGGGGAACCTCACAAAATTATAAATCTGCCATCTGTGGTAAAAAAAAAAAGAAAGAAAAGAAAAGAAAAAGATGCTAATAAAAGTCAGAAAAACTATAAAATGAAAGCATCCTGTCACTTCTAACAGCCACCACATTTAATTAGCCTCTACAATGACTTTCAGAATTATTATCTGGGTACAGAATCACAAATAGTAATATTTCTAGAGTACCCTTTTCTCTCCTGAATAAGTAATTTCACCAAATCACAGAATTTCAGAATTAGAAGGATCCTGACAGACCATCGAGTCCAACCTGTGCCTGATGGGATCTCTGCCATAACATACGAGGTACGCACACAAGTGCTTTGCTGGAAAACTCACCAATGAGGAGCAACTCCTACCTCATTCCACTTCTGGACTGCTCTTAACACTGTATGCAAGGAGTAATTCAGGGTCACAAGGAAGGCCACCTTGCATCAATGGCAGAAGCAAGTCATCATTAGGTTGGGTGGACACTTTAAAAGATCATAAGATGCTATATTTAGATCTGAAAAGGACCTCACAGGTCATCTGGTCTAATCTCCTCTTTACTCAGATGAAGAATTATGATGTCCACAGAGGTACCATGACTTGACCAAAGTCACAGAGGCACTAAGTGACGGGGCTAGAATTCGAACCAATGTCTTCTAACTCCCAATCCAGCACTTCTACCATGCTTCTACCCTTGGTTGGGCCCAAGTGTCCTAGAAATCAGAAGGCCCAGATTCAAGTGCCCATTCTTATGTGTAAATTATATGTGTTTTAGGGGCAGCTAGGCAGAGCAGTGGATAGAACTCCAGCCTTGGATTCAGGAGGACCTGAGTTCAAATCTGGCCTCAGACACTTGACACTTACTAGCTGTGTGACCCTGGGCAAGTCACTTAACCCCAATTGCCTCATCAAAAAGCAAAATAAATAAATAAATTACATGTGTTTTGTTATGCTATATTAATCTGCTCTTTAGCATCAGACAAGTAATTGAACCTAAGCTTAAATTTTCTCATTGGTAAACTAGGAATAATAATAACTGTCTCACCTCCTTGATGAGATTGTTGTAAAAATCAAATGAGTTAATGTCAACCAACCAGTCACAGGATGTTTCTTAAATCCCTATTATGTGTTAGGCACTGGAGATACACATGCAAAAAATAATTACCCCTACTCAAAAAACTTAGCATTTCATCAGGGGAGATAACATGTATTCCCCTCCTGGACCATGCTGCTAAGAGATCTTATACAGAAAGTTTAACCTTAAACAAACAAACAAAAAAACCCTTCTCGGTAATGCTGGGTGTGTTGGTTTAAAGCTAGTTATTCTGTCTACTTTTCAAAAATTCTATGTAGGAATCAAAAACTGTACGTGTTAGAATTTTATGAAAAGGAGGAGGGAAAAAGGCCTGATTTGAAACTTCAAACACTGAGCCAGTAGTGTTAATGTGTTTAATTATTTATTCCCAGCTTTAAAAATCCATTAAAGTATAGCACAGGCAATGAATGTGATGCCGAGACTGTTTAATTAGCAAAACAAAAACCAAAAAGTGCTAAGTGAATCTCCTCAGACACTGAGAGGTGGTGGGCCTGGGAGCAGAAGGCCTACATTCAAGTACCCATTCTTATACGTAAAGTACATGTGTTGTGCTGTGTTGTGTTGTGTTACATTAATCTGCTCTGTAGCATCGGACAAGGAATTGAACCTAAGCTTAAATTTTCTCTTTGGTAAACTAGGGATAGTAATAACTGTCTCACCACCTTGGTGGAATTGTTGTAAGAATTAAATGAGTTAACATGAACCAACCAGTCACAAAATGTTTCTTAAATCCCTATTATGTGCTAGGCACTGGAGACACACATACAGAAATTAAATAAATAAATTATCTCTCTACAAAAAACTGAGCATTTCATCCGTGAAAACAAGATGTACATATTTAAATATAATAATAAATATAGAGTATATATAATAAATATAGAGTAAATATAAATAATTATGAGCTGATTAAGTACAAAGTAGATCAGGAGGGAGGGCACTAACAGTTTTTTTTCCCCCCGGGGGATCAGGAAAGGATTCGTATAGAAAGTGGTACTTCGGTTGAGTCTTGAAGGAAGAGAGGAATTCCTTGTGAAAACGTTATGAACTATAGAGTATAATGCAAGCGGTGATAATAATAATAACAACAACAGTAAACTGAAGGTAATAGAAAAACAACAGGACATTTGGAATCACTTTGGCAGGTGTCACATATTCGGCTTACTGGCCCAATATTCCCACAACCTCAGGGCAGGATGAGGCCTTTTGGCACACACTATACCTCAACAAGAGGGCCCTCTACAACATCCCTGACATGCAGAGTATCAGCTGCTTCCTCACCGTGGCAACCTACATCCCTGAGCATTGACTTCCTGTCTTCCACAGCTGAGGCACACAACTGTTCCTGCACTTCTCTCTAGGGGGGGAGCTCCCTCTTTCTGGCATACCTGTAGCTATGGTGGGACTGTTATCTGTGCTTCCATCTCTTCCTCACTGAATTGCCCTCTGTGACACAATTACCTCTCACCCACTCCCTACCAAGGACTCAATTTGCCCCTAGGTGCAATTGTGGCTCTGTTGACCAAGTCATTGTGTAGCCTTTTTTTTCTGAAGCTCTCTAGTGAGAGAGAACACATCACCTCCCTAGGTGGCCTCGTCCACCTTTGGATAGCTCTAGTTATCAGAAAATGGCAGCAAGTTTAAATCAGCCTTTCTGTAATTTCCACACATCAGTCTTGGTCCACCTTCTGGAGCCAAACAGAACAAGTCTAATCTCTCTGCCATGATGGTCCTTTCAATACTTGAAAGCAGCAATTATGTATGTACCTCTACGTCTTCTTTTTTCTAGGACAACCATTCTGAGGTCCTTCAATCAGACCTCACAGAGCTTAAAGCTTGATGCCTTTTCACCATCCTGGTCACTCTTTCCTGGGTGTTGCCCAGATTCTAATGCTCTTTCCCAGATGCAGTGCCTAGAACTGAACCCAACACTTTGGGTGTGGTCTATATTCTGAGAGACCATCACTTCCCTTGTCCCAGACACAAGCAGCCCGAGATCTCATTAGCTTCCTGGGTTAACATATCACATGGTTGACTCACCTCCCCTGTCTTGTATTTATGAAGTTAAAAACAAGCAAACCACATATCAACAACATTCCAATGATTTATTGGTCTAGTAATTATGTCCAAAAAAGCCAAGGAGATTAGCCTCTTATGGTCTATTCCTGATAATTCTTGACTGCTTCCTTCTCTAGATTTTCATTAAACATTATTTCAATAATGCATTTTAGAATTTTTCCAGGAGTCAAAGTCAAATTCACTGGCTTACAATCTGTTCATTTCCTTAGTTTGAAAATCTGAATACTATTTGCCCTTCTCCTTTCCTGTGGCACATTTCCTACTTTTCATGATCTTTCAAAGATGGCTTAGCACTTACATCTGCCCATTCTTTCAGAACCCTAGGGTCTAGCTCCTCTGGCTCTACATACTTAAATTAATCAAAGACAATTGGACTTTTATCTTAACTTTAATACCATATTAGATATTTTGTTCTGTCCTTTCCAATCTGAAGATCATTTTCCAGGGCACAGAAAACAGAAGGAAAATAAGAGTAGAGTAGCTGTAGTATCTCCCTATCATCTATTACCATCCCATCAATTTGTCATATTAGAAAGAACATTGGAATTATGTTTTGCATGATTGCATGTGTATAACCCATATTGAATTGTTTTGCCGTGGGGGGGCAGGAGAAGGAAGGAGGAAGAAAATTTGGAGCTAAAAATTTTTTATATGAATGTTAAAAATTATTTTTACATGTAATTACAAAAAAAAGATATTAAAATCTATTTTTTTAAAAAGAAAGAACACTGGATTTGAAGTTAGAGGATCTGGGTTATAATCCTGTCTCTGCTACTCACTCTCTGTGTCACTGTGGCCAAGTCACTTAACCATTCTTGATCAATGAGATTGACTGAAAAAGGAAAAGGGAATAGTGTCTTCTCACTATGCACTTTTATGTGCCTCATAACTATTTGGGGGACCCTATTAATGTGAAATTCCTACATCCAGTGCTAGTATTACTGACCCATGGCCACAGGCATTTCATTATTTCCCCAGTGAGCTCTCCTGTGGTCTTCTTCACGGTCATTGCCAAATAACTTCAAAAATACTGGCCAGTAAACTTTGGGTAATCTTGGCCTTTGAAGGAGAAATGAGGAAATGTAACTCCCTCATTTCCTTGGAGATATGAGGGGACAGTGAATGGTGAATGTTGTATACATGGTCCCTCTATCACTTGGCTTCACTTAACTATTTCTCTGTTGAAAGTTAAGGGGTACATCTAAAGATTATTGTGCTATAAAAATAAAATGTATAAATAATGATTGGGGAGGCGAGTGCTGGCAAGAGCTTGGGGTATTCATAGTCTATGGCTATAAGAAAGGATTTTTCCATACGTACCAATCTGTAGGGCATTGTATAATTTCGTCTTGTTTTTTACAATACTAGGAAAAAAAGGAGATTTTTGTCCTGGTCTTCTACACTAACTGTATGACCTCATGTCACAAAATCCTCATCAGTTAAGTACGGACAACACCATCTGACTTACCAACTTCACAGAGTTTTGAGACTCAAAGGCACAGGGAAAGAAGACTGGGTTTAAACTGAAGATCTGGATTCGTCCTGATTCTGCCATTAGCTTACTGTGTACGTTGGGTAAGTCACTTCACCTCTCTAGGCTTCCATTTCTTCTTTTGCTAAATGAGATAGTTGGACAGGATGATTTCTAAGGTCGTTTCATCTCTAAATTCTATAATAATCTGTGTGAAAGCTCTATGAGAACTATGAAGTGCCATATAATCGCATGGATCATTATGAATGAAATATTCCTTTTCAGAGAACGGAAGGAATAGGACTAGTGCAACAGCACCAGCTTTGGGGGTTTGGGTTATTTCTGTTTGTTTGTTTTGGGCTTTATATCTAATGCCTCACATCTCACCAACCAAACAAGCTGTGAGATTTCAATGTTAAGAAACTTTTTTCCTTTTCTCTACAGAACATGAAGAATTCTCTGGAAGCCCAGCCCTAGGCTTCCTTCAGAATACAAGCAACCTGCCCCAGAGGGGGAGGTATTCACCACTGCTACTCCAAGAAGCTCTTTCAGATGGTGGGGACTTGTTCAGAGTTAGCCCAGTTTTTCTACAAGCAGACTGGAGACTGAGACAGGCTCAGACATATCCAGAGCAGTGTATTTGGGTCTGCTGTCACATTTTAGGAAAGGCACGAATACATATCAAGGAGGGGGATCAGGATGGGGCTGTGCCTTGAGATGTAGCCATATCAGGAAAGGTTGCAAGAACTGGATGTTTCTATTGAGAATGCCACCATCCTTCCACTGTAGTCACCCGAATGTGCAGCTTTGGTACCATCCTTGAATTGTTGCTCAGCCCACCTATTCATTCAGTTGCCAGATTTTGCTGTTTCTACCTTCAGAACATTTCTCACAAATGTCCCCTTTTCTTCAACATCACAAACTCTGCTCCAGGTCATACTGTCCTTACTTTTCACTTGGACTATTGCAACTGCCACCCAACGGGTCTGTTTTCCTCAAGTTTTTCCTCACTCCACTCTCTGCTCCACACAGCTGCCAAAGTTAAGTTCAATCATGTCACTTTCCTGGACCTTGCTACTCACCATTTGCATCATTGTGGCCAGATCACTCAACCATTTTGGAGCAAGGAGACTGGTTGAAGGAAGGAAAGAGAATAGTGTCTTCTCCCTATTTACTTTTGGCCATAATGACAAAGGTGAGTAGCATGGTTTGGTGAGTGATGGCCGTCCTACTCAATAAACTTATTTGTTGTTCACTCATTTCAGTCATGTACAATTCTTTGTGACCCAGTTTGGGGTTTTCTTGACAGAGATACTGGAATGGTTTGCCATTTCCTTCTCCAGCTCATTTTACAGATGACAAAACTGAGACAATCAGGGTTAAGTGACTTTCCTAGGCTACACAGCTAGTAAGTATCTGAGGCCAGATTTGAATTCGGGTCTTAGTGACTCCAGGGCCAGTGTTCTCTCTACTATATCACCTAGCTGTCACCCAATAAACCTGGGTGGCTCCCTATTACCTCTAGGATCAAATATTAACTCCTCTGTTTGGCGTGTAACTCCCTTTACAGCCTGGTCCCCTTCATGCACTCCATGGTCCAGTCAAACCAGCCTTTTCACTATTCCTCACACTCCATCTCCTGTCTTTTTGTCTTTGTGTAAGCTGTCCCCATGCCTGGAATGTGATCCCTCTTCACCTCTGCCTCTCAAAATTCCTATTACCTTCAGGACTCAGCACAAGCTCGACATTCTACATGAAACCTTTCCTATTCCCCTCCCCCCAGCTGTAGTGTCTTCCCTCCCAAATTATCTTTACCGATTTTACACATGTTTTACAGATATCAATACGTGTACAGCTGTGCCTGACTAGGCTATAAACTCCTCAAGGGAAGAGACTGACTTCATTTACGTATCTGCATCTCTGCCTGCCACCTGGTAGGTACTTCCTGAATATATATTGATTAAATGAAGCAGGGGTTCTTACCCTGGGGTCCAGGGTTCTGATAAATATATTTCAATATAATTGGCTTCCTTTGTAATCCTATATATTTAATTTTGTGCATTTAAAAATATTTTTTGGAAAATAAGCTTCACCAGTCTGCCAAAGGAGTCTGTAACATATACATGAAAGGTTAAGGACCCCAGGAATATAGAAAAGACCTAGAGAGGAAATGAAATCTGTCTTTGAGTATTTAAAGGGCTATTAGTATCGCCTAGGAGCAATGGGTGGAAGGTGCCAAGAGGCAAATTTGGGCTTGACATTGAGAAAAACTTTCTAGCAGTCGAGCTCACCCAAATGGAAGGCCTTATTTCTGGAGGCAGTGGTATCCTCCTCTCTGGTTATTCTGCCAAGTAAGTCTGAATATACAGTTGTAAAGCCTGGTAGACAGAAGATTCATGCAGGTACGAATTAACCTAATTGGCCTCTGAGATTTATTCCGACACTGAGTTTCTGTGGTTTTGTATCAGAGAAAACAGGTTCAGTAAGGTGAAGTGAGTGGCCTAAGGCTCCACAGCTAGTCTTCTGTATTCCAGGTCCCCGACTCTATCCACTATACCACACTGCTCTCATGTGCACAGAAAACATTAGGGGTGATGGAATAAGGCTGTGAATGAGATGTAGTATGAGCACTGAATATGCACATTATTACTGGGTGACAAAGACCACTTCAAGGACAGGCCCCAAGGCCACACGAATTCCAACATTTGGTCTCTGTAGCAAAGAGCATGCCTGTTGACTGCCTCCCTCGTGGGACATCAAAATTGGTTTTCATCCTATGCAATTTCTCACCCTATCCCCCAGTTTCTAAAGTGACCACACATGCAATAATGCCGCTTTCAGGCAATCTATAGCTCTGTGCCAGAGCATCTAAATCTTGATTTGCAGCCCCCCGTGGTGCGATTTGAGCTCCCTCCAACTGCTTATCGTTTGGCAGCTTTAAAATGCAGACAGACTTTGGGGAAAGTCTAGGAGATCTCTAAGCTCAGGATTATAAGAGAAGAAAATGAAAAGAATTAAAGCCAGCTCTCCAGAGGCAGACATTAGCACAGGTAAAAGGGTCTCAGAAAAAAGAGACCCTGCTGGGAATCCTGAAGGCTATTAAGACACTTAACCATTGATACCTGGAATCTCTTATGCCACCCCCATAAGTCTCATAACTCGAATTCTAACTTTATCCTGGGTGGCTGCATAGCATACTCATGCATAATTACAACTAAGTCACAAAAGGAAAAAAAAAGAAAAACTTCCAACAGCCTTTGAATGCTTTCCCTCTGAATTCTACAGAGCAGAGACTCTAGCCTGGACAAAAGAGCACTCCTTGAATTCAACCTCACCCTCTTCTTACGTATTCAGGGAAGGGCAGGATGTCCCACTGGGGAAGTCAAATGAGCTCCAGACTAAAAGGGAGAGGCAAGAAGTCCTCAGATTCATTTCTAGCTTGGAGCAAACTCAGGAGTATGTGGGAGCTCCCTTCACTGATTCCATCTCAATGCGAAGATAAATGCGTTCCACTGGCAGACCAGGCACAGACTCCTGGGGGACAGGGGATGGGCATAAAGAAGGGAAAAAGGAGAGGTCGGGTGGGGGAGGAGGAAGAAGACTACCTACCTTCAGTGACTCCAATGTCGATGGTGCCTTTCACTTGGCTGAAGCACCAGAGGGTGTCCTGGGTAAGGTTCCCAATTCCTGCCAGGGTCACAAGGCAAAAAGTACAAATTAGACAAAGTACACCCATCTGTCTCTCAAGGAAAAGCAAGGCAGGGCAGATAGAGTATGGGTTTTCTTAAAAGCAGAATTTGTGCTGACCAGGTATCATCCTGGCTGGAGAGAGAAGGGAGATCCCCTGCTAATCCTGAGAAAGTGGGCAATCTGCAGACATGATGTGCTCGCTGTGAATTGAGCCTCTGTCTCTTGCCAGACCACGTTAGGGCTATTTTGAAGTCGAGCAATCGGAGTCAGTCCCCTTCACATCCACTGGCAGCATCCAAGAGGAGTTAAGGAGGGCCTGCAGTCACACCCTTTGTAGCTGCCTCTGTTCATCAGAATACTAATGTTCCCGATTGTTTCCTTTCTGTAGGGAAGGGAATAGTAGGCAGGCAGTAAGAGGGGAGGTGGCGGGGGGGAAGATTCTTTCCCTACTCAACCAATACTAAGGTTTACAGGAATTGCAACAGCTGAACACTCCTCTTTAATTACCTCCATTTAATTAAGTCACTTTGCCTCCCTGGGCCTTAGTTTCCCTATCTGTAAAATGAGGACATTGGACTAGAAAGTGTCTGAGGTCCCTTTCAGTTCCTGATCTATGATCCTATGAGAAGGATGAGGTTCAATGAGAACTTCAGTCTGACTTGTTCAATCTTCGTTCCCCAAACTCAAAGCTGCTAGGGCAGTGGAGAGGGAGCAGAAAGCCCGGCAGCTGGGAGAGAAGGTTGACAGTTTGGGAGGGGGATACTGAAGGAGTATCTTTTCTTTCCAGATTAAGACTTCTTAGCCCGAGTGGGCATTTCAGTTTTAGATTTAACTTGAACATTAGACAGGGGATTGGAAGGGGGAGACTTTGACTCACTGTGACTTCTGGCAATGAATAAGCTCTCCATCAAAATGGACCTAATCCAGCAACATCTTGGACATGGAGCGTGGCAGCTTCCTGTTGATGGTAAGTGAAGTGAGTCAGATATCAGGTTCCAATTTCCCTTCACTACTTATGAGTTTAAAAATTAAGGGTGATACTGCCAGCCAAATGTAGGGAGAGGGAGTGAATTTAACAACTGGTTAAATTCAGTTGAAAATAACCATATTCATTTTTAATTGAATTGGTCTTTTAAAAAATGTTGGGTCATCATCATTTCCTAACTGACATTTACCTGGTGTTCTATGTTATATTATTTGATCCCAGGAACATAGATTCAGAGCTGTAAAGGTTCTTGGACATCATCTAGTCTGACCCACTAAGGGATACAGGACAATGAGGCTCATTAAGCAGCCTGCCTTGGTTGCTTAAGTAGTAAGTTGTAAAACTGGGGTTTGAATCCAGGTCCTCAACTTCCAAATTCCGTGCTTTTTCTGCCACACTTTATAGCCTGAAGAAAACATAGTGTTTGTATCCTGGTAGCTTAAGTAAATGTTTTAGAGAAATAAGATTCCTAGAATCATAGATTTAGAACTGGCAGGAAGACCCCTTAGAGCCCATCTGATTATAACTTGTGTCTATATTTTCCCCCTCCAAAGGACTTTTGGCTCCCAGAGACTGAGTTTAACCTCGAGGACTGACACCCAAGAGTGTCAATTTCTGTCTTCATTTTGGCACTTTGCCCCATCTCCCCCCTGGAGTTACTACAGTAAAAGCTTTCAGTCAATCAGTAAGCATTTAGGAGATGCCTATTATGTGTCAGGCACTGCTAAGCAGTGAGGGTATGAAGATAAAAGTGAAAACAGCCCTTACTCTCAGGGAGCTTACAGTCTAACCAGAGGAGATGCCAGGCATACAGACACCTAAGTACTTGGAAATATCCATACATGTGTGTGTTTATACCAAATACTTATAAAGTAGATACAATGTGACGTTTGAGGGCACTAGCAGCTAGGAGAAACCAGAAAAACCTCATGCAAAAAGCGGTGCTTGAGCTCTTTCATGAAGGATTCCAAAAGGCAGAGATGAGGAGAGAATACATTCTAGCCATGGGGGACAGCCAATGAAAAGGCACAGAGAAAGAAATAGAATGGGTTGTGTGGGGAACATTAAGGGCTGGTTTGGCTGTATTTAAGATCACGGAGGGGAGTAATGTGTAATAGCACTAGAAAAGTAGCTGGGAACCAGCCAAACAGAGGATCTTATATTTGACCCCATAGGCTATAAGGAGCCATTTTAATTTGAGTTTATTTTTATTTTTTACTTTATTTGAATTTTTTTTTTTGAGTCAGAGAGTGACGTGTTCAGACCTATTATTTAGGAAAAGTCTCATTGACAGCTGAGTGTAAAATAGTGATAGATGAGCTAGGGAGACTCATTAGGAAGCTAATGTCTTAAGAAAGAGATGAAGAGTTCCTGAGCTAGAGCAGTGGTTGTACAAGTGGCAAGGAAAAGGTATATGTGAGATATGCTATGGAGGTTACAATAAAATCTGGCAACTGATTGGATATATGGGGCAAATGAGAGTGAGGAATTGAGGGTGTTGCCATGTCTGTGTCCCAACTGTCATGTGCTTCTCCTGGAAGTGACTATCATTGCTTGGGGATCGGTAGCATCCTTGACAGAAAGCTTAACGATAGCTTATGTCCAGGGTCCCCCAAATGTCGGCAGTGGGGTACCCAACTCCTGCATAAGTACATAATAGTTAAAAAGGAGTTTGGGGATGGGGCAACCTTTGTTACACCCCATGAGAAATGCTGAGCAAGTCCAGAAACAGAAAGCACTCCCACAGTTCATCGTCATCCCCTTAAAAAGGACTGAACCTGTAGCTGCAATTGGCGAGTCTCCATTTCTCATAGTTTCCCTGAGCCTCATAGTACCACCTTGTGTTTTAGATGTGCCCTGCCCCCAGAAGGTGAGCACACTCGGAGCTTTCTGAAGATGCAAACCTATTTTAATGAGACCCGCAATGTCCAGGTAACTCACTGGATTTACTCTTCAAGTAGGACACTATGCAGGGGCCATGTAGACCCTGCTCTTCTTTCTCCGAAGAGCATGCTTCCTCAGGAACTCTTTTCCTTTCAGAAGGTAAGTTGTCCTAATTCAAACTTGGAGTTACCCACAAGGAAACTCCCAAAGATGGTGCTACCCAGGAAATCTCTCTTCCCTGACAAAAAAGAGAGATTTCGGTATCACATAGACTGATGAATTCAATGTCTCCCTCTCTCCTATACAGGAGATTAGAGTTCAGAAACATTTTCTCTTCCCAATCTGCATGAAAGCTTATCTACTACTGAAATATGTTTCTATTGGAAGTTACCATTAAGGCTTTGCTTTACTCTATAGGTGTTCTTAATGAGGAAGGGGGTGGAGTGGTGAGCATCGTAGGTATGATGAACCCCTTTGGCAGTCTGGTGAAACCTATGGACATCCTTATCAGAATATTGTTTTTAAATCATTACAGTAAATGTTGAGTTCTGAACAAAGATTAGTGAAAATGAAAATGCTTTTTTCCCCCATCTAAGTTCACATATCCCATTCCTTCCCCAGTCTATCCATAGACCCCAGTTGAAGAACCTCTGCTCTAAAAGAAGATGCAAGGGAAGGGGGGGGGCATCAGGGAGGGAATAAGAGAATGCAACTGGCTTTCTTTTATAAACTGTGAGGAGAAATTCAATCAGTCAATTATTAGAATTCTCTATGTTCTTTAGTTGACTTTAAACAAGGGCCCACACCCTGATTGGGAACTCCACAAACTGATCAGTAGTTTATGATCCAACCCTCCTCATAAATTCTGCCCCAAGTTAACCAAATGAGGTGCTTTGGAGGCATTTGATCCATATTCCTAATTCTAGATAGTTCTCATGAACCCTATTTACTAGATACTGTTTGACTGCCTCCTCCAGTACTTAACACTGAGTCCCTATGATCAATCATGATTCACAGTTCTTAGACGTTCCCAAATTTAACAAGGTTTTTAACCACCACCACCCACCTTAATAGCTGAATATTCCTAGAGGTTATAATAAACTTCACATATAGCCATACAAAGTCATCAAGCAAAGTGATGTCAAGTTCCTGCCTTGGTGCTTGTAGAGTCCTGTCTTAATCCCAAACAATTAGGAAATAATCAAGCATATGTAGTGAAGTATAATATAATGGAGTATACATAATTGAGCAGGAAAAGTTCTGACCAGTCACCCCCTTCCCCCAAAACAAGCGATCAAGATTGTAGGACAGAGACATTGTAAGAAAGGAGCACCTGAACTCCCATGGAGCTAGGCACGACCCTTAACCCTTATTCAGAGGGCATAAGGAACTCACTGGTTCCCATTACTGGGGCTGCTTCCTAACAACTGAGACTCAGGAGAAATGGAATCCCATTCTATGAAATGCCCCTCCCCCCATCAGCAAGGATTAATTTTTTTTATCATTTAATGACTTGTCCATGATAATGCGGATAACAATATCAAATACGGGACTTGATCCCCATTTTCTCCTGACTCTGAGTTCAACACAATTCCCCTTAAGTATTTTACAGTAATGATATAGCGTTTCCCTTACCGTATTTTGCATTAGCAGCAGCAACAGCAATAATACCCAACAACTGACTGCCAACAATGACAGAGCAGCAGCAACAAACAAGGAACGTTTGCTAATTACCCACTGGTCACATTCAGCCAGCCTACCTGGGACATACGTGCGTTAACGGAATGGAAATGAAGAGTCTAATATACTTTGTCAGTGTTAACAGTACCTCTTGAATAAGGGTCTTATTCAAAATGTTCTATAGATATGAACTGTGAACCTCAAGACACGTATCCCCTGCATAGCTCGTGATCCTCATTTGAGAGATGAAAAAACTGAAGGCCAAAGAGACTACTACCTGCCTCCAAGGTGTCCCTTTAGCTTTCATTACCATCTCAAGCTTGTCTCTCAGAACACTGAGCTTGAATCATCACAAACTGGAGTAAAATTTCCAATATGTTTTACTTTAGTTTGGGGGAGCAAGTTCAGTTCATTTCTTTTCAGTCTTTATAAAAACAGTTCTTTACCTAATATTTCTCAATATTGATCCTACTTCCCCTACCACCACCAACTAATACCATCCCTGGTGTCTTTGGGGTTTTTTAATAGTTTGCATATTTCACTGCATGATCTGGGCTATTCACCTTTTATTCTTCACTCTCAGTAGGTGATTGGCACACTTTCTTTGATCACACTATCCTTGATTGCTTCCATTCTGCCTCTTGCCCACAAATCATTCTTGGGTGTATGATACAGCTTACTTACTCTTACTTACCACTTACTTATTCCTACTTACTATCTCTCTAGTTACCTTTGGCTCATTTATAGTTTTGATTCCTTGGAAGTCATGATTCACAACACATAGCATCACCAGGAAAGTAGTGGTATTAAAAAGTTAAGGGTTTTTGTTTGTTTTTATATAAGAAAGAAACTTGGGCTCTTTGAAAACCCTGTTCATTTTGCCAAATAAATTCCAGCCTCCTTTTCCCTTCCTCCTCAACTTTAGATTACTTCATTGACCGTCTGTAGCATCTGTCCTAGATAAACAGAGTGAGAGAGACAGAGAGAGAGAGAGAGAGAGAGAGAGAGAGAGAGAGAGAGAGAGAGAGAGAGAGAGAGAGAGAGAGAGAGAGAGAGAGAGAGAGAGAGACATATATAGATATGGATAGATACTGAATGATTAACTCAGCGGGATGACCATCCAACTGCATGTCTCCAGTGTGGATAGATGAATCCAGGTGGACACATCCTCTATGGAATATCTATGGAAAGGCATGGAAAACAATCACACAAGATGATCATTAATTCATTAATAGGTTCCAATCTATACCAGTGGTAGGAGCATCCTCACTGATGAGGTCATGGGTTCTTCAATGTATGGCAGTACATTTAGCATGATTTTTAAGTCTCAAACTAGAGGAGGCAGGTATACCACATGCTTCATGTGCTAGAAACCTCTGTATTATCTCCAGAGGCTGCATGCAGGATCTAGCAAGTACAAGTCATCAAGCCTTCAGGGGGCTGGGTGAGTGGTTCATCCACACACCTATGAAGTATCCTTGTAACTAAACAGCAACATCCCTCTCCTGTTGGTGGTTTGCCCAGATTCTACTTTAATCTTATTGCTACACTTTGGGGAAGGGGTACAGATGGTCACTAATGTGGATAATAAGGGAAATTAAGCCAACATATTGAGAAAAGAAAATTCATCGCTAATAAATTACAAACCTTGACAGTCTCCCTAAACTCTGGTGCCAAATGACACTGCAGTTGCTATGACCACAGTGTTTCTAGGCTGGCACTTGACAAGAGCCTTGGTGCTCACTCTTGTGGTTTGATTGTCAGGAAGGGACTCTTTCCCTCTTATTTATTCACTTCTTCAAAGGTAGAAGCAACCAGTCCTTCATCTGATCTCATAGGATTTGTATTTGTCTTAGTCATTTTCCGTATCTAATGTATGTTATATTTATCGGTGTACTTATCTCATCACTATTACATGACTCTAAGCTCCAACCTGGTCTATTAGGCCAACTCAAGTGGATTCTTAGCTTGTTATGTTGAATATCTTGAGACTATATGTCAGGGGGTTTGACCCTCCTTCACCCTGCTAGGGAACAATTCCTTAGGTCGAATTCTTCCTTGCATTTTCTTCAGTGCCTCAAACACTGAATTGTATCTCCTTTAATACTTCAGTGGATTTATATGCTTATCAATGTGGGAAGTCCCCCCACAATGGTGCAGATTACAACCATTTGTGTAAGCTCACCCTGCATGACTCTTGTCCATGCCCTCCCATAAATCATTCAGAGGCAACAAAGTGCCAAGAGAGTTACTTGAGGTCTCCTGTAGATAAACTATAGGTACTAATGGAACATTGGAGTTGTTCACTGGTTATTCCCATGTTTCCATCCATGGCTAGCCCATTAATCGTTTTGTTTTTCTGGTCACATTTTTCTCTGATGATGTCACTTTTGCTATTATGATTGATAAATTCTTCAATTGTAATGTGTTGCAGTCCACTGTGCCCTTACCCTGTTGGTGGCACCCTTTTCAGTTTTTCAGAGATGGATATATCCCCTGACTAAAGCCAGACAATATCATAAGAAGAATATTCTTATTAAGAGATGGGCTTTTGTTTCGGGGAGAAGCTCAGGGTCATTAAAAGCACCTACGCTGTCCACAGTAGGTATTTAATATACATCTAAATAATGAAAGAACTAATCCCTTTCCCCTCCCTAACTTGTCTCATCTATTGCAAAGAAAGATCAAGAACGGTACTTTACCCCTAAATAACGAGGGGTTAATCCGATGTCGAAACAAGGTTTGTTTCTAGTTCTAGAATGACCAGGAGTACCTCACAGTGAACTGCCAACTCTCACCTCTTTCTTTTGTTCAACCCATTCTTGAAATGCAGTCATACTGACAGACCAAACAGAGCAAAGTGTGTCCAACCTTCAAGGTTCACTTTTCCACAAAGCTTTCTTTGACCTCGTCCAGCGGTTTTCAGTTGGAAGTAGCCTTTCCTCTGAGTCCCTATAACACTATATTTGCATCTTTCCTAATTTGTACGTGACATTTTATCTTCCATCTCTATGGTTTTTCTTTTCAATTGTTGTTCAGTAGTTTTTCAGTCATGTCTGACTCTTCCTGGACCCATTTGGGGTTTTCTTGGCAAAGATTATTGAAGTGGCTTGCCATTTCCTTCTCCAACTCATTTTTACAGATGTGTAAACTGAGACAAACAGGATTAAATGACTTGCTCAGGGTGACACCGCTAATGTGTCTGAGGTCAGATTTGAACTCAGGAGGATGAGTCTTCCTGACCTCTAGCCATTGAACCACCTAGCTGACCTCCATGTTTTTATACTGATCACATTTCTTCTCTGGGCTGCATTCCTCACTCTCTGGACTTGTTTCTTTATCTTAAACCTACTTGCCTTCTCACCCTGGAAGATCACTCTACCCCTGCAGTCCCTTCTTCTAAATGGTCAGTTCTTTCCAGAGTTTCATTTTGAGGAAAGTACCCAGACTGCGTTCACTCTTGCATTCCTCTCTGGGCTCCACTCATGACTCTCTGGGCTTCTTTCTCTACCATGCCCCCTCTGTTTTCTATCTCTTCCCTGATTTTTTCAGCTTCCCTTTATGTGCCATCTTCCCCCTTTAGAATGTAAGCTCCTTGAGGGCAGGGACTGCCTTTCTTTTTACTTGTGTTTGTATTCTCAGCACTCATTTCACTGGCTGACACGGATTAATTGCTTAATAAATGCTTGCTGATTTGACTTGGCCATCCTTCATTCCTAGAATGTCATCTCTCCTTATCTCCACCTCGCAGAACGCATCTCTTTCTTCAGAACTCAAGTCAAACGTTACCTTCTACGTAAAGCCTTTCCTTATTCCCCCATTGAAGAGTGCCCTCGCTCCCCAAACTATACTAAACTTACTTTGTGAATACTCCGTATATACTTAGACGTGTACATATTGTCTTTTCAGAGGGAATGTAAGCTCCTTGTCAGGAGGAATTGTTTTACTTTTTGTCTTTCCATACCTACTGCCTGGAACAGAGTAGGTATTTAACCAATGCTTTCTTTATTTGATTGATGAATTAATTCTCCCTTGTATTATATTTATTTGGTATGTGCTTTACCCTTTATTAGGCTGTAAATTCTTTAAGAGTAAAACCGGGATTTTATTTTTCTATGCCTCTCTGATCATATTTATCAGCCTGTTCAATAAATGGCTGCCACATAAATGAATACCTGAACAGAAGGTGTACATTCAGCAAATAATGTTTTCTCATTGATAGGCCATTATGAAAGAAATTTTCATTTGCTACTCATCAGTGGCATATTCCTCACTGCACACAACGAAATTAGATTTCTGCCTATGTGGATTATCTCTAAAATAAATCAATCTATGCCGAGCATCTATGGATTTCATCACGTATGGAGTAGTTTTATTCAGTTACAGACAGAGAACACACACCTAGGCAGTCCTTTCTAAGAGTTTTCTTTTTAGAGGAGAAGAGCAGTCATTTGGGGTGAAAGTGAGGGATCTGAGTCCAACGCGGGGCTAATGGGTTCTGTAGGCCTCACAGTTGGGACTGGTCTTATTCCCAACCAATCCGACATCAGTTTCAACCAAAACTCAGAACACAAGGTCATAATCAGCGAAACAATTGTAAAGCTGACTCCATACCCAAACAGGAGGGGAAATGAGAGGAAGAGTGGCCTAGTAGAAGGCACACCGGACTAGGAATTTACCAGCCTGTGCTTGTCATTGTGACTAAAAAAATAAAGTCAATGCCGGAAAGGGGAAGGTATCTTTATACAAAGAGGCTAAATGAAGTGGATTGTTCAAAGAGCATTGGAAGCGGCCAGTCAATGCTCTTTGCCTTCATGCTGCTTAGAATCCAAGTCAGCTGAGACTTTTTTTTTTTATTTTTCAGGACAAATTACCCACCTCCAGGCTGGTCTTTGTTGCTGGTTTCAGCAGGTTCTCAATCTGTTTTGCTGTATGGCTTGAGGCTCCGTTTCAAGGGTCTGTCTGTCTGTCTCTCTCTCTCTCTCTCTCTCTCTTTCACCATGCCCTTCGGTAGCTATGCACATGGCCAGTTCAGTAGAGTTTTATCACCATGTTAACCCGCAGCACAAGTGTAATGGGGGTCTGATATATGTGCAGAGCATTGAGGATGGCCTCTCTCCATGCAGAATTTAGGGAGCTTGCTTCTGGGAGAACTGTGATAAGAAATCAAGGTATGCACCATAGAGAGACTGTGGAGCTTGTACGCAGACCCCTATTACACTTTTTCTTTTTGCTCAGCAGAGCCTCATTTCAGTGGAATTAAGGTAGACCTGAGTCTAATAAGCTCCCAGAGAAGTCTAACAGTATTACATACAGTCATCAGTTCTTTATGCTAAAAGAAATGGTTAAATTTTCCCATGTCAGAAACGAGATTTTTAACAGGCTGGCATATCTGGCTGAATCTAATAAGATGGAATTTAATAGGGAATAAATGAAAAGTCTTATACTTAGGTTCAAAAAATCACCTGAACAAGTTCGAGAAGGGCTAGTGCACAGAC
Source organism: Phascolarctos cinereus (assembly GCF_003287225.1). NCBI lineage: Eukaryota > Metazoa > Chordata > Mammalia > Diprotodontia > Phascolarctidae > Phascolarctos > Phascolarctos cinereus. Next base: position 380,849,599 of record NW_027555625.1, read on the forward strand.
AAGTGGGGAAGGGAACATGCATTTATTAAATACCTACCACGCACCAGGCAGTGTGCAAAGCACTTTGCAAAGATTATCTCATTTGATCTTCACAATAACCCTGAGAGGTAGGTGCTGTTGTTATTTCCATTTTACAGTTGAGGCGGGTAGAGGTTAAGTGACATGCCCAGGGTCACACAGCCAGTGTGGATTTGAATTCAGGTCTTCCTGATTTCATAGGGTATAGACAGCAAATGGTTCCAGTGAAAAGTAAGACCTAGATATATGCTATTGTTGTTCATTCATGCCTAACTCTTTCGGGTTTTCTTGGCAAAGATCCTATAGTGGTTTGTCATTGCTTTCTCCAGATTATTTTATAGATGAGGAAACTGAAGCAAACAAGATTGAGTGACTTGACCAGGGTCACATAGCTAGTGAGTATCTGAAGCCACATTGAACTTAGGAAGATAAGTCTTCCTGACTTTCAGGCCCGGTGCTCTATCCACTGTGCCATCTAGCTGAAGGTCTCCTGGGAGTATAATACAAACTTAATATGGGTCAGGAGAGAAATGTAGCTGCCCAAGAGGCTGATACAAGCTAGGGCTGTGTAACAGAAGGTTAGTGCACTGAACAAGGGATGTCATTGTCCCTTCATGTTCTGCTCTAGTGAGCTCACAACTGGGATGCTGTGTTCAATTTTGAGCCAACCATTTAAAAAGGGATAGTTTTTCATGTGTTCATTGATCATTTGTATTTCTTTTGATAACTATTCACATACTTTGTCCATGTGGTCATTGGAGAATGACTTCTATTCTTTCCACATAGAATTTGGAAATCAGATTTTTATCAGAAATATTTATTACAAAAGTTTTTACAGTCTATAAAAATAGCTTTTTGTTGTGCCAAAATTCTTTATTTTTACATAACCAAATCCATCTATTTTCCCTCTATAATTTCTTCTACTTGTTAGAAATTTCCTCCTCTTCGTATTCCATTTTCTTCCATTTTTGTTTTTTGATATTTAAATAAGTGATCTATTTGTAATGTATTGTAGCATATGGTATGAAAAATAGATCTACTTCCATTTTTTGCCACACTGTTATCCAATTTTCCCAACATTTTTACTGAGTAATGATTTTCTTCCCCAGTATGTTATGGCCTTGGTTTTACCAAACAGTAGTCTATAGTATACTTTTATCTCTAATTTCTTGATTATCTATTCTGTTCCATTTTCTAATTTTTAAGATCTAGTACCATATAGATTTGATAATTAGTTTTATAGTATAATTTGAGATCTGGCTAACAGGACATTTCTTTATTGGGCTGAAGTTTGGATTAGATGGTCTCTAAAATCATTTCTAACACTAACTCAACAAACATCATTTTAGATGATTTTGAGCCCTGGATTTGAGGTCAGACTACCTGAGTTCAAATCCCTACACTGCTGCTTATTGCTTATGTGACCTTAAGCAAGTCACTTGAACTATTCTGTACCTCAGTTTCCTTATCTGTAAAATGAGGGAGGAGGACAAAGTCAAATAGAAAAAGATCCCTGCAGGTTGTGTGTCGACTTAGAAAATCACAAATTAACATTATATACTTTATTGCATTTTTAATCTTATTAAATATGTCCCAAGTGCATTTTAATCTGGTTCTGGCCCTCACTCAGAAGGTTTTGAAGTAGAGTTTGACACCACTGAAATCAATGACTCCTAAAATGTCTTGTAGCTCTAGATTTATGATCAAGATGGAAGTGATATATGTCCCAGGAGAAGAACGGAAGTTCCAGGAGGGAGATGGCAAGAGTGCAGCCAATATAATTCTAGAGTGGGCAGAGAGATTTTTATGCCATAATTTGAAACAAGATAAGAAGAAGGGACTGGCCTTATTTCTAAAGGGCTGAGGTCAAAGAAATCTGTGGTTTAAGTTTCCTTCCCATGCTATTCTTAGATTTTTAACTCGAAACTCTTTAATCATAGGCTATATCTACACACATGTTTAGATTAATCATTATAATGACCAATTTAGTCAAATGGTCATTTAATTGAGAATTCAGATCTGCATTAATTCAGTTATTAAGCAGTTAAAGTGGCTTCCTGGCTGAACCAGCCATTACGCCTGTGAATCTGGTGGAATATGTAGACACAGCCTCCATTTCTGTTTGCCTCATGATCTCACAAGGGAAGTTTTTATTTGCTAAACATTACGAGTAAGGACTTCTTGTTCTTCTTGGAGAGATCATAATATCTCAGTGCCTGTCACAAAACCTCAATAGTCTTCACAAACTCCCAGTAACAGAGACTCCTAGTATCCCTGATAAACTGAAGTGGAATTATTTTTAGTTTTTGGGTGGTAGTATAATGTGGTGTGCTGTGGTGTGGTGTGGTGTGCCTGTACATGTGTGTGTGTGTGTGTGTGTGTGTGTGTGTGTTGCTTTTCTTTGTAACCCAGTGCTTAGCCCAGCACCTAGCATATAGTAAGCACTTAATCAATGTTTGTTGACGAGACCCTTCCACAAGGGGAGTATCCTTAGAGATACACCAATCTCTCATTACACAATGGCCTACATCCAACAGTCTTTATAACCTGACCTGGACTTGTCTTGCCAGCCTAACCGGGCAATATTTCCCTCTAGCTCTATGAGATCCCAACATATTGGCCCTATGTCTGTTCCTAACATGTACTCAACTCCATGCTTTTGCACTGGCTCTCTCTCATGTCCAGAATGCATATGTTCTTCAACTTTACCTTATTAAATCACTCTCTTCCTTCAAAACACAACAAAAACAAAAAACAACAAAACACCATCTTCTACACAAAATATTTCCTTATCTCCCAGATGTTAATGTTCTCTCTTCCAAAGTACCTTGTATTTAACTACTTTATATTTATTTTTTATTATATGCAACCTGGGCTTGTCTCATCATGTCCAGTTTACTTAACATGGTAGCCATTGCATGCTTTACCAAGGGTGGGGGTAAGCCTCCTTTATTTAAAAAAAATTTTTTTAAATTTTTAGGCAACTGGGGCTAAGTGACCTGCCCAGGGTCACACAGCTAGTGCCAAGTGTTTGGTCTAAGGTCACATTTGAACTCAGGTCCTCCTGACTTTAGGGCCAGTGCTCTATCCACTGTGCCACCTAGCTGCCCCCAGGTAGTCTCCTTTAACTGGTAGCCTGTGTCTTTAAAACTGGCAAGATCAAGCCACTATCTCTCTTTTCTCCTTTTCTGCTTCTCTTTGTGGCTGCTTTTTCCTGTATCCCCCTTCCTGGCGGAAGGTCACCATGAACTGAACCAGTGAGAAGGGAAGGACTTCCTTCCCCTGCTGCCTCTTTTACTCTAAGAAATGGACCTAGGTATTTGTTTCTGTTCTGTTCTGTTTGTCATCTTTGGTTTCAAATGCCCAAGGTGTTTCTCATGGAACCCAGGAATCCTTGGAGCCAGGATTTCAGGTGGGATGATGCAACCAGTAGCTTGGCATGGAAGCCCTGAGATGCCAAGGTGCCTGAGTCTTGAGCCCCAGGGGTATTTTGGACTTAAAACCAGAACTAAGCCCTACAGGAACCAAACCAAGCTAGGAACCTTATCCACTTCCCCTCCCCAGAAACTGAGGTGGTACAAAGGTGAAGGGGAGGAGAGGGTAGATTATGCCTCCTGTGTGTTAGGGGTATACATTTGCCTATTTGTGATTATACCTTCTGAAATAAATATTTCCATGCAAAAAGTGAATCTGACTATTAGTAGCTAAATGGAACTGGGGTTCAAGGAACTACCTACTTCTTTACTTGGGGGAATACCATCAGCAGGGGCTAAAGACTATGGCAGAGAACCTAGTAGACCTTCCCTCCCCCAATCCCTATCTCTGATACCAAAGATTTTTGGGAGAAGAATGAAATGTAACTCAACTAGTCTTTAGGCAGTGAGGACCAGGGTAACCTGTGTTACATATATTTTGTGTGTGTGTGTGTGTGTGTGTGTGTTTTCTTCCACACTGGAATATAAATTCCTTGCTAGTAGGGATTGTTTCATTTTTTGTTTTTTGTTTTTAATCTCTAGTGCCTACCACAGTACCTGGCACATGGTATATACTTAATAAATGTTTATTAATTGATTTAATAAGTCTCATGAGTACTTATGAGGTCAAACACATTTCGTGTGTAAGTTTTTGTTTGTGACCCATCTATTGTGCATTTGTGTGCAGATGTTAATGGCCAAAGATTCTATTATTAATTCATTTCTTAGATTTTGTCCTCCATGAATTTCAGGGTAGCTCTACCACTCTTCTCCCTTCATTATAGATACTCTTTGTAGTATCTTGGTGCATATAGGTAGGACATTTTCTCTCTTTCCCTCCCTTTTCAGTTTAAATCCTTTTTGATTATATTTGTAATACTTTAGGCAAATCCGTTCTACCAGCCCTTGTTGAAGCACACTCCTGACCTGTTTGTGAGCTTGTCATTTGTGTATTTTGATTTTTATCTTTTATTATTGTTGCCAAGTTTTTCTATCAACTAAACTTCTTAGATGAACTGGAAGACTCCTTAGAGATGATACTCTCTTGAAACTCTCATGTTACAGATGAATTGAAGAGAAGAGAAATGACTTGACTATGGTCATACCACTGGTTGGTGGCAGATCAGAAGCCCACTCCCCTGATTCTTAATCTACTATACCACTACAGCAAAAATTTCCACTATGGGAGATGATCTTGTATATGTTGGGAGTATGCAATGTACAGAGTAGGATCTGGCATTTTAGAGCTGCCAGAGACCTTAGAGTCAGGGGGTTATCTTTGTGGTATGATTTGAAGAGAGGTAAAAGGTACCCCTATCCCAAGAGTAGTGAAGGAGAATAAGGTATAAGAAGCCTAGAAAGTCAGGAAAAGACTAGTTTAAGAAGAGTTTTATACACCCATAAGAAGAGATTTTATGTTTGACTCTGGAGATAATAGGAAGGCACTAAAATTTAGTGTCTAGGTAACACAGTGGTAAAGCATCGGGCCAGAACTGAGTTCAAATCCTGCCTCAGATTATTTACTAGCTGTGTGACTCTGGGCAAGTCACTTAACCCCATGAGCCTCAGTTTCTTCATCTGTAAAATAAACTAGAGAAGGAAATGGCAAACCACTACAGTATCTTTCCCAAGAAAACCCAAAAATGGGGTCATGAAGAGTTGGGCATGACTGAAACGATTTAATAATAAAAATAACAACATAATTCATTGAATAGGTGAGTGACATGGTCAGACCAGAGTTTTAAACTTCAGTTCCATAATGTGGGCAATAAAGGGTCATGGATAAAAACAAAGACAGACTGGAATGAAGACACAAGGATGGTGGGGGTGGGGGTGGGGGGAAATGGCAAGACAGAGAGAAAGGTATTATTACATACAATCTGAGAACATCTAGAAGGGTACTAAATGCTGTTCATGAAAACAGAATTTTAGATCCAAGACCACAAGTATCTCATAGTTCCATGTTTTATTTTACAGATTGAATTTACAGAGGCAACTAAGGTCAAGGGAAGGCAAATGACTTAGGAAGGAAGTGTGGAATAGTAGATACAGTGTTGGATTTGGAATTGGTGCAACCTGGGTTAAAATCTTGACTCAGATTCATGACAGCTTTACCTGTCACTTAACCATTTTGAGTCTGTTTCCTCATCTTCAAAATGAAAAGGAAGAGGTGAACCAAATGACCTTTAGTCTATAAGCTTATGAATTTACCTACTAGAGAAAACATGATATAATAGACAAGAGTGCTGGATTTTTTTTTTGTCCTTTTTGCTTACTAACTGTGGGGCTTTGGACAAGTTATTTAACCTCTCTACACTTGTTTCCTCATCTGTAAAATGGAGCTAGCTATATACTTATATTAGCCGCTTCACAGGGTTATTAAGATAATCAACTGGGATAATTATGACCATATATAGATGACATAGTATACTTCTGTAAGTCTCGAGCTTCTCTAAAACTCTCCCTTTAGTCATTTGTTAAAATACCATCGTATTCCATTACATTCAGATATCATGCTTTGTTCAGCCATTCTCCAATCAAGGAGTATCCCTTTAGTTTTAAGTTCTTTGACACCACAAAAAGAGCTGCTATAAATATTTTATACAAATGGGTCCTTTTCCTCTTTGATTTCCTGAGGGTATGTGCCTAGTAGTGGTATAGTTAAGTCAAAGTGTATGCCAAGTTTAGTAAGTTTTTGGACATAGTTCCAAATTGCTTTCTAGAATGGCTGGATCAATTCACAGCTCTACTAACAGTGCATTAATGTGCCTGTTTTCCCATAGTCTCTCCAACATTTTTTTCATTTTCCATTTTTGTCCCCATCGCCAATCTGAAGGCTGTAAATAGAACCTTGAAGCTGCTTTAATTTGCATTTCTCTGATTATAAATGATTTGGAGCACTTTTTCATATGGTTATTGATAGCTTGGATTTCTTCCCTTGAAAACTTCTTGTTCACATCCTTTTACCATTTACCTATTGGGAAATGTCTCCCATTCTTACAAAGTTGAATAAGTTCCTATATATCTTGTAAATGAGACCTTTATCAGAGAAACTTGCTGGAATCTTTTTTCCCTAGTTAACTGTTTCCCATCTAATCTTAGCTATATTGGTTTTGGTTATATATATTAAAAAAAAAAGGATTTTATGTAATCAGAACTAATGGTCATTTCTTGATCCTCATCCTTCTTAACCTATTTGCTACATTTCATGCTATTGACTTGACTCTTTAATCAGCTGAGGCCTTTTCCTCAATTATCCAAAAACCTGTCAAGAAGCCCAACTTATTCTTTCCAACACACAAATGAAGAAGACAACTGTCTTGTTGCAAAGGCAAAATGAGAAATCTTTTTGAGGAGAATGGTGTCCCAATTCTATACTTACCTGGCATAAATGTGACTATAATCAAGACAGATTATGAGAAACTAGTCAAGAAGCTGCACGAATTGATTGAAAACTCTCCTCTCCTGTTGGATATTCTTTCCTCTGTTTTTTTTTTAACACTAATTACTCTCTTCTGGTTTTCCTCCTAGCTGTCTAATCTCCCTTCACAGTTTCCCTTGCTGACCCAACATACCTACCATGTCCCCTAATGTAGGTGTACCTCAAGGTTCTGTCCTGGGATTTCTTCTCTCCTCTCTTTACAATTTTTCATGGTGACCTCATCAAATCCCATAGGTTTAATTATCATTTTACACAGATGACTCACAGACTTACATCGTCAGCCCCAGTGTTTCCCTTGAGCTTTAGTTTCACATCACCTGGACATTTCAAAGTGGATGGCCCAGAAATACCTCAAACTCAACATGTCCAAAGCAGAATTCATTATCCTTCCTCCCAAAGCTACTCCTCTTTCAAAAGCCCTTATTTCTATAGAAAGTACCTCCATTCTTTCAATTCCTACATCCATTACCTTGGCATTATTCTCAGTGAGATAAGACACCAAACTGGAATATATATCTGGAATGGTATACCCTATTCAAATGCAGCAAGAAAAGCCAAAGTGGAGAGGCGCTAGATACATCATATATTCAGAAAATATACTATATTCATGAGAACAATTTCAGGAAGCAAAGTGGGGAAGCATGGTATGGAACATTTGGGTGAAGATCAACAGAGGCAGAAATAAAAGTGAAATTGTCTTTGGAGTATATTACCTGGACAGAAAGACAATATAGATAAGGGAATTTGTAACGCAAATAATGAACCTTACCTGTAGGTATGTTGGAGGACTCCAATTATTTAAACATCTATTGAGGCTCTCTCTTTTGCGCTCTCTCTCTCTCTCTCTCTCTCTCTCTCTCTCTCTCTCTCTCTCTCTCTCTCTCTCTCTCTCTCTCTCTGCCCAAAGAAAGGCAGCTAAAAAAAATTACCTTGCCTTGCTGATACATTGCTTCCTTCCAAAGGTGGATGGGACAAGAAGGGAAACATATTCTGGATATGATTCTCACCAACCAAGGAAGAACCTTGATTTAAAATGGTGGGAAATTTGGCCAGAAGTGACTACTCTGTTTTAGAATTTGTAGCAGACTATAAGAAATGATGAACAGGCTGACTTCAGAAAAACCTGGGGGAAAAAAAGAATTTGTAGCAGAGGAGGTATAAACTGTGAATAATCTGACACTCTAACTATATTTTTAAGATAGAAGATCTCAAATGATTCAGTTAGGTTCCCATCCCCTAAAATTCTGCAAAGGATCTAGGAGGTATGGGTAGTTCTTGAGAATGAAATTCTGAAGACATGATGAGAAATAATTCCAATTAAGAGAAGGGAAAAAAGAATGGTTTAGAAAGACCAGTGTGACTACACCATGAATTTATTACCTAATTCAGATTTCTGTTTTTAAAGACATGCATAGAATATCAAAGCAGGGGCAGATGATAATGAATGAATACAAAGGGCACAGTTCTGTAAGAATAATGCCAGGAGTAGTAAAACTTGGAATGACTGAGACCAGAAGGGAAAGCTGAGGACAATAAGGAAAACCAGAAATGTATTTTTTTTTAGATCTGTTGAGGGGAAAAGGGGGGGGGAATCAAAGAAGGAATGGAACTGGGGCTTACCGTGGATGGTACAATAATAATGGGCAACAGAGAGGAATTGGATGTGTTCAGCTCTTTTCTTTCTTGTATTTTCTATGCCAAGGGGAATTATCTTTACAATGGAAAAGACAGAACAAAAATGCTTACCAGGAAATTGATACCCAAAATTCAATTCAATAAATGCCTAATATCTTTCAGATACTAGGGATATGATGACAAAACTTTAAAAGTCTCTATTTTCAAGGAATTTATAGTCCTAGGATGATTAGGAAGAACAGAAGCTAGTAAGGGAGCACCTTGTAGCCCTGGCTGAGTTCACATTATCAGGCCCAGATGAACTTCATCCTCGGAAACTGAAAAAAAAACTAGAAGGTGACAGTGGTAGGACACCAGGGTTGACTTCTGGAAGATTGTAGAGAATGTAAACAGCACCTTCGAACTAGAGAAGAACAAATGTTGTACTGATTTTCAAGAAGAAAAAGAAATTATGTCTGTACACTATAGGCTAATGGCCTTGACTTTGATTCCTGGTAGAATTCTAGACTGAGGGGGTGTCCACGTGAGCATCTAGAAAAGGAAATAGAGATCAAGAGAACCAACATATTTTCAGATCAAGCCAAACTAAATTTATTCCTTTTTCTGCTTGGCCCTAAAGGGCAGAACTGGTAATAATGGATGAAAGTTGCAAAGAGGTATATTTCAGATTAATGTAAGGAGGGAGGCTTTCTAACGTTTAGACCAGTCCCAAAGAAGAATGGACTATTTGGGGAGAAAATGGATTTCCTATTATGAGAGGTATTCTGATGGAAGTCATATGGCTTCTTCTGATCTTAAGCTACGCGCGAGTGGAATGGGCTTCCTTAGTACATAAATAGTTCTCCTTCAGTGGATATCTTAAAGGCAGTCAGTTAATAAGCATTTATTAAGCACTTACTATGTGCACATAACTATGTGCTAGAGATACAAAGAAATGCAATAACATTGTCCTGGCCTTCAAGGATTCAAGGAGCTCACATTCTGATGATGGAGATAAAATGCCAATAAGTGTGTATATATATGTATATATATATGTGTATATACATATACACACACACACACACACACACACAAGATATAGACAATATAAAATGGGAGGAAATCTCAAAGAAAAGTCACAAGCGGATTGAGAGAATGGAGTGGAAAAGGTGTCTTGAAGAAGGTAAGATTTGAACTGAGTCTTAGAGGAAATTGCAAAGTCGGGATGGAGAGGTGAGGAGGACAGAATTCCAGGTGTTAATGTAAAGCCAGTGCAAATGCATAGAACAGACAGAATGCTGTTTGTGAGGAATCATGGAGGGGAGTAAAGTATGAGAGAACTGGCAAGGTAGGAGTGGATCATGTTACAAAGAGCTTTAAAAGTCAAACAAAAAATTTTGTATTTGGTCTTTGAAGTAATAGGGAACCACAAGAGTTTTGGGGGGGTTTTGAGTAGTAAATTGACATGGTTAGATCTGCACTTTAGGAAAAAGGTTGGGAAAGAAGAAAAGGATCCATATGGACAAAAATATTTATAGCAGCTCTTTTGTATGATGTAATTAGGACAGGTATTATAAACTCCATTTTACAGATGAGGAAACTAAGGCACAGAAAACTCTACACAACTGGTCCAAGGGACAACATTAGGAAATGAGACATTAAGCCAGAACTAGAACTCAGGGCTTCCAACTTCTAGGCCAATGTGATTAGTAGCAGGGATATGCTAGAGCCAGCTCTAAACCACTTCTAGAGCAGTGTTAAATTTTCAGCATAAGCATTTATACCTTGAAAATCAACAAACATCACAAATGTATTGCTTTGTTGATGGTCTAAATTTGATAAAATGATGAATAAAATGTTAATAATATAGATTAGTCTCAAAAGTGTGTCTTATTTCCAAGAACCAGTTGTTAAACATTTATCAGCACACACCTACTTAGTAGCCACACAAATTTAAGGTAACATGGTATGGTGCAGGGTAGAAAAGGGGCTAGGTTTAGAGTCAGAGGATCTTGGTTCACATCCTAGCTCTTCCTCATACTTCCTATGTGTCCTTAAGTCAGTTCCTCCTCTTTTCTGGTTCTCAGTGTCCTCACCTGTAATACAAGGATGTATGGATAGATGATCTCAACATTCTCTTCCAGCTTTCAATCTGGGCTCCTATGATCTAGGCCTCCACTTTACAAAATCAAGATTGAGTAGCTCATACGAAAGGCACCTACTTTTGGAAGGTAGTGATTTTTTTTTTAATTTTAAAATTAATTAATTTATTTTTAGTTTTCAACATTCACTTCCATAAGCTTTTGCATTTTCAATGAAGATTTATAAAGGCTGAAGGGGTCAAAGAATGCTTAGTAGGGGACAGGGAGACTTAAGCAGCTGGGTTTTAGAAAAAGGGTACAGTTTAGATCATGGAAGAGGACACAGAGGTTCCATTAAGCTCTGCTTCAAAGTAGCCAGGCACATGAACCATGTTCATGGACTAAAAGGGCAATGTGGATGAGGCTGGACCTGTGATTTCATGACATAAACAACTCCCTGGTGCCTATACCAATGAAAAGATGAGGCCCCTTTCCTTCTCTAGGACTTCTCATCTTAGAGGGTTTCCTGGGCCCTAATGGATTGAAGGACTTGCCAGTGTGTGTCAGACATGGGCCATGAACTCAGGTCTTCCTGGTTCTGAGAGCAACATTGGCATTCATTCTGCCACACGTGCAGCGCCTCAGAAGAATCACAAGCGAAAGGAATTGCTGAGGAAAATGCTCCTCAGCAGAGAACAACCCCTCCCCTGCCCTTTGCAATTTCTTCCCTACAACAGGTTGAGGTGAAATCAGCAGTAGGAAGTGAAAACCAAACTGCTGAGAAAATGAAGTAGACCCAATGCCACTGGTGGGGGCCATTTCCCTTAGGGTAATAATGCTGTATCTCTGACAACTGGCACAGTGCGGCCAACCCTACTTTGCATCCCATTAGTGAAATGGTGTTGCCAGCAGCCCTGAGACCCGCTGCAAACAGCTGTATTCATATCAGTTCAGTCCAAGCTGAGAGAGCTAGACCCCATTGTAGTGTTATGGAAAGAGCCTGGATATGGAGCCAGAAGGACCTAAATTCAAACCTTGGCTCTTCCCCTCACTACTAACTGTGGTTTTTTGTTTGTTTTTGTTTGTTTGTTTATTTGTTTGGTTTTTTACCTATACCTCGGATTTCATCTGTTGTGCGGAGCTCCCTGCTTTGGAAACTCTACCCAACCCAGACAGACATCCATGGCTTTTAGTCTTAGGGAGCTTCTGCAGTTGGGGTACTGAGAAGTGTCCAGGGTAACAAAGAAGCATATGTTAGAAGTAGGGCTCCAATAAATCAGTCAATAAAATGTATTTCTTTGTGCCAATCATTGTGCTGCTAGGTACTGGGGATAGAAACAAAAAGAATAAAACCTCCCCAGCCTCAAAGTCTTCCTGCAGCCAGTCAGCTCTCTATCTCCTATAATCAAGCTAGATTTCACTAATAATGATGATAGCTGGCACTTAGATGAAACACTCCCTGAAATCCTCCCCCAACTAAATCTCCTTCATTTACTTTGTATACAATTTGTATCTACTTTTAGATGTACACATTTTCCCTTAATAGTGTAACAGTATATACATGGTGCTCCAAAGCCTTAGCTTTAAGTTTTCATTGTTTAAAATGTCCCTAAGACTTTGGGGACACCCTATATAGTCTCTGAGGAAGAGCTTATTGAAGCTAATGTTATTAAAGAATGTAAGGTCCTTGAGGGTAGGGATTCTTTAATTTTTCTCATTGTATCTCCAATGCCCAACAATTTCTGGCATACAGTTTTTGTTGTGTTTCAGTGGGGGGCCAGCTCTTTGTGACCCCATTCGGGGTTTTCTTGGCAAAGATACTGGAGTGGTTTGCCATTTCTTTCTCCAGCTCATTTTTACAGATGAGGCAAACCGAGTTAAGTGACTTGCCCAGAGTCACACAACTAGTAAGTGTCTGAGATGGAATTTGAACGCAAGAAGAGGAGTCTTCCTGTTTCCAAGTCCAATGCTCTATCCTCTGTGCCACCTAGCCGCCCTGTCATATAGTAGGCACTTAATAAATGCTTATTGATTAATTGCTTTCATGTTGACAAAATATTTTTAGGTATATACTCTGTCATTTGAGTCTTCAAAACCTCTGCAAGGTAAGTATTCTAAGTATGATTTATCATCTCTGTTTTATAAGATCATATGACCTCAGAGTGAACTCAATTGACTTGTCTATGGTTCTACAAATAGTGATAGGATCCATACCCAGTACTTTCCTAATTCCAGGTCTAATACTCTTCTTACTGTACTGTAATGACCTCAAGCAAGTCACTTTCCCTCACTAGGTATTTATAGGTGTTTCTTCATCTACAAATAAAGAGATCAAACAGCACAATTTCTTGTCCCTTTTAGTGCTAAATCCTATTATTACATCTTGTTGAATCACTTAAATGAATTGTAGACTTCTGCTACCTCCAAGACCCACTTTAGTCATCATCAGAATAGGTAGTTACCTTACCATAGTTTGATGTGAGAGGTGCTAGGATAGCATCATTCACCTAAAATATCTCCATTCTACCACCCACATACACATACACAATTCCTACAATCAGATCATTAAAGAGTCATGCCTCTAAATTAAACTTTTGCTCCTTTAATGCAAATACTCCATGAGAAGCTTAACATGTTAGTCTATTTTCAGCTCTTAATTCCTTAGAATGAATTCATTTCTCAAATCACTTAGTTGAGGGACTGGAGAAAGTACAGATGAACTTTAGTGGGAAAAGAATGGAGAGATGACCTGGGGAAAACACTTCATATTTTAGAGAGGCAGTAGAATAAGGAAGTAGATGTAGATCTCCTCTATCGTTTCCTCCACCTCTAAATCCTACAATTTTGTGCTCCTAAAATAGGTCAACAAGCCAGGAACTGAACCTACCTAGAGAAGAAATTGCAATGGTGGTAGCCCAAGGGCATTAGGTACCTGAAACTAGAAGAAAGTCTTGCTAAAAGATAAGAATGGAGCAGTCGAAGGGAGAAGAGACAGTACTAAGGACAAATAGCATGATTTTGCCAAGTGGTAAGCCTGACTATTACAGAGACTTACAGAGGGAAATGAAACACATAAATTCCCTCTTTTGCCCACAACACCTTACATTTTAGCTACCTCCCTGGGGGACTTACATGTGGCTCTCCTCTGGTTGTGATTCCTCAGACAAAATAAAATGGACAGTTGAAGTAATTATCTGAATAACTCAGGCCAAGTAGAAAAAAAAAAGAGAGAAAAACCGAACTGATCACTGCTAAGCCCTGTGGTGTGAGGGGAAAAGGTTTATTGACCTGAATTATGCCAACTGGCTGTCTGCACTAATAGAATTCATTCAGTTCTCAAAAACAGTTTGCCTTTTTTCCCTTCTTTGGTTTTATGCTTTAGTTCATACAATGCTTAAGTTCCAGATTCTGTGAAGTAAATTCCTGCTAAGTTAGTAAGACGAACAAACATGTAGTTGTTGTGGGTGGTAAACAGTAGTCAGAAACTAAAGCTGTGTTTGCCAAGTAATAGTGAACCTGTACTTTTTTGATACTATTGAGATAATCAGGAGGCCCTTGGGGGGAAAACAGCTTGTTGAGGATGAGGCTTGACTCTTGATTTTTTTTTTTAATTTTGTTGGCTAGGCAATGGGTTTAAGTGACTTGCCCAGTCACACAACTAGTAAGTGTTACGTGTCTGAGGCTGGATTTGAACTCAGGTCCTCCTGAATCCAGAGCCAGTGCTCTATCCACTGTGCCACCTAGCTGCCCCCTGAGACTTGACTCTTTAATGATCTGATTGTAGGAATTGTGTATGTGTGGGTGAGGTGGTAGAATGGAAATATTTTAGATCAATGATGCTATCCTAGCACGTCTCACATCAAACTATGGCAACTGTCTATTCTGATGATGACTAAAGTGGGTCTTGGAGGTAATAGAAGTCTACAATTCACTTAGGTGATTCAACAGGATATAATGATAGAATTTAGCACTAGAAGGGACCAGAGATTGTGTTGTTTGATCTCTTTATTTGATAGGTGAGGAAACACCTATAACCACCTAGGGAGGTAAAGTGACTTGCTTGAGGTCACACAGACAACATAGTATAGTGAGAGGAGTATTAGACCTGGAATTAGGAAAGTATTGGGTTTGAATCCTATTACTATTTGTAGAGCCATAGACAAGTCAATTGAGCAATTATTTTCTTCCCTGTGGAAACTGAGGAGCTGAGGGGCTGAGTGAACCACCCACGGTCATGATGGTAAATGGCAGGGCACAGATGTGAATTCAGGTCCTGGGAAACACTGTAAGCTGGAGTAACCAGGAGATTCTTTGTGAAGCAAAAGGACAGATCTCCAGCTTCTACCTGTATGTAATCATTTTATACTTAAGTGAGTACATGCTGTCTTCCTCAACAGAATTTAAACCCCCTGAGGGCAGGGACAATTTTGTGAGCTTCTTGGGGTTTTTTTGTTTGTTTGGTTGTTTTTTTTCGGGTCTTTATGTACCCAGTGCTTTGCATAATAGGAGCTTAATAAGGGCTTGACTGATTGATTCTACTCAACCACCAGCTCACTCTCTTTGAGATTTGCTAGAGAGTCAGTTGGACACAGTATTTGGGGCTCACATCCCATAACACTGAGATCTGTGGTAAAGAATTTCTGCTTCCTCAGGATCAGGGCCAAGAGAAATTGGAGTGTTTTTGATCTCCAGGGCTCAGAGAGCAGGCATTGCATTTCCCCAAAGGAGTCTAATTCCAATCTGAAGGAAGGTCAGGACAATACGAGGTGAGTCTTCCATCCATTTCTTGGTGGTGCCATTTGGAAGCATTTTCTTGCAATGATTATTATGGTTTGGGTCCACAAAGAAACCTAGATGGGCAGAACAAACCATATCTTGGGGTTTGTCTAGGCTTCTCCTAGTCCTATGGCCCATGGGAGGAAATACCCACAAAAATCTATCACCTGTAAGTACAGTGGCTTCCTCCTAATGAGTTCAAGGAAAGGGGAAGTCAAAACAACATTAGAGTTGGAAAGGACCTTGGAGCCCATCTAGTTCCATAAATGTGGAAACTGAGCAGCTGAGCAGCTGAGCAGCTGAGTGAACTGCCCACGGTTGTGATGGTAAATGGCAGGGCACAGATGTGATTTCAGGTCCTGGGAAACATTGTAAGCTGGAGTAACCAGGAGATTCTTTGTGAAGCAAAAGGACAGATCTCTAGCTTCGTCTTTGTCAGGTGTTTTTCAGCATTTGAAAGCTTTTCACAATCTGGCTCCAGTCTCCCTTTCCAGGCTTATTACACATTACTCCCATTCACCACCCTCTGCTCTAGCCCAGCTGGTCTGCTTGCTGCTGTCCCTACACTGACTGCTTTCTGCCGTGCTTGGAATAGACTTCCTTTTCACTCCTACCTTACCAAAACCCCAACTTCTTTCAGTGTTTACCTCAAGAGCCACCTCCTACAAGAATCCTATTCTTATCCCCTCCATCATCTCCCACCCCACCAAAATTACTATTTCTCCCTCTCTCTCCTTATATATGTATATACTACATTATATAAATATTATGTAAAATATTTATACATTATGTATTATATACATGTATGGAGCAGGGAAAAGTGGGCAAGAAAGAGAGAAAGAGAGGGAGGGAGTCAGTCTTTAATTGTCTGCTTTCATCTTGTCCCCTAACTGACCCCCCCAAAATGTTGTATTAAAATTGTATCTTGTTCTCGTCTCCTTGACTACCTCACCACACACCCTTCTAGTAAGTTTATAAGTAGCCAGTGTAAAGTGACAATAGCAGGAAATAAAATTGCAAATGGGAACCTGGAAATAGTGAAAAAACTGTCCCAAAGATTATTGTTGTTCAGTTGTTTCAATCATGTCTGACTCTTCATGACCCCATTTGAGGTTTTCTTGACAAAGATATGAGAGTAGTTTGCCATTTCCTTCTCCAACTCATTTTACAGATAAGGAAACTGAGGCAAACAGGGTTAAGTGACATAGGTAGGGTCACTCAGTTAGTGTCTGAGGCCAGATTTAAACTCAACAAGATGAGTCTTCCTGACTCCAGACCTGGTGCTTTATCCACTGTGCCAAGATCAAAGGAATGTATTTACAAATCGTATCACATTTTAAACCAAATTCATCCTGGTAGTATGTGCTAAATCAGTGGATGCTATCTAGGCACTACTGTCAGGGCCTTCTGGTCCTATGATATGTAAATCTCAGCCAAGTTCCAGACATCCCCAGTAAGAGCAGCAGATCATCAAGGGTGCTGATAATTTTGAGATGATATGGACATATTAACTTTAAAGTTTTACCAGCTACTTTAAGATGATTTGGATATGTTGATGAACTAACCTTAAGGTGGCACAGATAGGAGTTAGTCTGTCCCCCCCAAAACTCTATAAAAATGAGACCTCAAACCCCTGCCCCCAGAGCACTCTTCTATCTCCATTAGGTCCATGCTGCCTGGTGCTCCCAAATCTAATCCATGTTTACATGAGTGATATTCTCTACCTCTACCTCTCTCCATCCTCTTTCGCACCATTGCCTGCCTTCCTTCACCATCCCATCCCCTGTTCCCATGCTGCTGTCTGCCTTGGTACTCCTTTTACCTCTTGTCTCTGTCCTTTCTGTGCTTCTTTACCCCCCATATCCTCTGTGGTTGTTAAACTGTGATCGCAACTTTGTTTCCAGCTACCATAGTGGTCTTTCAAGGTGAGTACCCAGAGAACTCGATTTGCTTGCCCCCATTTCATAATTTCACAATTTTATAAATTAATTATCGATTCAAATATAAACATCTTCAGGACAGGGACATTTTTGGTTGTTGTCTTTTCATCTGCAGAACTTAGCAAATTAGTAGATGCTTAATAAATGCTTATTAAATGTTTGTTGATGAATGAACTCTAACTTCCAGAAAGTACTAGATCAATACTGATGTGTGCTTGGTGCTGTGGTAGATACTTCAGTCAGTCAGTCAGTCAGTCAACAAGCTTTTGTTAAGTACTTAAAATATTCCAGGCACTATGTTAAGTGCTGACAATACAAGTACAAGTACTTCTATAAATGAGGAAGACAATAATAAAGGGAAACTGAAAAGCTAGAAGAGGAATAGGGGAAGGTGAGGAGAGATGAAAATATCTTGTAAATGGCATGAAAGAAAAAGTCCAAAGAGTCAGGGGTGTAGCCAGAAGATACGGTTGGCCTGGGCATCCTCCTTAAAATGGAGACTGTGGAAGGAATCTTCCAATCAGAGAGAGATGCCACTGGACAGAGGGTCTTCCAATGTGAGAAGTAGTCCGGGGAGAACGAGCTTCCAGGAGGAATTATACATAGTAAAGGAATGCAGCATAGAGAAAAATGAACCCTGCAGCAATATGAATACACCAAGGTGTGGTCCCAGGACAGGGTTTTCCCTTTCCAGGAGTCTGTAAGGTTAAAACCATTTTCATAATAACACTGATATTTTGATTTCTGACATGGTAAATACTGAAATCTATAATCCATGTAAACAAAATCCTTTTCTGGGGAAAGTGTTCCTGAGAACACTCTCAGGGGAGAGGGATCCTGAGGCCAAAAAGTTTGAGATAAGCTGGACTACAAAATATCTGCCCTCTGAAAACATATATCTCAAAAGGCAATGCTGAAGACAAATATGTTCATATCATGCATGCAGCAAAATTGAAATCATTATTCCAAAGCAGTATAGTAAATAATTCAGAAGAAGAGGCAAGTTAGACTTGTAATTGGAGAGTACCAAACCATGAGAAAAGTGCTGTGTGGTCATAAATGGCTATATGATAGTAATAATTTTCACTAATATAGGGCTCCAAAGTTTGTAAAATGCTTCACAAATACATGGTCTAATTTGAAATTTGCAACAACCCAGGAAGAAAGATAATTGCAGGTATTATTAGCCCCATTTTACTGATAAGAAAACTGAGGCTCAAGATAGGTACAATTATTTTTCCAAATTTGTATAGATAGTGTCAGAGATGTAATTTGAAACCCAGGTCTTCTTGACTCAAGTTCAGAAGGCTATCCATTCTAGCACATTGCCTCTCAAAAAGAGCTGGTTCTGAGTGCGAAGAAAGGAGAGCAGTGGTGGGATACCCAGGTTCAGATGAGGATTGGCAAAGAGGAAGCAATGGGTTCTCTTCAAGTTGAATTTGTTGGCAGGGAAGGGTTGCTGCTGCAATGACTCTAAACCTACTAAGAATTGTCAGCATTTTGGTTACCTCCTTTTTTTCTGTAGCCCTGCCATATATTATGAGTGTGGCGCCTTGTCCTTTTCATTCTTTATTCCAATCTCTCTCATTCTCCCCCTTGATCACATTCTCCCTCCTTTCTGCACTCCCACTGTGGCTGTGCAGAGGCTGATGACTGAGTCATCAGTTGGCAAACGAATATCAGCAGCATCAGCAGAGGAGGAAGGCCACATCTTTTTTTCCCCCTACTTTAAGAAAGAAGCTGAAGAGCAAGCAATTCAGCTGACCTCAAAGTCCGAATGTCAAGACCTGGCATAAGGGTTGGACTCTAACTTTCTGAAGACTGGGGCATTTTCCGCAGGACCCAGTCCTATCAGATGTCAGATACTAGCTAGACTGTCAGGGACACCTGCAAAAGCATTCTGATGTGATTTTCCCTGCTTCACACTTTAGCCATATACTACACCTTGAAGTGGTACCCTTCCTCTTCACTTTACTTCCTCTATCCCTAGTGCTTCCCGCTCTCTCTCCTTAGCAGTCTCTACTTGGGATCCATTCCCCTCTGCAGAGACCCTCAGCTCAAAACCCCACCCCATTCAGCTATTATCTGCATCAGAGGTGTCAAACGCTTGGGCAATGGGCCACAATGCTGCCCACACTACCCAGTGTGACTGAACCAGGCTAAAACATAACTGGGAAATATTTAACAAAAGAAATGAAAATACACAGGACTTAGATAATGTCAATATATGATTGTCTAAGTCAACGTGCAGCCCCCAGGGATCCTTACATACATTTTAGTGACCCCATTTCTATTTGAGTTTGATACCACTGACTTCAATTCCTCCCTCGCTACCTACCCTTCTTTCATTCCAAAGCCATCCTAATTTCCATTAACCAATAAGTATTTGCTGAATATTGTACAATAACCAATTTTGATAGACTTAGCTCCTCTCAGCAAATAAAGATCTAAGACAATTCCAAGGGCCTGTGATGGAAAATGTTGTCCACATTCAGAGAAAGAAATATGGAGTCTGCATGCAGATTGAAGCATACCATTTTCTCTTTTTTTTTCTTTCTTGTGGTTTCTGATTCTTCTTTCACAACATGACTAATGTGGAAATATGTTTAATATGATTATACATATATAGCCTATATCAGACTGCATGCCATCTCGGGTGGGGGGATGGGAGGAAGGGAGAAAAAAATGTGGAGCTCAAAATCTTGTAAAAGTGAATGTTGAAAACTATCTTTGCATGTAATTGGAAAAAATAAAATACTATTAAGTGGGGGGAGGGGAGAAGAAATAAGAAGTATTTCCTCCAAGTCAATGACCCTGGCAAATTATACATGTAACTCAAATCCTCAACTATCTGGTTTATTAAAACTCTTCAAAAAAGGGGGGAAAATAAGTATTTGCTGGGCACCTACTATATACCCAGCCCTGTGCCAGGTCCTGTGGAGGAGAGAGAATACTGGATGTACAACTCTAATACCAGTACCTTGTAATTCAGGTTCCATGGTAGAACAAAATGAGGCATTTGCAATTATTTGAATGTTTAACAAAGGAGGTTTACTTTGCTCTAAAATAACAAGAATATGAAACACATTCTCTGTATGTGACCCCCTCATCTGCTTCTGGCAGGTGGCTGGTCAGTAGGTCATCTGGGCATGGTAGCTCTCACGGTCTTAGGCATCCATTAGGTCTGAGAGGCCCAGGCTACACATGGCTAGACCTTTTTTAGCCTTTAGATAACCAATAAGCTGTCAAGAAAGCCAGAGCCAAGGTAGTTCCAAGGGTGGCTCCATCCTCAGCCTACCCCAGGTTGTTTGGGAAGGGAGGAAGAAAGGAAGGAAGCTGTGCTGAATTCAATTGGGCCCTGAAAGCACTTTGCTGTCTTTTAGGTAAAACCTCATCATACTGTGAGCGGGAAAAAAAAAAAAAGAAAAATGGTTCCATTGCAGAAATTATAAATTATGCCAATCCTGCCCCTATCTCCTTTTTCCTTCCTCTCTCCCAGAGACTTACAGTCTCCCTAGGGAGGTTTTAAAACCCTATCAGATATAAGAAAGGGGAATCCTCCACCAAGTAAATCACAAATATTTATAAGTTGGTTGAGAAATCTTAGGGAGCTGTCTGAGACTCAAAGGAGTTAAGGGCCTTGTCTACTGCCATGTGACTAGCAAGTACCACAGACAGGGATTAAATACTGGTCTTACCAACTCTTGTGTCCAGCATTCTGTCCACCATACACACCACAGTACCTTTGGCAATCATATTTTTAAAATAGTATACTTGGATTTCAGCAAAGTAATATAAAAATGATTTATCAACACAATTTCAGCAAAGCATTTGGCAGTTTTTAATGTTATCTTTTTGAAAAAATGGAAAGGTGTGGGTTAGATGACAATGCAATTGAAAGAATTTAGAATCAGTTGGATCACTAGACCCAAAGAAGAGATGTAAATAAAAACTAGAGGCAGTCACTAGGTGGGATAGAGAGATTTCTTGTGGAGTGCCCTGTGGATCTCTGCTTGAACTCATGTTCCTTATTATTGTTCTCAATGACTTGAATGAAGGCATAGAAGGCATACCCACCAAATGGGAAATGACAAAATGCCAAGGCATTGTTAACATAGATGATGAGTCAAAATCTAAAAGGATCTCAACAGGCTAGAGCAGTGGACCAAATATGGTAGGAAATTTAATAGAGATAAATGTTAAGTTTACACTTGGGTTCAAAAATAACTTTGCAACTATAGGAAAGGTAAGACAGTCTCATAGATAAATAACATTCATGAGGGGAGAAAACTAGGAGTTTCATTAGACTATAAGCCTAATATTAATCAACAGTGTGATACAGTAGCAGCTGAAACAACTATAACACAGAGTATTAATATTGTTTTTCAAGACAAAGAATGAGATCTATGGGTGTGGAAAATTTAAGATATGTATTCATCAGTATTAAGGACTTCTTTCTTTAAAAAAGAAAACTCTTTGTTATGAGGGATAGCTCTTTGGAAGAGACATACCAGGTGAAATCTAAATAATGTAAAAATAATTTATGAACACAAATCTCTTTTTTAAAAATAATTTTAATTGGTGTCTTCCTGTTTCTTATATCACCATCATGGCTTATGTATCCCTCCCCCAGCCCAAGACCCAACCCATGTGACAAATAGTGTTTGCTTTTTAGAGAGCAAAAAAGATCAGCATAATTAATCAATACATTGAGAAAGTTCGATGTGTAACAGCTATAGACCTCCCGCTTCTCTCAAGGGGTAGATTGGGGTATCTTCTTATATTTTTTTCATTTGAGTCCCACTTGATTTTTCTAATTTTGTTACCTTTATTTTTTTGGGGGGGAAGGGTGAGGAGTGTTATTCTTTCCATTTACGTTGCTGTAATTACTCTGTGTATTGTTTTCCCGGCTCTACTTATTTCACTCTCTATGAGTTCATACAGACCTTTCCATGCTTTCCTGTATTCATCACATGTATCATTTCTTTCAGTGTGGTAGTATTCCATTACCTTCACGTACCACAATGGACATTTGCTTGTTTCCAATTCTTAGCTGTCACAAAAAGTACTGCTATAAATATTTCAGAATATATAGGGACGTTTTTCTTGTCAATGGCCCCCTTGGGTTGTAAGCCCAATAATTGTGTTTCTGGTTCAAAGGGTATAGGCATTTTAGTTACTTTAATTTCCATAATTCCAAATTGCTTTCCAAAATGGGTTGGGCCATTTCATAATTTCACCAACAATGTGTTAGCGTGTCTATCTTTCCACAACCCCTCCAACATTGACTATTGCCATTTTTGGTCATATTTGCCAGTTTGCAGAGCATGAGGTAAAACTTCAGAGTTGTTTTGATGTGCGTTTCTCTTACTATTAGTGATTTTGATCATTTTCATATGGTTGTGAATATTTTGAGAACTGCTCATCATCTTTGATTATCAAATAATGGGCGCAAGTCTCTTTTTTAAAAAAGTTACTTACCAGGCCTACCATCGTGCCTGGCACATAGTAGGTACTTAATATATGTTTGTTGATTGATTCACTGATATGTGCCCATCAGACTGAAAATTGGTAAGTTGTCGCAAAGTTCAAAGAATGGAATCATCATCAGAACCTGCATAATACCTCGCAAATACCTCCAACTCCATTTTCAACCAAAGTTACGATGTCATTTCAAAAAGCTCATTCCCCCTCAATATATGTATCTAATTGTGTATAGGAGAAAATGAAAAACTCTACTCTGATAGCCACTGGAATAAAAAAAAAATCACATGATCTCACTAGTCATTTAAGACAAACACTAAAAAAGTTTTTGAGAAACCAGTTTCCATGACGCATTGAATATGTACATTAAATTCAAGAATTCAGATCTAAAATGCTTTTTAACACAGTGGGGATACGTGTGTGTTTGTTTTTCCTTCCAGTGGTATATTCTTATTCACAGGGCAGGCTTCCCAGGTCCCCCAGCCTAGGCTGACCTCCCTTTATAACAATAACGTGCTATCAGTTCCCGTGCTCTGTTCCTGCTGATCAATCTTTGGCCATCAGATGAAATGTATGGAATATATTTGCTGTCTTCTTATCCTTTTAATCCTGAAAATGTAGTGAGTAGAAGGCTAAGGCTGTCCCAGTTCAGATTCTATCTCCTCTATAAAGCCTTCCCTGCCCACTCCAGCTCAGATGAATCTCTCCCTGTCCTGAACTCATGCGATAGCGGTTTGAGTTTCAGCTTCGATTTATTATTTCATTATGTACTGTTCCATAATTTTCTCTTGGGTGCTGATATTATCTCCCTAACAAGGCTACGTGAGGTCCCTGATAACAGAAGCCAGTGTCTTGCATGCGGAGAACAATCAGGAAATGCCTGGTGCTGCTGCTCCTGATGGCAGCATCCCCCACAATGGTTAGCCCATCATTTGTGATGTGCAGAAACCTTAGAAGCCCTCCAGCCCAACCCACCCATTTTCCAGACGAGGCTGCTGAGGCCGAGAAAGGTTGAGATACCTTGCCTAAGATCAGGCAGGTAGTCAGAGTCAGGATTCTCACTAAAGTCCTACGACTCTCTGTTTAGCTCTTTTTTTCCTTCCTTCCTTCCTTCCTTCAATAAACATTTATTAAGTGCCCAGAGTACTGGGACAGTGTTGCATAATGGTTACAGTTTGCTTCAAAGTTGGGAAGGTCTGAGTTTGGGTCCTGCCTATGCTAAGTGGTGGCTTTGTGATCTTAGACAAGTCACTTAAACCTCCCAGTGCTCTAAAAGACTCTAAGTTTCAGCCAACTTAGATTGCTGAAGTAAGTCCTCTGTATCAATGAAATCATAAGCCCAGTCCCTATCTACTATCCATGCATAGAGAGCATTGTAGTAGTCCTGGAAGAGATACAAAGCCTTAATAAGGCATGCTCCCTAAGGTACCATATATATAAAAATATTTACAGCAGTACTTTGTGTTTGGTTTTCTTTTAATGGCTGCAGAGACTTGGAAACAAGATGAATGTACATCGACTGGGAAATGACTGAACAATCATAATATACCAAAGCAATTTAAATATTATTGCACCCTAAGTAAGGACAGGCATGGAGAATTCAGGGGAAATTGGAAGGACTTGTAGAGAATTCTGCAGAGCAAAGTGAGCAGAACCATGAAAACAATCTAAGGGATGTATACTATATATATATATATATATATATATATATATATATATATATATATATATATATATATATATATATACATATATATATGTATATATAATATGTATATATACATTATATATATACTATATATACATATATATACATATATATACACACATATATATATACACATATATATACATATATATACATATATATACATATATATACATATATATACATATATATACATATATACATATATATACATATATATACACATATATATACATATATATACATACATATATATACATATATACTATATACATATATATATACATATATACATATATATACATATACATATATATATGTATATATATATACATATATATGTGTATATATACATATATATACATATACATATATATATGTATATATATACATATATATGTGTATATATACATATATATATGTGTGTGTGTACATAAATATATATATACATATATACATATATATACATATATGTGTGTGTACATAAATATATATATATACATATATATACACATATATATGTGTGTGTGTGTGTGATATATATATATATATATATACATATATATATATATATATATATATATATATATATATATATATATATATATATATATACATATATATCTCATGGTCTTTGCTCCTCACCAGGCTCCACTCTGGACTCTTTGGACTTTCTCCACCAGCCAGAGCAGCCACCTCCCCCTGGAAGTTCACTTTGCCTTGATGTTCTCTTCCTCTGATTAGTCAGTTCCTCCTAGAACTTCTACTTTAAGAGAAGTGTCTGGGACAGTCATGTCTTCATTTCTTTCCAGGCTCTATTCCTGACTCTGAACTTTCTCCTCCATGCCTTCTTCCTCACCCCATTTACAGCTTTCTTTTATGTGTTGTCTTAGCTTATTAGAAAGTAACCTCCTTGAGGGCAGAAACTATCTTTCTTTCTGCTTATGTTTATATTCCCAGCAATTATCACTGTGTCTATCATACACTAAGCATCTAATAAATGTTTGTTGACTTGACACACTAAAGATAAGAAAGACATTGAAAGACTGCAACTCTGATGACTGCTCATGCAGGCCTGCACAACATGCAGCCCGTGCGCAGGCCTGTTTTATGTTCTCTACATTTTTCGCTGGCCTCCCAAAATCCTTTGGCTAGCACAAGAGGCCCTATGTTGTGCAAGCCTGCCCTACAGGAACTTTGCATGGTCAGTTTTGCTGAGGGATTTGCATTTTCATGGGCCTCCAGAAATCCTTTGGCAGGCTGCAAGCAGGCACACTGGCCATAAGCAGCCTGAGGTGTTGTGCAGGCCTGCTAGTAATCATGACATAGGCGAATTGCTGCTAAAGTCTGTTTCCTACCTTTTGTCTCCTACCTTTTAAAGGGGATGTACTGGACTAAAGTTGTGGAAGGAAGCATAAGTTGTGGATAAGGTTTGTTTTGCCTAGCTATAATTCTTTGTTCTATGTTGTGTGTGTGTGTCTGTGAGAGAGAGAGAGAGAGAGAGAGAGAGAGAGAGAGAGAGAGAGAGAGAGAGAGAGAGAGAGAGGAGAGCAGTTATTGGAAAGTTAGAGTGTTATAAAAAAAGAAGAGAGAATCATAAAACATTTATTAAAAAATAAGACATGGTCCCTCTGGGAACTCATAGTCTAGTTCGAGGATGAAATAACAACACAGATAGTTATGATACACAATATTACATGATAAATGCATAGCAGAATCACAAGACAAAGTGCTATGTGTTATCTAGGGGGAAGTTACATTATTGGCCTGAGGTTAGGGGAAAGGGGGAAGAGGGAGGGAGTAAGAAAAGGCTTCATGAAAAAGAAACAAACCAAAAAACAGAAACAGCTTCATAAATAAGATTTAAAGAACTAGGGACATTAGTCTGGAGAAGAGAAAACTCAAAGGGGATGTGACTCTTGTCCTCACATATCAGAAAGGCTGTGACATGGAGGAAGGATTCGATTTCCTCTGTTTGGCCCTGGAGGATAGAACCACAAACAGTAAGTGGAAGATGTAAATTAAGTTTGGGTTTCAGAAAAATACTTCCCACCACGTAAAGCTGTTCAAAAGTAGAAGGAGTGGCCTGCAAGAGGTGATATGCTCTCCTGCCTTTGAGATTCTGGTTCAGATATTAGATGACCACTTGTCAGGTATGTTATATTTTGTCTATGGGCTGGACTTGGGGGCTACTAAGGGCCATTCTGCCTCACAAAAGCTGCGACCCCTCTCTATCTCTTCTGCCCTTTTTAGCTAAACTCCTTGGAAAAGGGGGTCAACAATATGTGCCACCACTTTCTCTCCTCTCACTCTCTTCTTAACACCTTATAATCTGGCTTCCAGCCTTGTCCTTCCACCACAAGCACTCTCTTCAAAGTTCCCAATGATTTCTTAGTTGTTTTAGTGGTCTTCTCTCCATCCTCATTCCTTTGACATTGTTGGTTACTCTTTCTTCTTTGATATTCTCTTCTCACCAGGTTTTCAGGACACCACTGTCTCCTTGGTCTCCGCCTACCTATCTGACCCCTCTTTCTCAGTCTCCTTAGGTAGATCCTCATCCAAGTCATTCCCTCTGAGCTTAGGTGTCCCTCAGGGTTCCAATCTGGACTCTCTTCTCTTCTCGCTTTGCTTGAGGATCTCATCAGCTCCCCTAGAGGATTTAATTACCACATCTATACTGATGATTCTCAAATCTATCTATTCTGCCCTAACCTCTGTGCTGACCTCCAGTCTCACATCTACAACTGCCTTTTGAACATCTCAAACTGGATGTCCAATAGACATCTTAAAGTAAGCATGTCCAAAATAGAACTCATTATTTTCCCCCAACCTTCCCTACCTCCTAACTTCCCTGTTACTATAGGCACTAATACCATCCTCCCAGTTCCTCCAGCTCATGATCTAGGAGTCATCCTGGACTCCTCACTACCTCTCATCCCCCACATCCGATCTGTTGCCAAGGCCTTTACAACATCTTTTGAATGTACCCTCTTCTCTCCTCTGACATTGCCATTACTCCAGTACAGGCCCTTTATCACCTCACACCTAGACTATTAAAATGGCCTGCTGGTGGGTCTGCCTGCCTCAGGTCTCTCCCCACTCCAGCCACCAAAGTGATTTTCCTAAAGCACAGGTCCAACCATGTGCTCCCCTATTCCATAAACTCCTGTGGCTCCCTATTGCCCCCAGGATCAAACGCAAAATGCTCTTTTTGGCATTCAAAGTCCTTCACAACCTAACCCCCTCCTACCTCTCTAGACTTCTTACACCTTACTTGTCCATGCACTTTTCACTCCAATGACACTGACCTCCTGATTGTTCCACACAGAAGATACTCCTGACATTTTCTCATGATTCCATGCCTGCAATGCCCTTCTTCCTCATCCCTACCTCTTAGCTTCCCTGGCTTCCTTCAAGTCCCAAAATAAAATCCCATCTTGTACAGGAAGTCTTTCCCAACTCCTCTTAATTCTAGTGCCTTCGCTCTGAGAATCATTTCCTGTTTATCCTGTGTATAACTTTCTTTGCGTATATTCATCTTCAGGTCTCCCCCATTAGATTACAAGCTCCTTGAAGGCAGGGACTGTCTTTTGCCTCTTTTTGTATCTCCAGTGCTTAGTCCAATGCCTGGCACATAGTAGGTGCTTAATAAATGTTTATTGATTGATTAATTCTATGAGATGGCATTTGATTGACTGATATGTGCCTTAAGGCTCAAAGGCCAAATCCCAATCCTTTCTCCCAATAGCCAGGTACCCTTTTTGGCCTGACATGATATCCATGTAACACTGTCCAGATTCATA
Source organism: Phascolarctos cinereus (assembly GCF_003287225.1). Classification (NCBI taxonomy): domain Eukaryota; kingdom Metazoa; phylum Chordata; class Mammalia; order Diprotodontia; family Phascolarctidae; genus Phascolarctos; species Phascolarctos cinereus. The sequence goes on from NW_027555625.1 coordinate 380,877,938, forward strand.
TTCTGTATCCTTTTTCAACATTAAAATAAACTTGTGGGCAACAGACTTAGAGTTTTAATGCTGGGAACATTTGAGGTAGACCTTATCAGTGGAATCTGCCATGTTGTTTTCTCACAATATCTCCTTTGGTGCCACTGTCATAGAGATATTACCACTAGCCTGAGCCAGTGAGGCATTTCTGATGCTTTTATAACATACCAATCAATACCATCTTACTTGGTTAAGAAGCATTTTTTTAATTAGATTTGCAGCTTTGGGATATAAATTATCCCTGGACGTGACCAGCTCTGGATATTGCTTATGGGAGATTTTTCACAGCATTTCTTTTAACTTCATATTTTGCTTTATTTCTACTAAATCTAGTGCCTAGTACAGGATTAATCTGATTCCAAATGAGACTAAATCCTCATTTAAATGCTTGGCTCTGTTTCCTGTGATACCCCTAGAGTTATAAAAGCTGTAAAGTAAAGAAAATGAGGTCCCTCCAGGAATTAATACATGGGCAGCTAGATGGCACAGTGAACAGAGTGCCAGGCCTGAAGTCAGGAAGACTTGAGTTCAAATCTAGCCCTCAGACACTTAATAGCTGTGTGACCCTGGGCAAGTCACTTAACCCTGTTTGCCTCTGGAGAAGGAAATGGCAAACCACTCCAGTATCTTTGCCAAGAAAACCCCAAATGGGGTCATGAAAAGTCAGAAAGGACTGGAAAATGACTGAATAATAACAGGAAGTAACACATCCATCTACTTAAGCTGAAATCATCTCCCAAAATCCACATGAAGAAGCAGATTTAATAGCATTTTCCTCAATGGAGCAATTTGCCTCAAATACTTAGGGCCACCCAGTACCAGAACCCAGAGAAGGTTTATGGATAATGCAGACCATACCCTCGAGGCTAAGGACAGGATGGAAAATGAAGCAGCTGAGGCTTCCTTGGAGTTGTTTCTTCTGAGTAGACATCCCTGGTGTAACAAGGGGCCCATCCTTTACTCGTCTTTCCTCTGTGGCAGTGCAGTCTGAGCAGGAGCCTAGGAATTAGAAATTCCAGATTCAGAGCTATTGATTTTTCTCCTCGCCTTCAGTCTGGCCACTTAACTCCTCTTAGCCCCTCACATCATTACCCATCTTTTTCATTAGTTACAAAGGAGATTTGGGCCAGGGTTGTCCCAGACCCAACTGAGATTAATGAATCAATACCTATAAATCCCTTCAAAGATCTTTAATTCTTATGGGAATGAGTCCTTTTCTAAAGAACCAATGGCTTATAGTCAGGTGCTCTCCTTTCTTAAAAAAAAATTTAATCCTTTTTAATGAATCCCATCAACTCAATGAACTGGGTAACCAGCAAAAGTCACATTGTAAAAATACAGGTTATTGCATATTTCAAAATCTAATATCTCTAGTGGGTAAAGTATCACATTTCTATGTCATAAACATAAAGTTAGGCAAGTGCACTCAGGAGAACCTCAACCTTTATTCTTTTCAATATAAATGCTATCAAATTATCACTCTGTCACCAAACAGCTTAGGGACAAGGGCCCCAAATGAGGCAAGTGGCTTTTGCTATTGCGAGCAGGAAAGAGGTAGGGAGAGAAGTACATGGAAAGAATACACAAATGAAACCTGGCAGCTCACCCTGTTATTTTCTTCTTTTAGCTCCAAAATGGGACTGCTGTGATATACAGGGAGTCACTCTATGTCAAAATACTGCCTACCACAGCATTTCTTGGAATGTTGTAACTCATTCATCAATTTTAAGGTACCTCTAGAGGACTCAACCAAAGAATCAAAATTAATTTTCAGAAGCCTAGACTTGGAAAAAGAAGGGGAAGGATAATAGGTGTCATGAGACATACCTTGATAGAAAAATAATTGGTAATAATATTTGTATGAACAAAAATGAGCTTCAGTGTTCCTAAGAAAATCAGAATAAACATAAATGTATGCATCCTGCCCACCTTAAATTTAGGTCCCTTCAAAGCTACCCTTAAATTTGAGGCATACTATGGGTAAGCATCTTCTTGAAAGCTTCCCCTCTGGTGTGTTTTTAATGAAGTATAAATTAGTTCAATATTAAAAGATATTTAGTTAAACAACGTGGGAAAATAAGTGACAAAAAAAAGATTCTACCACTCCCACCAGGTACAGTCTCCCACAGGTTATCATGGCATGGATAGAAAAGGGCCTACAGTTAGGGAACATGACCAGAGAAGATACATGGAATATGTACACTTGGAGAACATATATGTGTGTATCTGTGTACCTATATATCTACATCTATATGTGCAAGGAACATGCATAGCCAAGGCAACTCATACTCCTGAAGCAGTGCCTTTTTGGAACCTTCCCTGACTCCAAAGGTATTGTTTGCTTTCTCCAGAACCATTTCTGACATCAAATTACAAGATGCTTTCTCTACTGAGTTGGGTTTCTCTACTGATCCATTCTCTCTGCTATGCTGCAATCTCCTGTCACTTCTTTTACATCAAAAGATCTTTACATGCTTTCTGCTAGTATTTCTGAAGCCATATGATGGCATTTCCCCTGATTAGTAGCTCCAGGTGCTTAGGATCTCAGTCCTTTTATCTCATAGCCTCAAGAGCTAATTCAGCTCTTTTGTGATTTCAAACCCCAGCTAGCATCACTCACCTAGCTGTCTAGAGAGAAACCTAAGGCTTTCAAGTTGTGTCTTTTGAAATATTTTTCTTCTGCTACCATTTAGAATCCCTCAGTATAAATTCCTACTTGAGTTATAGTCAGAAAATTCCCTTTAACTTCCATCATACCCCTGGACATTACCCTGAGTCCCTGAAAATTATCCCAAGTACAGTACTTAGAAACATTTCTAAGATGCTAGGTAGTGCTATGGTAAGAAGGTTTCTTTCCATTCCAATCATGCCCCTGGTCATTAGCCTGAATCCCAGCAAATCATCTCAGAAACAACATTGAATGCGGCTGGATAGATCCAGAGATGCTGTCAACTTTTACCCCATTTTCCTCTCAGGAACCAAATAATTGTACTTCCTACATAAGAAAACACTCTTAAGATATATTTAAAGGTGACAACTCCAGAAAAGGGAATACATTTAGTACTGGATGCAATGTTAGAGCTGATCTTGTTCAAATCCCTCATATTACACACAAAAAACAGAGACCCAGAAAGGCACAGTGAGTTGCTCATGGTGACTCAGGTAGTAACTAGCAGAAATGGGATTCAAATGCAAATCCTTGAACTTCTGATTCAAGCCTGTTTCCATTATCCCACCCTGCCTCTAGTAGAGAAGTATATTGAAATGTAAATACATTATATGGTTTTGATTCTTTTTTTATTGCTTTGCATTATTCCATAAGAGTCTTTCCAAAGAGCATACTCATTTTGCTCATATGAGGAAAAATGAATGTGAATGAATGGACAATATAACCTAATGGAAGAAAGATTGAGAGAAAAAATATGTGCTGTATAGATTTTGAATAGAAATATTTACTGAGCAAACTTAGTTGTTTGTATTGATGTTCAATCTTAAGTTTCTAATAAAATGTTTAATTCAAAACATGCTATATGGGAGAATTATAAACTGGAAATTATTAAGAAGGATTATATTCCATTATGAGTTAGTAAAATATCACAAGATGAAATAGCAAATTCAATTCAATTCAACAAATATTTATTAAGTGACTTGAGGGAAGGAACTGCTTCATTTTTTCAGTTGTATCTTTGATGTTTAGCAACCAATCAATCAGTAAACATTTATTAAGCATCTGCTATGAGCCAGGCACTGTGCTAAATTCTGGGGATAAAAAAAGTAAAAAATATCACACACTCCCTCCTCAAAGGGTTTAAAATATAATGGGACAGACAACATATAAACAAACTATACACACACACACACACACACACACACACACACACACACACACATATATATATATATATATATATATATATATATACATATATATATATATACACACACACACATAGGATAAATAGAAAATAAAAGAGGGAAGGCACTAGAATTAGAATATACCTACCAGATTGGCTAAAATGATTAAAGAAGAAAGCAACAAAATATTGGAGCGGATGTGGAAAAATTGGGACACTAATTCATCATTGGTGGAATTGTGAAATAATCCAGCCATTTTGGAGAGCAATATGGAATTATGCCCACAGAGCTATTAAATTGCCTATACCCTTTGACCCAGCAATATCACTACTAGGTTTATTTCCAAAGATGATGAGGGGAAAAGGAAAAGAACATATATGTTTTAAAATGTCTATAGCAGCTCTCTTTGTGGTGGCAAAGAACTGGAAATTTCAGAGATGTTCATCAATTGGGTAATGGCTGAACAAGTTGTAGTATATGATTGTGATGGAATACTACCGTGCTATAAGAAATGATGAGCTCAATGAGCTTAGAAAAACATGGAAAGATTTGCATGAAATAATGAAGAGTGAAATGAGCAGAACCAAGAGAATATTGTTTGCAGTAACAGAAATATTGTTTTAAGAATGACCTTGAGCAAATGATCATTTTGACTATTATAAATACCCAAATCACTATAAAGGGCATATAAAGAAAGATGCTATCTGCATCCAGAGAAAGAAGTGATAAATAGATTAATATAGAATAATTTTAAATACATATACCTATTTGTGTCTAAGAGTAGCTATATCTATGGCAGGGAGGTGGGGAGACAAGGAAAAAAAAGAAGGGGGAAGTCATTAGAATTAAGAGGGTCTGGGAAAGGCTTCCTATAGAAGATGAGAGTTTACTTGGGACTTAAAAGAAACCAGATAAGTGAGCTGATGGAGTTGAGGAGGAAGAGTATTCCAGGCATCACTCTGAATAGTCTCTCTAGACTCACTCCTCATAAAATCCTCTTATAAATGTTGTTTTTCCCATAAAGTAATAGTTAATACAAATCTCCCAGTGAGAGATCTGAGAATAGAGAGAGGGAGAGAAAGCAAATACTCTTTTTCTCCATCTTCTCCACAATTTCTCTCATACATTAAGTAATTCTCCATTAATTCTCTCATTTTCTCAAAAAACTGCCAGCCCTAACTGCAAATCCTAAACATTCTACTTAACTCTTAAAACTATTGCAACAATAACTATAGCCTAATTGTAGCTTTATAGTTTTGGTTTTTTACAGAATTGTGATTTCATTGACAAAAGAAACTCCCACAAAGGGACTCCTTCTACTAATGCCATTCAATACTAACTCTTCAAGTCACAGTTTTAGGGACTGCATTGGGCAGTAAGAAGTAAAGAGACTTATCCATGGTTATATGGCCAGTGTATGTCCACATCAGGACTTAAACCCAAGTTTTTCCAACTCCCAGATCCCAGTTCTCTAGGATGCTAGGCTGCTACTCAGCTTAGATAGACCTCCAAATCCATCCTTAGGCCGTGTTCTCATGAATCAAACCAAATCCCAAGGTTTAGACATTCTATTTTGCTTTCCATTAATATCCATTCATTACTCATTCAGTCAATTCATTCAATAAGTATTTATTGAATGCTTACTATGGGAAAATCCTCATGCTGGAGAAGCAAATTACAATAGCAGGGAGGCAAAGGAGCAAGAAGGAGAGAGTCTCTGGCACTTAGAAGACCTGGGTTCAAGGCCCACATGATACTTACTACCGAGGTAACCATGGGCAAGTCATGGGGTCTATGAGGGGAAACATTTAATAAATTCTGAAATGCTATAGGAAGATGTGTTATTATTATGAGGTCACATTTTCAGGTAACTCTCCCATTTCCCTCTATACCTCTGCTTGGTTTGAACTCCATGGAATTCATTTTATGTGTTGTCTTCCTCTATTAGATTGTAAGCTCCCTGAGGGCAGTGACTCTCTATTTCTTATTTGTATCTCCAGCACTTAGTATAGTGCCTGGCACATAGTAGATGCTTAATGAATGGTAATGGAATTGAAAAATTGATATGTCTTCTTGTCCCTTACTTTGTTTTCCTGAACTATGGAAATTCTCTAAAACTAAGTAGCCATATAAGCAGTAGGGCCTAGTCTGACCAAAGCACCCTTAAATACCATAGAGTGTAGAGGGTCCTCAGCATTATGTTGCACGCATGCTGTATTGTAGCAGCCGTTCCTGAATACCTGTTAGCATGTACAAATTGTACCTAATTAGATGAGGAACTGACTGCCAATGCCTTTGTGAGCCAACTGCTTTACTTGCAAACCTGGAATTTAATTTATTTTAAAACCCACAAGATTATAGCTATAATCATAGATTTAGAGATGGAAGGAAACTTTAAGGTCACCTAATCTAGCTAACCCTTTCATTTTACAATTGATGAAACTGAGGCCTAGAGAGCTTAAGAGATTGTCCAAGGTCACACAGCTAGTAAATGGCTTTGTGTCAGACTTTGAATGAACTCTGATCCCCTTACCTCTAGTTCCTCTGGATCATGCATAGCATCTCAGGGCTTTAAGAAACAGACTTACAGCGGGGCAGCTAGATGGCGCAGTGGATAGAGCACTGGCCCTGAAGTCAGGAGTACCCGAGTTCAAATCTGGCCTCAGACCAAACACTTGACACTTGCTAGCTATGTGACCCTAGGCAAGTCACTTAACCCCAATTGCCTTAAAAAAAAAAAGAAATAGATTTACAGCAAGAAGAGGCTTGTGAGATCATTTAGTATACCTAAAGTCCAGACAGGAAGAATTACTTACCCAAGACCATGTAGGCAATAAGTAGCAAAACTGAAATTTAAAATCAGATTCTTTGATTCTAAATCCAGCACTCTTTTCTTTGCACAAGGATGCTGTGACATCCTTCTTTGGTAGAGCCATAATTAGGAATTTTTGTACCTGGGGCAAAAGGCATGAAATGAAGGGGTGGAAAACCACCCTGTGTTAGGGAGACTGAAACACTGGGACTGCCCATTTGCAAGGGTGGAAAGGAGAGAAATAGGGTAAGATGGCAGAGGAGTTCACCCTAGTGGACCATCTAGTAGCTTCTTACTTTAAAAAAAAAAATTATTCTCATTAATGAGGTGCTAGTTAGATCATGTCAGTCAGTCAATAAACATTTATTAAGCACTTACTATGTTCAAGGTACTGTGTCAAGCGCTGGGGGATACAAAAAGAGACAAAAGATAGTCCCTGTCTTCAAGAAGCTTGCAATCTAATGGGGAGACAATAAGCAAACATATGTACAAACAAACTATATACAGAATAATTAGAAAATCTCTTCCATAATAGAAGGAAGGTGGGGCCTGATTAGTGATCAGAGGATCATTGATTTACAGAAGGAAGAGACCTCAGAGATTGCTGAGTTCTATCCCCTCATTTTACAGATAAGGAAACTGAATCACCAAGAAGTTGAGGGACTTACCCAAGGTCAGAGAGCTAGTATGAGGCAGGATTTGAACCCAGGTCTCTCTGACTTTAAGTCCATGGTGATATGCACTACGACATCCTGTCCCCCCTCAATGCTGTCTGCCTCCTTGTACCGGAGGTAGATGGGACCAGAGCTTAAGCAACACTCTGCTGACCTAGGAATAGCCCCCTCCTGCCCAGTTCCTACTCCCTTCCACTGTAGCAGGTTTTAACCTGGGCCAGGGTCAGGTTGGGCAGGTTGATGAACTGCTAACATCTTTGTTACTTATTTTTGCTATAGTTGCCATAGTCTTAGACTAGCCCCAAACTCTTAGGGGAAAATGGCTGTAAGCCTCCCAGTTCCCTGGTCTGGAACCAACGTGCACATACCAATTCATTTGCTGTAAAACTTACAGCCAAGGAGCCTCAGGCTTCCTTCAGTGAAACAAGTCAGCAATTTTGGACTTGAACAAGAACATTATAGATTTGTAGTGGGATAAATGTCAAGGACACTTCAATTTAGAGACCTGAAATTAGACTCCCTTTCTCTTCAAAATAATGACCCAGTATGTGTACATGAAAAATCCAAACTGTTAAAGGGACCTCATTGTTCAGTTCAAACAAAGAATAACAATATAGTACATTAAGCCTTACAAATGGATTAGTGGATAGAGAGATGGCCTTGAAACCAGGAAAACCTAGGCTCAAATCTCACTTCTGTAATCCACTTAATATCTGAGTGCTTTAAGCGGCTCTGAGGGAAAAAGAACGTGCCCACGTGCATTGGTAAAGAGAGCTTCCTCACTCCCTTGGAGCTCCCTATATTAATGAAATCACAGGTCCAGTAACTGTCCCTCAAAGAATTACAAAATACTTTCCATGTGATAGGCCTATGATTTTGGTAGGTACTGTACACGGTATTGTTATAACTGAAACTAAGGCTAAGAGCAGGGAGGCTCTTGGACTTGGAATGAAAGGGCCTGGGTTCCAGGCCTCACTCTGCTTGTGTGACCTTGGGGAAGTCATTCTTTGTGGGCTTCAGTTTCCTCCTCTAGAAAATGAAGGGGTTGAAGAATTCTAAGGTTCCTTTCAGCTCTAAATTCTATTAGTGACTTGCCTGGTATCACAACACTAGTAAATGACAAATCCAGGTTCTGAACCCAAGTCAACTAATTCCAGGATGATGAATCAAATCCTGATCTGCAGTGTTTGCCAATTTCCTAGGTGTAAATGCTCACACTGAAAATTTAACAATTGGAGCAAGTCGAAGCTGTCTCCGGCACACCCTAAGAACAGAGAGACCCTGAAAAGGTTCCTGTCAGTGAATGGGGTCCCCAACGAATTGGGTTCCACAGCAGCTTCTGTCTTTGCCTGTCTATTATGGGCAAGGCTTTATGCTAGGGGCTCTATGCATTTGTAGCAAGGGGCTCAGGAAAGACCTCATATAAGAAGTGACAGATGAATTGAACCTTGGAAAAAGACACAAATTCTAAGATAGAGATAAGGAGGGAGTACATACCAGATACAGGGGGATGGATTGTGCAAAGGTACAAAGATGAGAAGTAGAGCATTGTGTGTGTGTATAAGGGACAGGAAGTAGGCATGTTTGGCTGGACATAAAAGGCATGAAGGGGAATGGTATTTAATGAGTCTAGAAAGGGAGGCTAGAGCCTGATTTGTAAGTGTTTCAAAGGTCAAACAATAGAGTCTGTACGGAATGCTTAGAAGACCAATAGGGAGTCACTAGGGCTTCTTGACCAGAGGAGCAGCACAATCAGATCTGTGCTTTAGGAATAATATCTGGCAGCTGGGAAAAAAAAAGATGGATCAGAATGTGGAAGATATAAGGTAGGAACACAAGTTAGGAGACTACTGTAATAATCCAGATAAGACATAATGAGAGCTTGAGCTGGGGCAGTAGCCATGTGGGTGAAGAGAAGGGACAGGTGTGACAGTTGCTGGATGGCTTTAATTGCCTGGACAATACCAGTTTCAATAAGTAGAGTGAGAGAGTAAAATCAAGGCTGAATCCAAGGTTGTGAATCTGGGTGACTAAAAAGACAGTGGTGTCTTCAAGAGAAATAAGGAAGTTCATAGGAGGAATAAGTTTGGTGGGGGTGGAGATAGTTCTAGTTTGAACATGGTTAAGTTTAAAATGCCTATGGGACATCTGGTTGAAAATGTCTAATACACAGTTAATGACATTCACCTGGAATGCAGAAAATGGAATAGGACTGGATATATAGATAGACAAACAGGGGTATACTGATAAATATTTAATAACAGGCTGTCAAAAATGTATACAGGACACATTTTTAAGTTTAATGTGCATAATTGACATATTACCCCTCATTTTCTTAAGTCTAGGCAATCAACAAAACAGAAAATCAAATCCTGATTTGCAGTGCTTGTCAATTTCCTGGCTGTAAATGTCCACATCGAAAAGTTAACAATTGGAGCAAATTGGCTGTCTCCAGTGTACCCTGGAGGCAGAAAGACCCTAAAAATGTCCCTGTCGATGAATTGGGTCACCATGAGTCCAAAACACCTTCAAAGACAAGACAGCCCCAACTTTGAAAGCAATTGTTGTGGCCTTAGATGGCTCCAAAATACATCCTCTTGTTAAGAGTTGAATGAAGAGCCCAGACCACAAAATATATGTGTCATATCCAAGTTGATACAAATAAGACATTTCCAAGGTAGTGAAATTAATTTCTTTCATTTCATTTTTCTCCATCCCATATGATCTTTCAAAAAACACCTGAGGCCTGTAGGTTGGTATAGAATGGATGTATTTATCAGACTGGACAATATTTCTGAAGCAAATGCTTTCCTTGGCAATACTTTGGTTTTTTAATGTCTCAAAGGCAAGTTGAGATCAAATTATCCACCCTCTTTCAATCTAGAATAGCACAGAGCAAGACAAATAGTACTATTTGGAAAGTAAACACCCTAGATCTACTGCTAAGAGCTGGTGGCTATAGCTGTCATTTATCGGAGAGATTAGTTCTCCTCTGGGGACTCAAGACAGAAGTAAACATCTTTAGGTCATCCCTTTCCCACACAGAGAAAGTGGTGTGTAATGTGATTTCAGGGACCCAAAAAAAAGACCTTGTGCCCTGAAAACTCCTTCACTTGTTCCTAAAGCAATAAACCACATTAACAAGGAACAAAGTTTTTCATGCCAGTAAGAGAAGAGACTGTAGAAGGTATTTTGAATTAAATTCAGACTAAGGTGGAAAAGACTAATGGAGATGGCATTCCCTAAGAAGCAGTTTTGATAGGAGTATGATGTTGATTCTTAAAGAGAATTATGGAATGCATTAAAAAAAAATGTCAGGACACTGAGGGCACGGGTTTGGCCATTTTTTAAATTAAAGTTTTGTCTAATACCAACCTATAGCTGGGGTTGTTGATATGTCCCTTTTCTGAATTTGTCTGATACTGGTAAAACCTTGCATTTGTATAGTGCTTTATAAATGTCACAAGATTTTCCAACCACAGTGTCCTATTTTGTCCTTATGCTCCTGCAAGGCAGAGTGGGCAAATACCATAATCTTTGGTCAGACCAAGAAATTGAAGCACAGGCTGTGGAAATGTCTTGTCCAAAGTTGTATAGCCAGCTATTTGCATAAGTAAAGCCAGGACTTTTAGGTATTTTGACATATGGTCCAAGCCTCTTTCCACGTATCTTTGTACCACCCATTCTAGCTCTTGGCTATTTATTGCCTGATATTATTTTCTTGCCTTTAAAAAAAATTTGTATCACTTTTTTCCTCAGCTAAAGAGATAAGGCAGAAGGCCATCTCTGTATGTAGATAAGAGCTCTGTCCTTGGTCCTGTTCTGTTCAATAGTCTTATCAGAAATTTGGCTGAAGACCTTAAAGCCAAAGGACTCTTGAGGCTGTTTAGTCCAAGTAAGTATAATTAGAGAAAGGAAAAAGAAACAGGGAGATATGGGTGATTTTAGAGACCAAGTCAGTGTCTATATGAAGAATAATCTGCTGTCAATCTATCCTCAGAAACAGGTAGCTTCTCTTCTTGGAGTCCGTGTAGACTTTTCAGTTGGGCAGTTAGCAGCAAAAGAAATGGCAGTTATGTTACGAAAGAGTGAGAGAAGATAAATAAAGGTGTGTAGCATCAAAATTAAAATGCAGGAAGTACTTTGGGTAACACAGAAAAAGGGCTTTATCTTTCATTAATAAACCTCTTCCACTTTGCAAGGTTCCAAAATTGCTCTACGCCCCCTCCCGCCCCAAAAAAATCGATCCTTGGCCCAACAAGACAAAAGAAAGCTAAGCCAAACTTGGCTCCTTGTGCATTTAATGCCTCTTCAAACCCACACTGGGACTCCCTCCTTCTTTGATCTCCTATACCTTGGTATGTGCATGCAAATTAAACACTTTTCCATCCCCAATACATGAAGAGCTTTTCAAAGATCAAATGTGCCTGTGGACTGGCTTGAGTAGTGGTATTGATTTGGAGTTTTAATGATATTTGCTGGCACAGATTTGTTAGCCCAGATTCCTGAAGGCAGCCCGTGGGGCAGGGCAGACAGCAGAGCAGGGGCAGATATTTTTATCCATCCTGTATCCCTGGCAAATGCATCTGGCTGTGGCATCCTCTTTGTTCAGAAGAGGGCTCTTAGTCTGCATACACCTTAACATGGTACAGGAGATGAGCATCCAGTGTAGCCCCCTTCTCTGATATTTTCTCCTCCCAGCAGTCTTGGGCCTACATCTTCCTGAATGGGCTGGAACATGGCCAATCCAGACAGCTACCCCCTGCAGTTTAGGCTGCTCAGTAGTACAGTGAGCATGGCTTTTCTTCATTTGTGTAGCTGCTGGAATAATTCTATTCCTGAGAGTATAGGGGTCATTTCCACTCACTTAATGCACATTTATTAAGCATCTGCTATGTGCTTCTGTGACACAATAAATAACATTCCTTTGTTTAATGCTTGATGAAATTTACTTAAGAAAAAAAGCTGGAATTTATGCCAATATTCTAGAAAATTGAGAAACAAGGATAAAAATAACAATGCTTTTGTAATAATAATTCCAGTGTCAAAATATCAAAAGACTAAAGATTTGCCCAGTCATTCATCAGTAATATTCTTTTACTGAATAACCTACATAACTGTGAGAGAGGTGTTGCAAGTGTTATTATCTATAATTTACAGGTGAAGAAACTGAGGCGCAGAGAGTTAAGTCATTGTGCATGGACATAAAGCTAGTTAAGTGTGGAATCTTGGATCTGAATCCAGGCCTCTCCAGCTTCCTGTTCAGTATTATTCCCATTACACTCTGCTGTCACTGGTAGGGTAGCTCATCCTTTTCCAAGAGAGAAGGTTAAATAGGGCAGGTGAGAAAAGTTACCACACACCCAAATTTCAGAAGACTCACCCCTAAAAGCCATTTGTCTATTGGCCCAACATCTTGGGAGAGACAGTGCCTGTTGAGGTAAGAGCAGTCAGAAGACTTTTGTGATAGGACCAGTATTTACAAAGAAGACCTATCCTTTCTGCCCCTTCTCACCCTTCCCTAGGGCTTGATCAACCTAGGGGTAGCACAAAGCTCAAGCTGTGTGTCCCTTGATGTAGCTTCCTAGTGGCTTTTGACTGTGTCGATGTGGCTTCCCGGTCATGTAGGGGCATAAAGGTCCCATGCATGTGGGGTTAGTGCTGTTCAGACTTGGGGGTTGCCAGAAAACCGTGCAACTCAAATTGCCACACCATCCCCTGTTGAACCCATATTACCACATGGAGACAAGGCATAGGTCTCTGTAGAGGCTAAGGCCTACTGTATCCTTGTTTCCTATCCTTATTATGTTAAAGCTAAGTAAACCTGCTTTTGCTAGCTATTCAGTGACCAATTACCAATCAATCGATCAATGTTTGTTAATCACCTACTATATGCCAGGCACTATACTGAGCACTGGGGATTAAAAAAAAGAGGCAAAATACAGTCTCTGACCTCGAGGAGCTCACAGTCTAATGTACCTCATTTCATGCCCATGCTAATTGGATGCCTGCATCAGGCCTGATCCTAATAACCTGTGATCAAGTCCTGACTCTAACATTTACTGCTGCGGTGGCATCATTTTAGTAATGTCTGACTCTTCCAGACCCCATTTGGGCTTTCTTGGCAAAGATACTGGAGAGGTTTGGCATTTCCTTCTCCAGCTCATTTTACAGATGAGGAAACTGAGGCAAACAGAATTAAATGACTTGTTCAGAGTCACACAGCTAGTGGCTAAGGCTGGATATGAGTCTTCCTGACTCCAGGCCTAGCCACTATGCCACAGTTGCCCTTTTATATTTACTAGGGTGAATCATATAACCCTTCTGAGCCTTAGTGTTTCTATGTATAAAATCAGGACAAATATACTTACGGTGCCTTTCTCAAAGGATTGTCATATGGAAATAATTTTGTGAAGTTTGTATGTAGGTTACCAGTGAGGTGGAAAGAACACTGTTTCTTTTTATTTTTTAAATATTCATTTAATATTTTGCTCCTCCCCCTCCCCAAATGCATGTAAAAACAAGAGCACTGTTTCTGGGGTCAGAGGTTTTAGGTTAGGCTCAAAACTTACCTCTGATGCTTACTACCAGTATGATCTTGGGCAAGTCATTAAACCTTCATTTGCCTCAATTTCCTCCTGTGTTAAATGTGAGATTTGGACTAGATGACCTCTAAGCTCAGCATACTGACCTCTAAGCTCAGCACACTGAACCCCCAAGTCATCTTTGCCAGATTTCTTGAAGGACAAGGACAAGAATCACAGAGCATGAGAAGGCATGGGTGGAGAGGGAGTCCAAATCAATGAGCTTGTCCATCAAAGCTTCTGAGTCTCTTACACTGTTATATTTAAGGCATATATTCTTAAAGTGTGCTTAACTACATGGAGAATATGTAAACTAAAAAAAAAAATACCTTACTCCTTTTTAACAATTTCCCATCACATAACACAACTAATAAGGAAAAATAGAAGAATTTTTTCCATATCATTTAGTTCTATTCACAGTGGAAATAAATTTAGTCTGAGTGAGTCTAAACACGAGTACAGAAGATTTTTTTTTCAGCCAAAAAAGATTTAACTGCCCCAAAAGGAGAAATAGAAAGATACATTTTAGGTCTTAAACGCTCCCCCACATGACATTTACCCACTATTCACATTTTTTATCTTGTTCCCTTTCTGAGGGTATGTCTATATAGACAAAATGAAGGGAAGAATAGAGGCCATTATCTAGATAACTCAGTCTGCTTGTTCTGCTAGTAACAATATTTCCCAAGAACAGATGTGCCTGGAGATATGCCCTTGACCTCCTAAAGCCTTAGGTTGTGGCAAATATCCTGGGGTTTCTTCAGTGAAGGGAAACAACACACCAGATACAGTCCATGCCAAAGTCCCGGATTAAGGAAGCAGCAAACTAATTGGGTGTGGTTTCCAAGGTAACAGAAACCAGCTGCCCATGACTTGATGAGATCTTGGGGTGGGTGGCAAAAAAAAAACCAAACAGATTTTTAAGACTTCTTTCAAATCAAATGGGGTGGGTGAAGGAGATACAAACTCAAGTAATTGAGCTAAATCAGTGTTAGAAATATTTCATTACAAAAGGAACAAGTAGAATGATTTTTTTCAGGCAGGCACAAGAAAAAAAAAATTGCTGTCCTCTTCAGTCCTATCTGTTCAATTTTTGAAAGTTGCTTTAATCTGTTGATCCTCCACATAGCAAGTTTATCATTTTTCCTTGTTCCAATTAATCCTTGCTTCATGGTGAATTGAAACAATTCCCTGTTAACTTATTTTTTCTTTTATCAGATCTCAATAATGGAAAATTATTTCCAACATGAAGAGGACAAAGACATTTTGCTTTGTCTTCAAATGTCTGGAAGATTGGAAAGTGAATCTCTTGTGTCTTTTTGTCTGTCTCTTTCCTGTGATGAAAGAAAAACTGCTGGAGAGGTTGTCTTAAACCTCAGTCTTGCCCTAGGATATGCGGTTCATTGGCTTATCTCCTCTTTTCTCTGAAGAAATACAAGAGTTCCAAGGAGGTAAAAGGTAAAGTGTTACTGGGGCAACTTTAAAAGTATAAGGGTGAGGGGCAGAAAGTTGGTACAGTGGATAAAGCACCGGCCCTGGAATCAGGATGACCTGAGTTCAAATCCAGCCTTGGGCATTTGATACTTACTATGTGACCCTGGGCAAGTCACTTAACCCCAATTGCCTCAAAAAAGGAAAAAAAGTGTAAGACTGGGCCTTGCAGCTTCTGCCCAATGGGTCAGAATGTTTTGATTGTAAAAAAAACACCACAAACTAAAAAAAAAAATACCCTCTTACTGCTTCACCTAAATTTCAGGCAATTAAAAAGATCTTTTGTGTTCTCAGCAGTCATATCCTCACTACTTAACATATAAGGGATGCTGGCACAGCACCTTTCCTGCAGGTGGCTATAACTCATAGATTCAAAGGCTCATAGAGTTTTTGTTGGAAGGCACCATAGAGATCATCCAACCTCTTCGTTTTAGGGATGACGTTAAGTTATTTACCCAAGACTTCTCATGTAGTAAGGGGCAAGGCTAAAATGAAAACCCAGCTCTTCTGCTTCCCAATCTAGGTTTCTTTCCACTGTCCAGGACTACAGGGAAGAAAAGGAGTCTCTGTCAGCCTCCACTTTAAGTCTGGGTTCCCCAGGTGGTAGATGGTGGTGAGTGGCGGTGATGGCGGTGAGGCAGGGCGTGAACTAGGAAGGAGGAGCTGGAGAAGAAGATGCAGGCTGAAGGCAGGGACTTTGGTGTCCAAGGCTATCTCTATTAGCAATGCTGAATCTAATGTACTTTACAAACACTGTTCAGTCCAAGGTCTTATTTTAAGAAAAAAGTATATGTGTATGTGTGTATGTCTAGGTGAGTTTATGCCTTGTACTATCTGTGTCTACATGTTTATGTAACTGACTCTGTATATCTCTATTAACTGAATGTCTTTGAGTGTGATTTTCTGCTCATCTGTTTCTGGGCATCTCTGTGTGTGTGTGTGTGTGTGTGTGTGTGTGTGTGTGTGTGTTATTTCTCACTGTGCACAAGACTGTGTATGTCTGTGGGTGTCATTTTATAAGTTTATGTCCATTTATATTCAATTAATTTCAATAAGTGCTTATTTCAAACTCTCATTATGGGCTTAGCTCAGTTAAGCATTTTTATGAGTTAAGAAAGGTATATAAAATTCACTATCTAGCTAATTCATTGTCAAGAATGCTTTTGATGCAGGATGTTAACTCCTGGGGTTGTCACTCAGCAGAACTACGATTAAATTCAACAACACTTAAGCATTTACTCTGTACAAACAACCACATCTGACATGAACTTGTCTAGTAAAACACATCCTTGGTGCTCTCATACCTTGCCCTCTTCTTCCATGACCTTCTCCTACCTTCTATTGCCTCAGAGTATTTCTCTGTTTCACAGTCTCCTTTCAGGTGTTGGTGAATAAAGGTTTTAAGGCAGTTGGTCAATTAGCATTTATTAAAGCACCCACTATGTGCCAGGCACTGTGCTAAATGCTGGGGATACAAAGAAACACAAAAGACAGTCCCTATCCTCATGGAGCTCATAATCCAGCAGGGGAGTCAACATGCAAATAACTATGTTACAAACAAGCTTTGAACAGGATAAATACGAAATATTCCACAAAGGGAAGGCACTAGCATTTAAGTTCAGTTCAGTTATTTTTCAGTCAAATCCAACTCTTCATGACCCCATTTTCTTGGCGGAGACACTGGAGTGGTTTGCCATTTCCTTCTCTGGTTCGTTTTACAAATGAAGAAACTGAGACAGAGTTAAGTGACTTGCCCAGGGTCACACACCAGTAACTGTCTGAGGCCAGATATGAACTCTGGAAGATGAGTCTTCCTGACTCCAAGCTGGGCACTCCATCCTTTGCACCACCTAGCTGCCCCGCTAGCATTAAGAGAGATCAGAAAAGGCTTCTGGTAGAAGGTGAGATTTTAGCTAGGACTTGAAGGCACCCAAGGGGAGGGAGAGCATTGCAGGTTCAGGATATTTCCATTTTAGCAAGGCTTCCTGTAGGGGATTTAGAGTTAGAAGAGCCCTTAGACATCATCTAATCCTCTCATTTTATAGATGATGACTCTGAAAGCCAGCCAGATTATGTGACTACAAGATTACACAGGAAGAGAAGAAAAGCCAACTTGGCAGAGGAAATGGAGCGCCAGACGTGGAATCAGAAAGCTTCGACTCCCCACCCTGCTTCTGTCACTTAATTGCTGTGTGACCCTGCACAGGCTACAGTCGCTCTGATCCTCAGTTTTTTAATCTATAAAATGAGGACAGCAATAGAGTTGTTGTGAAAATAATAATGTATGTAAAAAGATTTCCCATACTTGGAGGCATCCTAGGAAGGTGAACCAGTCTGTGCAAGACTTGAACCCACATCTTAATTCTTTGTTCATGTATCATACTGCCTTTCATATCATCTTTAAGACTTTCCGTTACCTTAAACTTTAGTTCTCTCCAAATGACCCCAAATGTGAGGTTTTTAATTGCAACAGTTTATCATATCATGATGTATGTAAAAGAGCCTTGTGTGGTGGAAAGGGTACTGAATGCGATGATTGGACGAGGGTTTCAAAGATTTGGAGCTATACTGAAACTTAGAAGTTACTTAGTACAAGTCGCCCATTTTATAGATGGGAAACCCTGAGGCCCAATCATTAACCAAAGCAGGGAGTAAGTGGCAGAGTCAGAGTTAGAACCAGGGTTGTGCAGGAGCAGGCTTGAACTGGCTAGGAGTGCCAGTTGATAAAATGTGTGAGCATTTATGTCTCAGAAATCAGCAAACCCTACAAATCTGGACTTGACTTATTGTTTTGCTAATTGTCTAGAATTAAGAAAGTGATAAAGAAAATGGTAGTAATACGGATTAAACTTTAAAGTATGTCATGTATACTGACATTGGTTGTTCAGTCATTCAGTCACTTCTGATTCTTTGTGATCTCATATGGGGTTTTCTTGGCAAAAATACTGAAGTAATTTGCCATTTCCTTCTTCAGTGGATTAAGGCAAACAGAAATAAAGTGACTTGTCCAGGTTCACACAGCTAGTAAGTATCTGCAGCCAGATTTGAATTCAGGTCTTCCTGATTCTAGGCCCAGCTCTCTACCTACTGGGCCATCTCACTGCCTCTGATATGAACATACATGTGTGTATGTATACATATATGTCAATAAATATAAACATATGCATATATAAGTGCTTTTTGAGTGTGAGAAAGAGAGAGCATTGGTTTTTAAATATTTGCCTGCATACCCTGGTTAGAACCCAAGATTTTTTATTTCAATCATCATGCCTTTTCTACCTCACTATACTATCTCCAATGTCTCTTCCTTTTCTTCCTCTCTGCTCTGTTTTCACTCCAATACCTCATCTTGACGGATACAGTAAACACCTTAGGGATAGATTCAAGATCCAGGCACTCTAATTTGATAGAATTATAGTTCCTGTCAAGCGGCTGTCCAGAACAAGCAGAGGTTGAAGGAGCAGCAGAAACACAGCAGACCAGAAACTCAGGGGGCAAGTTGTCTCTTTCTCCATGTGGAGGTAGAAGAGAAATGGCTTATTTCCTCCTCTGTCTGCCTCCAATCCACAGTCATAGTCCCTCTTCCTGTGGCTAAAATCCACCTTCTACAGGAAGCCTTTCCTGATCCCCCTTAATTCTAATTATTCCCTCGGTTAGTTGTCTCCAATTTATCCAGTATATAGCTTATTTGTACCTCTGTTTGCGAGTTATTTTCCCCCATTAGATTGGGAGATCCTTGAGAATAGAAAATGCCTTTCTTGGTATCCCTAGCACTTAGCATGGTATCCTAACACATAGTAGGTACTTAATGAATGTTTATTGACTTACTGGTTCCTGTAGTTCTATGCATAAACAAGTGCCTAGTAAATGCTTGCTAATTGCTAAGTAATGACTTAGAGTAGCAGAGGCCAGAGTGTGCCTGGCCTACATCACTGCCTGTTCCTGTGTGGATTTTCCTGAAGGGTTCTGGGTATGCTTCCCCGAGACTGCTATAAGGGAGGCAGGTTTGGAGGATTTGGGAAGATGAGAGGGGGAAGTGGGGGGGGGGGGAAAGTTTTCTGCTTCAGCAGTGAGCTGAGTACTATGCCCAGAAACAACACATTGCCATGGCAACCATAGCACACTAGCTGGCAAAGACTCAAAATGCATCTCGGATATTTTGCAAATGTGGTAAAGGGCCAGACTGAAGGCTCCAGCAGAAAAAATGGAACAGGAGGAGTACTGAATGTATGTAAGGCTGTCCCTCGTGAAAACAGAGGTTTCTGCACCCCCCTCTTCAATGCCCCAAGCACCTTTGTTCTGGTTGATAGGCTATGGAGACAGGAAAGCATGCAGTAAGATAGAGAGACAGGGAAGGAGTGTGGAAGAAGAATCATTTAATTTCTCCAATGAGCTCTTGGGACTCACAACTCTTGTCTCATCAGAGCCCTTTGAGGTAGGAGAAGATGGATAATATCACTGGGGGAAAATGAGAGTAATTTTGTTAGGGTGCCTGAGGCAGAACCCAGGATGGCTCCTCTGATATTTGGCTTCTCAGTATGAGAGTGTTCATATTCTAAAGGCAGGATTGATCTTCAGGCTTCAAGAGGCACTGTGGTACAGTGGAGAAAGTGTGGGTTTGGGGAGGAGGGGTTCATCTGATAAGGGTTCAAATGGAATACCAACTCTGTCACTTGGACAAGTCATCTAATCTTTCTTCAGGTCTGTTTTCTGACCTATAAAAATGAGATTAGACTAGATGACTTCTAAGGTTCCTTCTGATTCTAAATCTATGCTCCTATGAAAGCCAATGATGCCAACATGAGATTGCTCAAACTGCTACAATAAAGTCCATGCTTTATGCTTCTATTGGAATCTGCATGGCACCTAGCCAGAGCTTCCATGACAAAACAACAGGAGTAGTAACAACAACAACAATAAAAGGTAACATTTTGTGGCACTTTGCAAAGCACTTTTCTCACCAAAGTAGGGAAAACTCTGTATGTAGACAGTACTCATATCATTATGCCCATTTTACATAAGAAGAAACTAAGGCTTAATGAAGTTGCCCAAAGTCATAAATTAAGTGGCAAAACTAAACTCTAATCCAAATTTTCTGGCTCCAAAACCATTGCTCTTTTCACTATGACATTCTTAAGAGTTGTAGCGAGGAGTTCTGACACCTGAGGCAAGCACTAGTCCAGATAGATAAATAGATGATGTTGGACGGATGGGTAGATAGATAGATGGTGGTTGGATGGATAGGTAGATAGATAAATGATAGATAATGGATGAGTAGATGACAGATGATGGATGGATCATAGACAAATAGATAATACATATTTAATAATTATATTAATAATAAGTAGGTAGTCTTAATATAGTGTTTACTATGTACTAGGCACTATGCTAAGAACTTTACAATAATTACTTCATTTGATCCTCTCAACAACCCTGGAGGTAGGTGCTATTATTATTGTTATCCCCATTTTACAGATGAGGAAACTGAGGCAGATAGTGGTTAAATGACTTGCCCAGGATCACACAATTATTAAGTATATGAGATAGGATACAAGCTCAGGTCTTCCTTCAGGCCCAGCTCTCTACCCAGAGAGAAAGAGAGAGAGAGAAAGCATTTATTAAGCACTTGCTATGTGCCAAGCACTGTGCTCTTACTCTGGGAATACAAATACAAGAAGCAAGGGATTTCCTGTCTTCAAGGAGCTTACATTCTAACGGAGGAAGACAACCCATAAAAGAAAGCCAGAAGGCGCGTCTCCATTGGAGGCAGCATAGTGTGGAGATGGTTGGGAAGCAATATAGAGCCCTGGTTCTGGGCAAGGTTCTCTTAAATCATCTTTTTTTACAGCAAATTCAGATGAGTTTGGGGGAATCAGGGTAGGGAAGCTCTGAGAGATTGATTTCAAAGGAGAGATATAACAGATACCAAGGAAGAAACCCAAGGATATAACACTGTTGTGGACACATAGAAAATCTGAGATGCTATGAGGCTGCTGGGCAGCTAAGTGGTACAGTGGATAGAGTGCCAGGCCTGGAGTCAGAAAGACTCATCTTCATGAGTTCGAATCTAGCCTCAGACACTTACTGGCTGTATGACCCTGGGCAAGTCACTTCACCATGTCTGTCTTAGTTCCTCATCTATAAAATGGAATGAGAAGGAAATGGCAAAGCACTCTAGTATCTTTGCAAGAAAACCCCAAATGGGGTCACAAAGAGTTGGACAAGATTGAATGACTGAACAACAAATGAGGCTGATGGGATATCACCACTTGAGAGAAAGAATAGGGTAGTCTGGGGAGGAATTCATCTTGGAAAGGGGAAAAGTAGATCCCAAGACAGGACACTTACCAAGCTTTTTTTTTCTTAACTAATTATTCTTGCTGCCTGGAACTAACCTCCATTGTTTCCACATACAAACACTAAAATGAGAATATAGATTTAGATCTGGAATAGGGTCTTAGAGATCCAACCCCCTGACTTTACACATAAGTAATTCAAGTCCAGAGAATTCAAGGACATTGCTTTCAGACTACAGGCAATCTGGGTAATCACCCTTTGCTACTTGCTCTCTTATCATTAAGTCTTTGAAGTGTTGCTGTCTGAGAGGTTTAGACCCCTCAGGGACCATAGTATAGGACCCAAGCATTCTTTAAGTCAAGAAGGCAAAGATTTATTGTTACATTCTACAGCCAGCAAGGATTCTCAAGGAACCTGCTATGGTGGGCAGCGCTCCTTATGGAACTTGCAACCTAATTAGAATGATGCTAAAGCCCCTATAGGAAAAGCAGTGGGTTATGTACCAAGTGCTAATTAGGTGACAACATACAACCTTGGTCAAAGATGTCCTTCACTACTGGAAATGGGGCGGGGGAGGGGCGAAGAGAGAGGAGGAAGACAGGGTTCCTAAAGGGTATATTTTTGGTCTGTTATGTCTGTAATAAGATAGTTTCAGGGATTGACGTCTATAGCTTGACCTCTGGATTGTATACGCTAACTGTGGGCATCAGTACTTGATGGTTCTGCTGGTACAAGATAGTACAAGGGAAATTCTGCAGCAGTCAGCTTGTTCTTGTAACAAGGAGAGATAGTTTGCCTCACTGGGCCCACTCATGGGCTAGAGGAAAACTGTCAGGGATAGTGCCTTGAGGCTAGGGAGAAATATGATCTTGGAAGTGGGGTCCGAGTACAAGCACCCAAGCACCCCATCAGAAGTACTTGCTCAAAAGATTTTTGCCTCAAATTGAGCTGGCTTGAGTGAGTGGGGGGTTCATTGTTCCTCAGGAGGGTCAATGATATCTTGACTTGAAAGTGAATTGGATTTAAGTGCAAAGTCCCCAGCCTTACTCTCTCCTCGGAATTAGTAGGTGCAGCCTTGTTGAACTGAAGGGTCTGGGATTAAAATGACAGATGGGAGATAGAGGAAATCTCAAGGTCTCCAAAGATAACCCATCTAGACCTGGAAGTAGGACTGGGTAGTTGATGTTTTCCCTCCTAAGAGCGTAGAAAAGCTGTCAGACTTCACAAGTGGATTCCCCCCCATCCCGTATTTGCCATGAGATACGTGGATTGTCTGGCAAAAGTGGCTCAATCCTTTCGCTTGTAGAGACCTGTCCTATTTTTGTTCAAGTCACTGTTGTCTTGGGAAAATACAAGGTTTTGCTTTGTGCTTTCCTCATCCCTTCTCCCTTTTCATCCCCATTTTAAGATTCTGCACTTCTAGCAACTGTGACCTCTTATTTTTCCAAAGGGCTTCTAACTAAATAACAATTGAGAAGCAAAGCTGAGGTTTTTAAGCTCTCAGATCTAACCAGGAGCTTACTTACCCAGAAACCTACGGGAGTGTCCCAACCACATTCTAGCGTCTCCTACTTTTCTATTCTTTGATGCAGAGATGCTAGACCCTTTACTGTTCACGCACAAGACACTTTATCTCCTGACTCCTGGCATTTTCACTGGAACTCCCCCATACCTGGAATTCTCTCCTTCCTCATTTGTACTTCCTGGCTTTCTCCAAATCCCAACTAAAATCTCACCTTCAACAAGAAGCCTTTCCTGATCACCTTTACTGCTAGTGCCTTCCTTCTGTCGATTATCTCCCATTTATCCTGTCTACAACTTGTTTGTACACAGATATTTTTATGTTGTCTCCCCCATTAGGCTGTGACCTCCTTAGGAGCAGGGAATGATGGGGTTTTTGCTTGGTTGGATTTTGCCTTTCTCGGCATCCTCAGTTTAGCACAGTGCTGGGCTAAAGAAGGTATTTAATAAATGGTTGAGGACTTTATTTGAACGACAGAAGGACTACCTGGTGAACTGTCCATTTTTGAAGGAGCTCCTAGGTTCTACCTACAATGCTTCTACCCATCTTTGTTTTGGAAGCAGCAGTTTCCCTCTTCAGCTGTTTCGGTGAAATTCGTCTGAATCCTATCAATCCAACAAGCATCAGACAAGTATTTATCAAGCTCCTACTATTGGTTGCTGAGCAACCTACACCTATACTCCAAATGGATCCAGAGTTTCCAACTTTTACTAATGCATGGTTACTTAAGCTGTGTGCTAGGTCCTGAAGATACAAAGGCAAAACAACCCCTCCAACCACCAAAAAGAAAAAAAAGCTTTACATTGTATTATATAAACAGATACACTTTATAATGATGATTTAAAAAGGAAGAAAACTCTAACTAATGGGGGTCAGGAAAGATTTCCCCTAGCAGGTGGCACATGAGCTGAGCCTTGAAGGACTCTAAAGATACTAAGAAATGGAGATGAGCAGGGAGTATATTCCAGACCTAGGGAACAGTCTACATGCAAAGACAAAGACAGAGGTGGGAAATGGAACGCTGAGTTCCAAGAACAGCAAGGTGGCCATTTTGGCTAGAACTTGAAAGGGAATAATGTAAAATAAACCTGCAAAGGTGGGCTAGATTCATCTATGGCTTAGTACTTACAAAGGACTATAAGGACCGAGCTTTCAGCTGGTCATCCCTGTGAGCTGCTGAAAGTAAGACTTCCATTTTGTCTCTGACACAGCTCTGTTTGTAAAGATTGGAAGGGGTAGGTAGGTAGATAGAACAACAGCCCTGGAGTCAGGAGGACCTATTAAATGAATGACCCTGGGCAAGTCACTTAACCCTATCTGCCTCAGTTTCCTCATCTGTAAAATGAGCAAGAAAAGGAAATGGTAAACCACTCTAGTATCTTTGCCAAGAAAACCTTGAATGGGGTCATGAAGAGTCAGACACAACTAAATATACGCAAGCAAAAGATTGGGAACTCTGGATCCATTTGGAGCATAGGTATGGATTGCTCAGCTACCAATACCCAGGAAAATGGAGGAAACCATGGCACTAGTCTATGTGGAAGAAGTTGTAAAGGCAGAGAGAAATTAAACATGGTGTTTTAGGAAGTGCATTGAACAAGAATCAGGAAACCCAGGTTCTGGTCCTAGCTCTGTTCCTAATTGACTGAGACCTTGGCCATACCATTTCTGCTCTCTAGCATTCCATGTTTTCTTCTGTAAAGTGCGGAGTTGGATTAAGATTAAATCATCTCTTCACCCACCCAGCACCAGCCCCAACTCTAATATTTTATGATTGTGGTAGAACCAGTGTGAGTATGCTGCACAACAGTTCCTACAAACTGATAGGTGGTTTTATATATATAGTTGGTTATTCAAGAACACTAGAGATTCATTCATTCCTTCATTCATTCATTCATTCCTTCATCCAACAAACATTCCCACTGTGTACAAATTGTTGTGCTGGGTGCTAGGAGAGATAGAAAGTTTAAATACGATACAGTCTTGGCTCTCTCAAGGCTAGCTGTCAACTGGATGGATAAGATACAAACATAGGTAATTATACTGCATAATATTACATGGCAGGTACATTGAAGAGGAGTAAGACAATGGGTTGCATGAGGTCTAAGGGACAAGACCATTACCACACAGGAGTTAGGATGACACTCTTAGCATAAGAACATACAACCAAACAAAATGATTTGGAATACAGGTCAGGAAGCAGTTCTGCCTCAGGCAGCTAGGTGGTACAGTGGCTAGAGCACTGGCATTGGAGTCAGGAAACCCAGAGTTCAAATCTGGCCTCATACACTTAACCAGTTGTGTAACCGGGGGCAAGTCATCTAACCTCTCAGTCTCAGTTTCTTCAACCATAAAATCGGAATAATAATAATAATAATAATAATAATAATAATAATAATAATAATAATAATAATAGCACCTGTCTCTCGGGGCTGTTGGGAGGACCAAATGACATATTTCTAAGGTGCTTAACAAATACTTCCTTCCTTTCTTATTCTGAGACATATAGCTACAAGAATGACCCTAAAACAAAGTCCTCCCAGACATAGCCCTAGCCATGGGGAGGTAGTAGAATGTTGAGCCCCAAAGAGAACCAGTAGCAAACTTGTATATTATTTTCTTTTTTAATGTTATTTTGAATCTACATTGTATTTTCAGACAAGAGAAAATAACTTTTTTTCTTAAGTTAGCCTCAGGGAGAAGAGGGGCCAGAAAGGAGAGGACAAAGCTGTTTTTTTTTTCTTTGTCTAGGACTATTTAATCTATCTTTCTCCATGAACATAACCTTGAAGAGCACACCGGGATGGTAAACTCAAACACAAGAGCTTGCTCAATATATGCTAAAATGGAGGCTAGTTCTAACACTCATATCAATGGAAGAAAAGTGAAGGGTCCCTCTTAGCCTGCACAACACCTTGCTTTCTCACATGTCACTTGATGTCCTTGTTTAACACGGATAATGAGGCCAGATGGGTAATGCAACTGGCCCGTCATCACAGAAACTCAGACTTGGAAAAGGATTTGCTGGGCCCTTAGGAAAAGGTCTAGGCCAGTTTTTCCCTCACCCCAGGTTGCCCAGCTGACCTTACTAAAACAGGCAATCATGCCAATGATAACTCTTTGTTATGTCTCCAGGCCTGTCCTCAATGAGCTTCTACTTTGACCCTGGTTCTGGGATTGAGAGCCTCACTGCCTCTGCTACGTGTTTTAATAGAAGCCTTTGGAATTAATGCAAGCACTCTTTGAAACTTAAGCAGAGTCCATTCCCTTCCAGACTCTTCTTTAAATATTTAACTGTGCAAAGGAGTAGCAGCCCTTCCAGAGAGAAGGACTGGTCTTTGCTAACTCACCAGCGGAGCCAGAGGGTATAAGATTACTAACCAAGTAACTTCGTGGGATAAAGTGCTCCTTCTTATCAAGGATGTGGGCTCTAACCTACCCTTCTACTATTTCTTAACTCAAGCATTTCCATTTCCTGTGATCCGTTAGATTCGAGGTTAACTGGGGCCTCCTGCAGGGTTAGTCAGCCTTATCTGATAAGGATTCTACCTGGAGCTAGAACTAGGTTAAACTTCCTGGTGGTTGTCCCCAGCTAAAGGTCCCTGATGAGGGGAAAATGCTCTTTCCCAGCACCTGAGAAAATGAAGCTAAGGTATTGTTACCTGCCAATAGAAAGAGCTTTGTCTCTTCCGGGATGGTGGCTTCAGTTTAAGAAGACAGTTTCGTACTAACGTTAACCCCAGGGCTGGCATCCCACTGACTCCACAGAACAGTGCCTCGCTGGCAAGGAGCACATGCAAATGTATTTTCTCATTTCATGCCAGAAGGTTTCACGTGAGCTTGCCAAAAGCACAGGTGCATGGGGTGTTAATTATTTTCATGGACAGAACACCTGAGGTCTATCTGTGAAATACTAAAACAGTGGGCTAACTTCTTGCAGTTACATGCCGGTTGACTGGATTTCAGTGTTAATGTGCTTTACTTTAGGACCAAACACTTAAGATTTCTCTTGATTCCATGCGTTGCTGCGCTGCTGGTACTTTCTATTTCCTGATAAGGGCTGGTCTCTGATTTCACTGGGAGAGGGAGTCAGTCAATCAGTCCACAAGCATTTATTAAGTGCTTCCTTTATATGAGGACCTGCGCTGAACACCAAGGATACCAAGAAAGCCAAGAACAGTTTCTGCCCCCAAGAAGCTCGAACTCTAATGAGGGAGACAACGTGGAAACAATTAGGTACATACAAAATATATACAGAATAAATTGGAGGTAGAATGTGTGCATCTGTGTGTGTGACAGAGAAAGAGACAGACAGACAGACAAGCAAACACATAGAGAGACACAGATATGCTTTTTGCAGAAGGGAGGATTTTGAGCTGAGTTTTGAAGGAAAGCAGGGAAGCCAAGAGGCTCCGTTGCCTAGAGCTAAGTGTCCCATCCAGAGTCACACAGCCACTAAATGTCAGAGGCAGGACTACAACCATAGTCTTCCTGATTTAGAGACCATCTCTCTCTCATTCTACTGAGCTTCCTCTCTCCTTTATTGAATTTACCTTCCCCAAAGTCCTCACCTGATACCTCTTTGAAATATAGGGACAACCCTAGGCTTTTGAAGACTATAATACTAGAGCACAAGCTCTGATGGTTTTTACAAAGCTGGAGGGGCTTTATATAAGGGCCTAGGGATGAATGGACTGTCATAAGAGGACAAGCTGAGCTGGGTTCAAAGGTGTGGCTCCAAGAAGGCTGCTTAGCAACAACAGCTCACCAACGAAAATGTTAAATGTAGTGTGACAAATGAAAAGTCTGAGGGACATAATTTCTGGGTAATTAATATTCAATTTATTAATTATGGCTGGCACATAATTAACAGATTGAGGTCAGTGGTTTTCTCTCATAAACCAAAGACACCCATTGGGGGCCCAATGGACATTCAAATACCCTTGGAGAGTGGGTGTTCCCTACAGGGGAAATCAACTCTGATTGGTTAACAATTAATGAGAGAATGAATATTATGAGAGGTGAGCTTATTCTAATGAGGGGCTGGAGGACTCTAATCAAGTCACTCTTGAGCAAAGAGACTCATCTCCACACTCAAATCATTCCACCTCCATCAATCTACGCAAAAGGATCTATCCTCCACCCAAACCACTTACACTGGGCTGAATTCACCTGGATAATGTGATCTTTACCCTTTAATCAGAACTAAGGTTTCCCAACTGGGTGAGGTACTGCCAAAGACCAAACCCAATCTCACCATCAGCCCAGTCCTTCACAGGCTGCCTTGATCTAGTAACTAAATAAAAAAATAGAAAAAGAAAAAAAACCTAGATCCTCTTGATATTAATTGCTCATTAATAATCATTTCTCTCAGCAACACAATATAGTGGATAGGGCACTGGACTGGGAATTAAGAAGACCTAGGTTCAAATCCTGTTTTGGTCACTTACTGGCTCTGTGACCTCAGGCAAGTCACTTTATCTCTCTGTACCTTTGTTTCCTCATCTGAAAATGAGAGGGTTTGATTCAATGGCCTCTATAGTCCCTTCTAGTTCTAGATTTATGATCAATAATTCAACAATTATTTAATGCCTGCTATGTAAAAAGCTCAGTGCTATGCATGTATCAAATTTATCTATATTAGATAGGATACATCCCTTATTCAGTTTCTTCATCTGTAAAATGGAGATGATACTATCTACCTCACAAGGCTGTGAGGATCCAATGAGATAATATATTTAAAGTGCTTTGAAAACCTTAAAAGACTATGAAAATGCTAGCTATCAGTAATAGTTGCAGTGGTAGTAGCAATAGTAGCAGTAGCAGTACTAATAGTATCACCACCACCACTATTATCATTTTACTTTCTAAGAAATAATGGGCAGAAGGAATAACAAGTACATAAATAACTAGAATCCAAAAGAGAGTAAGATAAATTTAAAGGACAGGCCCCTAGCAAAGTGTAGTGTTATCAGAAATCAGAGGAGGGTGGGATCACTTTCACCACGACTAGTTGGGGGAGGCTTCATGGAAGAGCTGGCTTCTGGATTTCCCTGTTTCTGGTGAGGACACAACAATTTTCCCAGGAGCCCAGGTTCATGACCTTGGAATAATCCTAAACTCTTCCCTCTCCCTCATCCCTCACATCCAATTAGTCTCTAGCTACCACCCTACTTCCATCTCTCTTTCTTTGCTTCCTAATTGTTTTTCTTGTTTCCAGACTTTCACCTCTCCAATCTACCCTCCATACAGCTGCCCATTTTTTTTTTGGTCAATTAGTCAAGCCTGACTCCTTGTGACTTCCATATGGGGTTTTCTTGGCAAAGATACTGAAGTGGCAAAGATACTAGCTGCCCAGATGCCCAAATAGAACATAACAAAAATTGTGAACCAGATTTCAGAGAGAAATGCCAGAGTGAGGAGTCTGGAGTTTATTCTGGAAACAATAGGGAGCCACCAAAAGGTTTTGAGCAGGGGTATCAAATACTCTTGTTTTTTTAATGATGTAACTTTTTAATTGTGAATTTAACAATCATCGACAAGAACAAACATTTCAATATGCCACAAAGAACAAAAAAAAGAGATGAGTATATATACATACATAAATATCAGATATCAGATTCTTTTAAGAAATATTTGATGCAAATATCTTTCTCGATCAACTGCTACCAATCTTCTCCTAGCTGCATTGATTTTATTCATGCAGAAGCCTTTCAACTTCATATAATCAAAATCATCTATTTTATCCTTTGTGACCTCCTCTATCCCTTGTTTAGTTAAGAATTCTTCCCCTCACCTTAGCTGCCAAAGATACCTAATCCTTTTCTAGGTTTTCCCCTTATAGTGTCTGTTATCTTTGATATTCAGATTCCCCTGAAGTATCTATTCATCTGCTTATCTATCTACTGTATATAAGGATATTAATTCCAAAGATGTAGTAAGAGCAGAAGTATAAACATTTTCCCAGAACACTTCTGGGTTTACTCTTTCCTTCTTCTCTAGGGAGAGTGGTCTCAGACTTAGCACAATGTCTACATAGCTTTGGTCACACTAAATTCAGATCCAAATGCAGCCTCACTGCCAGATGAATTCTCTTCTCAGCTAATGCTGGGCTGGATCTCAAAAATCAATTGCTAGAGGCATTAATGCTGAGCTGAATGCAAATCACAGTAAGGACTCAACTCCTTGGAAAACTGGATACCTGGAAAACCAGATGCCCAAATGGATCACTCTCTTGACCTTTTCGAAACTCAATAGGTCTTGGCTCCTAACTCCCTTCACCTAAAACAAAAGAAGAAATTCTAAAGCAAAGGACCAAGGCCCATATTCACAGAGCCAAGTGTCAGCCTTGGAGAAAAGGAACCCAACGTCCCATCCCTCAGAGCATTTTCTGTCACAGAAGCCCTCATTGAAGGGGTCAAGCAGAGAAGGAATGTCCAATTAAGAGAAATCCAAGTATCTATTTTTTTTAAGCAGACTTCACTTCATATCCAGTCATTTTATACTGATCAAAATCTTCAAGAGCAATGCAATCTGGATGTGTGACACATTGAAGAAGTATTGAGTCACCCTGCTCAGGGCGGCTTTGTCAACCACTATACACATAATAAAAGAAATTGGAGTGGAGGGTGATGCCTTCTGGGGTGTCTGTCCACTGGTTTTCTTTGTTAAACTTCTCCCTCCCATTCGTATGAGTCCAAAAAAAGAATCTTAGGGTTGAGGAAAATTTCAGGGGATGTGAATGGCCTCAAACCAAGAGATAACTTCACAGTTTGTTAAAAGAGAAGCAACTTGAAACAATTCCAAAGGCCTATAATTAGAAATTAAGTGATAATTATAAGGCCTTTCTAACCCTGAGTCTCAAAGGGACTTGGGACAGGGACCTTGCCCCTAGTGAGTAGGAAAGGGGGGGTTCCAAGATAGGCTTGGTACCCACGGGGACAGCTTGGCTGGTTGTTCTGTCTATCCAAAGAGCTAGGGCCCTGGGGGCAGAAACTCTCCTTCTGGAAAGGAAAAAAGTACTATGCACAGCCCAGGCTCCAAGAACTGACAGACTCTCCTTACAGAGAGAAATGCAGCCCAAGTTTTTCCCTAATCGGATCCTGGCTATGTGAAAAGCTTTCCCAAAAGAGCTAAAGCTTCAGCCTTAGGGATATAAGCTAAAAGAGAAATGGCAAAGTTCTTTCATCCTTTTATGGGGAAGAAGGAACACTTCCACTAAAGACTGTAGCTGATGTCAAAAATGCCACAACCTCATACCCCATGGAGCCACATCTGGCAGTGACTGGCAGTGGCCACAGAACCAACTGGTCACTGTCTGGAAGTGGACATGTAAAGCTAGCAAGAAGTGTCGTTGTTGTGACTTGGCCTAGCTCACTCAGGTCGTAAATAACAACGGAGGAATTTGAACCCCAGTCCACTGACATAAAATCCATCATTTTTTCTATAATTCCATGTGACTTCTCACTGTCTTCCCTCCTATATATTTTCCTTTACAAAATGTATTGATTTATTCTTACATTACCTTGATTTCTGAATATATCCCTTGCCTCATTCCCTACCTAGCAAGCCATTCCTTATAACAGAGAATATAAAAAAAAAAGAGAAAAAAGGCAGTTCAGCAAAAGTAATCAACACATTCACTAAGTTTGGCAGTCCTTCACATACACAGTCTCCTTTCAGTATAATACAGGCCAAGAGTGGGGAACCTATGTCATCAAGGCCACATGTGGCCCTCTAGGTCCTCAAGGATGGAGAACTCAAGTCAAAGGACTGAATTCAAGTTTTACAAAACAAGTCCTTTTATTAAGGGGATTTGTTCTGCGAAGTTTGGATTCAGTCAAAGGGCTGCACTTCAGGACCTAGAGGGCCACATGTGGCCTTGAGGATGCAGGTGTGGGCAGTCAAAAGCCAATAAGCATTTATTAAGTACTTACTATATGACAGTCACAATGCAAAGTGCTGGGGATTCAGATATAGATTATTCTTGCTATGTGGACGATTCAGCAGACCTCTACACGAAGCTATGTTTACATAATACAAATTTGTCCCTTAGCCTATATAACAAAGGCAGATGGGGCCATCTAGTCATCCTGATCTATATCTGGCCACTGGACCCAGATGGCTCTGGAGGAGAAAGTGAGGCTGGTGACCTTGCACAGCCCCACCTCACTTAAATCCGATTCACTTGTAAGTCGTGGCATCATCTTCCTGATGTCATGGTCTTCTTCAAGAACAAAAGACAGGGGGTAGCTAGGTGGCACAGTGGATTCAGGAGGACCGGAGTTCAAATCTGGCCTCAGATACATAACACTTACTAGCTGTGTGTCCCTGGGCAAGTCACTTAACCCCATTGCCTAGGCAAAAAAAAAAAAAAGAACAAAGACACATCCTTTGTGCAAGTCACAAAATATACTAAAATGCAGACGTATTAAATACTATGCTGTGATTAATAAACAGGATTGTGAAATGGAAAGTAAAATGAATGATAGAGTGTAGGTGTGCACTATGTTGCCCCTTTCCTGCCCACTGTACCTAGCCTTTATCACTAGTAGTTGACTGTGCAATTTATTTTTATGAAGCTCTCTAGATATGTTTGGACAGTGGCTCTTTTCCCCCCTCATATCTGATGATAGCAAGCAATATTATCCTCAACGAATCTTTAAACTCTCAAAAATCTTGAAGTATTTGGTTCCATCTTTTTGACACAAGAAAAAAAATGCCTCAGATGATGAAATTCTTCTTCTAGCTGTTCATTGTGAACCTTTGTGGTTTGACTCCAGTTGTAAAGCTTCCCTTTCTTCTTCTGCAATCTTTGCAGGAGCTGCTCAATCAAATCCTCATTTGACAGTTATCCTTGAGACTCAATCAACTCCTCCACGTCCTACACATTCACTTCTAGCTCCCATTATTGTGCTAATTTTATAATCTTATTTCTCACTTCTTCCAATGTTTCATCTTTGCCAAATCCAGGAAAACTGGGAATGAAATGCAGAGACACTTTTTTCCAAACTCTCTTCATACATGTTTCTCTTACATCTTCCCATGCCTTAGCAATATTTTGGATTGCATGGTAAATATTAAGGGACTTCCAGAAATCTCTCCATGTTGAGGGGATGCCCATCAATTGGGGAATGGCTGAACAAGTTGTGATATGTGAATGTAATAGAATACTGATGAGGTATAGAGGTCTAGGGGTGCTGGAAACCCAAAATCACAACACTTGGGTCTTGTCTTAAAGAATTCAACCCAAGCTTTCTTTCAGCCAAAGACAAGGTTTATCAAAGATCTACTATATTAGCCAGAATCTTAAGGAATCTGAGCACCTGTGAGCTATTGGCTAGATTGTAAAAACCTGAGCAGAGGTTAGATTATAAGAATCTGAGCATCTTAATGGAGACAAGACGGACCTCATATACAGAAAGACTATGGAAGGGATCTAGGAGTGGCCAAGTAGTCTATGAGGTAATAGAACTCCAGGGACCTGAACCATGTGGCCAAGGGAGAATGGAACCTAGACAGGATTGAGGGTGGAAAGTGGCCTGGGGTCATAGGGAGGTAAGACAATGGAGGGCTAGGTTAGGTCAAGGGTAACAGAGAACTGGGAGATTGGGCAGTAGCCACAGTGAAAGGCCAATTGATGGAATTATGGCCTAAGGGGAATGCCAGAGACCTCCTTGATCAAGTGGGAGACTTCAAGGAGAATCCCTTAGACAAATGGGACCCAAATTCTTTTTGGGGCAAGGGGCAAAGGTCTTGGCTTAGGCCCATACCCCATCAATACTTTTATCTCATAAGAAATGGTGAGTGGTTAATCTAAGACAATTCCAAAAGACTCATGATGGAAAATGCTATCCACATCCAGAGAAAGAAGTATGGAGTCTGAATCAAAATTGAAGCATACTATTTTCTCTTTTTTTTGTTGTTTTTTTTCTTTCTTGTGGTTTTCTCCTTTTATTCTGATTCTTCTTTCACATAACTAATGTGGAAATATGTTTAATATGATTGTACATGTAGAGCCTATATCGGATTGCATGCCATCTTTGGGAGGGGAAGGGGGTGGAGATTTTTAGAACTCAAAATCTTATAAAAATGAATGTTGAAAACTAAAAATTAATTAATTCTTTTTTTAAAAAAAGAAATCTCTCCACATCAAGTCCTTATCTGCATTCAAAGCTACAATTACCTGGGCAAATATAGTGCATAATTTAAATAATAAGCCTTGAAATTCGCAATCACTTTCTGATCCATAGGTTGTAATAATGAGGTAGTGTTAGGTGGAAGGTAGACCACTTTTACATTTTCATCAAAATCATCCAGATGGGGAGGGTGACGATGAGGTTCTTGTGTTGGGGCCCCAGCCCTAAGATCATGTCTCTTGAAGCAGCCCAGTTTCCTGTGAGAAAATCCTTCCCTGTTGCAGGCTTGACCCTGTAATTTCTTTGCTATCAGAACAGGAGCAGGGATGCTGGCCCAAGGACTGTCTGGTAATTGTCAAAGAACCAGGTCTCTGGCCTCTCTTTGTGTAAACATAACTCTCCCCAATGTCTCATATCAAGAGAGATACCTCTATTTGACTACCTAAATTTTCCCATCCTTAGACCCCTTGTGCCTTCTTTCAAGGCACCTGGACCCTTTGCATATTCCTCTGAAGTCCCTAGATTACCTAATTAACATTCTTGACATTCTTTTCCCAGTCCCTTTTCCACATAAGCCCTAGCACCATCCTCACTAGTTTGCAAGTTCCCTAAAGAACTTCACCTGCTTCTATTGGCATCACAATAAACTTTGCCACTTGATTAGAAGACAGTTTGAGCGCATTAATTCATTCCAGCCAATGCCACCCTGTATCCTGATATTGTAGGGGTCCCAGCACCCCTAAACTGAGTCAGCATCTCTAAAGCCCAAGACCTAGGGCATTATCCAAAATAGAATCTTGAAAGGAATGCCATTACCATCACAAAACTTTTAGACTTTCAGGAATGAAGCAGTGCATAAACCATGTTCAAAGATGATAAGGGTTTTCCATGCCTTAGGGCTGGCAAAATAATGCACAGGTAGCATAGCCTAGCAGATTCCTTTCAGTGCTCTGGGATTTTCTGAGTGGTGCACAAGAACAGGTTTTAATTTCCAAGCCCCACATACATTCCCTCCAAGCAGAAGAGTAACTCTATTTTTCAAAGCTTTGTGCCCCAGCCTAGTTTTTTCCTCCACTGAGATGTAGGTTTGAAATGGCGTTCTTTGATAAAATAAGCCTGTTTCATCTACATTAAAGATTTACTCCAGCAAGTAGGGACCTTCATCTATTGCATTTTGCAGGAATTCTAGGAACTTCTTTGCTGCTACTAGCAGCCTGTCCTGACACTTGCACATTATGAAATCCTGCACGATTTCTAAACCATGCAAACCAACCACTGTTTGCTGTAAATACCTGTGTTCCTTCAGGGTATTTTACCTTTAAATCTTCAAAGAGTCTTTGAGGCATAGCATGAATTGTCATCAAGCTTAAAGGAATATTCTTCTGAGTCTGGCATTCTATCTACATAGTTAATAGTTTCTCCATCTCTAGTACAGTACCTTTTCTTTGTTTCAATAGATAATGTACTTCATGCAGGAACTGCTCTTTGCATGGTCCTTTATCTGAGCAGCAAAGCTCACTATGGTGTTCACAGTCTACGTCACAAGGCTAAGTTCACATGCTATCAATAACATTTGTTGTCCTTCGTATTGTATTATTTTCATTTGCATTTCCAAGTCTATTAGCTTATTCTTATGAGATGGTTCACTTTCCCCCTCAAGAATACATTTGCCACTGGCCATGTTGAAACTATAAGAATTGGGGCAGCTAGGTTGCACAGTGGATAGAGCACCAGCCCTGAAGTCAGGAAGACCCGCGTTCAAATGCAGCCTCAGACCAAACACTTGATACTTACTAGCTGTGTGACCCTGGGCAAGTCACTTAACCCCAATTTCCTGGAAAAAAAAAAAGAAAGAAAGAAAGAAAATGTAAGGATCACTATCGAACACAGAGAGAAACACATTAGCACTCACTGTCTGTAGACATGGGGAACTAACCTAGAGATATTTCTCAGTCCCCCCATCACCATTTATACTGCCTCATCATACTGAGTCTTATCATACAGTCTGCTTTGCAAAAGGAATGTTCGCAATTTTTTTGGAATGTGGATTTCTGTGAGAATTTTTCAGTAAAGTCGAGTTTGCATAAAGTGAATTTACTACAGCAAGAACTATCTGAAGCAAGAAGAACCATAGTCCTTACCCTCAAGGAGCTTGCATTCTAATGGGGAAGATAACCCATAAAAGGAAGCTGAAAAATAAAGGGGGGAGGAAGTACCTGGATTGGGAAGAGGTGGAGGGATTGTAGAAAAAATAAGTCCAGAGCATTTGAAGCAGGCCCTAGAGTAGAGTGGAGTGAGCATAGAGAGCCTGGGGGTCCTTCCTTAAAGTTGGTGTTCCAAGAAGAAACTTTTGACCCATCAAAGGAAGGGGCTGAGGAATATTCCAAGATGAGAAGGCTGCTGGGAATAGTGGAAAAAGAAGTCTGGAGAGTCAGGAGCAGGACTCAGAGTGGAGTCTTAAGGATCTCTTTCAAATCATTTTCATCATGGGGGGGGAGGTCTCTAACTCAGTTATTTTAGATAAAATCCACAAGCATTTGCTAAATATTTACTGTGTACCAGGAATTTCAGGATTATTCGATGCAATTCAAACCCCATTTCATTTAATTCAAAAAAAATTTTTTAAGCATTATAAATCAAATGTTTATGGAATATATTTAATATTAAATTTTATTTAAAATAATAAGTGACATTTACATATAGCCTTAAGGTTTGCAAAATACTTTGTAGATACTATTTCATTTGGTATCATACAACAACCTAATGAGGTAAGTAACAAAGTATTATTATCTCTGTTTTACATAGTGGGCAACCAAGACTCAAAGAGATTGATTGAATTGTCCATCCTGGCACAGCTAGTGAGTTCTGGAGGCAAGATTTACAACCAACTACCATTTTTACTGCATAATCGTGGCATATTTTATGCCAAATTTTCTGCAAAAAAGTGGGGTGTGACCATTATGTGAAGCTTTTTTGGAAAAAAAAAGTTGTGCCAGTATTACTTTAAAATCATTTATTACTAAATTGTCTTTGATGCAAGATTAGGATGCATGGAATTCTTATAAATATATGTTAAAATTGAATACTGGCAATGTGTGTGCACTGAGTGTTCTAAGCTCTTGGCTTGCAATGTGCCAGAGATAAATGCATATCCATATGCCACTGGTGAATACATTGCTGCTCTGTTTACCTTTTAAGCACCGTGAAGAAAGAATTATACCATGTGATGATTATGCAACAAAAGGTTATAAACCAATTCTTGGACTGAAAAAAACAGGGTGTAACAATTATGTGGTAGGAACGATTATGTAGTAAAATATGGTATTCTCAGAGTCCCCCACTCTTTCTGTTGCTGAAGTGTTTTGAGCCGACTGAGCCATCACAAACTAAATTGGAATCCCGCTGCAACCCCAGCCCCCACTTATTTCACAGGAAACTGTAAAAAGCTTATGAAATAAACATTATACTCGGCTTTGGTATATCAAAACTGGAAAATAGACTGGGGGGAAATCCTGGCTCAGTAGGGTATTTATTTCATCTCAAACTACTTTTTCAAGTTCTTCCTTCATCATTAAATATTAATTTCCTAAGAAACCAGAGTGTTTGTTGACTGAACTATAACTATAGCAATACAGGTGCTAAAGGCTGTCTTTGATTCTCCAGAATGCTCCAGGGCTTTTCCTCCACCACCATCTCACTAAATATCTTCTCTCCTTTATAAGACTTGTTATTTTCCTAGAAAAATGAAATACACACCTTGTGGTCAGTTTAATAGCCCAGCACAGACCTGTAAGCTAGATTCTCAGGGGAGGTTAGCAGTAGGTGCAGAGAGGAAATGAGAGGTATTTATCACCCCAGCCCTCTTTCAGCTCAAACAGGGCACCCCATTACCTTTATTAGCCTGACAGTCTATTTTTAAGTTTTTGTTCCATTAGTGAGAGCGATGGGAGTGAAAATCTTGTTCTTCAACATTAGTGTCTGTATTGCCTACATTTAAAATCTTAGAGACCTCACTGTATGTCTTCTTGTGGCAGGCCTCACAGGCTACATTTTACAGAGAGGAAAACAAGGATGTAAAACGACTTCTCCAAAGTCACATAGAGAGTTTCAGAGGCCTGTAAGGCACATTTTGATCCCAGAGCCCTCATTCTTTCCTTTCTATTTTATTTCTGCTACTCTCTATTAGCAATACTGATTCACATATATATGAATACGTATTATACAGTGTATGTTGCACATATTATTATATATATTATGCATATAATATAGGGTATTTCAAAAGTCTTGGTGCAGTTTGAAGCTATTAAGCTACTAAAGCTTAAACCTGCACTCCTCATGATGCTGGGGGCTTCTGCTGCACCGAATCTCTGATTAAGGTATGGCAGAGTGGAAAGTGCTCTGACCCTGGACTCAGAAGGCCCCAGTTCAGTGGTATGACCTTGGGCAAGTCACTTCTCCCTGGGCCTCAGTCTCCTCATCTTTCAAATGAGGGGTTTAGTTTAGATGATTTCTAGGATCCTTTCTATTTCTACCATTTATGATCCTATTACCATAACTTTAAACCCAGGACCTAGAGACTGTGCCTGATTTGGGGTTTCAAAATCAACTCTCTACTATTCACAAATCACCTATAGCTATGGAAGACACACAGTGATTTAGGAAGGAAGACAGAATGTTTCTACTATGAGTGAATAAATAGCTCCTTATTGAGGGCTTAGTATATGCCAAGCACTGTGCTATAGACTGGGCAGACAAGCACAAAACTGAATATGGCCC
Source organism: Phascolarctos cinereus (assembly GCF_003287225.1). NCBI lineage: Eukaryota > Metazoa > Chordata > Mammalia > Diprotodontia > Phascolarctidae > Phascolarctos > Phascolarctos cinereus. Next base: position 380,917,117 of record NW_027555625.1, read on the forward strand.
TTCCCCTCAGAGAGCTATATTCTTACTTTCGTGGCTGTTCATCAGTTGTTTCAGTCATGTCTGATTCTTCATGATGCCATTTGGAGTTTTCTTGGCAAAGATACTGGAATGGTTTGCCATTTCCTTCTCCGGCTCATTTTACATATGAGGAAACTGAGGCAAATGGGGTTATGTGACTTGCCCAGGGTCATACAGTTAATAAGTTTCTGAGGCCAGATTTGAACTCAGGAAGATGAGTCTTCCTGACTCCAGGCCCTACACTCTATCCATTGCTTTACCTAGCTGCCTATGGGCCAGTAGCTGGCTAGTATATTCTAACAGAACGGGACAATGCATACAGGGGAGTGGTGTCTGGGGGGGGCATATTTTGGTTTGGAAAGTTATAAGGATGATGAATGGAGCTGTGAAGGAGTGGATTGACCCACTCTTTTTAGGAACAATGACACAGCTGATTTGATTATGGTTCCAGAACTGGGGTTCAGAGTACGGGGGTTGGTGAGACTGAAAACAACATTATGTGACAGCTGGTAGGGAGAGAGCCAGGTAGTGAAGTGAGTCATAGCAGGCTGGAACTGGGGCCAGATGCAACAGAGGCAACTGCCTATCAGGACAGCAGAGCCCTGAGGAGGAAAGTCCAGGGCCAAAAGGGTTAAGTCCTCAAGATTAAGGTAAAAGTTATTTTTAATTCCCTGAGCACCTGACAGCTGACATGCTATCCTGCCTGACTTTTTGGGCTTGCCTCCATGGCTTTCCTCTTTTGGGCTTTGCCTTCTCCCCTAACTGCTCTGCCTAAAGGAATGTAAATTTCAATGGCCAAAACCTAGCAAGGTATCCTAGGGTTTACTGGCTGCATTTCTTTCTTAAAGACCACACAACACCTTAAACCCAGTTCACTCTGGCTCTCATTGATTGGCCAACAATAGGTCCCAGCCCAAGCATGGCTTAGTGGTCATTGTTTGGCTCCAAGCCCAGAAGGCTCAGAGTGAATGTAAATAGTAATTGTTTCTGTTTTGGCCAGAAACCCTGAGGGTCTTCTCCTCCCAGAATGATTATTTTTTTAATTAGGTAAAAGTGGTCATTCCTTGGCTCATTTCTTACCTAGTCTTAATCCCTGACTGGGCAATGCCTCAACTAAACTGAGACCTGGGAAAAATCTTAACTTAAAAAGGCCAAGGTCTCCCAAGCATCCAGGGCCATCTCCAGTTGTCCTGATCTACATATTGCCACCGGACCCACGTGGCTCCAGAGGAGAAAGTGAGGCTGGTGACCTTGCACAGCCTTCCTTCACTTAAATTCAGTTCAGTCCCAAGTCATGGCATCATATTCCTGATATCACAGTCTTCTTCTGGAACAAAGGATAAACAACAGTCACACAGAATGGGAGCATCTAGGTGGTGCTGTTGTACCGAGAAATCAGCCAGCGAGACGCAGACGTAATTTAAAATGTGGATTTATTAGCCCGCGGCTGCAAGGGGTACCTACCCAAATCGAGCAGCCCAAATCAGGGGCAGAGCTTGAGTTTATAAACGCAGAGGCCACCGAGGAACCGGTCAGGGGTTGCGTAAGCGGGAAGTTACAGAAGCCAAAGGAGCCATTGGTTAATCCTGCCTTTGGGACCATATAAGGATCATGGAATGGATTGGGGCGGGCATCTTTCTTGGCGGGTTTTCTAAGGCAGGAACTTCTAAGGCGGGAACTCCTGAGGCAGGAACTCCTGAGGCAGGAACACCTGAGGCGGGAACTCCACAGTGTACTGAGAGCCAGGCCTGGAGTCAGGAAAACTCAGCTTCCTGAATTCAGATCCGGCCTCAGACACTTACTAGCTGTGTGATACTGGGCGAGTCACAACCCTATTTGCCTCTGTTTTCTCATCTGTAAAATGAGTTGGAGAAGAAAATGGCAAACTATTCTAGTATCTTTGCCAAGAAACCTTCAAATGGGGTTATGAAGAGTCAGGCATGACTGAAAAATGACTGAACTAACACAGAAAGGGGTAGAGGACGAGAATGTTTCCTCTACTGGTACAATTGCATCTGAGGTCAAACAATCCTCTGTATCCTACTGCTAGCATTGTCCTCCATAGCATTGTTCTTCACCCCTATAATACAATAGCTTCTTCCTCTGGTAAAAAAAAAAATCTAATTATAACTCTACCAGAGTGAAGTGGCCACAGAATTAGTGTGACTGTTACAGTGAAGTTTATCTTCTACACTGGTGCTTCTTTGTTTTGTACCAGCCCCTGCCGCCATCATTTCAAGGACTACCCTGGATAATCCACCACACTACGTCTGTACTCCCAGGGTTGGGGAACCTGTGGCCTTGAGGCCACACATGGCCCTCTAGGTCCTCAAAGCGCTACCCTCTGACTGAATCCAAGCTTCACAGAACAAAGCCCCTTAATAAAAGGATTTGTTCTGTAAAACTTGAACTCAGTCAAAGAGCCGCACCCAAGGACTTAGAAGGCCACAGGTTCCACCCCACTGCAAGACCTACGCCTGATATTCAGCACTGTGGTATCGTGGAAATAGCATTTGTAGTTTGAAGACCTATGCTCTTCCACTCACTGTGTGATCTTGGGAAATTAATCTCTCTGAGCCTCAGTTTTCTTCACCTGCTAAATGAGGAAATTAATATACTACCTACAAGGTTGTTTTCAGGACCAAATGAGATAACATTATATAAAACTTTTTATAATCCTGGAGTGTTACATAATTGTTAGCTATTATAATAACCTAGGTCTTAGTGGTGCCAGGTCTTATAATAACCTAGGTCTTCTACGGTCCCAGCTCATAAAAAAAAAAATCCAGCTTTTTGAAGAAAAACCTAGAAGGCTGCAGGCAGGAAACATGTCATGGCCTGGTTTTCCCTCTTCTACCTCATTCATCAACTTTACCCAATGCCTCCTTTCCACTCCATTGCAATTTCCCACTTCCCACCCACCTCCCCTTTCCCTTCCAAGAGCCCAGATCATGTTTCCAAGATTAGAAGTCTACATCCTCCTTTGGTCTTCAGTGCAAATCAATACCCACCCAGGAAAACAGATTCCTTTCTCTCTCCCTCCCTTTGCCATGTTTCTAAGCAGCCCAAGGCATTTGGATGCAGGGAGGCTGTTACCAGAGGCATCTGTGCTATTCACAAACACTGATGATAAATTAGCCCAGGAAGCTTGCATGCAGCAAATGTCCAGCTGCATGAGATGTATTTAGGAGGAAGGCTGATGCTGAAGAGGAGGCGAAAATAAATCATTAATGGATTTGCATGTGATGGGAAGAGCTCAGAAACCAAGTGGCTCCATTAGTTTGTGTTTCTTGTCTGGAAATGTGATGTTCAAGACTTGCTAAACAAGACAAGTGAGCCTTTTATGGAGTAAACTGTAACAACGTCTGGGGATGGCTTTCTGCGCTATAAAGCCTAGATGGATACCCTGTGCAGTACTAAAAAACAGATTGCTTGGTTCTCTCACATTCGTCCCTGGCTTGAATACTAGTGACACCCAGCCGGCAATCTCTCCTACTTCATCCATCCTCTGGCTCAATGGCTCCCACATTTTATTGGTTTTATTGGTCAGGTGTATGCCTGATGTACTTTTATGAGAGGCAATGTGGTATGGTAGAACAAGTTCCACTTTTGCATTTAGAGGACCTTTCTCTGTCACTTACTGAGAAACCACGAGCGCATCAAAACTTCTCCAAGTTTTCATTTACTCCCTTCAAAAATGAGGCTACATGAAATAGTGAACAGAGGGCTAGCCTCAGAGTGAGAAGTCCTACGTTCAAGTCCCATCTCTGACATTTAGCTAGCTGTGTGACTCTGAGACTCAGTTTCCTTATCTATGAAATAATGGGGTTGGACTAGATGACCTTAAGGGTCTCCTCCAGCTCTAGATCAATGGTCCTACTTCTGACACATACTGGCTACGGAACCTCCCAAAGTCACTGGCATCCCAGGGAACTCTCTAAGACAGTAAGGTACAGAGCAGTCACCAATCTCCGTTTGGAGCAGTAGCTTCCCCATCAAGAGCTCCTGACAACAATGAAATCACAGGTCTGGCCTTTAATCCCCTACCCACTCACAAACCTTCTAAAAACATACTTGTCCTATAAGACTTAGCCCTCACAAGTTCTCATCCCTAGCACAATAAATGCTTATTGTATTAGATTGGAATTAGATACTTTAGCCATTATATAATCCAACAGCCTCATGTTATGTAGAGAAAATGAAACTGAGACCTCAGGAGGACTTTACCAAAGTCACATCATCGGTATTATTATAATAACTCTCATTTTTATGGTACTTAAAAGTTTACCAAGTCCTTTCCTCAAAACATATCCAAAAGGTATGAGGCACAAATATTATTATTCGCATTTTGTGTATGAGAGAACAGAGAGGTCAGATGACAGGTCTATGACATCCTAACTGGTAAGTATGATAAGTGTTAAAATAGGATCTCAAACCCCATTCTCTAGACCGGATGTCAAACACATTTTGTGTGGTAGTAGAGTGATATGACTTGGGAAAGTGATTTGGAAATTGTAAAAGGCTGTGTGAATGTAGGCTATTAGTATTATCATGCACCTGGATTGACCATGGCTATCAAACATCTTTCTATTTTGTACCAAGGTTTGATATGCCCTATGCTTCCTAGCCATTACTGATTTATCACCCTTAAAGGGGGTTGGGGAGAGGGCATAGCTAGGTGGCACAGTGGCTAGAGTGCTGGGCCTAAAGTGAGGAAAATTTATCTTCCAGAGTTCAGATCTGGCCTCAGACACTCACTAGCTATGTGAACCTGGGCAAGTCACTTAACCCTGTTTGCCTCAGTTTCCTCATCTGTAAAATGAGCTGGAGAAGGAAATGGCAAATGACTCCAGTATCTCTGCCAAGAAAACCCCAAATAGGGGTCAAAAGGGGTCAGACATGACTAAAAACACGACTAAACAACAACTTATCTAAAGGGAAAGAATGCTGAGATCAAAACAAAACAGAATGAAACAAAAACACTAGACTATGAGTTGCAAGGCCTGAGTTTGCTCTACGCTCGGATGGCGGTAGCTTTATGAGACTGGGCACATGATAGCATCTCTCTGAATTGAAGTTTCCTGCAGGAGACAGGGTGGTCCAGAAGAATGAGCATTAGATTAGGCCGCTAGAGGAACTGGCTTCAAGTCCCAGCTCTGCCAAATGCTGGCTGTGTGAGCTCAGGCTTCCATTTCCTTATCTGTGAAGTGAGGAAGCTGGAGCAGATGACCTGCGAGTTTCCTTCCAGCTCTAAGTGTATGATTCTATGAAAATGAGTCTGATGCTGCCTTCCCTTCCATTCTTGCAGAGTCGTTATAGGAAAACAATTAAAATAAATTATAAGAGTGCTTTGAAGACTATAAAGTGCTCTAGAAGATATTTAAACTGTAACATCTATGGGCACCTTCTTGTCCTTTAGAATAGCCATTCCCTCAAAGACAACGCCCTAGTAGGCATTAGTAAGATCAGTGGATTGCCACTGATTTTTCTTCTGTGCCTTGACTGAATTGTGATCTCACTGGTGCAGGTGCTCCCATCCACGCCTTCTCATCCTGCGTGTCTCTTGCCGCGTCCTCCCATAAATATGCCACGAGGGGGTCCATCCCTCACATTGAAGGCCACACTCTCATTCTCTTGACAATATATGAACACCAGCAGAGCACACAGACTATCCGTCATCTATCCCTCACCCTCACTACATTACTGGCCCATCTTTTTTTCTTCTCCCAATCACACATTTCTTTGATGACATCCCTTCTGCCGCTTCTTCCCAATTCCTCATTTATAATGTGGTGCAGCCAGGAAATAAAAATCATCCATCAGAGAAGCATTTCTGGTATATTATTTTGCATACAATATAAAGCGAGACCCTGTTTGGATATTGACCTTAAAACAAGGTAGGGTACCATGTCTTCAAAGATCTTAAAGCTACCCCACAATGGGAAGGTGACAGCAATGAGGCAAATCTACAAGGTGATTTGAACAAGATAACACTTAGGGCTGGCAGTTCTGTGTATGTGGATTGATTGTGTACACCATGGCTGGTTGGAGTGTTTCTGACTCTAGAGCTGAACTGATGCTTTCACAAGAATGTGAAATTGCTGCCCAAACATGTCATTTTGCCCTTGCATCTTCATACCAAATGCTTTGTTTCTGTTTAAAACGGAAGCAAGCAGAAAAGTACTGCCCATCTCCTTTATTATGCGAAATAGATACAACTGGCATTTTGTCATGTGGTGGGTTTTCAGTGACAGTTTTTTTCCTTTTCTTTTATGTTTTGTTTTTTGCCAGATCCTTTCCTAAAGATGTACTCCTCTCTGAAGTGCCCAGTTCTGTGTGAGTGTATGGAGAAAAAGTGTCTCCCTACTGTGCCTGATATATGATGAATCTGTGGAGCCGAGACAGTCAGAGTGATGCGCTCTGTTCTACAGATTTTGATTCTTGGGAGGGAAACATCCATTATGTATATTGCTTCCTACAGATGGATTTAGCAAGAGTTAAGGGAAGGAGGGCTTTCCCCCCAAGTTTTTGATGATGATAAAATCTCAAGTACGTGCCTCTGATGTGTTATCTTGATTTTAAGAGGGCAAATGTTCAAGCTTTCAAAAACAAATCGAAGGGATTCTGGGAAATTGGTAGTCCAGACAGGGATAAGTGTGATTTGGCTTCTGGTTTTGCCCATCATCTAAGGAGCAGAAGATGCTCCTATATTACACACCCTAAGGGTTTTTTTGGCTTTTCAGAAACTTGTATGTTTATGCCCTGCAGGAATCTGAGAATGTAACAGAGATCAAAGATGAGGCAGAGGAGAATAATAGCTCACAATCACCTAGCTCCTAGCTCTTTAAGGTCTACAAAGCCCTTTCTGGAAAACAGCCCTATGCAGGAGATAGAGGGACTTTCATGATGCTCACAAAATCATGATTATCCTCCCAGCTTTCTAGATGAGGGAGCTGAAACTCACAGAGCAAAAACATCTTGCCCCAAATCTTACATCTAGTTACATGCCTAAGGGCAGGATTCAAAGCCTGGTCTCTTGACTCCAAGGCAGGGGTTCTTTCCACTACACCACTGTAGAACAAACCTAATTTCACTGGAAAGGAGCTCCTCACATACTTCAGAAGCTGTTTCCTGCCTATGGGCACATGATTTCACTTCCTCCATCCTCAGTTTCCTCATCTGTCAAGTAGGGATAATAATATCTACTGTATACACGTCTCAAAAATTTACAATAAAAGAGAAAATAACAGTGAAAGCACTGTAAGTATTCGAATTTGAGTTTTCCCTGAGGGCAGCTGAGTGGTACAGTGTATAAAGTGCCAGGCCCAAAGTCAGGAAGACTCATCTTCCTGAGTTCAAATCTGGCCTCAGACACTCACTAGCTGTGTGACCCTGGGCAAGTCACTTCACCCTATTTTCCTCACCTTCCTCCTCTGCAAAATGAGCTGGAGAAGGAAATGGCAAAACGCTCCAGTATCTTTGCCAAGAAAACCCCAAATGAGGTTAAAATAAAAAAAATGAGAATAATAATAGCACCACCTCCCAGGGTTGTTGTGAGGATCAAATGAGATATTTGTCAAGGGCTTAGCACAGTGCCTGGCACATGGTAGATGCTATATGAATGTTAACTATTGTAATTATAACTATTATTATTAAATGAGATGATAATTGTAAAGCACTTAGCACATTATCTAGAATGTAATGCTATATAAATGCTACCTATGATTATTAATATTCCCTGTAAGGGAAATAAGAGCTTTGCTTCAATACTTCTGGCAGAGAGTACCTGCTTGTTTGTCTCTTTTACAGTATTTCTAGTGTCGTCTCGAGACTTTCTGAAGCTTCACGACAATTTGCTTGGCCAGGCACCAGTTATCTGAGGACAGGATGACAACTGAAGGGGTGAATGAAAAGGGGTACAGATGATTATCCTTACTCTCAGAACAGCTCACTGGGTAATATTGATCATGTGGGGGAGGAAGCATCCTATATGCACCATAAAGATATGAAAAGGTAAAAAATAAAGTGTATTCACCCTAACCCAGTTATGAGTAAAAGGCTGGGGGCCTTCTTTTGAGAGAGATGAGCCTGAATTCTTATAGCTTTCTGGAAAGCTCCTTTGGTGTAAAGACCCAGGATTAACCTGAGCCTGGCCCAAATGGTCTCATTCTAACCTGCAGTACTATTCACCCAAAGGAGCTAGGAAGCAAAGAGCAGAGATGTAGAAAGGTGAATGAAGCAGGCGAGCCAGCATGGAACTTCAACACGGGATATCTATGGCACATATAGCATAGAAACATGGGAGCAAGCCTCCCACTTTTTTTTTTTTTGGCTGGGCAATGGGATTAAGTGACTCGCCCAGGGTCACACAGCTAGTAAGTGTTATGTGTCTGAGGCCGGATTTGAACTCAAGTCCTCCTGAATCCAGGGCTCTATCCACTGCACTGCCTAGCTGACCCTAAGCTTCTCACTTTTGATGGCAACCAAAGCAAGACTGAGGTGAGAGGCCAAGGAGACCCTGAACCACGACAAGAAGATGCAGGAGGTGGAGCTGTGTGACCTCAAGAAGAAATTTTTAGTCATGACACAAGACCAGTAACGGAAACCCTTCCCTACCTTGGTGTATGAATTTTCCAAGGTGGTGTCCCCTCGCTCTACCCAAATGGCTGCAATTTCCCATGGGCTCTTTTGTGGTGGAGTCGAGAACAAGTTCATTGCTCTTTTTCTCTGTTATAGATTTTCCTATTCTGTCTCAATTAAATTCTTGACTATTTGCTGTATGGTTCCTACCTGATAGAGAATGCACTAAACGGAGATTAGTATATTACCCCTGCATTTAATCAACAAACATTTATGAAATGCCTATACGTGCCATGTGCTCTATGATATGCAATAATGATACAATGGCAGAAATAAAACAGTTCCCCTCAAGGAGCTTATGGATATTCGGAGGAACATTCTTTTTTTTTTTGGTGAGGCAGTTGGGGTTAAGTGACTCACACAGCTATGAGTATTATGTGTCTGTGGCCAGATTTGAACTCAGGTCCTCCTGATTCCAGGGTTGGTACTCTATCCACTGCACCACCTCACTGCCCCAATATTTCTTTTTTTCAAATAGGTCATTTGGTGAGAGGAGGAAAGCACTAGCAGGTGGAGGTAGGTGTGTAGAGGTACATCAGGAAAGGCTTCCTGTAGATCGTGGTACTCAAGCTGAGATTTGAAGGAGGCTATGCATTTTGGACAGCTAGGTGGCACAGGAGATAGAGCACCAGGCCTGGATTCAGGAAAGCTTATCTTCCTGAGTTCAAATCTGGCCTCAGACACTTACTAACTGTATGACCTTGCACAAGTCACTTAACTCTGTTTGCTTCAGTTTCCTCACCTGTAAAATGAGCAAGAGAAGGAAATGGCAAACCATTCCAGTTATCTTTGCCCCCAAAAGGGGTCACAAAGAGTCAGACAAAACTGGACAACAACAAACGTATTTTAAAAGGCAGAAGGTGAGTACCTAAGTAGTTGCATGACCCTACAGGTGAGTGGGATACTATACAGATGTTGAAGGATGCTTTCTACAGATGTAAAGTTTTCAAACTTTCTCTCCCAAGTCTTTCAAAGAGCAGATTCACAGCTGAATTCCAAAACCAAACCTCATCTGTTTGTGCTTAGAATCAGCTGGTTGCTTATTATCACTATGCTTAATAAGATGATTATAGTCTTTAAAAATTTTTTGAGTACTTTACACGGTCTTTCCCAAACATTCAATAATTATGTCTACTAGTCATCTACACATTCTTTCAAAGTGATTGCTGTTATGTCTCGAATTCTCCCATGTTCTAGGAGTTTCCAGTCCTATTTTCCAAAATGAATTTACGTAAGAAGGCCACCTTAGTCACATGGGACTTAATTGTCTTATTTTTCTAGAGTGCTAACTTTTTATGACTAATGAAGAAAAGAGACACAATTTCTTAGCACAGAAAATATATTTCAAGTTCTTTTTTTAATTAAAAAAGGAGCACCCGAGAGTCAGCTCTGGATGAGCCAGTGGTGTTTATTTACACTACATTTGATAATAAGCATCCATTCCAGTCTGCTCCTCTGAATTCCCCAGTGAAGAATGACTCCCTCTGAGTTAGGTTTGACTTTCACTAGGAAGAACCAATGACCAAAGCTTTATTTGTCTGCTTTTTCCTCAGTAAAACTGGCAGCAGTAGCAAAATTGAGTAGTTTATAAAAGCTGTTTGTTGAACACCTTTTCTTCCTGTATGTTTTCTTGGAAGCCCAAAGACACAGCGACTCTTACCCAAGGTCACCTGGAAAAGTAGCATGGTACAGTAAAAAGAATTCTAAACTTGGAGTCCCTCAGGGAGATCCTAGTTAGAATCCCACCTCTGACAATTAGGACCTATGATCATGTTCAAGTCACATTACCTCTCTGAGACTTAGTTGCTTTATCTGTAAAAGGTGAATAATAATACCTGTGGAACCTATCTCCTAGGGTTATTGCCAATGTCAAGGAAGAAAATGATGCAAAGTGATTTGTACACTTTAAAATGCTATGTAAAAGTCAGCTACTATTATGATTGTCACTGGGAGGGTGAGAACCCAAATCTTATGAAGCCCAGTTCTTCCCACTATACCACATTGCTAATTAGCTGGGAATTAATTTTTTAAATGCTCCCTAAAATTCTTGAGCATTCCTAATCTCCCTGTAAAGAAAAGCTGAAAAAATGCAGGACTGGAGGAAGGTTCAGGAGGAAGTGGAAGAGTTGGACAATAGAGAGACTAGCAGGTATGGTACTTCAGTCCCTGGAAAACACAGGTTCTGCAATATATTTCTAACACACACTGACCTCTGGTGGGTACAGACAGAAATGTCTCCAGTCAGCTATATCACCATCATTCAGTGGAAAGAGTTATCAAGAGCTCAGGACTAACACTAAAAAATACAAATTGGGTTAAAGAAATGGACACAGCAGTCTACTCATCCATTCTATCTTTCCATTTAATATTGGTCTGGAAAAGATCTAGAGGTTTTGGTGGACAGCAAGTTCAATGAATCAACCATGTGGTACAGCAGCTAAAAATACTAAGGCGTGCTTAGGCCACCAGGATTAGGAAAGTGATAGACTCATTTGGCTACACTGCAGCCTGGCTGAGCCCCATCTGGAGAACTGTATTGAGTTCCTGGTGACACAGTGTAGGATGGACACTGAGAGGCTAGAGCATACCTGAGGAGAGTGACCAGGATGGTAATGGTCTTATCCTGTTATATGAGGGTTGGTCAAAAGAACTTGGAGTCCTTAAATTAGAGAAGAGAAGGCTTATGGGGGCATATCTGTCTTCATATATTTGAAGGTGTGACTATATAAAAAGTTTGAGACATAGTTTCTGAGTAATTAATCATTTTATTAATTATTGCTAGCAGATAATCCATAAAAGGGGTCAATGGGATTCTTGAATGCCAAAGATCTCTCATGGAACTCACTCAATGCTTATATGCCCTTGGAAGAATGGGTGTTCCTGAGGATAGAAATCAACACTGATTGGTTAACAGGTAATTAGAGAATGAATATTATAATAAGAGGTTGGTTTATTCTAATAAGGGCCTGGACACTGATCACTCAGTATCGGTCAAAGAGATTTATCTATATCTATAACCACCCCAGGTAGGGTAATCTAGACAAAAGAGAGAATTCACTTCCCCTCAGACTTGTCTTACTAAAATATAAAGGGCTGGATTTTACCAGCCTAGAATCTCTTTACCTTTTGATCTGACCTAAATATTCCCAGTGGAGTGCTTCTGCCCAAGATTTCATCTCTGTTTTAGCACTGCCTTTCAAAGACTGACTGAATAGCCTACAGGGAATGAGGAAATATAAGGGGGAAAACCTTAGTCCTAATTCAATAATTGGTTATTAATGTAAGAGAGGAATAATAATTTCTCTCAAAGGAATGTCATGTGGAAGAGGGATTTGGTGCTTTCTGCTTGATATGAGAGAGTAGAACTAAGAGTGAAGAGTGAAACTTACAAAAAGACAGATTTAGATTTAAGATAAGGAAAAATTCCCTAAGAATGAGATCTATCCCAAAATGAAATGGGTTGGTACAGGAGGTATATTAGGCTCCCCCATCACTGGAGGTGTTTAAGCAAAGACTGGATGACCATTGGCCAAGTATATTATACAGAGAAATCTTGAGCAGGTATGGCCTCAATGATCTCTGGCCCCCTCTACCTCTGACATTCTGGGATTCTTGGATTCTGAGGCCCAGCTTACTGCATGAAATTGTGGTAGGCACTAGGAAAAAAGAAAGTTTAACTAAGAGGACACATTCTCATGGGTCTTAAAAGCTAGTGCCAAAAAAAATTTTTTTAATTAAAATTTTAAAAAGTTAGTACCCCTCAGAGTACTCCTTACCTGTTAATTTCTTGGTCATATCCTTTCCCCAATCAATGGTAATTCACTGGCTGTAAGAGAGTCAACTGGAGGCCTAGTTGTCAAATGTCAGATGACAGTCCCATAGGTCTAGAGCTAAAAGGGACCTCGGAGACCATCTAGTCCAACCCCTTCTTTTACATAAGAGGAAACTGAGGCCCAGGGAAGTTGAGTGACTTGCCTCTGGTCACACAGCTCACAGGCAGGATCTAAACCCAGGTCTTCAGATTCCAGAGCCACTGTACCACATTACCTCTTTGGATTGCCAGCCCTTTGTATTCTTCATGCCCGAGTTCTAATTCCATTGTCATTCTTCTTGACAGGCAGTGTGCATACTGGAAAGAGGGCTGGTTTGGGAATTGGAGGACTTAGATTGGCATCTCAGCTCTGCCACTTACTACTCGTATGACCTAATTGAGGCATAATGCCTTTGGACCTCCATTACATTATCTGTTTAAAAAAAAAAAGAGCATTAGCTACCTCTCTAAGGTCCATCCTACTTTAATCTTTAACCCACCTTAGACTTCTATTAGGTTGGATAGGATTGTCCCGATGTGGTATCTGTTTCTACATACCCGCAGAATCAGTAGATCACATGCCCGTGGTGCTGAACCAGTATGTAGCATTCCAGGTCCTTGTTCTCTAACCCTTCTGTTCTGTGAAAAAGGAATCTCTTTAGAAAGAACAGCATATCTGAGCCATGTTCTTCTGTATGAACATGATGAAATCACATTTATTTCAACATGTATGCTGCAGAAGGCGTAATGACACCTACCCAGAGCCCACTCAATCTTTGTGAAATCAAGCTTTGCGGATTCCGCATAATGCTTGCTAGGTGAGTGTCAATAAGTCAAAAAAAAATTACTAAGTGCTTACTATGTGCCAGGAACTGTGCTAAACACTGCGGATACAAAGAAAGGTAAAAGATAGTTGCTGCCCTCAAGGAGATCACAGTCTAATGGAAGAGATAACATTCAAATACTTAGGTACAGGATAAATTGGAGATAATTGGCAGAATGAAGGAATGAGAATTAAGGGGGATCAGGAAAAGCTTCCCATAGAAGGTGGGAGCTCAGCCAGGGAAGCCAGGAGGCAGAGATGAGGAGAGAGAGCATTCCAGGCATGAGGAACAGCCAGTGAAATGCCCAGACGCAGGAGATGGAGTGTCTTGTTTGAGGAACAGTAAGGAGATTAATGTCACTGGACTGCAGAGTACTTTGGGGAGAACAAGGTATAAGAAGACTGGAAAGGTAAGCGGGGAGAGGACCAAGTTGTGAAGGGCTTTGAATGCCAAACAGAGGACTTTATATTTGATCCTGAAGGTGATTCGGAGCCCTAGGAGTTTGAGTAGAGGTGTGATATGATCAGACTTGAGCTTTAGAAAGGTCACTTTGGCAGCTGAGTACATATTTTGTAGACAACAGATTGCACGATTTTGTTTTCTTATTCAATCTGTCAACATTTTTTGTCTTATTGGATTATTTAATCCATTCACATTCAAAGTTATGAGTTAAGTTAATATTTCCCTCCATCTCTAAAATTGTTTTATTTTTTAATTTTTTTTTAAATTTTATTAATTTATTTTGATTTATCAACAATCACTTCCATATGCTTTTGAGTTTAAAATTTTTCTCCCCCTTCCTCCCCACCACCCTCCCCAAGATGGCACACAATCTGATATAGGCTATACATTTACATTCCTATTACACATATTTTCACATTAGTGAAATTATAAGTAAAAATTAAAACCAATAGGAGGAACCATCAGAAATCTAAAATTGTTTTATTAAGTTAACCATCAGAGGACCAGATAGAGATCTTAAATAACCCCATCTCATAAGGGAAAAATAGATCTAGCTGTAAATGAACCACCAAAGGAAAAACTCCTGTTCCTGGTGGACTAATAGTTCCCACACTTCATAAATTATTCTCAAAAATTAGGAAGGAACCTTACCAGAATCCTTTTACAAGACAAATATAGTGTTCATTTTGTTGTTGTTTTTGTCAATTAGTTGTATTTGACTATGACCCCATTTAGTGCTTTCTCGGCAAAGATATTGGAATGGTTTGCCATTTTCTTCTCCAGCTCATTTTACAGATGAGGAACTGAGGCAAGCAGGGTTAAGTGACTTGCCCAGTAAGTGTCTGAGGCCAGATTTAATTTGAAGTAGAAAAGATGAGACTTCCTGACTCAAGGCTGAGTGCTCTATCCACTATGCCACTAGCTGCCTACATACCATTTTCCCCATTCATTTCTTGGTTAATAAAGTAACCTGTGCCTAAGTGTCTGTCCAAAGACTTGAGTTCCCGAAGACTCAGTCTAATCCTAGTAGCCAATACTTTGACCCCAAGAAGGTCAGTTGCTCTTTTTTTTTGGCTCACTGCCCTCACCTGAGGTTAACACATGAAAACCCACCAAATAAAAGTTTAGCTATGGTTTGTGTCTTGAGTTCTCTTAATATGAGTAAGAGAGTACTCAGGCACTCAGTTAACCAATGAGTATTTGGAATGGAACCGTCTTTGCTTTATCCCAATGGGGGAAAAATCATTTTCTGAGCACAGGGAAAAAATAAGAGTCACTGAAGTGGACTTTCCCAGCCTGGGAAAGGGGACTCCCCAACTTTCCCAACCACGTTACCTCATGGGTAATCCCAGGTTCAAGAAATACTTTCAAAAATTCTCAAGAGACTGAAAATTCCTGAGTCCTTTGGTCTCAGACCTTTTAGAGAGTGGTTTCCTCAGCATCATGCACTTTGCTAAAGCAGCCTAAGAAGTCGGATGTCTGGAACTGCATCATAGCGGGGTAGAAGGAGAGGAGAGGCTCTGAACACTACCAATCCTGCATGATATTGCTGTGACATGCTCAGTGTCCTGGTGGAAGGTAAATAGGGAACATTTGCTAAACAGCTCCCAAAGCATCTTTATCTTCTAGGGGCAATCTAATGGACTATAGAATTTGAGTTTTGAGCTTTATGTTTATGCACTTGCTCCCGGGAATCCTTTGAATTTTATAGATTTTCGGTCATTGGTGAAATAAAGGCTGTCTCCGTGTATATATACATTGTACACTGAGTGCAGGAGTTGGGGAGCCAGCCTGTAACCCACATCTGGAGAAGCCTAGACACAAACTACACCAGAACTCTTGTGAATTGTTTGTGTCTTACACATTTTTGATGCAGGTGAAAACAATGTCCACCCCATGCCCAAAATGCATTCATCCCACTAAGTTCCTATTCAGAAGTCAGGGGTCCTTGTCATCCATGTTTGAGGAATCCTAGACATGAGCTTTATTTTAAAGATTTTCTTGGAGAATACCAGATGGAAACAATGAACCAGAGACTGCAAATTACCCTTTGGGGATCAAGTCCCCAAGATCAAACCCAGTACATGTGAACCCAGACAGAGTCCTTGGAAGGCACCTGAGCCATCAGTGACTAACACTACTACATCACATAGGATTTTGTATAGTGCAGACTGTAAGCGAGCTAGGAATTTAGAGAAAAGAAAGATCATCATAGGCTGGGATTAATCCAGGAAGGTAGTGTGGAAAAAATTATGGAGAAAGGGAGTTGAAAACTTTGGCAGCTCACTCCAGAATCTTGGGGAGTAGGGAAAATAGATCAGATAAGGAATACCAATTAGCTCCATGCTAAAAGCTATGCTGTGTTTTCCTAAAGCTTTCGATGCTTGCAAAATAATAGGGCATGGATGTAGCCACTGGGGGTCACCAAACTGTCAGCTTGAAACTGAGCAGCAGTTCCTCTGACAACCCTCCCCCATTAGGGCCTGGATCACCCAAGGGATTTGCTAATGGATAGTGAAAGGCATTATCAGCAATTTCTCCAAGGTACATATGTGAAAGTACTATATCAAACTCGAGTCTGATAAGATAGTGCTCTGCAAACTTCATTTAAGCAGTAATAGGAATTGAACTTTGGATGAACTTGGCAACCATTGGCTGCCTCCTGTTTCTGGCCTTTCAAAATTAATTTCCTTTCCCTTAGTAATCCCAGGTGATATTCACTAGGGAAGTTCATTTATGCCAGTATTAAGAGAAGGAAAACATAGAGCCTGAAATGTATTAATCTGTTGTAAAGAAGGGCTTGTTTGGCCTCATTAACTGGTTCTCGGGAGAGAGAGACATCTCTTCTGGTCTCGATTTTCCACTGTTGCCCAACTTTACCACTGATTCATTACACAGTGCTAAAGTACCATGGCCCTCCTTGTGATAAATGTAATAGCCTATACCCAAGATCACTAGCTGAGAGTAAAATTCAGAGGATTTTTAAGAAAACAATCTTTATTGAAACAAATGAATCTTTGAGGGAAACACTCACAGTGGAAGTCCTGTTTCCTTTACCAATTGGTTACCAAAGTGCCAATTCTTGTTTAATCTTCCAGTGGATTAGTCCAGAGCTCTTAAAAAGAGGCACACACACTCACTTTGGAAAAAAAAAAAACTGACAACACAATAAAAACTTTTAAAAAAAAAAAAAGACTATGTTCATTTCTCCCAGACTCAAAAGGGGTAAGCCATGAGAAAGACAGAAGCTCTGCTTAGGTTGAAGCTGAGGCTGAGAGGGAATTCTGTCCCCTACGAGCAAAGGAGACAAGTGAGAGAAGGGAAGAAAGAGGCCAGAATGGGGAAAACAAACAACTTTCCAGTTCCTTCCAGGTAGTTGCTTCACTGTGTGACTTTAATTATTTGCCAATAAGAACTCAGAACACTTTAAGCCAGACTCGCAAATAAATTCTGAAGTGAACTAGCAACAAAACTCGGTTTAAGCACAAAGGATGACATTGGTTTTATCTTTTAAAATTTAAAGCATGTTGTTTTCCTTTCTCTAACCAATAACAAATAACACAAATATGGCTACATGTGCTATTATTTACATGTATTTTCTTCTGGTGTTGTTTTACTTAACTTTGAGGGAGATATTTTATTTTGCTTATTTAAAAAAAATAACAATAAAGAATTTTTTAAAACACGTGCCAAAGCCAAAGAAATTATCTTTATTATAGTCCAAATAGATATCCAAACAAATATCGAATAAGTGATTTTTGGTATTATTCACTGTTTGAACACTGTGGCATAAAGAAAGAACACTGGTCTTTGGAGTCATAACACCTGGATCATTCCAATCCTTGCACTGCCATTGACTTCCTGTTTGACATCAGACAAAGAGCTACCCTTCTCTGTCATACAATTAATTCACTTCTAAAATAAACTCTCTCCAAGGTACCTTCTCACTTTCACATTCTATGAATTTATGAATTATTAATATAGCTTATCGAAAGTTAAGAGTTCAATGACCATGGTTGATGCCTTAGGTGACATATGCAAACAGGGAGAGATGTGCAATAGCGGCTCTCTGGATATTATGTCATCACATACAAAGAGGAACCATTTTTATAAACAATACTGTAAATGATTCCTCAAACACAGGCATAATAGCATTATCTCAAGATCCTAATGATCTTTCTTTTCTTAGGCTGCAACACCTAGCAGGGGTGTAGGAAGAAGGCAGCAATTATCTATCCAACTGGCCATAAGAATATGGTTTCCAATAGCCGTGCAATCCAACCTAACCTAGGTGGATGAGGAGAAGGGATAATAGAGATGGATTCTATCTAATATCTACACAGAGAAGCCATCTCCTGACAGAGAAATGATGGACTAAATATGCAGAATAAGATACATTTTTAGACATGGTCAGTGTGGAGATCTGTTTTGCATATTTGTCAAAAGAGCTTTGTTTTTGTTTTTGTTTTTCATTAAGACAGTACTGGGAAGGAGAAAAAAAGGTTTCCTAATCTCAAAAAATAGTGTTCAACCTAAAAACAGAAAAACAAACTATAAAAAACCAAACAAGTTGCATCAATATACACTCTAATATTGCTGACTTTAATGCAAAGATGGGGAAAGGTGAAATTGAAGAGAAACAGAGAAAAGTACTATTGAGGAAGTAGTAAGAGACAGCTAAGTTTCTAGCAATGTTTTGATACCTTTAAAGAAAAAACTAACTTAATCTATTTGAGAGAGGGGTCAAGATATTACTCCTTCCACTGCACCTTAGTCAACAAACATCTGACTTACTTGCCAAATAGACTGAGATGACTTCCAAAGGAAATACCAGATTAGGATATAAACTTGTCTGTAACACTTTAAGAAAGACGATGAGTGATTATGAGCAACATTATTTCAGAAAGAAGAAAGAAGCAATGGAGGGTAAAACCAGTTTAAAGAAAACTTGGCAAGATATAACAAAATAAAGTCATTCTGAAGGTGTTTAATGGGTAAAAATGGAAATAGGACAATAAACAGCAGAAAAATGGGAAAAGATGTATAAAAATCATTACAACAAACTGTTTTCTCCAAGGACAGTAGAAGTGCCATACTTGAACCCTAGCATCAAAGTCCCAATGTGTTTATAGAGGAGGCAAAAATGACACTAAAGAGAAAAAAATGGTAAAATCATTTGGATTGGATAAAGTATCTATAGAGGAAATCCATGCTAGAGGTGACACAATTATGAGGTATCAAAAGACTAATATATAAGATATTTGAAAGAGGAGAAGATAGCAAAAGCATGGAAAAATCTCAGATCTCATTAGTACCCAAAAAAGCCTAGAGAACACCTATACTCTACTATATAAAATCTCTGTGTGTCATCTAGATGAGTTATGAGCATCCTTAATGAAGATATTACTAGGAAAGAAGCAGGTTTTCATAAGCAATATTCAGCAGTGGACCTCATCTTCTCCATATTGTTGTTATTGTTGTTGATCCTTTGTTCTCAAAGAGGACCAATGACATCAGGAGGGTCATATCTTGACTTGCAAGTGAGTTGGATTTAAGTGAAGCAGGGCTGAGCAAAGTCATCAGCCTCACTGTCTCCTCCAGAGTCACCGGAATCTAGTGGCAAGATATAGGTCAAGATGACTGGCAATGGCTTCAGATGCAGTGGGAGCCCTTCTCTTTTTAAATTTTTTAAAAATTTTAATTTATTTTATTTCATTTTTCAGACCTTGTCTTTTTTAAGCTAAGGTCTTTCCCAGTTCTCAGTCTATCTGAGGCAACACCCATTCTGTGATTAAGGGCTAGGTAAGAATTGAGGCAAAAGATGGCCAAGTTTGCCTTCAGAAAACTAAAAGATGTAAGAAATATAAGATTTCATTGTGCTTTTTTTTTTATTCCAAAAGAGTATTTGCTTTGGTAAAAATAAAATGCCACCTCAAAGAGTCTTTTACAAGGTGTCTCCCATCCATACATCAAAAATTTTCAACAATCCTTGCAAGTGATCAGAACAGAAGTGATCCCATTTAGTGACCTTCTGATTATAAACATCAAACATGCAGGTGTATTCCGGCCAAAGGTGTCTGCCATTGTGATAGAGGAGATTCTAGTTAAAGAGAGATTCTCTGTGGAAGATGAGGTCTTCCGAATGTTCCTGTTTGTGGATGACATTGTGCTGATTGAATTAATCCTCAGAAAATTACTGGTACCCTTTCACTGCCAGGAAAATGCAAAGAAGGTTTCTAGCACAGTTGGTTGACCTCTCACAATGAAGAATTTATAGGAAGACTTGAACTAGCAGATTGGGCAAGCATGGAAGGGTTATAATCTACATCAGTGGAGGGAGCTTCTACATCAATTCAATCATGGATTCATTTGAATATTTGAGTATGGCAACAATTCTTCGCCTTTTCCTACCTTGTAGAATTCAATTTAACTCAATATATCAAGCACTTGTGTGCAACACATTCTGCTCGGCGTGAGAAACTAAGTCAGAAGTAAAAAACAACACCTTCCCTCCAGGAGCTTACACTCTACTGGAATGAGAGGCAGTGCAGAAAAGCAGCTAGAATATTGGACATGGACTCTTGCCTTTGAAATTGCCACCAGTGTGGCCATGGGGTAGCCAAACCCTTGCTGGGCTTCTGTTTTATTACATTAATCTGTCTCATTTTCCTTATTACCTGCATAGAATAATACCTGAATTCTCTATTTTACAGGATTACTGCGAGATTCAGATCAAATGATGTACAGGATACCCTCTGAAAATGTCAAAGGTACTTTATATGTGAGTCATCATTATCACAGAAGGTGGAAAGAGAGGTTTCTTCAGATACCAATTCCAAGCTGGCTGCTTCGCTAGGAAGCACAAAAGGATTCTCTCTGTCTTTTTTATTTCAGCCAGTGTGCTT
Organism: Phascolarctos cinereus; assembly: GCF_003287225.1. Taxonomy (NCBI): domain Eukaryota; kingdom Metazoa; phylum Chordata; class Mammalia; order Diprotodontia; family Phascolarctidae; genus Phascolarctos; species Phascolarctos cinereus. Next base: position 380,937,777 of record NW_027555625.1, read on the forward strand.
ATTTAATTACATTTCCAGAGGTTTTGTTTTGCCTTTTACCAGAAGAGCCTCTGAACTTTAAGCACTGGATCCAAGCAAATGTCACACGTTTCAGTCTGTGGCCTCTGGTGCTCTCATTTTCCCAAACCTGGCATGCTCAGATGAGAAACCCGAAACTGCAGAACACAAGTGACTAATGAGATCTGCCTTGATTTAATTTAACCACAGAGATTCTGATTTATTTATTAGAAATGAGAAATGTGGTCTCAATGATGCTGCTGTTTCTCTGGTGCTGAGTCTTCCACACAGGATAAAAAATGCACACAGGGCATCAGACTCAGGATCACTGTCACAAACCTGAGTTATTAGCTTTTCACAAAATGATGTCCAAGAAATTCACTAGAGCCAGCCCTTCTTACAAGATTGCATCCCAAAAGTTGGTTTCTGAAGGAAGCCCCATGGTTATAAAATAATTTTAGTTTCAGAACAGTTGTGTTTCAGTTTGGGAAATAGATGATATATTTCCAATCCTTGGGAAAAGTTTAATTTTAAGTTTTATCCTGTTAGTTGCCCAATGTAATGAAATCTATTACATGTGTAGTATGCTTTCCACCTCACTCTGGAGTGGACCCTGGATTTCTGGGGCTAATGTGGGGTATTTGGACAAGAAGTATACCTCATGCCTCCACCCCTGGTGTGAAACTGGGGACCTTTAAAGTCAACTTGGATCAGATGTTTTTATCAGAGCAAAAAAAATAAGTTAGAGAGGATTCTGGGAAGATGACGGAGCAGGTCAGAAAATTCCAAGCTCTCAAGATTTTTCCCCACAAATGACATGAAATAGTGTCTCAGGGCAAATATTGAGAAGTAAAAATAAATAAGAGTAGAGGCAGAACAGGGGTCCTTCTGGGACAATCAGAGAAGATCTGAAGAAAAGTCCCAGGATGAAGTTTGGTCTCTGTGAAGAGTAAACACCTCCAGGCTAGGTCCTAGGACTGCTTAAACAACAAGCCACAAGCCCTGGGGTTAGCTGGGTTGGGGGGCTGCCTCTGCCCCAGCCACAGGAACTTTTGTCCCCCGGACAGTGAGGGGTGTTGGTCGTCTGAGCCCGGGAAGATTGAGGGAACCTCTGCTTACAAGGAATGCCAGAACCAGCTGTGCTGCAGAGACGTGGCTGGGGGCGAGAAGAAACCAGCACACCCCCAATCAGTCCCGAAAAGGTGGGGCAAGGACACCCCTAGCTGTAGGTACTTACGGGAGACTGCAGCTCTTGGTTCCAGTTCCAGGCCAGAGGGGAGAACTGAAGGAGAATCTGAGACCAGAGGCACCAGCCCCCACGCCCCAGAACTTGAGGTGATTATAAAAATTAAGGTATGACAAATAAAAAACATACAGGAAAAGGAGAAAGAATCCAACCACACAGAGTTAATATGGGAATAGAGAAGACTGGGGTTCATCTTCAGAGGAGGATACTGAAGCAAACCCTGTTCTAACCCAAAGATTATCATCGAATGGTCACCTGCTCAAAAAGAATTCATAGAACTTCAAAAAGACTTTAAAAATCAAATGAGAGAGATTGAGGAAAAACTAAAAAAGAAATAAGAGCAATCCAAGAAAGACAAGAAGATTATGAAAGAAAGTGAACCAATTAGAAAAGGAGATCTAGAATCTTAAGGAAGAAAATAACTCCTTGAAAATCAGAATTGGGCAAGGGGAAGTCCATGAAGTTATGAGAGATCAAGAAATAATAAAAGAAAACATAAAGAATGAAAAAATAGAAGAGAATGTAAAACATAAGAAAAACAACTGATTTATGTATGCAAAATGTAAAACGTATGTCTAAGACTCTTATTAGTAATTGGGTAGTTCATAAAAAAGATTAGGATAGACCTGAGTATGATGTGACTTTAAAAAGTAAAATCACTTAGGAACAGCTAAAAAAAAAGTAATTACTTTATACAGACGAGTTATAAGGAGACAGCAGAGCTGCAAAGACTCTTATAGCTTCAAGAGAAGAACTGACACAGAGGAATTAGATGGGGGAGGAGGGCTATTAGTTCTGGAAACCTACTTTTATCTGGAATGGGTGTAAGAGGGAACAATACATATATATCTGGAAGACTATAAAAGTCTCCTAAATTCAGAAGGAAATAAAATGCTAAGGGAATAAGGAGGGGGGATAGGATAAGTGAGGGATCTCTAGAGGGAAGAGTGAGGGGAAAAACAGGTTTTAAAAAAAGGGTATAGAAGGGCGTCTGGATTAATGGGGATGGGAAGACAAGGGAGAGATCCTTGGGAGTATAAGGGTGAGATCTGTAGAGGGCAGGTTGACAGAATAGGTCAAAGAGGGGTGTAGAAGGGTGTTTAGATTTATGGGAATGGGAGGTTAAGAGGGAAAACCTTGTGGTGGGGTAGGTTAAGTAATAGGAGGGCAAGGTAGAGGATAGAAGTAAAATAGACGAGTTAGGAGGTATAGGAAAATAAGAGATATGCACAAACACACAAAAATCAGAAGTAGAATTTGTTAGGGAAAGTATATGTCTATATATATATATATGTATATATATATATATATGCATAAATATATCTGCATTTAATTCTGGGGGGGAGGCAGGAAGAAGGGAGCAAAAACAACAAAGTAAAAAGTGCACAGCAGACAACAAAAGAAAACTAACGAGGAAGCAAAGAAGAGACGGACAGTTCCCAACACCACATGTAGTATTTATTGCATAAGCTTTCTTAAAATGGAAATGTATTGCTGTATTTTGAATCCTCTCTAACATTCTGCTGTATACATAATGTGCTTTTTTCTTTTCTTACTTTGTATTTAAGTTCAAAAATAAAAAAGAGAGATTGTAATGAAATAAAAAAACTACACAAACTATAGCATAGAACTAATAAAAATATTTAATTGAAACAAGAAAATGAAACAAACATTAGAAATGTTCTCAGCAAACATTCTCTAAATAAATTCATTTCCACTTTTCTGTCCTCCAACACAGTAAAGAGAGAGAGCTCCCCTTTATCTAGGCTCCCACCAGCAAACTGGAGGGTATAACAAAACGTCTTGGCAGCTGTGAGCCTTGTCACTTGGACCGCATTGAAGCTATAACAGTCTTTACAGCTCTGCTGCCTCCTTATAGTCGGCAGCCTGCCCAGAAGTCAATCATGCCTGCTCTCTGGTTTGGCTCTCCACTCCTGGCAACTCAGGACTCCCCAGATACCACGTCTCATCTTTTTCCCATATGATTCTGTCATAGGTTTGCTCTTCTTCCTCCTTCTTCTCCCAGTAACCTTGGGTATTCCCCAAGGTTCTATCCTGTGCCCTCTTCATCTTATATGCTATTTTTTGTGATCTCATCAGTTCCTATAGGTACAGTTATTATCTCTATACAGATGTTTCTCAAATCTATTTATCCAGCCCTAACCTCTCTCCTGACTTCCAGTCTCACATCTCCAGCTGACTACTAGACATCTTAGACTGGATGTCTCATAGGCACCTGAAACTTAACATGTCCAAAATGGATTCATTATCTTTCTCCTGAAATCCTCATGTCTTCCTAACTTTCCTGTAACTACCATGGGTACCACCATCCTCCCAATCACACAGGTTTGTGACCTAGATGTTATGCTTCTATTCACTTACTTGCCAAGCCCTGTCATTTCTACTTTCACCTCTACAGGCCCCTTTCTCTCCTCTGACACCGCCTTTTTAAAAAAAATTTTAGGCAATTGGGGTTAAGTGATTTGCCCAGAGTCACACAGCTAGTAAGTGTCCAGTGTTTGATCTGAGGCCAGATTTGAACTCAGGTCCTCCTGACTCCAGGGCCAATGCTCTATCCATTGCACCACCTAGCTGTCCCTAAACTGATGTTTCTAAAGCTTAGGTTTGACCACGTCATTCCTCTATTCAATAAGCTCCAGTGCCTCCCTTATACTTCCAGCGTCAAATATAAAATCTTCCTTGTCTTTTTAAACCCTTCATAACCTGGCCCATTTCTACCTTTCCAGTCTTCTTAGACCTTATTCACCTCCAAGTATTCTAATATCCAGTGACACTTTCTTCTTTGCTACAACTCACATAAGACCCTTCCCCTCCCAACTCTGGGCATTTTCTCTGGCCATCCTCCATCCCTAGAATGTTCTCCCTCTTCATCGCCCCTTCCTGGCTTCCCTGGCTTTCTTCAAGTCTAGGCTGAAATCCCAACTTCTACAGGTGGCCTTTCCCAACCATTCTGAATTCTAATTCCCAACCCCTCTGAGATTCTGTCCAATTTATACTGTACGTGTGTGTGTGTATGTGTGTGTATGTGTGTGTAGAGATCTATGTCTATCTCTCTGTTTGTATGTAGTTGTTTGCATGCTGTCTCCTCCATTAATTTGTGAGCTCCTTGAGGGCAGGGGCTGTTTTTGCCTTTCTTTGTATCCTTAGGGTTTAGCCCGGTGCCTGGCACCTGAAGAGCACTTGACAAATACCTACTGACCTGACTCAGCTCCCAAGTTTCTGTCTCTTCCCTTGCAACTGGAAAGGAAAAAAAAGATCCCCTACATGCAGACACCAGCCTCCTGAGAAATAAAGTCCTGATAGCATGGCCTCTTGATTGCTTCAGAGAGCACTGGGGCGTGTAGATTCGCTTTACGCTAGATAAAGTGCCAGGGCCTGGAGTCAAGAAGATATGTGTTCAAATCTGCCTCAGACACTTACTAGTTGTATGATGCTGAGCTAGTCCCTTAATCACTGTCTTCCTCAGTTTCCTCAACCATAAAATAGGAGTCATGATAGCACCGATTTCCCAAGGTTGTTAGGAGGGTTGAGAATATCTGTAAAGTGCTTAACACAGTGCCTGACACATAACAGATGCTTAATAAATGAATGTTCTTCCCTCATTATATATGAAATATTACATTTGTTTTAACTGGTGAAGGTATTATATGCAATAAGGCATAGTCAGTGTTACAAGTAGGAATCACAGGACTTTTACAATTTTAAGCCCAAAAAGTATCTTAGAGCTCTTGTTATTTGACAAATAAGAAAACTGAGGACCAGAGAGAGGTCAGGGTAACAGTGAGTTGGTGATGAATCTGGGACCAGAACATAAGTCTGCTAACAAAGAGATGGCCAATTCCATGGTATAATATCAAGGGAGCTAGAAAGAACTTTTGCCCTCCTCCAACCCCCATCCCTCTCCCATCAAGTTTTCTTATACCTTAAATTCCATAACTACAAATTCATTTCTTTGGCATAAATTTCTTTCCTGCTGTGAGAACATAAGCATTCTTTTTGTTTTCATTTTAATAGGCTTGACAATATACCTTACCTGGAATAAGTTTCAAGAAGAGAGAGTAGGAGAAAGCACTGGGAAGAGAAATTTGTTGCTGTCTTTAAGTAGTGTCTGACCTTTCATGACCGTATTTGGGGTTTTCTTGGCAAAGATATTGGAGTGATTTACCATTTCCTTCTCCAGCACATTTTACAGATCAGGAAACTGAGGCAAGCAAAGTTAAGTGACTTGCCCAGGGTCACACAGTTCACACGTGTCTGAGGCTACATTTAAATTCAGGTCTTCCTGACTCCAGGCCTTGCGCCCTATCCACTGCACCACCTAGTGGCTGGGGAGAGAAGAGATACTATTAAAGGGAGGCAAGGTCCAGGAAAGGAAGTCTGGAGCTGCTGTGGAGGAGCTTCAGCTGTTTCACATTTTTGCTCAGGGTAGGTTCTGCACTAAGGTTGTGGATGTACAAGTTTTGAATTTTGCTGAGCTTCTGTTAACTGCTGAGGGATCATCTTTCAAGCCCAGATTATCGACACAAACTCTAATCAAGATAAATGATGTCAGCGTTGGTATAGGCTCTAAGTTATTGCTTTTAGAGGTCAGCATGGCAACAATAATAATGATAATCACAGTGACTGACATTTATCAATCAATAAATATTTATTCGGTGCCTACCACGTGTCAGGAGCTGCGCTAAGCAGTAGGGATACAACAAGAGGCAAAAGGCATTCTGTGCCCCCACGTAGCTCTCATTCTAATGGGAGAGACAACAGGAGAACAAGTATGTATGAGCAAGCTATACACTGGATAAACAGAAAATAATCAATAGAGGGAAGGTACTACAATTAAAGGGGATCAGGAAAGGCTGTCTATAGGAGGTGGGATTTTAGCTGGGACTTGAATGAAGTCAGGAGGCAGAGATGAGGAGAGACAGCGTTCCAGGCATGATGGAGAGCCACTGAAAATGCCTGGATTTGAGAGGTGGAGTGTCTTATTCCTAGAAGATCAAGGAGGCCAGCTGGATTGAAGAGTACATGGCAGGGAGTGAGGTGTAAGATGATGGGAAAGGTGGGGTGGGGGGCAGTTTATGAAAGGCTCTGCATGCCAAACAGGATTTTGTATCTCATCCTGGAGGCGATAGGGAGCCACTGGAGTTTGCTGAGTAGAGGAGTGACGTGGTAGGTCCTGCACTTTGGGAAAAATCACTTTGGCACCTGAATGGAGGACAGACTGGAGCGGGGAGAGACTGAAGGCAGGCAGACCCACAAGCAGGTATTCCAGTAATTCAGACGTGTGGTTATGAGGGCCTTACCAGGGTGGTAGCAGTGTCAGAGGAGAGAAGGGGCATACATAGGAAGATAAAATTAACAGACCTTGACAACAAGTTGAATATGTGGAGGGGCAGGGGGTCTGGGGGGGGGGAAAGGGTTGAGAGAGAATGAGGAATCAAGGATCACCCCTAGGTTATGAGCCTTGAGGGACTGGGAGAACTGTCCTCCACAATAATAGGAGAGTTTGGAAGGGGAGGGTTTCAGGAAAAGATTATGAATTCCATTTAGGACATGTTAAGTGTAAGATATCTATAAAATATCCACTATGTAGCACTTTGACAATCACAAAGTGCTTTATATATGGCATCTCAGTTAAGCTTCATAACAATCCAGTGGGGTGAGTATTATGGGGATTTATCATATCCATTTTTTATTATACCCATTTTACAGATAAGGAACTAAAGCTCAGAGAGGTCTGAGGTAGGATTGTTTTTTTTTAATTTATCCATTTATTTATTTATTTTTAGCTTTCAGCATTCACTTCCATAAGATTTTGAGTTCTAAATTTTCTTCCCCTCCTCCTCTCCCCCCCTCCCCAAGACAGTGTGCAATCTGATATAGGCTTTACATATACATTCATATTAAACATATTTTCATATTAGTCATGTTGTAAAGAAGAATTAGAACCAACGGGAGGAACCAGAAACAAAACAAAACAGAAGGAAAAAAAAAGAACAAATAGTATGCTTTAATTTGCATTCAGACTCCATAGTTCTTTTTCTGTGGATAGCATTTTCCATTATGAGACTTTTGGAAATGTCTTAGATGCTTGCATTGCTGAGAAGAGCTAAGTCTATCAAAGTTAGTCATTGTACAATGTGGCTATTACCGTGTACAACGTTCTCCTGGTTCGGCTCACTTCACTAGCATCAGACCATACAAGTCTTTCCAGGTTTTTCTGAAGTCAGCCTGCTTATCATTTCTTATAGCACAATAGTATTCCATCACATTCGTATACCACAACTTGCTCAGCCATTCCCCAACCGATGGGCATCCCCTCAATTTCCAATTCTTGGCCATGAGGTAGGATTTTATTTATTTTTGTTTATTTATTTTTAGGATTTTAAATTAACCATGCTTGCTCCCCAAATAGCTGACATACAGAGAGTGATTTAAGGATTGCAGCTCGGGGGAGGGGGGAGGGTTCTGACTCTAGTGCCAGCCTGCTATCTACTTTGCCATACACCCTCTGACACATACCACTTGAGTGGCCATGAGCCAGCCACTTAGCTTCTCAGTGCCCCAGGCAACTTTCTGAGACTACATGTATGTGACCACTTCATGGGATCTGTTATTCTCACTAACGGAGACCTAGCTATATAAGTTAGAGATGAGCTACTGATATGCACTGATGAAGGGAATTTTCATACTGGAAAGCCTTCCCATTGATGAAATAGTCGATATAGACCTTACCACCACCACCACCACCAAGAAAAAAAAGGTTTTCAAAATACTTTACATAGATGATCATATTTGACCCTCATACACCCCAGGAAGCAGATTGTATGGATATTATTTCCCCGTTTTACAAATGAAGAAATAGGGGTTCAGAGAGGTTAAAAGACTTGCCCATGGTCACACAGTTAATGAGTGAAAAGCCAGATATAAACCTAAATCATCATGATTCCAAGTCTAGGATTCTAACGATTGTGTTACATTTCCTTTCAAAGTAAATAGTGAAACCTGATCAATGAAATAACCAACTATGATTCCAGAGGACTAATGAAGAACATTACCAACCTGCTAATAAACATGCAGAACATGACACCCATTTTTGGACATGACCAGTAATGGGAATTTGTTGTGCTGGACTATGTATGTTTGTTACAAGGGTTTTGTTTTTCCTTGTGGGGAGGGGAATGGTTGAAAGGAGAAATAAATGCTTGATAATTTTTAAAAATAAAATTTTAAAATATTTCAAATGACATAGATAGTGGACTTGAAGTCAGGAAGACCTGATTTCCTATCCCACCTCTGATAACTTATTAACTTGGAGAACATGAGTTAACCACTCAACCACTCAGAGCCTTTACTTCTTCATCTGTAAAATGGGAATAACACCTGTACTAGCTACTTCACAGATTATCATGATGTTTGAATGAAAGAAAATATGTAAAGTGCTTTCTAAACTTTAACATGCTATGTCAAATGTCAGCTATTATTATTCATGATCCCATTGTAGAATATAAACTCCTGGTAAATAGAGATTGTTTCATTTATTGTATTTATATCTCCAATGCCTAGCACAGTGCCTGGCACACAATAGGCATTTAAAAAATGAAGGACTGAGTGATGATCAGAATCCTATGTGAGATTCCCAGCTCTTTGTACTGTTCTTCCAGATAACATAGTTAGTTTCCCATAGAAGTTCTCCACCTCTCATTAGACTGTAAGTTCCATGAGGGCAAAGACTACACTTTTTTTTTTCATCTTCCAATCACCAGCCTTAGCACAATTCAGCTGAGTTGACTACATCAGCCATTATAAATGGCCCAGGCTGAAACTTACCTGGGGGAAGTGAGCATTTAACTACTAGTTTTACTCTGTAAACGGAAGGAGTACTTGATGCATAATTTAGAATTAATGAGAAAATTAATTCTGCAAAATAAAAGACTCTCCCCTCATTTTATGTTCTTTTCAAATAACAGCCAAAGGGGGATTTTCATACAATCATAAAAATCCTAGCATGCCAAAACAAAAGAACAGACCCTGATCACAACTGAAATAACGAGTAATTTCCTATGGGAGATAAAAACTAAAACCCTGTAGAAACAGAAATATGTACACTTCTCCCTGGTATATTTTATCCCACTCTTGGTTTTGTGACATTTTGAGGTGTCTCCAAGTCATAGAATCAGAGAATTTTTAAACTGGAAAGCATCTTACAGGTAGTCTGATTCTGAGACCCAGGAAGGGGAAATCACTTGCCCCAGTGTCTCCAAGGTAATTTGTCATAGAATTTCCAGTCACCTTAATGAAACTAATGAAAAGGAGCAAAGAGGGATTCCTGTTATTGGGTGCTAGCTAGCACAGGAGCAGACTCAGAAAGCTGTGATACCATGAAGGAGGTTTATCCACTTTTTCTCCCTTGTATTCTTTTCTTAATTAATACTTTTTGGACTGGAATGAATTAAATTGGATTGAATTGAACTCACCTGAAATGTACTCTAAAATTGCAACAGAATATACCTGTTGAAACAAGACAGTTTCATCAATAAAATTAGATCAAAGAAGAGAAGGATTTTTTCATATCTATAACTTTAAGTAATAAAAACCTTGACCAAATCATCACAATTTTCTGAGAACATGCCAGCTATAGGAAAGACTAGAGCTACGTAAACATATCCTTCAGGCATTGAGAAAAAAAAAGATTAAAAATAAGATATCGATGCACTGTTTCCATATGAAGATGGGGAGAGGGAAGAAGATTAACTTTTTAAAAATATGGTTATTTTTGAAATATTACTGATCATTGAATTTCCCACCTTGCCAAAAATCAAAGTTGGGAGTTATTGCTATTTTTATTTAATTTTCATATTGCAGGAGAAGGCAGTAATAGCACCTTGTCACCAAAAGAAACAGCCCCTTCCTTCTCTCCTTGGCATGACCCATGTGAAAAATGATCAGGGCTGCACAATTAGACAGTGTTGATGAGAGTCATAAAAGAGGGAAAGAAAAGGAGAACAGTGGGCATGCTGTGATCGCTCCAGAAAATGGAAATAATGCCTCTTTTCATCTACAACATGATTATTTGACTTTCTGGTTGCATCCTGTATGAATAGGACTTTTTTATACCACCAAGATTATTTGGGTCACACTGTCAACTTAATATACAGCAGAAAGAAGGTAATGGGTTTTTCAGCTCTATCCTACAAATGACTTAGAAGTGAACACTTAACTGCCAGGTCTGTTCTTAGAGGCTGGGGTGGCTGATGTGTAAATTAGAATTAATAGGAAAATTAAGTCTTTTGAATAAAAGATGCATCTAATAATCCCATTTGAGACATAATGTTTAAATCATACTTTTCAGGATAATACTGCTATTATCCAAGAAGCTTGAATCCTAGCACCTCATTTATCTGTATAGCTGCTCTTTCTGTGACCCTAAATTGAGGATAATATTGCACTCTTACTTTGTAGAACTATAGAATCTCAGTGTTGGAAAGGACCCACTAAGGCCATTTGGTCCAACTCTTAACTGAATGAGAATCCCCTCCACATCTTACCTAGAAGATGGTTGTCCATCCTTGGCAGACCTCAAGTGGCAGAGAAATGACTGCCTCGAGGTAGTTCATTCTACTTTTAGACACATCTAATTTTTCCTTACCTCAAGCCCAAAACAGCGTCTCTTTGTTCCTACTTCTCTCTGGGGCCAAGCAGATTAAGCCAAATCCCCCTTCCAGCTGACAGTTCTTCAAATTCTTGAAAAAGGCAATGAGCCCTCCCCAAATTTAGTTCCCTTCTTTTGGCTCAAAGTCCCCAGAAATAGGTCTTTGCACTTGAGCTGAGCCTTGAAGGAAGGGAGGGAGGTTAGGTGAAGAGAAAGTACATTCTAGGCAAGGAGGATAGCCTAGGAAAAAGCATGGAGATTGAATGTCAGATACAAGGAATAGCATGTAAGACAGTTTGTAACTTAATATGGATGAAAGAAAACAATATACAATAGCCCTGTAAAGGTAGGCTGGACACAGAGTACGAGGAGCTTATCTGTCGCAGAGAGGAGTAAGATCCCATTTAGCTCTAGATCCTCAAGTGCGGCCCTTTGACTGACTCCAAACTTCACAGAACAAATCCCCTTAATAAAAGGATTTGTTCTGTAAAACTTGGACTCAGTCGAAAGGCTGCACCCAAGGACCTAGAAGGCCACATGTGGCCTCAAGGGCTGCACCTCTGGTAGCCTGCGGGAAAAAAAGACTTAGGAGTGATATGATTGCTGTCTTCAGATATTTGAAGGCTTACCACTTAGAATATGGCTTCTCTTCTTGTCCTTAGAGGGCAAAATCAGGAGCAATTGATCAAGCAAATCAGATTTTAAGGAGTAGGGGAACGACATGGTCAGATTTGCATTTAAGGAAAATCACACTGGCAGCTGTGCGGAGGGCAGAGGCTGAATTGTAATAGGGGGAGACGAGGCAAAGAGGCCAATTAGAAGGCTTGTGCAGTAGTGTGGGGCAGGAGGTGATGAGGGCCTGAGTGAAGGTGGAGGCTCTGTAACTAGAATTAAGGGGTCAGATATAAGAGATATTGTAGAGGTGGCATTGGTTAGAAGTTACAGAAAGACATACTGAGGCTTGAAGTAATGACAAATCTAACAACTTGAGTGATAAAAAAGTAGAATGGGTGACCTAATGAAGTTGTGAGTTTCTAATCACTAGAGGTAATCAAGCAGGGGTTAATGACCCCTTCTAGGGTAATGTAGTGTAGGAGATCCTTGTTCAAGCACACATTGGCCTAGATGCCCCCTGAAGCCCCTTCTAAGCTGAGATTCCATGATTTAAAAGCACTAAGAAAAATTAAAGCATTTGTTTCTAGCTAGTTATATGAAATAGATAAGCAGTTAAACTGTCCAGTTAGAGCTTCAATTCTTTTTTGATCTGCAAAATAAAAGAAGAATAGATGATTTTTAAGTTTTCTTCTAGTTCTAAGATTCCATGATCTCATACTGTCTAGGAAAAAAAACACACATTGGAGAAGAAATCTAACTTCAGTATGATTGTTCCAGGTCAAGTACATACTGGTTCTAGATACAAGGTCAGGATTTGGTAAGATTGAATCAATAAGACAGCAAAAATTATTCATTTACTGTAGCAAAGATATAAACACTTACTTTTGACAAGTATTGACAAATACATCTCTCTGGGTTTCCTCATTCATAGAAACACGCATAGGTTGGTAGCAACGGAAGACAGGATGGAAATGAGAACTACACCCCTCTTTCTAATGCTGACATATTTGAGATTCTTTATATAATCAAAGGTAGGCCTTTAGCCAAGAACAATATGTACCTTATGTACCTTAAGCATTGCATGAGGTCTTCTCCATGACTAAAGGCCATACTTGCATCTTGAATAACTGACACCATGAAGTCTAATCAATTCCTTATATCCCAAGGCAGGGGTAGAATGTATGGTGCCTGTAACATTCCACCCCTTGATCTTAGCCCCACCAGGACTGAGATCACATTTTATGCCTTGTGGTAAATGGTCTGGAACTTGCTTCTGAGTACTAAAAGGCAAAATGCCAAGGGAGAGCAGCACATGAAGCACATCCTTTAAAAAAAAAAAAAAAAGGAAAAAGAAAACAATGCCAATAAAAATCCTGGCTCTCCTCTGAAGTCAGAATGGTTATAGTGTTTCCAGGGTCTTGCCAAGGGGAACCAGTAGAACCAGAGGTCAATTGAGAATAGCACCAAGTAGCCATGAAGAGAAGACTGACTACCAAAACCACTCTTTCATTTTGCCATTCCCTACAGATCATGGTTTGACATGGTGATTGGATATAAAGGAATCCTTTAGGTCAAGACAAGTGGGAAGAAAAAGAGTAGAAAGAAATGTCTTCATTCTAATCTCAATCCCCCCCAACTCATGACTGTAGCTCCTATTTCTTAGGGGACAAGATTAGATTAGGGACAGATCCAGTGCTACCTCCTTCCACGTTCAGTTGGTTTATCCCAAGGTCCATCCATTGACTCTCCACCTTACGCACATGAAGAGCTAGCAGAATCTCACTCAATTTCACTTGAGCTAATTAAGTGGCCACCTTTTCAAGGACAGAAACAGTCAGGGAATAATTGAGCTGGTGATAATTTTGCCCTCTCCATCTCTTTTCCCCTGGACCATGTGAATTATCCCCTTTTGGTCTGTGGGAGCTCCAGATTCATCACATGCAGCCTACCGTTCCAGCTCTGATAAATCAAAGAGGAAACGTCAGACCATGCCAATAATTAGAGCACTCCATGGTTCTTTCCCTTTCCCTTGCTATTCTTTTAGTCAAACACAAACCCATCCAAATCCTGCTGACTACTCCAGATGTTTCTGGCCAAGTACACATTGGTCTCAAATGCAAGGTCAAGATTTGGTGAGACTGAGTCAATGATGCAGTCAGCAAAAAAGACCTTATTGGCTACCTGCAGCAAGGATACAAGCAACAAACAAAGAGATGAATCATCAGGCACAGCTCTCCAGGTTTTACTACTCACGGAAACATGCCTAAGTTGGGAGCAATAACAGCCCAAAAGGGAATGAGAAGTTTGCCAGGTACGAAAAACTACATCCCATTCTCAGAGCTGACTTCTATTGGTATAACCAAAAGCAAGCCTGAGTGAATTTATTCGATCAGCTAAAAAACAGTAACCTATTATGATACTATCTTTCTTCCTTCTAGTGCTCCATGAATAAGGCTATATATGTACCCAGAATCACTAAGCCCTCTCTCCCAATAACACTGGGAGACCTTCCATCAGAAACAGATCAATTCATTTTAGCAAATATTTAGTACAGAAGAAAACAAGCATTTATTAAGTACCTACTATATGCCAAGCACAGAGCTAAGCACTTTATAAATATTATCTCATTCGATTCTCACAACAACCCTGGGAGATAGGTGCTGTTATTATCCTCATTTTTTTTTACAGTTGAGGAAAAGAAGGCACAGAGGTTAAGTGACTCACACAGGATCACACAGCTAGTAACTGTCTGAGGTTAGATTAAAACTGAGGTCTTCCTGACACTAGGCCCAGTGTTCTATCCACTGTGCCACTTAGCTGCTTCTAGGGTTGGCCAATAGTAGGTCTACACATCACAGCGTGCTCTGAATCAAGCAAGAGGCCTTGCTATCTGGATTTTACTTCCCAAAAAATTTGTCCTGAGTGTAGGGAATATTTTCATAGGAGGAGAGATAGTAATCTAAGAGTCAACTAATTAAAGATTTGGAAATTATGGGAATGGAAGAAATCCCCAGGGGAGAGAATGTAAGTTCCTTAATTATAAGCTCCTTGAGAGCAGTCTGTGTTATGTCTACCTTGGTATCCTCTATTTAGCAATGCTTTGAATATGGAATGGCCTCTCTAGGGATAAGAGTGTTTTCTTCCTCATTGGAAGTCATCTAGTGAAGGCTAGATGACCACTTGTTAGGAATGTTGTAGAGGGGAATCCTGTTGTGGTATGGGTTAGGACCAGACCTGGGATTCCATGATCTAATTCTATACTCAATGTTTAATGTCAAATGAATGAGCAATGGATGGATGGATGAATGAAAATGAATGAATGAATGAATGAATGAATGAATGAATGAAGAGGGTCAATGACAAATGACAATGACAATGACAAAACCATGGCGGCCATCCATGTTTAAGAAGTGGGAGTTGGATGAAAAAACAAGGAGACATAGAATGAGTATTTTAAGAGCCAGGAGGAAAACCACGTAAGGGAAATTTCCCCAAAGTCAAATATTTATCACACTTACTGAAGGAGAGAGTAGATTCTGGATCTCGGTTTTGGCCATTGAAACATACCATACAGGACTGTTGTAAGAATACATGATACCTTCTTTGAATTCCTGGCAAGGAGTGCTCTATAGAAATCTAACATAATTATCTATAAATATGGGGCAATAATATTAGAACTCTATACCAGGCAAACTCATTTCTCTGTAAATGGTACAGGCTTATATATGCTTTTTAAGCCTTTGAGCCTCTATTAAAGGATGCAAAATACTCGTATTTCTGATTAAAATCTGACTACATAAAAAATTAGAAGTGTTCTTTTTATGTTAACCATTACAAATAGGTCAATATGTGACTAGTTTAGAAGATAATTATACTTTTTGCTCAATGTCCTTTTCATCTCTGTTTTTTCATTCTAGAGATTCCTGGTACTGTCAAGTTCCCTATACACATATATAAGTAGGAAAACATTGACCCCATCAATTATAATTTGTAGTTTCTGTAATTCTCATTAGTGCCTTGGAAACATTCAGATCCAATTACTGGAAAAGAAGACATGACACAGCAAAGGAAGGATGAATAAATAACTGGGCAGCAGAGACAGCAAACAGTCTCCAGGGAGAGGAAATTCTTTAAATTACATAATTAATTAAGATCCTCAGAAGAAAGGTTCATCCAGCTCTTTGGGACTGGAAGGCTGGTGCCTTTTGATGAGAATAATTTTAGAAAATGGAAATAGTGGCTACAGCTACACAGTGCAAAACATCTAGATAAAAGCAGAAATATTAATATTCTAGATATTACCAAACATCTTACACTGTGTTTCTATTTGCTTTTGGGTATAGCAGGTGATTAGTGGTACCACACATTAGTAAGTGCACAGAACAAATGCCTAGGAATCAAGAGTCCTGGGTTTAAATCCCAGTTCTGCTATGAACTTTGAGCATGTGCATTAGACAAGCGATTTCGCCTCTGCAGATTTCAGTTTCTTCATCTGCAAAATAAGGGGATGGACTAGATCAGTGGTTTTAACAGTATGTCTGGAGACCCATATGGTGTGCCTAAGACCTTTTCATGGATTCCATTAGGTCAAAACAATTTTAATAGCACTATTAAGACATTTTATTTTTAATATGGTAAATCCCAGTAGATATAACACATACAAACAAAAGCTCTTTGGGGACCTCAATGATTTTTAAGAATGTGAAGGAGTCCTAGAACAAAACTACTGAATTAGATGATCTCTAAGGTCTCTTCTAAATCCAAATTTCTATTAGTCTGCATTGGCAATCCAGACAGCTTATAAATTTAGGATTAAAAATCTAGGATTTCTTTTTAAGATTTTGATTCATAAGCTTCCTGGAATTGTCTAGTTCTTATCAGTAGAGGGGGATATACTTTATATGACTTATGGTTATAATTTAAAATGGTAACTAAATAGTAGGTCATTGAAATAATTTGTCTTGATTATTTGCCATATATATGAGATTAGTGCACACAAACATTAGATCATACTCATGCTCCTTTCTTCTTTATAGAGTTGATATGTCTGGGAAGTTTATGGCAGGCAGATATATCATATCATACAATAATTTGTTGCTCAGTCACTCAGTCATGTCCTACTCTTCATGACTCCATGAACCATAGCATGCCAATATGATCCATGGGGTTTTCTTGGCAGACACTGAAGTGGTTTGCCATTTCCTTCTCCAATGGGTTAAAACAAACAGAGGTTAAGTGACACAGCTAGTAAGTGCCTGTAGTCAGATTTGAATTCAGGCTCACTGCCCTATCCATTGAGCCATCAAGTTGTCTTTCTAATGCAATAATACCCAATTCCTACATGCAATTTTCTGTCAACTAGACTACAGTTTTCCGCAGATCTCGTTGAATTCCTATTGATATCTTCACCTGAGAGAGAGTTCAGTGTAGTAAATAGACATCTAACTTTAGTATCAGTAAGACCGCAGTTTGAGTCCTGTCTCTGAGAGATACTGGCTATGTTTCCTTATGCAAGCCACTTAACTCTCAATGCCCCAGTCAACTAAAGACTACAGATTGCAGACCAGGTACTCATCTTCATTGGTAGAGAAAGTTTCCTCATTTGAAGTTCCCTATACTATCAATTCTCAAAGTATGGTCCAAGGAGACCCTTTTAGGGGGTCCACAAGGTCAAAACTATTTTCATAATAATTCTAAAGCGTTATTTGCCTATTAAAATACTCTTTTCCAATCTGATGTAAGGATAGATTTTTTTTCATATTCTTCAGCCAAAATAATATATTGAAACACATTGAATGCAGAAGCAGGTATGAGAATCCAGCTATATACTATTAAGCTAAATATGAAAGATTTACAAAAATATGTAAAACAATATCATGCTTCTTATTAATTTTTTTGTTTTGAATAAATTGAATAAAATATGTTGCTTATATTAAGATATCATGGATTTATTTCTAAATGAACTAATAAACAAACATATAAAAGATTATCCATTTTTATTTCTAATGCAATAAATATCAGTGGGCAACTAGGTGGTGCAGTGGATAGAGTGCCAGGCCTAGAGTCAGAAGAACTCATCTTCTTGAATGCAAATCTGGCCTCAAACACTTAACTAGCTGTGTGACCCTAGGCAAGTCACTTAACCCTGTTTGCCTCAGTTTCCTCATCTGTAAAATGAGCTGGAAAAGGAAATGGCAAAACACTCCAGTATCTTTGCCAAGAAAACCCCAAGTTAGGGTCATGAAGAGTTGGACACAGCTGAAATGACTGAACAACCATGGGGGGGGGGGGACTGTATCGCAGGTATATGGAGGATAGCTTGTACAAATGTATCTAGTTACAGATGGAATAAAGTTCAGGAAGCTGCTAGTATTCCAGTTTGCCTGGAATATAGGGTATAGGCAGGGGAGCAGCATGAAATAAAACTAGAAAGAGATGAGATCCACATTGTGGAGAATTTTCAGTGCCATATTGAAGGACCTTCTATTTTTATCAGATAAGTAAAGGGGAACCACTGAGTGTTATTGAAAAGAATGGCATAGTAAGATCTTTGCCTTAAGAGGATCATTTTGGCAGCTGGGTGGAGGAGGGGTTAGAGAGGGGAGAAACTGGAAGCAGGGAGACCAATGAGTAGAATGTTGTGAGGTAGAGGTGAGAGGTAGGGGCTTTTAATTAAGGTAATGGTCTTGTGAAGGAAAAGAGGTGGATGAATATAAGGGACCTTGCGAAGGTAGCACTTTTTTTTGGAAGGTAGCGCTTTCAAGGCATCTATGGGTTTTGGGAGGTGGTGAGAGAGAGGGAAGTTTCAAAGATGATGGCAAGATTATTAAACTGGGGAACTAGGGGAATGCTGGCCCTCTCAACAGAAGAGATAAAAGCTTAGTGGGAAGAGAATCAGTTCCATTTTAGACACATTTAATTTGAGATGTCTACGAAGCATCAACAACGGAATACCCATCGGGAAGTTGATGATACAGAACTGGAAATCAATAAATATACTAAGCCTGGATATAAAAATTTGAGAGCCATCTGTGCAGAGATGTTACTTGAAATTAGGGGAGCAGTTAAGATCACTAAGGGAAAAAAAAGAAGGGAGGAAGAAAACAAGCATTTATTAAGCACCCACTATGTGCTATGCACTTTATAAATATTATCTCCTTTCATCCTCACAAAAGCCCTGCTATTGTTATCCCCATTTTATATTGTGGAAACTGGGGCACAGGTGAAGTGACTTGTGACTTGCCCAGAGTCATACAGCTAGCAAACCTGAGGCTGGATTTGAAATGACTCCAGGCCCAGCAGCTCTGTACCACCTAGCTGCAGAAAGAATAAAGACACAGAAGAGGGTCCAGAACAGTCTTGGGGAACACTTATGGGAAGGGGGCAAGAGGTGCATGATAATGACACAAAGGAGAGTGAGAAGCAATCAGACAGGTAGGAAGGGTACCAAGAGAGAACAATGTCATAGAAGCCAGAGAAGGAAAATGTATTCAGGAAGATGGGATGATCAAGAGTGTCAAAAGCTTCAGAGAGATTGAGGAGGAGGGGAGGGCGAGAAATTCTATTCCATTTACCAGTAAGGAGATCACTGGAAATCTTGGATCCATGGAGTGGTAGGGATTGGAAGCCAGGTTGCAAGTGCTGGGAAGGGATGAGGAGGTGATGGTGATATCACATGCACTACTTTGGGACTTCTCTGGTGACTTCTCTGCCGTGCCCCCAAGTCGGGTGCCATCCTCTTTTTTGCTTTTCAGCTTCCTTTCGTGTATCATCTTCCCTTATTAGATGGTAAGCTCCTTAAGGGTAAGGACTTTCTTTTTATTGAGTTTATATCCCCAGAAGTTAGCACAGTGTCCAGTACACAGTAGGCACTTAGTAAGTGTTTATTAACTATAAACAATTATTTATAGGATCACAGGTCTACAGCTGGAAGGGAACCATAGAGATCACTGAGCCGAACTCCATCCTTTTACAGAGGTAGAAACAAGACCCAAGAAGTTAGGTGAGTTACCTCAAGTCATACATCTGGTAAGCAGCTAAGGAAGGATTTAAACCCAGGACTGCCTGACTCCAAGTCCACCACTGTATCCACTATACTACTCTGCCTTTCAGAGTTTGTCAGTGAAAGAGAGGGGAGATATATGACAATAGTTTGAGGTAATGACAGGATCAAAAAAAATTGTTAAAGATTAGTATGTGTCTGAGCATGGTAGTGGGTAGCAAGGGATAGACCCTTCCCGAAATAGAGATTGAAGATGAGAGAAAGGATGGGAATGATCAAAGGGTTGGGAGGAGGTAGGAGATAGGAGGAGATGAGCTTAAGGATACAGGTAAAAGGATTGGCTTTGGCTAGGAGAGGGAGTTTTTCCTCAGAAACAGGGATAAAGGAGGAGATCATGGGTCAGGATATTGAAGTTTTAAAGTAACATTGGTGGTGGAAGGGATAAATAAATGTGGAAACAAGGAAAGGACAAATGGAGTAAAAGAAGTCATCCAAGAAACACGATTAAAGAAGTTGGGTTGCTCACAAGATGGCAGCAAGGGGCAACCAATGAATAACCTATATGTTTCGATGAAAGCCTCTCCTTATCACGTCAAGAAAAGGAAAGGAAGGCATCCTGCATGTCAAGTGGCAAACTTGTGGAAGGACGCAGATAAACGTCACACACAGAGAGAATGGGAACATGGATGGGATGGGGGGAACATCCACATGATTAAGATCATAGATCCATCCCAGGGGAGCATTTGGGAACTAGGGATAGCCAGCTGACTGAACAGTACGATTTGAGGCAGTGTGGCCCGGTGCAGAGTCAGGAAGAAATTCATTTGAATTCTGCCTCAGACACTAACTGTGTGACCATGGACAAGATCCTTAACTTTTCTGGGACTGGGCTTCCTTATCTATGAAATGAGGAAGTTAGACTCAATAGCCACTAAAGTCTCTTCCAGCTCTCAGTACACGATGCTATGGGACCTCTGTCTTCCAGCATACAGTAACAATGGAAGGTGAGATTAGCGAGTGTTCCCACTAAAACACCCAGGAACCGAGAGGGATCAATAGCTTGGGTCACATATCTGGGTTCCCAGGGAACGAACCAAAATTCAAACACGATGCCAGTTCAGTTGTTTTTTACACTCAAGAGGAATATTATACATGTAGCAGGTCTCTGTCATGTGCCAGGCCTGCTACCTGAGGCCCGGGTCCTTTTGGCATTTGTTAGAGTATCTGAAGCACTGGTCAGAGTGGAATTACATCTTTGCCTATAATCTCAGTCTTTCCAGCTTCAGGGGAAGTGTCTGATGGCCCAGTCATGATAGCTGTAGACATGGAGCTAGGGAGTGGAGAAGGATTTAAGGAGAGGGAGAGAGAGAGAGAGAGAGAGAGAGAGAGAGAGAGAGAGAGAGAGAGAGAGAGAGAGAGAGAGAGAAGATGACAAGCTGGACAACTAAAGATGGTATAATCAGGTAATTCCCAAGCTACAAGAGATATTCATATTCAAACAAACTAGAAACATATATTCCAAAGCTAAGCAAAAACCCTTTTAAAGTGATTTACCATTTTACCATTTTCCATTAGTATAGACAACCAAGAGTGGAGTACCTAATTTTACCATCTAAATGACAATATTCATCACTGCAACATGATGGGGAAAGTAAATTTAATAGCACAACATAAACCAAAAGACAAAAAAGGCTGATAAGACCATAGGCCTAAAGGGGCCTTAGAGGTAGCTCATCCAATCCACCCCCCATTTTACAGATGAAAAAACTAGAGCCAGGGGAAGTTAAGTGACTTGCCCAAGGTCCCACATTTAGTAAACATCACAATAGTAAGAGGAAGGATTTGAATGACCTTTGACTCTATAGAAGAGGTTCTTAACCTTTTTTGTGTGTCATAGACCCCTGCAGCAGACCAGTAAAGTCTATAGATCCTTTTCAGAATAATCTTGTGGGGTATTTTTTATTCAAAATTGAAGGAAATGCTAAATTCTAGCTGTAAGAGGTTAGAGAAAATAAAGGCATTTTTTCCCATCCAAGTTCATGGGCCCTCAAAAGTCTCTCCACAAACCCTAGGTTAAGATTGTTCTAGATTGCACATTGAGCATACAAAGAAATTGCCTAGATGATCCTCCATCGAAACTATTCAGTCATCAGTTCCTTCAGATTCAACCTTGAGGCAGCTGACAAGATGCTTAGCTCCAAGTAATGGAACAGTTCTCCTGTGATTCTCCTCTATTTTATGGTCAGGAGGGAGTTCAAAGCATGGCAGTCATGGAGCAAGAGTACTCCAAGAACTCCAGGCATGAGATGTGATCTAAACTGTGGGTGACGTAAACCAAGGGCGAAGAGTCCTATTCCAGCAGCATCAAATCACAGGAATTCATGGGAGCTTTTGAGAGCAGCAAAGTAAAGTTTCACACTTAACTTGGCATTTACCTGAAAAAATGTCATGTCATGCTGATTGGAACTAAAGGATGGGGCATGGGCAATTGTTGTTAAAAAAAATGTTTTTTAAAGTTTCTGCTTTCATAGCAGCAAGCACTTTGGAAAGTAGTAGCTATTCAGTCTTCGAGATGTCCAGCTAAAACTCTCCTTTTGAATGACATGTTTCTACATAGGATTACAGATTTAGAGTTCAAATGAACCTTTAGGGTCAACCCCTTCATTTTATAGATGAGAAACTGTGGCCTAGAGGTGTTAAATGATTTGCCCAAGGTCACACAGGATACAAGAACTGAAACTTAAATCCAGCTCTTCTGACTACCAATCTAGCATTCTTTACACTGTTCTCTGTCATCACATCACAAGCCCTAAATTATATCATGCCCTCAAAAAGAATCTAGAAGGTTAGGATTTCCTTCCAACTAAAGATCAATTAAAAATGAAGATAAAATCTCTCTAAAAATACTAATGGGAAAATGTTATTAGCACAACTGTATATTCATGTATTATCTTATGGCTATGAAAACATGTTCACAGATATTCTATTTAGTTTTCATAATAATCTCTTGCAGTAAATTGAAAAGGTAGTATTATTTCCATATTGTTCAAGAAGAAACTGAACCTCAAAGAGGTTGTAACTTGCCCACAATCAAACAACTAGTCTCCTGGACACAATACACACAACTTTTCAGCAACGCATTTATTGCATGAAGTAAGTAGAAACTATTATTGATTTCAAGTCAAATAAGGCAGAATGCATAGTTTTTTTCTCATTTCTTTCTCCTACTATCATACAAATTCAAAGCTTGAATTGGAAGGGATTTCAAGGGTCATTTAGTCTAACTCCCCCCCCCTTTTTTTTTTTACAGATGACAAAATTGAGGCCTAGAGAGTTGAAACTTTAAAAGGATTTAGACTTCAGAGATTATCTAATCCAACCATATTATTTTTCAGATGAGGAAACTGAGGAAACAAAAGACAGCTTTGGACAAGGTACCCAGCCCAAGGTCATGCAATGAGTCAGAATCAGAGCTGGCAGTTGGCAATTAAAACCCAGGAGTCACACAATTCACTCCACCTAACTCTTCTGTCTTCAATAGCGTATGGTCAGAATCTTTTTTCCAGAAGCGTACATAGAACAAACACAGAATTTTTTAAAAAGCCACTTTTATATTTCTACTGATATGAAGGAGACAATGGGTTTGATCTTGAAATAATGCATCCTAATGGTTTCAAAATGACAGGTCACAAGGTGGGTGACGTATCTGTGAAACTTTATTTTATCTAGGGCAGACCCTAACATAGGAGAAAACTGAATTTTCTGTTTTTTTTTCTTTTTTAGTTTTCAACATTCACTTTTATAACATTTTTAGTTCCAAATTTTTTTCTCCCTCCTTCCTTGCCCTCACCCCTCTCCAAGCCGGCAAGCAATCTGATAAAGGCTATACTGAAAACTGAATTCCTAATAAATGCACACAATGTCTTAGCTGGAGCAAGTATAGAAAATTGACACAGTGGACAAGCTGAATCTGTATTCTTTTCAAAGAAGTTCCATTGTTTACTAATCACTTTATATCTATTAATAGATTTTAAAACAGCATAAATAAAATAAAACATTTTAAAAGTTTATGTTTAAATATTTTGCTCAGCACTTTGGGAAAATGAATATTCCATATGAGGCCTAGCAGTAAATTGTGTGAGCTCAGGGGTTTTGACCTGCAGTAGGCTAAAATTGAGTATTCACACTAAGTCTGGCCATTTTGGCAAGCCCCTGTGAACAGAGGGTTGTTGTTTACATAAAGATCAACTTATCAGACTATAGAAATTTCTATTTAATACGTATATCGAAGTATTTTATTTATCTATAATTATGAAGCTTGCTTAATTAGTTGCATTGATATATAAGTTTATAATAAATCATAAACCAATCACTTTATTGTTACGGAAATATCACTCTAGATGGATCTTTTATAGCTGACTTTGAGGTAGGAGGTAATAACATGCCTTTTTTTATCTAGACATAAATATTTCTCTTAAAAAAAAAGTTCAGAAAACCTAAAAACAACTGATGCTGTTTTAGTCATTTTTCCTATGAGACCCTGAGGGAGAAAACCTAGATAACATTTTATCTATGTTCATATCTAGTTATCAGTCATGAGATATTTAAAATCTCCTGGGTTCCTGCTAGCCTTCAATAAATAAATTGCAGCACTCTGGGAATGTAGATTGTGAGAGTAAGGAGAGAAAAAACAACATTTAAATACACATAAACATCTGCGTGAGGGTGAGATAGAAAAACATTTTGAAATCTTTAAACTGAATTTATTGCAATTGTTTACCACAGATGGCATTAATAAAGAACAACCTCCACTCCCAAAGAATAAACTATAAGAAAAGGCTCCTTTAAGGGTGATTTTTCTAAAGAGAAAGCTCTCCTTATGATCTGTGCCAGAACTAGTACAATAGCCAATGCAAAAGAAACACTGGCTCTCCAAGCTTTAAAACTAAATGTACACCTTATGAGTAAGACGATTCTTTTTAGAGGACAGACCTTCAGTCTGCTCAGTTACTGAATGGGATACATTTTCCAAGAGACACTTGAATCTTATATACTGTTGCTACTTTATTTGGGGGAGGAGGATGGGAAGGGAAAGGCGCCTCATTCCCCACAGATCAGTTCCCACAGGAAGGAAATATACAGATGAGGAGCTGTGAATCTTTGAGTTAAATGAGAAGTGTCAGGGAAAGACACTGTGGTCCCTCAATGGTTCTTGGAAATTGAAGGATGGTTTGTGTACTCTTTACAGCATCAGGCTTTTGAATTGTTAGACAAAGAGCATTTTTTATTTCTTTTTATGTCAATTTCCATACTTTCAGACAGAATCCCTAAATTCACTTACTGTTCATAATAGTAATCCACACTGAGGGATTTGTCCCCAAAAGAAATTTAGTCTCTTAAAAATAGTCTCTTAAATTTTTCGGATTCATAGATTTAGAGCTGGAAGTGATCCAATTTTAGGGGTCAGGACCCAAAGTGTAGGGGAACCCTCAGTGACCAAACTCCCTTCTCTGATGAAATTCATCTGTAAATTATAGCTAATTGACTTACCTGGAGCCACAGGACTAGTTTAAGTCAGAGACTGGACCAGAATAAAGTCTTTAAGGCTCCAAGGTTGCTTCTCACTAAAGGACTTTAGTCCCCTTTAGTTATCTATCCAACAGCCTTGTTTTCACAAATGAGGAAACTGTAGCCTAGAGAGGGAAAAACGACTTGCCCACGGTTGCCCAATTAGTAAGTAACAGACCTAGCATTCCTCTCTAGGACCTCTGACCTTGGGGTCTAGCACTTTGTAAAGAACTCCCACTGTTTCCATGTTTCCTGCATATTCTCGTTTGGGGTTTTAAAAATCAGAGGAGATAGTTCCAAGAACAATTGTATTTCAAAGCATTAACGCATTCATATCACAAGCAACTCCTTTTTTCAAAAGGCTAAGTACCAATACACAAGCTTTAATAGCTTAATGCTGCACCAAGACTTTTGAAACACTCCGTATAAATTAAAATTTGAAATACCTCTTTTGAAATTGGTTTCCTTATAACAAGGTTATTCACCTCCTTCTCTGGTTTCCACGAGGGGGCGCCAAAGATCACAGCAAAAACCTAGCGATCAATCTCCCTAAAGTTTCTATTGTCAGAGAGTTTGGTACATAGCTCTCTTTGTAGTGTCTTGTCCAAATTAATAAGCAGCGGAATACAAGAAAGCCTCCTGAACAAATAACAGAATAAAATATGGCAAGCCCTACGGATCGGAATGAGCTGTGATGCAATATAGAAGATTAGACTCCCACGGTGCTTTTACAATAATAAAAAGCAAATTAGAAAAATGAAAATGTTTTTAGAATCTAGATGAACACTAGAGAGATACCTGGCTTCTCGTTTTTTTGCCTTAAAGGTCAGCTCAACTCTAACCCCACTCCAAGCCCTCCCTCCCAAAAAAATATTAAATTCTCTTGTGGCTTAAACATTAATTGGAGGGGGTAAGCTAGATTCTTAATTCTCTTTGGGATCATTTGGTCTATCCTTCAATTCAACACACATTTTACTATATGTCTATTATGGACAAGGGACTGTGTTAGGTGCCTGGGAATAAAGACAAACCCCAAATTGGAGTTAGCTTCCTAAAGTAGAGACTCAAAGTCAGGCTTCTGCGATCACAGATCAGACACTGAAAGAAACTTCCCAAGTCAGCTAGCCCAGGAGTGGGGAACCTGCGGCCTCAAGACCACATGTGGCCCTCTAGGTCCTCAAGTGCGGCCCTTTGACTGAATCCAAACTTCACAGAACAAACCTTCTTGATAAAAGGATTTGTTCTGTATCTATTCTAATCCAATCATTTTACAAAGGAGGAAATCGAGGCGAAGGAAAGAAGGTTGAACGACTTCCTAAAATCACGCAGGTAATAAGAAGCAGAATTTGAAGCTCGGTCCTCAGAGCTAATACTTTCCGCAAAGTTAGTCATTTACACCACAGTCAAATTAAATCGAGAGGTAAGCTACTGACTCTGTGGAAATACAATACAGGACGCTAGCTCTAGGAGAGCACTTAGGTGCTAACAGATTCCATCCTTATTTTACAGGCTCGAGGAAGTCAAGTGCTTTGACCAAGCTCACACAGGTTAAGTGTCAGTGGTGGGATTTGAACGCAGATGATCTGAACCCAGAACCGGAGCTTTTTTCCTACCCTACCACTCAGCCTCTCAGAGAGGAGCGTGGCCTTCCAACCTAAGCTCTGGAGCCAAGTGAGCAGGTCGCTGTGGACTGCGCTCCGGGCCATCTCCAGGCTGAACTGGGTCTCACACTCCGCCTCAGGCGAGCTCCGCACTATCTTGTATTTCCATCGAGGGGCGCATTTACCCATGTCCCCAGATAGACGTGGACGGCTCTGGAGGATCCCAGACGTCCAAGCATCCCCAATTAGGACCCTTTCCAACCGAGACTTTGCAGCCAGGGCTGTTTTAGCTGCTAGAGAAGCCTGCCCTCTCTCACCCTTCACCCCATTATTCAGGCTGGGCGAGGAAGGGGTAGCCTACTGCTCTGCTTTGCCCTGCGCTCGCTACTCGGAGAAAACCCTCACTCTGATCGCTTAACTGCTCAATGTGCCTTTCACGGCCCTGCAGTTAAAGGACCGTGGCCGATTCGATCCCCTTGAGGCTATTTCAACCCCACCGCATCCTCATCAGGTCCGGAAGCCTGGTCCTTCTTGCTGACATCACGAGAGCGCTTCACCTGCTTTCCACGGACCTCTCCTTCCCTTGTAGCACCCCAACCCCCGGCAGCCCCCAACCCCAAACTTCTTTTTTGCTTCGTTGACTCTGGTTTATTTCACTACCACCACCATCACAAATAAAAAGAGGGAGTTCCCACTTCTGCCCCTTGCCAAGGGAACTAGGGGCAAGTGGGGGCTGGCCGCCTCCTGGTCGCTCCCCTCTTTTGTCTCTCCTCCCACAGCAGCGCCAGTCTGGGGACTCCCTAGCCGGGAAACTTAATTCACTCTCCTGTGCTCTCTGTCCCTCCCCCACTAGACCCAGCCCTCCGGGGAGAGAGGGAGAGCGAGAGCAAAGCAGCTCACATCTGCTGTTTGTCTGCAGCCACAGCTTCAGGTAGTCGCTTCTCTTCCCCTGGAGCCACTAGCATTCGCTAGTCACAGTCTCCCCAGCTCCTTGCTAACAAGGTAGGTGACTATTCTGGGACTCTCTGTGTTTCTAAACGCCCCCTTCACTGGTTCTTCATCCTAGGGTCGGGCAGTCACACTGCTTGTTTAAAGGGCTGAGGGGAGTTCTTTAGGGGGAATATGGATGGGGGTGGGAATGGGGAATAGGATGAGGAACTTCAAGAGAAGCTCCTGCCTGTATTGCGAAAGGGAGGTTCTCAAGGCCAAACATAAAGGCAGTCCCTTAAAGACTGCCACCCACTTCACTGCACCTTCCGCCCAGGTGCTATCTAATAAGTGAAAGGTTTTCCTTCCTCTTTGTTTCCATCATCTGGGCTTCCCAACAAAGGTTAAGACCGGCTTTGGATAATTCTGAAGCTGCAGATTGCTTCATCCCCATGGGAGCTTTCTTACCCCAGAAGGATTATTAAGTAAATACAGTAGCAATAAAAACCTTTAGTACAAAGATTTGAGAACTTTCTTGGGAGCCCCTTGCACTGATTTGCATGGAGGTTTCAGACCAGAAGTATATTTTTCTGAAGCCATAGCGTTCTAATGATTTGACCTATTTTTCATTCATTGCCTGCTGACACTCACAACTTGGAAATGTACACTTGTTGCCAACCTACCAAGCTATCTGTTGGTTTGGAATATTAAGAATCAAATACTAGAAGGTCAGAGCACCCAAAATCAGTGGCTTAAGTTAAGATAGGATCTGAAAAAGGAAACCACTGCTGAAAAGAAAGTCTAAGTCTAGTGTCACACACCTAAGCTCTTTCACTCTTCCATTGTGCTAGAAGCTTTGAGTGGATGGGGATATGGCAGCTGGCATTTTGAGGTGCAGAAGGCCTATCATATTAGATGCATGAGATGACGACCGCATTCTATTTAGAATTTTTGCTTCTGGAATGTGTGGTGAGTGTGCATGAAAAAAGAGTAAAAGATGGAAAAGTGGAGAGAACAGGACTATATAGCTGGCAGTTACCTTATACGGAAGTATATATTAAAATTGGCTTTGTTCAGGGCTGGATCAGGTAATTCTGTGCTCTGAGAGAAATGATATGTGATTGTGTTACTAAACTGGGGAAATGGAGGAAATTCCAAACTGGTAACGCAGAAGTGTTTTAATAACCTAACAAAAGAAATTATAGTTTGTAAACAACTTTTTTCTAGTACCTTTGGTTAATGAGAAAGGTTTTAAGTCAATACTTTTAGTAATATCTCCAAATGACCTCCTCCCCACATCATTCTCTTCCCATTAAATGAAAAAAAGCAAAACCAAAAAACATTGACACCAGAGTGAACAAACAATTGTTTAAGCCATCAAAATTAATACTGGAAAGTTCAGAAATTATGATGAAAATATAGTAATTTCCAACATGTGTGTGTATGTGTGTGTGCACCTACCTTAGTAAATTATAAGATAGGTGCAATTTCAGGGATGTGTAACATGTTCGGTCAGGGTACTCCCTCCACCAACACAGGTCACAATTCCTTCATAACTTGGTAGGTATTCTTCATGAGTTGCTGTGGGTGAAAAATTCATCACTCTGTAGCCAATATGATGATAAGACCCTGAACTTTGCTAGGCTGCTCATCATACAATAGGCATCTGTCCAATCTGTCTTTGAACCCTCCTAGTTTGGTAGAAGCTGGCAGAGTTAATGTGTTCCTGCCATAACCCACAAGGTCAACCCCTAGTAATGGTATGGAGTTACATGGTCTCGAAGGAAAATTCAAGCCTCTTTTTGCCACTTCTGTGGCTGGAAATAATCATTTCTGGAGTGTGACTATAGATGATGAAAAGAGGGTAGGATAGTAGCTATCATTTACATAGTGCCTTAATATTTGCAAAACCCCTTACACATATTATCTCATTTGATCCTCATGATTCTATGAAATACATGCTATTATTATCCCTATTTTACAGATGAGAAACTGAGGCTGAGAAGTCAAAGTGACTCAGCCCCGATCACACGGCTAGTAAGTACCTAAGGGAGGATTTGAACTTGGGTCTTTCTAACTCCAAGTCCAGCCCTCTACTAATTGCCTCAAAAGATAGAGAAGTGAAGAGAAGTAGACTAATTTGCAGTGGTGTGAAACTCAAATAGGAATGGATCACTTGCAGGCTGCATTTTGACTTAGAAAACCATGAAGTAACATTATCTATGTTATATTGTATTTTTTTATTAATTTTGTTAAACATTTCCCAATAACATTTTAATATGCTTTAGGCTGCATCTAGGAGTTTTGCTGGCCACAGCTCAGGACATCAGTTTGATGCCTGTGGTCTAAAGCATTTTTCAACTGCAAATTACTTTTTGCAGAAGCAAAATCAAAAGAGCAAAGTTTGAAAGACTAATAACAGTGATTTCTGATAGTCAAGCCTTACCTTGGCAGCTGATTCTTTGTATAATGAATACATTTTCCTCCCTATCTTATTTTTATTTCATATCTGTACTTAACTTGTTATTCCATGATATAACACTACCAGCATCCCAATGTTCTTTGCATCCTCTTTATATGTATCAGAATTATCCACATTTTAAGAATAAAATTGCCCCCTCCCCTTCCTTTTGCTAGAAATATTTTGGGTGCTTGGTGTTTTTAACCTCATAAAATTTTTTTCTCAAGTTTTTGCTTTTGTGTTCAGCTCACATTTCCATTAGCCATTTTCCCCATCCCTTTTCCTATGCAATAATATGGATTCTTCCTAATTTCCTTCTCTTTTTACTGATTCCATTTACTGATTTCTTTTGAGAGGCATTTTGCCAGCACTTAAGGTAGATTTAGTTTGAAAGATAGCATTTCCTTAATGATTTCTGCTTGCCAAATGAACTTGTTACTTTCATTTTCCTAGTACAAAAAAATGAGTTTGTCTTCTAATCTTACTTTTAAGAGGTTCTCATAAAGTTTCAAATCATTCTTCCCTGGCTCAGGTGCTCCAGGAAGCCTTTCCTCAGTTCTGTCTCAAGTTTTATCCCTATGAAGTGAACTATCATTCTGTAGAATAAAAATTTACCTAGAAATCAATCCATTTCTTGAAGAGCAGGATAATCTCAGAAAAACATGTAAAGACTTACACGAACTGATGCAAAGTGAAAAGAACAGAATCGGGATAATATTGTTCACAGTGACAGCAATATTGTATGATGATCTAACATGAATAATTTAGCTATTCTCAGCAATATAATGATCCAAGATAATTCTATAGAACTTATGGGTGCTTGTCCATCTCCAGAGAAAGAACTGGTAGAGCTTGGATTCAGATCAAAGATACTTTTTCATTATTTTCTTTATTTTTCTTGGGGTTTTTTGTCTCTGTTTTCTTTCACAGAATGACTTACATGGAAATGTGTTTTGCATGACTACACATGTATAACCTACGTCAGATTGGTTGCCTTCTCGATGGGGGGGGAGAGAAGAGAGGAAGAGAATTTGGAATTCAAAACTTAAAGGAAAAAAGAATGTTAAAATTGTTTTTACATGTAAATGAATAAAAATAAGTATTTAAAAAGATTTTTAAAAAGAAATCACTGTGTTTTTTAACAATAAGGAAATAATAAGTAGGATAAATGGCATATATAAAGCATTAGCATTGGCATTAGGGATCATTTAATTGCCTCCTTTTACAGTTTAGAAAACTGAGAGTCTGAGGGGGGAATTGACTTGACCTAAGTCATACAGCTCAAATCAACATTTCCTGGTTCCTTGCGTCACTACACTGTCTACTCTTAATTAATTATTAGCGGTTCACTACTGGAGGTTCAAAAACAAAATGAAAAGCCGTCCTTGCCTTCAAAGGCTTGGGGAGGGGGCAGGCAAATAAATACAATGTAATTGGAGACAGAAGTGATCCCTGAATACTAAGGGAATCAGGAAAGTTTTCTCACAGAGGGGCCTTGAAGGAAGCCAATGATTCTCATTTTCACCAGTATGCTATGGTTTATCGTAATGACTCCCCTTTTGACAATATTTTATGGTACATTGTTTTCCCACATTAGTCATGTAAGGTCAGTAATACAAATGTATTATCCTCATTTTGCGGATGAGTAAGCAGAGGCTCAGAAGAATGAAGATTTGACAAGTTTACACAGATAGCATATGTCAGAGCTAAATTCAACCCCAGGTCTTGGGACTCTTAGCTACCAACACATTGGGCCATTCCTTCTATCTCTGATCTTTGGACATTTATATGACACAGGTACTAACAAATATAAGCAAAAGAAATAGAATTATAATTTCATATCACAAATATACTTAAGGGAGATTTTAAACATACTTTTTGAAATTTCAAATGGAGCATTTCTCATTTAGACTGTTCTTGAATCCTAACAATAGAGTTCTATGTGATTTCAAACACCTGAAGCAGCCACTCCCTAAGATGTACAGTCCTAACCAGACCGAGTGAGTAACACCACGTAGGCCCTCAAATGAACTGTGTAATTCATGATGTGAAAATAACACATTCAGCTATGTGGAAATGGAGAATCAGCTGCAATTTTAGTATGAAGGACAGAATCTCAGAGTTGAAAGGAGCCTGAAGCCTGAACCTCCTCTTCCCCACTCCTTAACCAGTATCAAAGCAGCTGTTTCCCTCACCTTCTTCTGCAGGAACTTATGTAATAATAGTGATGATGATGATGATGATGATGATGATGACGACAATAACACAATCAATTATGTAGCACTTTAGTGTTTATTAAGTGCTTTACAAATATTCTCTCATTTCATTGTCACATCAACACTGACAGGTAAATGATATCATTATCCTTATTTTACGGATGAGGAAACTGAAGTTGAATGACTTAGGGTTCGACAGCTAGTAAGTGGGCGAGGCTAGATTTAAACTCAGGTCTTCCCGACTCCAGTTCCACTGCTCTATCCACAGCACCACCTACCTTGTCTAATTTAATGTTAATTTGCACTCTCTAAACATTCTAAGTTTGGACCAAAGTGGCCCAGGTTAGTTATGGCTCTAAGAAAAACATCATTTTTCTTTGGTCAGACTTTTAAGATACATGTTTGTGATTCTTTCTTGATATGTTGTCACATCCTATTACGTAGTTTCTGAGAGTCTCTCCGAAAATCATTTACTATCAAATAAAATGTCCTTGTAAAGGTACAGCTTAGGTCATTCTGTGAGTCATAATCTAAAATCATTGCCTAGAGAGCGCCAGAATAGTCCAAAACACAATTTCTTTCTTTTCTTTATAGGATGTCCAACCTGAAACTTCCATACATCGTCTAAAGAGAAGAGGGGTGCCTGTGCCAGACCCTTTAGCACTTTTTACACCAAAACAATGTAATTGCAGATTCCACCTTTTGGAAGATTTCATCATGGGAGCAAACACTTCTAGCAAACCTCCAGTGTTTGATGAAAATGAAGATGGTAAGGCCCCATGCAATGGTTTCAAATATAGTTTTTTAAGTTAGACTAAAAAGTCTAAATGTAGGCTTTTGGTTTGAAAACAATATTGTATTTTAATTGCCTAGAGTCACTCAGTGGCCTTTAAGAAAGAGGGAACATAAAACCTGGTTTTGCATTTTCAGAAGGTGATGTGAATTTTTTAAAAATTATGTGAATTTGTTATGGTAAGGCATGGCATTTGTTGTTTTATTTTTCTTCAGTGCTTAAGACTGCTTATTACAGGGCTTCTGAAGATGGCTAGACAGGTTTTGCCATATTTGTTATTGCATTAATGAATTAATAATTTTTTTAAGAGGCAGCATGTTACAGTGAAGAGCATTGGTTCTGGAGTCAGGGGATTTGAATTCAAACTTCTCCCTTCTCCCCCACATGTGACCTTGAGCAAATCACTTAAAAAAAAAAAAAAACCTCCCTGTGCCTCAGTTTCCTTTTCTGTAAAATAAGAGGGTTGGGTAAGATGACTTCTGAGGTCCTTTCTAGCTCTGGATCTATAATCCTATGAACCCATATTTTCCTTTGTGAAAGGGATACTACAATTTACCAGTTGTCAACTAGAAGACTCCAGAAACCAGGTCTGAGATTAAGCCTATGGTCTCTGTCAAGATGGCAGCTGAAATTTTCCCATTGTTGTCTGAAAATGGGAAATACAGAATGAATTTCAGACCACAACACAATAATAATCATTGTATGTAATATGTGGAACAGTGGAAAGAATATTTCATTTGGAGTCAGAGGACCGTCATTCAAACAATGGCTCCCAGACTCACTGGCAATTTGTATGACCGGGGCAAGCCCCTTCACTTCTCCAGACCTTACTTAGTTCTTCATCTGTAAAAAGAGAGGGTAGAATTAGATGATGTCTGCCAGGCGTAGTGACACTTGTCTGTGATCTCTGCTACCAAAGACGTTAGGCTGGGGCAATCTCTTAAGTTCAGGAGTTCTGAGCCCCCATGGACCAGGCCATTTAAGTGTCTGCACTACAGAGTGGGGAACCACCAGGTTGCCTAGTGAAAAGCAAACTGGCCCAGGTTGGAAACAGAGCAGGTTAAATTTCCATGCCAGTCAGAGTGGGATTGGCCCCATGAGTTGCCCTTGACCTTCTAGCCTGGGGAAGATAGGAAGACCCAGTCTTTAAAAAAGGAAAGTCAAAGAACTGAACAACTGATGTATAAAGTCTCTTCCAGCTCTAAATCTGCCATCCTAAAGAGTGCCAACCTGGACTCCGTCATCCACACTAAGACCTGAAAGATTCAGGAGTTCCATCTACATCACCAAGTCATACTCAGAATTAATTAGGTTTTTAAGTACAGTTCACATCTTACATCAAAAACTGAGATTTCGTCAGATTCCATACCGTTCATACAGATCACAATCCCTCTAAGCTGATGTGGGCAAAACATTTCTTCACCTGGGGGCCAACTTTCTGAGTGTCTCTGTGCTTATCTGGACTGCTCCTACATTAACAGATACCCAGTTCATCCCCAGGCTCCATAATCAAAGTCTTTCCCTGTTGGTAGGAGCTGCCAAAACTTGCTCTCCTCTGGCATAGCTTTGAGGACCTGGGATCACAGGTTCTTGATTATTAGAGTAGGACAGTTATGAATTTTACTGTATTCAAATTCTTTGAAATTGAACATCTGTGTATGATAGCTCTTTATTTCCCAGAATATTTTGTTTACCAAAGCATCCCATTCCTCAGCCATCCTCATTAATTCCTAGTTTGTTAGAATGAATAAGTCATTTTGACTAACATAAATAGCTAAATTAACTACAAAGGACACATGAAGGAAGATGCTATCTGCAGCCAAAGAGAAAGAACTGATAAATAGAAGTATATATAGAATTATTTTACATATATGTACACATATTTGTGTCTAATGGTAGTCAGCTTTAGGGCAGAAGGGAAAAAAGGGAAAGAAAAAATGGAAAAAAAGAAACTTACATGATAACTTTATTATATATTTAAAAGGAATAGTAAGGTGTACATAAAAGATTTGTGGTTTTATGTACAATCATCTTTATTATACTATGTTAAAGAAATGCTTGTTTTATTCTATAAATTAAAAGTAGAATAAATAAAAATTATACACACCTATTTTTTAAAAAAAGAACTGGAAGGAATCTTAGTGATCCATGTAGCTCAATTGCCTCATTTAAAGTGAAGGAAACTGAGACCCAGAGAATTTCATTGATCACAAAAGGTCACAAAAGTACAGGCAGAATGAGGACTACCACCAGGTCTCTTGAGTTCAGGGATGATTGTTCAGTTTTCAGTGTGAGCATTTACAATCCAGAAATTGGCAAATATTACAAATTAGGGCTTGATTAATTGTTTTATTGATTGTCTAGACTTAAGAAAGTGATGGAGAAAATGTTAATAATGTTGATTAAACTTAAAAGTGTGTTATGTGTACATTTTGGGATTTTGGAGAGCTGGTTGTTAAATATTTACCAGCATACCACTGCTTGAATCATAGGCCAGCGCGCTTACCAATTTTCGGAACATAACCAATTCATAAACTGAGAGGATTGCCTGGATTCTAACATCAAATCAGCCCTCATATCAGGAGCTCTTACCCCTAGAGTCCATGGACCCAGATTTAAGGAAAAGCCAGGAATGTGAATGGGGGGGAAATTACATCTTTATTTCAATATAATTGGTTTCCTTCATAATCCTATGTATTTTATTTAATGTGTCTAAAAAAGATCTGAGAAGGGGTCTGTAGTTTTCACCAGACTGCCAAAGGAGTCCATTGCACAAGGCTATAAAGTTTACACCTGAGAGAACATTTAGGATGCACCATAGGGTCCAAAGGCAGGGTAGTCGACAGGAAGGGTGCATATAGAAGTTAGGGTATATTTGTTAACAATAGTAGCCTTGTTAGTCTGCAATACACACACACACACACACACACACACACACACACACACACACACACACACAGAGGAAAGGAAGTACACCCCAGGCTTCAATTTATTCTACCTGGGCTGCTCTCTCTGGAGTCAGAGCCAGCTCTGTGTGGGAGGTTAGTCTTTAGGGAGCAAAGGTGAAAAGGGATTAGGCTTTGAGCTTCTTATCGATCCCACAGGATATTAGTAGGCAAACGGCAAATTTGTTATCAATCCCATGGGATATTAGGAGGATGAATGGCAATATCCCAGACAAGAAACGCTGAAATCTTCAAAAAAGAGCCCGATCAAAATAAAATATGAAGGCAATCTACATAGCTAAGAGAGAGCGCTGGATTTGGAACCAGGAAATCTTGGGTTCAAATCATACCTTAGGCACTTACTAGCCGTGTGACCCTAGGCAAGTCACTCACCCTCGGTCTGTAATGAAGATCAAAGTAAAATACAGTGCAAACCACTAATGATGATGGTATTTATTACCGATAGAGTGTTAGTTCCTTGAGGGCAAAGACTTTCATTTTTATCATTGTAACCCCAGTGACTGGCACCTAGGCACTTAAGAAGTGACTGGGGGAGGGGCAGCTGGGTGGTGCAGTGGATAGAGCACCGGCCCTGAAGTCAGGAGGACCTGAGTTCGAATGCAGCCTCAGACCAACCGGTACTAGCTGTGTGACCTTGGGCAAATCACTTAACCCCGATTGCCTCACAAAAAAAAAAAAAAAGGAGTGATTGGGGGCAGCTGAGTAGCACAGTGGGTAGAGCACCGGTTGTGGAGTCAGGAGGACCTGAGTTCAAATCCATCCTCAGACACTTGACACTTAGTAGCTGTGTGACTCTGGGCAAGTCATTTAATCTCAATTGCCTCCAGACACACACACAAAAAAAGAGAAGTGATTATCAATCATTGTTTTAGAGATGGAAGGGAGATTAAATGTTATCTAGTAGCCCAACTTCTGCATTTCACAAATGGAGACCCATAAAGGTTAATGACTTGCCCAAGCTCACACATGTATTAAATAGTAGGCAGTATTTGAACTGAGCTCTTTGGATTTCAAAGCCAGTACTCTTTTCACTGTGCCTTGGTATCTGTTATTGCCTGTAAAAAGCCTTTCCCCTCAAATCAATCATGTGATATGGTTTGTTTTCTTCCTCAAATATGACCTTTGTTCACAGGCCTCTCTAATATCTTTAGGGGCAGGGCTGCCCCTTGTGTGCAGAAAAGCAAGATCCCATATCATATCATTATATAATGCTATAAATGGGGATAATAATAACATCTGCCTCACAGTCGTTGTGAGGATAAAATGAACTCATATTTGTAACATGCTGTGCAAACCTTAAGGTGCTGTATTAATGCTAGCTAGCTATAATAAGAACTCATTGGCGTAAAAGGCTCACGCTTATTTGGCATAGTTCATACTGCAATCTAGTTCTGACAAATAATTCATTCCATCGTAGTGATGTCCAAAGGATATCCTGCAACTTGTATAAAATAGAGGGGTTTCTTTTTGTTTCTTCTTTAATTTTTTTAAGTGGCAGAAGAAAGTCTGTTCTGTAAACCAACATTCTTTTTACTCATGGTCTCACAGTTCATGTGTCAAAAGCAAGATTTGAATCCAGTTCTTCCTGACTCCAAGTCCAGTATTCTATTCACTGTGTGGTATAGTTGCCAAAACAAACAAATAAACAACAACAACAAAACCCCTAATGCTAACTTAGGCTGCCATAAGAGAGATGTTATATCCAGAATGAGGGCAGTAATAGCTCTATTTTATCCTTCTGTGTTCACACGCCTATCTGGGGTACCATGTGCAGTCCTGAGCACCACATTTTAGGGAAGACATAGGCAAGCTAGAGGATGTCCATTAAAGGGAGAGGAGAGGAGGAGGAGGAGGAGGAAGAGGAGGAGAATCAGGAAGAGGAGGAAGAGGAAGAGGAGAAGAGAGAAGATTCAGATTCTATAGCTCTTTCCTAGTAATCCAGGAGCTTTTCATGTGGAAAAAGAATTCTACTTGACTCTAGAGGACAGAATTAGGAAGTATACATGGAATTGCAAAGAAGCAGATTCGATGTCCAAAAGTAGACTGTTCTTGCACGTACAGTTTGGTACAGTAGATAGAATGCTGGACTTGGAGTCACAGTTGACCCTGGTAAAAACCTTGTCTCAGATATTTCCTAGCTGTGTGACTCTGGACAAATGCATAGCCTCATAAAATAAGTGGTTTGGACCTGGGGGCCTCTCAGCACCCTTCTGGCTCTAAATCTGTGACTGGGAGGGAGGGAAAGAGGGTGTGACTTCCACCATTGGAAGTCACTTCTTAGGAACATGTTAGGATGGATTTGATGGCCTCTGAAATCTCTTCCAGTTGGTAGATTCAGAAGTTCTGTAGTTCTACCTACTGAAAAGAGAATATCAGGAAAGTTGTTCACATAGATTCACATGATATAGAATAATAGGTGATAAAAAAAAAGAAACCTTTGAAAGCCAGCAAATGCATGTTTAATAAAGCAAATGTTAAATTCAGTGACTTCATGTTTTGTCTTTTTCCATTATAGCCCAGAGACAGCTGGGTGGTGCAATGGATAGAACACAGGTCCTAGAGTCAGGAGGACCTAAGTTCAAATCTGGCCTCAGACACATACTAGCTGTGTGACCTTGGGCAAGTCACTTAACCTTGTTTGCCTCAGTTTCCACATCTGGAAAAGGAAATGGCAATCCATTCCAGTATCTTTGCCAAGAAAATCCCATGTGGGGTCACCAAGAGTCAAACACAACTGAACAACAAAATTATAGCCCAAGAGCATTTTATACCTTCCTCGTGTAGGTTCATTTTCAAATATCCAACTCTCATCACATAGTTAGTACTTAGGGTTAGTTGTATTGAGGTTTCTAAAAAACTTGATTAAACTCAACTAAACTTGTGCTGTGCCTGTGCCACGAAAAGTAGTCTGTCCCACAAGTCCTGCCATCTTAACAACAGAACTGTATCGACTACATGCAAATTTGATGGATCATACAAAAGTTTGCGCCTAAGTCAGCTGAAAAACAATGTCTACTTCCAAACAATTGATCTAGGAGCTGCATGTCACAGTCTCACATCCCTTTTCCTCCTCTTTTCTCTTGTCAGATTTTCATTTCAATTAAACTCAGGAAACCATGGAACTAACCATTGAAGGCCTTTTAATTATTTTCTGGCATTGTCCTAGACAGGGGCACAAAACTAGGGCCTATCATAGTTTTCTCACTTATGAAACAGATAATAAAATACTTTTTTTCTCAACAATCCAGTAATACCAGTAATATAAATATTTTTATTACCATTTTACAGAGAAAAGGACCAAGAGAGTTTTAAATGACTTGACTATTAAGGAAACTAGATGGATAGAGCGCTGGGCCTAGAGTCAGGTTAGATCAGACGCTTAGTAGCTATATGACCCTGATGAAGTCACTTAACTCCTTTTTGTCTCAGTTTCCTCATCTGTAAAATGGGGATAATAAGAGGAGCTACTTCCCAGGGTTGTTGTGGAGACCAAATGAGATAATAGTTGTAAAGTGTTTAGCACATAGTAAGAGCTATATAAATGTTAGTTGTTATTACTAGTGTGAAGGTTTTAGAAAATCAGGACTCAAATCCAGATTTTCTAACTGAGAATCCCATGGTTTTTTTTTCCCCTCAGATCTCACAGCCTCTTGTTAGTTGGAAGAATAATTACACCAGCAGAAAATTGCTTTTAGTTCCCTGAAAGTAATAAAGTGCCAATGATTACTGATGGCAGTCATATTTGTGTTACTACTAATGATAATTTTTATTTTTCTGACTCATTTTAAAGCAAAAAATTAAACTCAAATATGACAAGGAAGTTTTTACGGAAGCCAGTAATTTTTAAAAATGATCTTATCACAATGTCATAAAGGTGACAGAGCTAGAAGAGACCTCATAGGATATATCCTTATTTTACAGATGAGGAAACTGAGGTTCAGAGAAGGTAAGCTACTTGTCTAAGGAAATATAGGTAGTAAGTATCAGAAGTAGGATTTGAACCCAGGCCATGTGATTCAATGCTTTTTCCTCTGTACCTTGTGACTGTTTTTATTTTCTAAAAATTTTAATAATAATAACAAGAGAGAAGAACTGACATTTGCATAGCAAGTTCAAGTTTTCAAAATACTCTGTGTGTATCCTGCCATTTGATTTAACTAGCAAATTATCATAGTCTTATTTTCAGACTCAGATTTAGGGCAAGAGAATAGCATCATGAAGCTAGCATTATCAGGAATATGTGTTCCAAGGTCCTTACAAAATGAAATATCTGTCACTGCTCCCCATCCCCTCCTCGATATTATCTCCTCCCTTGACTTCCTTCACAGTTCTCTCTTCTGATTCTCTCACCACCTCTAACAGCTGTTTCATTCTTTGCTGGTTCTTCTCTGGGTGTGGAAATTCCACAAGGCCCTGTCCTCAGTCCTGATTTCTTCCCTCTCTGCACTTTTCTCTTTTAACAATTTCATCTACTCCCATAGATTCAATTATCACCTTTATCTACATGACTTCAAAAATCTATATCTCTGACCCTGGCCTCTTCCCAAACTCCAGACTTCCGTTTCCAATCACCTGTTAAGTGTCTGGATGTCCTGCTAACATCTTGAATCCAAAAGGGAACTAATTATCTTCTCCTCCCCCACTCTGTCTGACTCTCCTGTTTCTACTGGTAGTTCTACTACCTTCTGAGTCTTTCAGGCTCAAAACCTCTTTGACTAGCTTTATCTCCCTCCATCTCTATACTTCTAGAACAAATCAGTTGCCAAGTCCTGTGAATACTGCCTCCAAACTCCCCTTTCCTATTCTAATTCTGGTCCTTATCATCTCTCTCCTAAATTCTTATTGTCGTAGTTGTTCAGTCTTTTCAGTTGTGTCTGACTCTTTATGATTCCATTTGGGGTTTTCTTGGCAAAGACATTGGAGTGATCTTGCCATTTTCTTCTCCAGCTCATTTTACAGATGAGGAAACTGAGGCAAACAGGGTTAAATAACTTACCCAGGGTCACACAGCTAGTAAGTGTCTGAGGCCAGATTTGAATTCAGGTCTTCCTGACCTGGTGCTCTATCCACTATGCCACCATCTGCCCAATTCAGCTGTCAAATTACTACCCTTTAAATGCTATCTCCTTCATGATCGTCCTGTCAATGACCCCAGGATTGGCACTCTACCTGCTGCACCACTTAGCTGCCCATAATTCTTATAAATTCTTGCTATTTGATCTCGTTTCCACTCTCTTCCCTTTCTCCATCCTTCACACTACCACCGAAGCAATTTCCTTAAGTGCTAAGGTCTGATTACATTCACTTCCCTGCTCTACTCAGATGGTTCCCCACCGCATGTTGAATAAAATAGAAACAGCTTATCCTGGCATTCCTTAAATTTATCTTTCCAGTTTTACCTTATACTATTCTCCTTCACATACTTTATACTCCAGACAAACTGACCTACTCCTGGTGGCCTGGGTCTCATCTTGTCCCCTCTCGCTTCTGTGTATCTGCATACTGCTTCCACTCCTACAGCTTCATCTGTTGAAATCTTTCTTTTCCACACCCAGTTTAGGTGCCTCCTCCTCCATGAAGCCTTCCCCAATTCCTTCCACAAGTGACCTCTCCTTCTGTGAATCAATTAGATCACTCCATTTGACTTCCCCATGGCCCTTAACCATATTCTACCTTGTTTTATAATTGTTTACATGAGTCTTCCCTCATACTAGATTATTTTGCTTTAAAGAAAAGATCTGAATAATCTTTCATCTTAATCTCCTCAGCACCTTCTGTACTGCCTTGCCCACAGAAAGCACTTTGTAAGCATCTAGTCGAATTGAAATGAGTTGAACTTACAGTGACAAAGCTAAAATATGGTTAAAATATGGGTGGAGGGCATAATCAACACTCTGATTACTGAGGTTTTAAAGCTTCAAAAAGTTGGCATGAGATAAAAATGGAGACTGAAGGAGATCCTCAAAATGTGTTGTTTGTTGAGAGAATTCAATTATTGCACTGCTCTTCAGGCCTGGTAAAAACCTGGTACTCCACTTTCATTTGGCAACATAGAGCTGCCAGGCTGTGTGGCTAATTTTCTCGCATCTTCTTCAGTGATTGAGGCAACTGAGTCCTTCAAAAGAGGAGGCCAAGAATATTGGACATGGTGTACAATCCAATAGTAAAGGGATTCTGTGCTAGAAGGTCTAGGAGGCCTCCTTTTGTCATCGTGATAACCATGCATTGTATATTTCTTGCACTGAATCAGGAAATGAAGTGTGGGCCTTCTGTTCTCAAACTAAAGTAATGGTTGGTCTTGCATTAAATTTATTATTTGGCATTGGAATAACTAGCAAAGTAGTGCAGATGATGAATTAAGAGATTAAATTATTCAGGACATTCTAGCATTTGATGATGGTGTTTGTCACAAATAAGTGCCAAGACAGCAGAAGGAGCAGAAAGCATTACTTTTCCTT
The DNA here is from genome assembly GCF_003287225.1 of Phascolarctos cinereus. Lineage (NCBI taxonomy): Eukaryota > Metazoa > Chordata > Mammalia > Diprotodontia > Phascolarctidae > Phascolarctos > Phascolarctos cinereus. The sequence continues at coordinate 380,980,297 of NW_027555625.1, forward strand.
TGACTCAATGGGGATTTTTTCTTCCCCAAAGGCTTTGGCAGAGTAGGGACATATAAGCTATAAAGCCAAGAACACAGAACTCAAATCCTAGTCACATCGCCCTGGCTGACCAGTCTGTTTTAGTAAGCAACATTTCTTCCAACTCATTTTATGTGGGTGAAGAGGACTTGAAGCCAGAGAGACCTAAGTCTGAATGCTGCCTCAGACACATTATGACCATGTGGCCCTTGGACAAGTCACCTTACTTCTTTTGGCCTTGGTTTTCTCTTCTATAGAATGGAATTAATAATAGCACCTACCACATGGGGCTGTCAAGAGACTCAAATGAGATAATGAAACCCTTTGAAAACCTAAAAACACAAAATAAATGCAAGTTGTTTTTATTATCGCAAACAAATGCCTCTGTCAGTCAATAAGAATTTGAAGTGCTGGGGATATGAGGCAAAAGACAGTCCCTGCCCTCAAGGAACTGAGAATTTAATGATGGAGACAACAAACACATACAAACACATTATGTATAGGTTAAGTGAGAAATAATTCACAGAGGGAAGGCACTGGAATTAAGGGGAATTGGAAAGACTTCCTATACAAGGTGGGATTTTAGCTGGAACTTGAAGGAAGCCAGGGAAGCCAAAAGGCAGAGTTGAGGAAGGAGGGCATTCCAGGCATGGGGAACAGTCAGAAAAAACACCCGGAACCAAGAAATGGAGTGTCAGGAACAGCCAGGAGAACAATGTCACTGGATCAAAGAGTATGTGAATTTGGGGACTAAAGTGAAAGAACACTGGAAAGGTAGGAGGGGGCTAGGATTTGAAGTGTTTTAATGCCAAACAGATGATTTTTTATTTGTTCCTGGTGGCAATAGGGAGCCACTGAGCTTCTTGAGTAGAGGAGTAACATGATCAGACCTGTACTTTAGGAAAATCACTTTGGTGGCTGAATGGAGAATGGATTGGAGTGGGGAGAGACTTGAGGCTGACAGACCCGCCGGCAGGTTACTGCAATAATCCAGGCGTGAGGTGATGAGGACCTGCACTAGAATGGTAGCAGTGTCAGAGGACAGACTGGGGATATTCAAGAGATGTTGCAAAGATGAAATTGACAGACCTTCACAACAGCTTGGATATGGGGGGCGGGGAGCAGGGGTGAGAGATAACGAGGAGTCCAGGATGATTCACAGGTTGTGAGCCAGGGAAGATGGGCTGGGGCTGGGGTTTTGGGGGAAGGATAATAAATTCCATTTTGGACATACTGAGTTTAAGATGTCAACTGGACATTCAGTTTGAGATGTCTGAAAGGTTGTTGGAGACGCAAGACTGGGACAGAAAAGGTAAATTTGAGAATTATCAGTATAAAGATGGTAATTAAATCCTTGGGAGCTGATGAGATCAACAAGTAAAACAGTATAGAGGGAGAAGAGAAGAGGGCATAGGACAGAACCTTGTAGGACTCCTACAGTTAGAGGGTGTGACCCAGAGGAGGAGACAAAGGAGACAGAAACAAAGTGGTCAGATAGTTAGGAAGAAAATGAGGAGAGAGTGAAAACCTAGAGGGAATGGAGTATCAGGGAAGAGAGAGTGATCAACAGTGTCAAAGGCTACAGAGAAGTCAAGGAGAATGAGGATTGAGAAAAGGCCATTGGATTTGGCAACTAAGAGATCATTGGTAACTTTGAAAAGAGAGCAGTTTTTGTGGAATGACAAGGCTGGAAGCTGGATTGTTGGAAGAGGTTAAGAAAAGAGTAAGAGGGGGCAGCTAGGTGGCGCGGTGGATAGAGCACCGGTCCTGAAGTCAGGAGAACCTGAGTTCAAATCCAGCCTCAGACCGAATACTTGACACTTACTGGCTGTGTGACCCTGGGCAAATCACTGAACCCAATTGCCTAAAGAAAAGAAAGAGAAGAGAGTAAGAGGTAAGAAACTGGAAAGCACTTATTTTAGATGGCCTTTTTGAGGAGTTTAGCTACAAAGGGCAGAAGAGATACAGGATGATAGCAGGACTGGAAGGATCAAGTAACAGGTTTGGGTTTTTTTTTTCAGGATAGGGGAGAGATAAGGTCATAAGGTCTTTCTCTGGTGAAGGTAGGGTAAGGAGGGAGAAGAGACAGAAGCTCTTCTGGACTACCAGCCACCCCTTCCCCAAACAATTGCCTCTCAAGAGTTTGGAACTAATTTCTTCTGACTTACCACTGGAATGCTCAGGTTCCAAGACCCATAGGATATCACTGAGTCTCCTCAGCCATCCCATTCCGCTAACTAGCTGATTCACACTTAGTTTAATGCCTTTGATTGATTATTTCAGCACTAATGTCTTGGCCTTGTTCATAAGTAGTTCTGACTGATTTGAGGCCCTCTAAAATTATTGTGGTAAGGTTATAGAACTTCCCTCTTATAATAATATCATGGAGGTTTAGGGGGGTTTTAGGAGCTGTTGAATCTGACCTCCTTATTTTACACATAAAGAAACTGAGATGCAGAGAGGTTGAATGATTTGACCAAGCCACACCCGCTACTTCTGGAATCAAATATACTTCCCTGTTTCACATTTAAAGCCTGGCTCCAGCCAACTTTTCTAGCCTTCACACACTCTATGGTTCATGCAAACCAGTCTTTCTGCTGTTCTTCACACAGGACAATCTATCCTTCAAATCCTTGCCGGTTATTTTCTATGTTTAGAATGTGCTCCTTCCATATGCCATATCCTAAGAATCTTTTGTTTCCTTCAAAATTCACATCTGAATGCAAAGCTCTCCTACATGACACCTTTCCAGATTCCTCCAGTTCCCAGTGCTTTCCTACCAAAATTGTCTTATATGTATAAATTTATTTATATGTGTGCTTGTTGTCTCCCCTTATAGAATGTAAACTCCTTGAAGGGCAGGAATTATTTAATTTTTTTGCCTTTGTATTTCCACTGCCTAGTATAGTACAGATGCCTAATACATTCTTGTCAGCTAAATGACCAAAGTCACATAATGACTGACAAGAGTAGGTCATCCAGAGTCAATGCTATTTCCATTGTACTATGATAAATGGCATTTCTTCATACAAATTAATGGAGGTCAGGTTGCTCAGTTTAACTTTGTGAAGCTAAAAATTACAATTTGATGGATGCAAGATTTAATTGTTTGATTAGGAGCGGAAGCTGAAGAGACCTCACTTTCTTATTATTGATGTAGATAAACAAGAGCAAACAGTGGCATATAGATAAACCCCAGGGGTACAAACATTGAGTATTAAATGATACTCCTACTGGGATAATTTCTGATAGGATCTGAGTGGGAATCCAATATTCCTCTCATGGAGTTCCCTAGGGTGTCCAGCCAATGCCATAAGCCAATTTCTGTGCTTAGATAATTTGAGGACCCCTCGACAGCCACCAAGTGCATTGAGGACTAGAAAGAAGCTCCATGGGAAAGGAGAAGGCTTTCACCAAGTGGGTGGAGAAGATGTGAATTCAAATCCCACTGAAGTCAGTGGGAATTGTGGATGAATGCCAGAGACAGAGCACAAGCCACAATGAGCATTAAATGAATATAGCCATAAATGCAATGGGCAGGGAAGAGAGGATGGGCAGAGCGGGACCTGTGGTTTTATCAATGTGCGGGGCACCCAATGTGGAAATTTCTTCCACTTAGTGTTGTCTCTCCCTGTAGAATGTTGATTAATTTCAATTATATTGAAATGTAATTTTTGGTCTTTGTATTTCCAATGCTTAGCATAGTGAGGATGCTTAATAAATACTTGTCAACAAATTGGCAACTCACTCAATAGGATATCACCTTGGAATATGGCCTGATAAACCGGGAAATTAAGTGATTCGCCTGTGGTCATTCAGCTCTTATATTTCAGAGGCAGGACTTAACCACAGGCCTTGCTGCCTCATATATATTTATACATATATTATATACATACATATCTATTTTATACATGTGTATTGCATAATGTCATTATATCTAACCAGACAATTCTATTGTTTATAGATGTAGACTTAGGCATATATATACGCATATACATACATACATCGATACACATATATGTACATGACAAGACTTAAAGCTCAGTCTCCCTGATTCCAAGGGCAGCCCTCTATTCCATACTGCTATATGTAAACAAATACACACAACACAAATATGTACCTATCCATTCATGTGTATATACGCGTGTGTGGGTATTACTACACCTATGGTTTTATTGGTGTAGGTTACTCCCACAGAGGGCATTCATCTCTGTATAGATTGATACCATCTCTGCACCTATAATCTTAAAGAGTTGCCTGGGGCACTGAAAGATTAATTGATTTGCCCAAGGTCATAGTCATTATACATCAGAGGTGTTACTTGAACCCAGGTATTCCTAACTCTGAGACCATCTCTATCTACTATTCCAACCTATCATACATATACAATGCACATATGTGTGCATGCACATACATGTACATATATGGAAATATACCTATCTATCCCTTTCATCCTTAAAGTTGCAACTCAAGCATCACCTTTTTTTTTTTAAGACAATTGGGGTTAACTGACTTGCCCAGGGTCACACAGCTAGTAAGTGTCAAGTGTTTGGTCTGAGGCCAGATTTGAACTCAGGTACTCCTGACTTCAGGGCTGGTGCTGTATCTACTGTACCACCTAGGTGCCCCAAGCATCACCTTCTACACGAAATCTTTCCTGATTCCCCCCTCCAACATACTACTGCCCTCCATTCCTAACTACCTTGTAAATTACTATTTTGCATTTATTTGTATTTATTCTATACATATTTGTACATGTATTTCTTGTCTTCCCCACTGTAAACTTCCTTATGAGTAGGGATTGTTTCATTGTTTCAGTCGTTGTGTTTGTATCCTTAGCACCTAGCACAGTGCCTGGAATATAAATGCTTATTGATTGATTGAGATGTACTCACTCTGTGTGTGTATGCATGCATGTGTGTATGTATATATACACATCTATGCTTATATCTGTATGAGCATATATACAATATACACTGTGTACATGAACATAGTCACTGAACATCATTTAAATGAATGAAAATCATTCAAATTATATTATTTACAGACTCAGATATATAGCTAATGTATATATAGTGATTTGCAGTTTACAGTTATTTATACAATTTTATATGTGTATTAATTATAATCATTAAGTGACACATAGTACTTAACAGTTTGCAAAATGATTTACACATTATTTCATGTGGTCTGGTCATCACAATAACGCTGAGGTAGGTACTATGTATACATTCTACAGGTGAGGAAATTGAGGCTTAGAGAAGTCTAATGACAGCTTGTCGGCATGAGGTACAGAATCCAAAATCAATTTCTTGACCTGAAGTCCAGCACGGTTTCCATTATTCTTCACTGTGCCTCTGAATTATGGTATATTTATGAAAATTACGTGTATACATATAGAATGTGATTATAATTGAATATCGAATGTGTATTATACATATACTCACAATTTCCCATTCTTCTGACTCCAAAGCCTAATTCTAATGCATGGTAATGGCATGGTGGGCTCAACAGAGAACAAACACTGCTGGGACCTAAGAGCTCATAAGATGTTGGGTATTGGCCCAGAGGTCAATCACTCAGCAAACATTTATGAAGCATCTACTTATGTGGCAGGCACTGTGCTAGGGGTCCAATTAAGAAGAATGAAAAAAAATGCCTATTCTCAAGATGGTTTGTTTGTCTGTCGTGTAATGGCTGGCCTATTTACATTTAGAGAAACTCATAATTCATCTAGTGATTAACTCTTTTCAGCCACAGAAATTCACAAAGGATTTTACTAAAGTTTATATGGAGAGGCTACAATCTGCTTCAGTGCAGGGAAGAAATTTCCAAACCAATGAATTACAGATTCTTGAATACTGAGGACAGGAAAATTCCAAATCTTTGCAATCTCTGAATCACACATATTTTAAAATAGCATTAATGTCAGGAAATGGCTTACAAGTATATTCCAAGGGGAAATGTGGATTTTTACCCTTTGGCTCTTGCTATGTCCTAAAATTTTTTATGGCTATTGTACCACCATGGATTTTAAAAACAAAACAGAACAACCCTAGAGGGGGGCATTTAAATACATTCTACATCTTTCTTTCAGTCCATTAGGCCAACAGTCCAAGATGCAGATCTTCCATTGATTTAATATTGGAAAGACCACATTGTGCGATGGCCTGATTAAAATGACCTAAGCCTCTAACATTTTAATAAATAACGTTGGTTTTTTTCAATAAGTAAGCAATGCAGCTTTTAGTACCTTTTAGCAACGGGAATTGTGCCAGGAACATCAGCAATACGGCGATGAACTCCTAAGATACTGGCATGCAAAAGGTCCTTAGCAACACTATCTGATGTTCTTTTAAAAAATATACGTTTTTAAATCTAGCCTCTTCCTAAAGTTTGGAAGTGATGACATGATTTCACTTGTATAGTTTCTGATTGGTTAGATATTAAAGTTTATTCATCAGTGAACCAACAAGCATTAATTAATTAAGACTTGGATCTGTGAACTTGTTTTTAAGATATTTCAATAATTATATTTCAGTATTATTGGTTTCCTTTGTAATCCTATGTATTTGTTTTATGCATTTAAAAACATTACTCTGAGAAGGAGTTCGAGGTTTCACCATACTGCCAAAGGGATCTGTGACACTGTGTCACACGAGAGGAATATAAAACCAAATGCAAAACAGTCTCTTCCCTCAGAGGACTTATATCATTCTGTCAGGGTAGAATATATATGTATGCATATGTGCGTGCATGCATGCATGCGTGTATGTACACACATGTGTACAACTATTGTTTGTGTATATCGATGTGTATATGCATATTTGTATATACATCCATCCAACAGTGGTCATAAAAAATAAATAATAATTTGGGGAGGGAGGACAATAGGATCAGGGAAGGCTTCTTGTAGGTGGAGGTGCTGAGACTTGAAGGAAATAAGGGCTTCTGTGTGGCAGAGGAGGAAGGGAATGCAATTATCCCTTCCATATCCCAGAAATGGGGAGGGGGAGGAGGAGGGACCCAGCACCCCACAATCTGGAAAATCTTCATAAAATTTTTGGCCCTCCCTTCATACCAGAGAAGAAGTCTGAATTTTTTCTTTTTCTTTTATGGAGTATTTAAGTGCCTTATTACAAAATTGGGGTTGATATCATAAACTACAATACATATATATTTATGCATTTCAGAGTTTCTAAACTTTTTCTGTGTCAGCACAGCTTCTGCAAAACTGCCCCAAAAATTCCCATTTAATTTCTTATGCTAACTCCCAATATATTAAAACCACAGTGGGGAAAGTCACAATGTGAAAGGGGAAACTACATTATGCAGCTGGCGGGGGAGGAGAGATAGTCAGTGCAAAGACACTGAGATGGCAGATGAGTCATTCATGAGGAACAGCAAAAAGGTCAGTTTGGCTGGACTGGAGTATGGAAATAGTAGTAATGAATGATTAGTTTGTGAAGAACTTTAAAGGCCAAACAGAGGAGTTTCTAGTCTATTCTACAGGCAATAGAGAGCCATCAGAATTTACCGAGTACGGGAATGACATGGTTACACCTGAGCTTTGGGAAAATCACTTTGACAGATTTGTGAAGGATAGATTGGGTAGGGGAGATACTTGAGACAAGGGCCATTGCAATAGTTCAGGAAAGGGGGACAAGGGCCTGAACTAGGATGGTGGCTGTCTAAGTATGGAGAGAAAGGATCATATGTGAGATGTTGTACAGGTGGAAATAAACAGGTTGGGCAAGCAAGTAATTTGGATATATGAGATGAGGGGAGTGTGAAGAGATGAAAATAACATGTTTGGACACCTGAAGGACTAGAATGATAATGCTGTCCTCAACAGAAATAGACAAGTTTGGAAGAGGGATGCATTTGGGGGGAAAGATAAATGGCTTCTTTTGGGGACATGTTGAGTTTGAGATATCTATGGGGCATTGGGTTTTAAATACGCAATAAGCAGTTAGTGATAATAGGACTCGAGTTCAGAAGAAAGATTAGGCCAGATATATTGATCTGGAATCATCTGCATAGAGATGATAATTAACTCATGTGAGTTGATGAGGTCACTAAATTAAAGAATGAAGAAAAAGGGCTCGGGACAGAGCTGTGAGTTATACCTACATTTAGAAGGCAGGGAGGTGATATGGATAATGAACAAGCAAAGGAGACTGAGAAGGAGAAGTAAAACTGATGAGGACAGTCATCTTGCGGGACAGTCAGGAGAGAGAAGTGCCACAAAAACCCCGTAGAAGAGAGATTGTCAAGAAAGAAAGAAAGGGTGATCACCCTATGTGATTAATCACTACTGTTAGCATTAAGACAAAAGATGGACCTAATTTTTAAAAAATTTTTTCCAATTTTTATTAATTGATTTTGATTTATCAACAATCACTTCCATATGCTTTTGAGTTTAATTTTTTTCTCCCCTTCCCTCCCAAACTTCCCAAGATGGCACACAATCTGATATTGGCACTACATGTGTATGTGTGTGTGTGAGTGTGTGTGTGTGTATACATATATATATATATATATATATATATATTCTTATTAAACATATTTTCAGATTAGTGATGTTGTAAGTAAAAATTAGAACCAATAGGAGGAACCACCGGAAAGAGGAAACAAAACTCAACGGAAGAGGAAAAAAAATAGCAAACAATATGCTTCGATCTGCATTCAAACTCCATAGTTCTTTCTTTGGATGCAGATAGCATTTTCCATCATGAGGCGTTTGGAGATGTCTTAGATCCTTGTATTGCTGGGAAGGGTTAAGTTTATCAATATTAGTCATTGCACAACATGGCTGTTATTGTGCACAACGTTCTCTTGGTTCTGCTCACTTCACTCAGCATCAGACAATACAAGTCTTTCCAGGTTTTTCTGAAGTCAGCCTGTTCATCATTTCTTATAGCACAATAGTATTCCATTGCATTCATATACCACAACTTGCTCAGCCATTCCCCAATTGATGGGCATCCTATCCTCTCAATTTCCAATTCTTTGCCACCACAAAAAAGCTGCTATGAATATTTTTGTATTTGTGGGTCCTTTTCCCATTTATATGATCTCTTTGGAATATAGCCCTAGAAGTGCTATTGCTGGGTCAAAGATGGTGCTAATTTTGAGGCCAACTTTTCAGAAATCGGTTATTAAATGTTGAATCTGTCCTTGTGTTGGGATTTATGCTTTAAGAAATACTCCCTCAAACACACTCTACATCCTACCAGAGCCATAACTACAGTGGAATGACTGGACTCTATCTTAGGGTGCCAAATTAAGAGATTATCACATTAATAGGACACAAATTATAGAAAGTCTTGCAGAATTTATAATCTTTCTACAGCATAAAAACAAGGAGCTTAGCACCTAGCTAGCAATAATCACCAATCAAAATAGGAAACGACCTGGAATGGTTTGGTTTTTTTTCTACCCCTCTTGCTTTCCGACTCTCCCAGACGAAGGACTGAGTTATGTTATTTTGCCCCAAGCATGGTGGGTGATTCTTGATCAAGAAGCAAAATTCCTAGTTACAGCTCTACTCCCAGTCACTCAGTTAAAAGCATCACAGTCCCAGCATTGAGTCTCTTCTTCAGCTGATCCATTCCTTGGGTACTTGAGTTCTCTTCAAAATCTAACCTCAAACATGAGGCTGATATTTGAGGGTGAGGGAGGGAACATAAATTCTAGATTGCAAAGAACTTTTGTGGGCCTTGGTTAACATTGCCTTCTGTTATTCTTCAGAGTTCCCTATTACAGTTGTGTGACAGCTCAAATACTACACACCTGCTCTACCAATTACCAGCCAGAGGAAAAAGGCCTGACTTTCTTGGGAGGTAGTTAATGGCTACTGTCACCTAACAGTCCTCTTCAGTTCAGGTAGATGGCTGCTCGCCTTCAGGGTCTATCATTCTTTCACTACAGTTCTCATAAACTTCTGGCCTTACACAGGGTTCACCCAGAGGCCAAGAACTCCCATATGCTCCTGCTGTCTTTTAAAGTATTTTCATATTTACAGAATTCTGGATCTGCCACTTACTATCTGTGCAACCCCGGGCAAGTTTAACTCTCTGGGCACTTTTGCTGGCTGTCCCCTGTTTACAGATGTTTCCTTATCTGTGAAATAAGGCAATTGGACTGGATGACTTCCAAGTTCTCTTCCAGCTCTCAGTCTACAAAACTGATGTTGTTATGAACCTGACACCGAGTTGGCTTAAGGTGAAATTGCAATCAAATATTCTCTTTCTCTCAGTGTCCAATTGTTGTGTTTCCTGTTAACATCAGTAATATTATAGAAGGCTTATTAAACAGCTCAGTTACCCCACTATTATCCTTCATATTCTGAATATCTCTCTGAGGTCAACCAGATGGACTTGTTCAAATTTCTTGGTTCTACTTCCCTTGAATTCTATAGGTTGGGAGAAGTCAAACATTCCCTTGACGTTGTCAGTCTTTGCTACTTATGTCACCACATGTCCATCTTCATTTGGGAAACACGCACATTAAAAATAATTAGTCAATGCTTTTCTTTTTGAAATAGTACATTAAGGTTAGGCTCTATATTTTAAAGTCTGGAAAATTTATACGGTCATAGACTTGAAATCTAGTAAGAGAATTTTCATTTCCTTTTAAAGAAAACATCCCATATTACTTTTTTGAGCTAAGTCTTTTTTTGTTTGTCTGGTTTTTGGTGAGGCAATCAGGGTTAAGTGACTTGCCCGGGGTCACACAACTAGTAAGTGTCTAGTGTCTGAGGTCAAATTTGAACTCAGGTCCTCCTGACTCCAAGGCCAGAGCTCTATCCACTGCACAACCTACCTGCCCCCCTCATATTCCAATTTACTCAGACTGCTTCTCTCCCATAGGAACTTATTTCAATACTTCAGGGATCTAAGATTCTGTTAGTATTAGCATTTCTCCTTGATGCACGAGAAAATAGTTTTGAAAGTTCACTTGGCCAGTAATTCTATAAAGTCATACCCTAAAGCAGGGGTTCTTAATCTGGGGTCTGTAATTTTTTTTTAATATCTGAATAACTATATTTCAAAATAATTGGTTTCCTTTGTAATACTATGTATTTTATACTTTAAAAACATAATTCTGAAAATCTTAAATTCCTTTTTACTGTTGAGGGTACCACCTTCTACCTATATGCATCTTATATGCATATAGTTATTTACATTATGTCTCTCCTATTACTATTGTGAGTTCCTTCAGAGCAAGGACTGTGTTTGTCTTTCTCTGCATCCCCAGTGCTTATTACAGTGTCTGACATGCAGTTAAAGCTCAAAAATGTTTGTTGACTTCAGAAGGGGTTCGTAGGCTTCCCTAGACTGCCAAAGGAGTTAATGACACAAAAAAGCTTTAAGTATCCCTGCTCTAATGTCTAATATTTGGGGAATATGCCTTTCTAAACTTAGCTCGGGATAAAATTGCTTGCCTTTCACCCCTGACAAAAAAGAGGAAAAAGCAAAGAAAAAAAAGAGGGTCATTAAAGGGCCCCCCTTTTTTAATAGATAGAAGAGAAAAGAAGAAAGGCCAGAAGGAAACAGAGAAGCAGGACAGCTTTAAAAGTTACATGTTGAATTTATTATACACTTAAAAAGAAAATCAAATTGTACATAATAAAGATATGCAGTTTCATATACAATGCTCTTGTTCTGATCCACATACCTGGAAATGCTCATTCTATTTAGGTTTTGTTATGCTCAGAAAAAAAATTTAAATAATTTTTAAAAATATAATATGCTATGAACTACTTCCATCCACTCTTCATCTTTCCATTGTCTTTTGGATTACCTGAAATTTTGAATCTTTTGAGATTATGATGTCCTATTATTCACAGCAATAATATATCCCTAGGAGAGAGAGAATGGTGCTTTTAGAAGATAGCCTTTTGTGGCAGGGGGAGCTTAGGATCACAGAAATTGCAGCACAATTTTCAAAATGGGTTCCTACCCACTCTCCTCTCCCTATCTGGCTTATTAGAATCTATTTAAATAATGTGCTTTGCCATTTTGCCAAGCATACCAGGCACAGCATAATAAGCAATGTGTTTGAAAGATGGCCAGATAGATTTTGCTTTCGATCAGAGTTGTTTGTTTTATTGAGATAAGTGAAATTGTTAGAGGAGATTGCCTTTTCCCTCTATTACTGCATTTTGGATTCTGTTCAGAGGAAATTGCCTGCTTGTTTCTGACTTCTTAGCCCATTAATGAAATATTGGATTGAGCATGAGGAATAACGAAGCTGTCCGTGCTATGGCTGGGCCCTGGCATCAGTGATCTGGTTAAGTAAATCACAGACTCCACAGCAGCCCACGAGTTTAAGAGAAGAAAAAGTGCTGACTGAGCAAAGTCAAGCCATCCATCCAGGGGTTTCAAGTAAAACAGTTAGGACCTGTGTTCCTGAAGGGCTTGCCAAGCTCCACATTTACTAGCGCTGAGCCCTCGTTGCCAACTCTTTCCTGGAATATTAAAGAACTGATGATTCACTTAAATAATTCTTTGTAAAGTGATCACAATAGGTTTGCCATATTGCATGAACTTTTTCCACACAGCACTGGGAATTTTCAGAGGACCAGGCGTATCCAGGTCAAATCCCATTGCAGGGAGCTCTAAGTAGCGTCCAGGTTCATTGTGTTAAGATTTCACAATATCATAGGTTTTTACATTTTTAATAATTATTTTTATTTATTTCATTAACTATTTCCCAAGTATGTTTTAAAAAACCCTTTTAACAATCATTTTTTTTAAATTTAGAGTTACCAATTCTCTCCCTTTCTTCTGCCCCTCCCCCCTCCTTGAAAAGGCAAGCAATTTTATTTTGATTATACCTGTGAGATCATGTAAAACATATTTTCACATTAGCCTTGTTGCAAAAGAAAACACAAACAAAATAAAGTGCTAAAAATAAAGACTTTTTTTAAAGTATGCTTCAATCTGCACTCAGAGTTCATCAGTCCTCTCTGAGCATAACAAAACCTAAACAGAATGAGCACTTCCAGGTATGTGGATCAGAACAAGAGGATTGTATATGAAACTACATATCTTTATTATGTACAATTTGACTTTCTTTTTAAGTGTATAATAAATTCAACATGTAACTTTTAAAGCTGTCCTGCTTGTCTGTTTCCTTCTGGCCTTCCTTCTTTTCTCTTCTATCTATTAAAAAAAGGGGGGGCCCTTTAATGTATAGCATTTTTCATCATGGGTCCTTTGGAATTGTTTTGGATTATTCTTATCACAGTAGCTAAGTCTTTCCCAATTGATCATCTTTACAGTATTGCTGTTACTGTGTACAATGTGATCCTGGTTCTGCTCACTTTACCACTTCAATTCATTTAAGTCTTCCCAGATTTTTCTGAAACCATTCTGCTCATAATTTCTTATAGTACAATTGTATTCCACCACAACCATATACCACAACTTGTTCAGCCATTTCCCAATAGATGGGCATCCCCTCAATTTCCAGTTCTTTGCCACCACAAAATGTGCTGCTATAAACATTTTGTACAACTAGGTCCTTTTCCCTTTTCTTGGATCTCTTTGAGATACAGGCCTAGTAGTAGTACTGTTGGGTCAAAGGGTATGCATACTTTTATAACCTCTTTAGGTGTAGTTCCAAATTGTTCTCCAGGATGGTTGGACTAGTTCACAACTCCACCAACAGTGCATTAGTGTCCCAATTTTTCCACATCCCCTCCTGTATTTGTCATTTCCCTTTTCTGTCATGTTAGCCAACGTGATAGGTATAAAGTAGTAGCTCAGAATTGTTTTAATTTGCATTTCTCTAATCAGTAGTGAGTTAGAGCATTTTTATGTGACTACTGATAGCTTTGATTTCTTCTTCTGAAAACTTCTTATTCGTATCCTTTTATCAACTGGAGAATGGCTCTTATTTTTATAAAATTTGGCTCCATTCCCTATATATTTGAGAAATGAGGCCTTTAATCAAAGAAAGTAGCTGCATTTTTTTTCACTTCTCCCTTTTTAACATAATCTCAACATAATCCACAAATTCCTGCACTTTCTTTCTATGTAGAATCCTTCTTACTGGCCTAATAACGATAAAGTTCTTAAAAGACACATGTATCCTCTTCCCATGTAGAAAGGTAAATAGTTTAACTTTATTGAGTTCATTATGATTTCTCTTTCATGTTTACCTTTTTATACTTCTCTTAGTCTTGTATTTGAAAGTCAAATTTCAATTCAACTCTGGTATTTGCATCAGGAGCGCATGAAAGTCCTCTATTTTATTAACCGTTCATTTTCTCCCTTGAAGGATTATATTAAGTTTTGCCAGGTAGGTTATTCTTGCCTGTAGTCCCAGCCCTTTCGCCTTCTGGAATAGCATATGCCAAACCCTCTGCTCTTTTAAAGTGATAGCTTCTAGATCTTATGTGACACTGATTGTGGCTCCTCGGTACTTGAATGGTTGCTTCCTGGCTGCTTAAAGTATTTTGTTTTTAGCCCGGGAGCTCTGGAATTTTGGCTATAATATTTCTGGAAGTTTTCGTTCTGGGGTCTCTTTCAGGTGGTGAACAGTGAATTCTTTCAATTTCTATTTTCTTCTGGTTCTGGATATTTTGATAATTTCTTGAAATATGATGTCTTGCCTCTTTCTTTGATCATGGCTTTCTGGTAATCCAATAATTTTTAAATTATCTCTTCTTGATTTATTTTCCACATCAGCAGTTTTTCCAATGAGATTTCACATTTTCTTCTATTTTTTTCATTCTTTTGACTTTTTTTTATTGTTTCTTGATGTCTCATAAAGTCATTAGCTTCCATTTGCCCAATTCTAATTTTTACAGAATTATTTTCTTCAGTGAGCTTTTGTGCCTCTTTTTCCATTTGGCCAATTTTGCTTTAAAGAGTTTTTTCTTCAGTATTTTTATGCCTCTTTTTCCAAGGTGTTGATTGTCTTTTCATAATTTTCTTCATTTGCTTTCATTTCTTTACCTAATTTTTTCTCTACCACTCTCATTTGGTTTTGAAAATGTTTTAGCTCTTCTAGGAATTCTTGTTGGGTTTGTGTCCAATTCCCTTTTTTTTTTCCTTTTTGAGGTTTTGCTTGTAGCTGGTTTTGTTTGCTTTTGGGGGGGGGCGGTTTCCAGGCAATCGGGGTTAAGTGACTTACCCACAGTCACACAGCTAGTGAGTATCATGTCTGAGGCTGGATTTGAACTCAGGTCCTCCTGACTCCAGGGCTGGTGCTCTATCCACTGTGCCACCTAGCTGCCCCTGCTTGTAGCTGTTTTGACATCATTGTCTTCTCAGTTTGTGTCTTGATCTTCCCTGTCACCTTTTTATGGTCAAGTTTTTTCGTTGTTGTTGTTTGCTCATTTTCCCATTCTATTTCTTGATTTGGAATTTTATGTTAATGTTGAGCTATGTTTCCAGCATGGAGTAGGAGGAGTCTATCTTGAATTTCAGGCTTTTTTGCACTATTGTTTTCATTGCAAGTTCTAGTGGGTTTGAAGTTTTTGGTGCTTCCAAGGTGGTTTTATCTGGGGAGAGGAGTAATGGTCACTGCTCTCTTGGTCTGTAATCTGGTCCTTACCCAGGATGGCCTCTGATCCCTTGAAATTGCAATCAATATTTCTTTCTTTTTTTTAGGCAGTTGGGGTTAAATGACTTGCCCAGAGTGACACAGCTAGTAAGTGTCAAGTGTTTGTCTGAGGCTGGATTTGAACTCAGGTCCTCCTGACTCCAGGGGCCAATGCTCTATCCACTGTACCACCTAGCTGCCCCACAATCAATATTTCTCCTCATGGCCTTTCCTCTCTTGAGATAGGAAATGATACTGTTACTCAGGGTACCTGATCCCTTGGGGTAAGAAGTGATGCTGCTCTTCAGGGCTTCCACTCCCCTCTTGATCAAAAGTGCTCCTCTCTACCCTTGAACTATGACCCAGAAGTGGGTATAGGCAATGGAGTCGCCAAACAGTATCTAGTACTGCTTCCAGTGCGAGCACAGGGGTACCCTGTAATCTCTTTTCTGAGCAGCTGCCAAGTCCCCTTACCATCTCTGATTTAAGACCCCTGAAGCTGCTGCTGCTTCTGCCACCACCACTTAGTCCCAGCACTAGTGTTTCATCCATGTGGACTCTGGGCCAGGCCCCTCCATGTCACAGAGCTCTTTTTCCATCCTCCTGTGTTGTCTTGGGCTGGAAGAACGTCTCACTCCAACCTTTTGCTGGCTCTCCCACCCCAGAATTCTACTTGAGGCATTATTTTAAAGTTGTCTGGAAGGGAATGTTGGCAAAGCCCAGCTTTCTCTAATCTACCATCGTGGCTCCACCCCAGGAAGTCAGGATCACAGTTTTATCAATGGGACCTCAAAGGATCGTCTTGCCCAACTGTCTCATTTTACAAATGAGGATGCTGAGGCTCAGAGAAGTAACTTGCTTCCAGTCAGCAGGAATAGTAAGGTCAGAGACTAGGTAAGAAGCTAGGTCCTCCAACTCCAAATCTAGCATTCATTCACTATCTTAAGCTGCCTCTATCTTGTAACTATCTTGTAAGATAGTTCATTCATTCATTCAGTCATTCAACAAATTTATTAAGCACTGCTGTATGTCAAGAATTGTGAGAGGTGCTAGGGATACAAAGAGAAAAATTATTATTATTTTGGACAATGACATCGGACAAACGATTGTCTTACTCTCAAGCAGCTTATATTCTACTGGAAGAGACAATATATGTGTGTGTTTATGTATGTATACATATATGTATATATATGTATGTATGTATGTATACATACACATATATATTTATTTACAGAATACATACAAAATGTATATAAGATCATTTTGAGACTAAGAATGTTAGCAGCTGCAAGGGGGAAGGGGTCAGGAAAGGTTCATATTTATGCCCAACCTATGATAGAGCCTTACAAGCTTATGTTGGTCTGATCAGCTACAGCTAGACACACTCTTCAAGTACAATTGGCAACAGCCAACCAGTGCAGGAGGTATTACTGGAACTGAGTCTTAAAGGAGACCAGAAAGTTTAAATGTTGCCTAAAGATAGTAAATGGCAAAGCCAGCTCTTCTGACTCTATATTCACCATGCTTTCCACTAGACTGGTTTTCCTGGAAAATAAGTCTAATCCCTCTTCCTTGTCCTAGCCCTTTAAGGATAGCTAGATGGTTCAATGGATAACTCACTAGGCCTAGAGCCAAAAAGACCTGAGTTCAAATACAGCCTCAGACACTTCCTAGTTTTTTGTGACCTTGAACAAGTTGCTTAAGCTTTGTTTGCCTCAGTTTATTCAATTGTAAAAAAAAAAAAAAAGGAGATAATAATAGCACCTACCTCCCAGTGTTGCGAGGATTAAATGAGAAAACATTTGCAAAGTGCTTAGCACAGTGCCTGGCACATAGGAGGTACTGAAAAAAACACTAGATATTATTATTTGAAAACCATGTTCACATTCTTCTTTAAGCCTTTTCTTCTCCAAATTAAACACTGATTATTTCTTCAAATGATCTTCATATGTCATGATCTCAAGAGCCTTCACCTCTTGGTCATCCTTCTCCAGCTATCATTGCCCTCCCTAAAATGTGGCACCAAGAACTGAATAAAGCACTCTAGCTATGGTTTAACCTGAGAAGAGTAGAGCAAGACCATTCCATCCCTGGGCACGATGTCCCCCTCAGTTCAGTCTAAGATTGCAGTGGCTGTTCTGGCAGACACATCCCACTAGTGAATCATAGAAAACCTCCAAGGTGTTTTGTCAGATGAAATGCTATTTGGCTATGCCACCTCCATCTTTTATTTATGAAATTTTTGAAGTAATTTGGAATCCTTGACCTTTTTTCTTAAACAGAGCCTTTGGTTTTATTGATATAGGGAACTCTCCATGAGGAAACACCCTTTACAAATGCAGATTAGTTAGTGCCTGCTTCACTACATACATACACACATACATACACTTACGTATGAATTTAATTATGTAAACATATACACATAAACATATGTATATAGTTAATATGTGTATATATACACACTTATGTATCTATATATGACATATATACAAACCTATACATTTATACTAGTATTTGTATATGTTTTCTATATAGAGGTACATAAATATAACTATCTTTCCTAGCTTTGTGTTATCCAAAATTTGATAAGCATGTCATCTATGCTTTTATTCATCTGATTAAAAATCAAAGCAACTAGATAGCATGATGGATAGAGCACTGGAACTGCAGTCAGGAAGACCGGAGTTCAAAACTAGGCTCAGATACTGTGTAATGGCCATGTAACCCTGGGTAAGCCACTTAATTTCTGCTACCTCAGTTTCCTCATCTGTGACATGGAGATAATAATAGTGCTTACCTCCCAGCATTGTTGTGAGAATCAAATCAGATAATATTTGTAAACACTTGGCAAGCTTTTTGGATGGCTGGAGAGTTGTACATTTATTTCAGAATTCATAGCCCCAGTGGTAAAAGCCCAAGGTTCAATATCTTCTTTCTCATGAAGTCTTTTCCAATTATTTTTTAGTCTATCTTTCCATGGTCCTTTATTACATATAATTTTTATTGCATCATAATCTGAAAAGGATTCATTTAATATGTCTGTTTTTTTCACTGGATTGTGAGGGTTTTATGCCCTAGTACATGGTCAATTTTTGTGCATGTCCCATGTATCACTGAGAAAAAAGTATATTGCTTTCTATCCCCATTCAATTTTCTCCAGAGATCTATCATGCCTAACTTTTCTAATATTCTATTCACCTCCTTAACTTCTTTTTTGTTCATTTTGTGGTTAGATTTATCTAGTTCAGAGAGGGGGAGGTCGAGGTCCCCCACTAGTATAGTTTTGCTGTCTATTTCTTTCTGTAACTCCCTGAACTTCTCCTCTAAGAATTCAGATGCTACACCATTTGGTGCATATATGTTTAGTAATGATATTATTTCATTGTCTATGGTGCCTTTTAGCAGGATACAGTTTCCTTCCTTATCTCTTTTGATAAGATCTATTTTTGCTTTTGCTTTGTCTAAGATCAGGATTGCTACCCCTGCTTTTTTTACTTCAGCTGAAGCATAATATATTCTGCTCCAGCCTTTTACCTTTACCCTGTATGTGTCCCTCTATTTCAAGTGTGTTTCCTGTAAGCAACATGTTGTAGGATTATGGTTTTTAATCCATTCTGCTATCTGTTTCCATTTTATGGGAGAGTTCATTCCATTCACATTCACAGTTATGATTACTATCTGTGTCTTTCTCTCTATTCTTTCCCACCCTACCCCACCCCCACCCTTGTTTATGCTTTTCTTTCTCCTTTCTCCTTTTCTCTCCTCACTAGTGTTTTGCTTTTGACCACCACCTCCCTCAGTCCCACCTCCCTTCTATTAGCCCCATCCCTTTTCTTCCCCTTTACTCTTACTACTTCTTCCCTCCCTTCTATCCCCCTCCCTTTTCTTTCCCCTTTTCCCTCCTACTACCTATAGGACAAATTAGATTTCTATACCTAACTGATTATGTAATTCCCTTCTTGAGCCAAATCTGATGAAAGGTTCAAACAATGCTGATCTCCCTCCCTTATTTCCCTCTGCTGTAATAGGTTTCTGTGCCTTTTCTTGTAATGTAATTTATCCTTGTCTGCCTCCTCCTTTCCTTTTCTCTGAGTACATTTTCTTAATTAGATCAGATTAATCCATTTACTTGGATCCACGGAACCCACTTGATTAGATTTTTTTTATCATTACATCAAAGTCAACTTATACCCACCCCCTCTATGTATACCCCTTTAACATGGTATAATAACAATATAGTTCTCAAGAGTTACAAGTGTCATCTTCCCTTGTAGGGATGTAAACAGTTTGCCCTTATTAATAACATGTTGTTTCTTTCTGTCCCATTTACCTTTATATGTCTCTCCTGAGTCTTGTATTTGAAGATCAAATTTTCTGTTGAGCTCTGGTCTTTTTATCAGGAAAGCTTGGAAGTCCCCTATTTCATTGAATATCCATCTCCTCCCCTGAAAGATCATGCTCATTTTCACTGGGTAGTTGATCCTTGGTTGTACTCCAAGCTCCTTTGCCTTACTGAATATCATATTCCACACCCTACAGTCTTTTAATGCAGAAGTTGCAAGGTCCTGAGTAATCCTGATGGTGGTTCCATGATATTTAAATTGTTTCTTTCTAGCTGCTTGTAGTATTTTCTTTTTGACCTGGTAATTTTGGAATTTGGCTACTATATTTGTTGGTGTTTTCAATTTGGGATCTCTTTCAGGAAGTGATTAGTGGATTCTTTCTGTGGCTATTTTACCCTTGGTTCTAGGACCTCAGGGCAGTTTTCCTTTATGATTTCCTGAAAGATATCATCCATGATTTTTTTTGTCATCATGATTTTCAGGTAGACCAATAATTTTTAAATTGTCTCTCCTGGATTGATTTTCCAGGTCAGTTGTTTTATCAGTGAGGGATTTTATATTTTCATCTATTTTTTCATTCTTTTGTTTCTGTTTGACTGATTCTTGTTTTCTCATAGAGTCATTAACTTCCATTTGCCCAATTCTAATTTTTAGCGAATTGTTTTCTTCTATTAGATTTTGTGCTTCCTTCCCCATTTGGCCAGTTGTATTTTTTAGGGACTTGTTTTCTTCAGTGTACTTTTTTTTCCAGTTGGACAATTGTTTTTTTTAAGGATTTGTTTTCTATGGTTAATTTTTGTCCTTCCTTTTCCAAGCTATTTACTCTCTCTTGTATACCTCTCATTTCTTTTCCCATTTTTTCTTCTACCTCTGTCATTTGACTTTTAAAATCCTTCTTGAGCTCTTCTAAGAAGGCTTTTTTGGGCTTCAGACCAGTTCATATTCCCTTTTGAGGTTCCAGATGTGGGTTTGTTGACAATGTTGTCCTCTTCAGAATTTCTGCCTTGATCTTTGCTGTTCCCATAATGTGAATCTGTCATATGTTTCTTTTTGCTCATGGTGTTTGCTTATTTCCTGGCCTTTAAAGAGATTAAGTGCTCCTGCTAAGGAGCAGAGGGCACTGACCCAAGCTTCTTGTGCTGGAAGCCTAGGGACTGGTCACTGGCTTCGTGTGCTGGGACCTCCTATGTTGGCAGTTGGAGGCCGTAGGATTCTGGCCGCTTACCTGGTGTTGGGCTGGAATCAGCAACACTGGAACTCTAGGGGTAGGATTGGGTAGTGTGGCTCCTAGAGATTTTCTGTTCACCAGGCCCTTTCCTTCCTTTTGTTTTCTTCAGCCCCTTTCAGATGGATGCTGCAGGGTGTTTATCCACCTGGGACCCCTTGGAGTGCTGCTTCCCTTAGTTTTGCTGAGGCACTGGTGTAGAATGCCAAGGCACCTAGTGGTTTTCCACACTGGTTTCCACCAGTTCCCCTACCCTCACTGAGGACTTGGGAGTCCTGGTGTTGATGTTTTGCCTGCTCCACCACCTAGGTTTCAGGATCTCCTCCTGGTATGCTGAGGTAGGGCTTTCTGCTAGCTTGCTGGGATACCTCCCCATTCTGTACTGCTTCCCTTCCCCCAGGGCAAGAGGGGCCTTTCCTGCTAATTCCTCAAGCTACCTGGGCTACCAGACTGCTGCACTCTGTCTTTCTTCTGCTGTTCCAGGGTTTTTCCTGGGGTGATATTTTCTGGGCTTTCACAGGTTGATATGGGAGGGTAAGAGCAACTTACTTCTTACTCTGCCATCTTGGCTCCCGGAAGCAGAACTCCTCATGAAGTCTTTTAGGGAAGGCTAAAGATATGAAAAGCCTCTTAGTTGGCTTTTGAGTCATCAGAATTCTAGCAGGACCCCTAGGTTCAGAGATGTCATGTCAATAGGGCTCTATGCATCCCCACATATCTATCTCTTCTCAGTCCTCAGACCATAGCTTGCCTTTCCATCTCTACTTGCTCTCTTGCCTCAGGCAGCCCAGCTTTTGTTATTTCCAGGTTCATCTATCTTCTCATGGCTTCTCAGGAACACCCTAGAACAACTCTTTCCATATTGTACTCCTCTTTTCTTCCTTCGCCAAGTTACTGACTCAATACAATCCACATATTCTGGCTTCAGGGAGTCTGGTATCCTGGAGCTTTCTCCAACAAAGAGCAGTTCCCCTGCCTCATACAATGGCCACCTGAGTGTGTGCTGGAAAATTCTCCATTAAGGGTAGCCTGTTCTATTACATCCATAGTTTTCTTCTTCTTCCTTCACTTTTCCTTTAGAGATCTTTTGAGTTGATTTATAAGATTCCAGACAAATACATTCTTAACACTAAAGATTCTCTTAGGTGTTTTCTGTCCCTGGCAAGGGTTCTCTAAATTCTTTTCTTTTAAGCTACAATCCAGAAATGAACCATATATAGATGAAGTCAGGAGAGGCTAGCTCACTTCTAGTATA
The DNA here is from genome assembly GCF_003287225.1 of Phascolarctos cinereus. Taxonomy (NCBI): domain Eukaryota; kingdom Metazoa; phylum Chordata; class Mammalia; order Diprotodontia; family Phascolarctidae; genus Phascolarctos; species Phascolarctos cinereus. The sequence goes on from NW_027555625.1 coordinate 381,002,699, forward strand.
CATCAAGGAAATATAAGGTGGATGTGACACAATCTTTGAAACATTAAAGGATCTTTTTATACCATCTCTTGAGGAGAGGGAGATACTAAATAAGTATGTGATGTTTTCATTTTTGCTGCTGATTAAAGGCTAGGGCTTTCAGAAAAGAAAGGCAGATTTGGGAAGTCAGCAACTAATTAAGAAGATGGTATCTGGGAATGAGATTTGGATTTCTGGGCCGTAACTTAAAATATAGATATGAAGGGCTCCAGGTCAGTGATGTTGAATCTAAAAGGGCTGGTGAGAATATATTTTTTGATGTTTACAAATTTAATCAAAAGGATTTTAAACTGAAATGGAAAGGAGAGGGATAAGACGTCTAATCAGTTTTCAATTAGGTTAGGTATCATTAACAATAGGTATAATGTAGGAAGAATAATAGTATATCCACTTTGAAATTCACAGGAGACAAAACCTAAGAAATAATCTGGCAATAAAATTCATGGTCTCAGATATTGGTACACAAATTCAGAAAATATTAGGAATAAACAAATTAAATTAGAGATCTTTAAGTAAGGAGGCAAATTTTATCTCAGGTATCAGTGAAGCTTGGTGGGATGAGACCCATGATTAGAGTATGGCTCTGGAAGACCATATATTATTCAGAAAGAGCTAGGATAGGTTAACAGGGAAAGAAATAGAATAAGACTGCATATTAAAAAGTTATATCCAAGTGAGGAAATGCTGGAACTAGAGTGGGGAAGCATGGTAGAGAGCATTTGGGTGAAGAACATAGTCAACAGTCCACTGACTCCAATTTCCCTAATGAATCCAAGCGTTCAGCTCAGTCTTCCTAATGAATCCAGGTGTTCAGCTCAGGCTTTAATATTGCATGTTGGACCCCAAAATGGTTGGATGGAGGTCTGAACTGCAGTACTTTTTACATTTAAAATGTTACTGTTTTAACATCCAAAGTTTCCCATCATTTGTTTATATTCCTTTATGATTCTGGTTGTTGGTATTAGTAATTCAAACATGTTACGTGGAAATAAAATCAAAACAGCCATAAGCAAGAAAAAGTGCTGCTTTGAATGAATGAATGAATGAATGAAAAAATGTTATTAAGTGCTGACTATATGTCAGGCACTGGATATATAAATTGAAAAGCAAGATAGTCCCTGCTGTCAAACAAAACAATTATCTGATGTTTTCATGTGTAAAAAATCTCACCCAGCAACCAATTAGATCTGCTTCAAAGATCAAAAATAAATATTTGTCTCCAAAGAAATATTTTTCATTTTTTGCCTTTCCATGTGATGAACTAACAGGACTCTGTAATAGAAAGATGACAGCAATCACAGGATTGGTTAGAGAAATGTGACAGATAGGAGATGACTGTCATGGAGATTTTTTTTTTAATAATGGGCTGATGGGGTGAAAGTTTTCCTAAAGACAGAGATCTTCTCTAAAGTCTACCCTTGTCTATTGGGTTCTTTCATTCCTCATGAAATTCTAATGGATGATCGTTTCTAAAAGATCAAGAGGTCATAGATTTAGATCTGGAAAGGATCTTTAAGGTCATCTAATCCAACTTCCCATTTTACAGATGAGGAAAATGGAGTCCAAAGAGACAAAAGTCACCTTGCCCAAGGTCACACAAGTAATATGTGGCAAATCCAGGATTTACACCCAGGTCTTAGAGGTCTAAATTCAGTGTGTTTCCCACTATACCACTGATATAGAGAGCTCACTATGAGCTTTGTGGGCTTTTCTAGTTAGATACAGCATGTGTATGTGTATGAGTGTGTGTGAGTGTGTGTGTGTTGTGCCTTGCTTCCTGACCAACTCCTGTACCGAGAGAAGCAACCAATCCTTGTGGAGAAGGGGAAAGATGACCTTAACTGCTGACCAACTGTGAACTTGCCAGCTAAAGAGGCAAGCCAAAATACCTGAAGCAGCTAGGTACCTCAAGGAAGAGATATGGGGTAGCATACGCCAGGAGTCAAGTCACTGCCACTACTTTGTATACCATCTTCCCTCTGACCCTAATGGAGAAAGCCTAGGACCCAGAGTCCAAATGCCACCCCTCCAGACCACCAGCCTTGTTTCCAGGCCACCCACATACACAGGGAGCAACCTCTGTGGAGAAAGGACCCTCTATCCTCACCACCACCATCGAACTGCTGACCAATGGGCAAGTAAGCCCAAGAAGTAGCAGTGTCCCCAGGTTAATAGTCCTGCTTTAAGTCCAGACCTTCCGCTGTCATTCAAGGAAGCAACCCCTATGGAAATGTGACCTTGCAATTCTTCTGAAAGCTCTGCAGTTCCTGCCTCCTTAGCAGCTAGAACAACTGAAGTCCTAAAAAAGAAAGTTCTTACCACCGAAGTCCTTGGTGCTATCAAATGGTTCAATAGGAGAAATGGATATTTATCCATGGAAGTCACATTTTAAAAGATTTATTACATCTGAGATAAGTAGGAAAATAGTCAATTGGGAAGGGGGGGTGGAACTTTGCATCAAATTTCTCAGATAAGCCTTTGGTATCCAAGATGTGTAGACAACTACAGAAATATATGACCAAAAGCCATTCCCTAACAGACAAATGGTCAAGGAACATGAACAAACAGTTTTCAAAAGAATTGCAAACTACAAACAATTGTACAAAAGAATAATCCAAATACTAATAAAGAAAAAAAATGTGCACCAAAACAACTCTAAAGCTTCATCTCACATCCAGCAAGTTGAGAAAGATGATAGAAGATGGAAATAGTTGATGTTGGATGGGTTGTGGAAAGATAAGAACAGTAGCGCATTGTTGGTGAATCTGTGAATTAGTATAACCCTTTTGGAAACCAGCTTGCAATTATGCAAATGATAGAGCTAACGTGTTCATACCTCTGGATCCAGATTTCACTATTGGATATATACCCCAAGGAGGAGATTGATAAAAAAGAAAGTGCCCATAGACATCAAAATATTTATAGCAGACACTTTTTGTGGTAGTAAAGGAACTAGAAACAAAGTAGATACCTATTAATTGAGGAGTAGCTAAGCAAATCTGTGCTATATGAATGTGATGGAATATTACTGTGCTATAAGAAATGACAATATGATGAATACAGAGAAGCATGGAAACTTACACGAGCAGTTGCATAGTCAAGAAAACCATATAAACAAGGACTACAATAATATAAATGGGAGGAACAATCACCACAAAAAAGTCGAAACTGAATGTTGCAGAATTAGAAAGAACAAGCATCGCCTCAAAGAGGTATGAGAAAGTATCATTCCCCACCCATTTGCAGAGGTGAGAGGTCCATATGTGGGGACCACTGTATTTATTTTTGGATTTTCGTGATCCGTTTTGCTGACTATTTTTCTCTTCCTCTTTTTCTTTTAAAAAAATATTCTTTGTTATAGGGGTGGTTCCCTGGGAGAAGGGAAAAGGAGGGATTCAGGGAAAATTTAGGTGATGTGAAAATGATAGATATCAATGAAAATTTACTTTTGAAGAAAGAAAGAAGAATGGAAAAACAAAAACAAAAATAAGACACATTACCCTCTGCTGTGTTTTTTCACCCTAAGGACCACTAACTAGGTGGTCTGACTTGTAGCTGAGATTTCTAATATGTATTGTCTCTCCTTCTCCAGCCCCATCATTAGAATGTAACAGAAGAGACTTTCTGGCTTTTTTATCTATATCCACAGTTCTTTGTGCCAAGTAAGGGCTTGATAAATGCTTTTTTCATTCATGCATGCATGCATGCTTGAGCATAGGTATACAGCAGTCTGAAATTCTGCAGTTCATTCGGAAGGGAGTATGAGGTCACAATCTGTATGTAGAGCCACTTGAGAGGAGAATGAACTTTATTAAAACAATTTATCTTATGGTTCTATTAGTTTTCATTGCGTTAGAGTTTATGTATAGCTCATGTTTAACTTGGAGAACAAGACAGGAAATCATTTAGTTTGCTAACATCTTCAAAGATAGTTGTAATGTGGCCTAGGATGGGCTACAATCAATTATCAATAAACATTTATTAAGCCCCTTTCTATGTGCTAAGCAGCGTGACAGGTCCTAGGAATGTAAAGCCAAAGAGTGATATAGTTTCTGTTTTCTTGAGCTTCCATTCTATCAGGAAATGCCATCAAAAAAGGTTCTTGCCTCTCTCAAGAACTGGTTGCTTTGCTATTTTCATTTTTGCTTATGTGAGCTTTCTTTTTCCATACTTCTGTGGCTCTGTGAGTAAATGTTTCATATCCACTAGAGTATTATTTGGTTGGTCATACTATTAACTGTCCAAGTAGTATGCTGTAGCAAAAGATGTGTCAGACCTGAAATCAGAGTATCTTAGTTCAAATCTTGTCTATAAGTACCTCACTTTATGCCCAAACTTAACCTCTCTGGGGCTCAGTCTCTTCATCTACAGGATGAGGAGGCTTGAGTAGGTGATGTTTAAGGTCTCTTCCAGCTCTAAATTCATGGTCTTTTAGAAATGATATTGTCCTTGAACTGTACTCCAGGGCACTTGGACAGAAAAGAGAAACTGAGGAGTTGGAAAAATTAATCACAAACCTGGCATAGATGCATGATGTAATGGTGATGAAGATCTCAATTATCTGGATATTGCTGGAGCTCTCTTTCTTTTTTTTTTAATATAAATTTATTTGTTTTTAGTTTTCAACATTTACTTCCACAAGATTTTGAGTTCCAAATTTTTATCTCATCTCGCCCCTACCCCTACCCCAAGATGGCATGCATTCTGAATATCCCTTCCCCTAGTCTGCCCTCTCCTCTATCTCCTCTTATCCCCTTCCCCTTCTATTTTCCTGTAGTGCAGGATAGACTTCTGTACCCCATTTCCTGTATTTCTTATTTCCCAGTTGCATGTGAAAACATTTTTTTTAAACATGTGTTTTTAAAACTTTGGGTTCCAAATTTTCTCCCTTCTTCCCTTCCCACCCACCCTCATTGAAAAGGCAAGCAACTCAATATAGGTTATACATGTGCAGTTATGCAAAATACTTCCATAGTAGACATGTGAAAAACTAACTCTATTTCCCTTAATCCTATCCTGCCTCCCCATTTATTTTATTCTTTCTTTTGACCCTGTCCCTCCTCAGAGGTTTTTGCTTCTGATTACCCCCTTTCCCAATCTGCCCTCCTCTCTATCATCCTCCTGCTCTCTTGTCCCTTTCCCCCCTTATTTTGCTGTAGGGTAAGACAGATTTCCATACCCAATTGAATGTGTATGTTATTCCCTCCTTAAGCCAAATCCTATGAGAATAAGATTCACTCATTCCTTCTCATCTTCCCCCATTTCCCCTCCACTGTAAGAGCCTTTTCTTTTTTTTTTGTGAGATAATTTACCCATTCTACCTCTCCCTTTCTTCTTCTCCTAAAATAATCCTCCCTCATCCCTTAATTTTATTCTCCAGATATGACCCCTTAATCTTCAACTCACCCTGTGCCCTCTATCTATCTATCTATCTATCTATCTATCTATCTATCTATCTATCTATCTATCTATCTATCTATCTATCTATCTATCTATACATACATATAATTTTCCCTCCAACTACCCTAATACTGACAAAGGTCTCATGAGTTATAAATATCATCTTTCCATGCAGGAATGTAAACAGTTCAACTTAATAAGTCTCTTATGATTTCTCTTTCCTGTTTACCTCTTCATGTTCCACTTGAGTCTTGTATTTGAAAGTCAAATTTTCTATTCAGCTCTGGTCTTTTCATCAAGAATGCTTGAAAGTCCTCTATTTCACTGAATGACCATTTTTTCCCCTGAAGGATTATACTCAGTTTTGCTGGGTAGGTGATTCTTGGTTGTAATCCTATCTCCTTTGCCCTCCAGAATATTATATTCCATGCCCTTGGTCCTTTAATGTAGAAGCTGCTAAATCTTGTGTTATCCTGTGTTTCCACAATACTTGAATTGTTTCTTTCTGGCAGCTTGTAATATTTTCTCCTTGACCTGGGAACTCTGGAATTTGGCTACAATATTCCTAGGAGTTTTCCTTTGGGGATCTCTTTCAGGAGGAGATGTGGATTCTTTCAATTTCTATTTTGCCCTCTGGTTCTAAATATCAGGGCAGTTTTCCTTTAATTTCTTGAAAGATGATGTCTAGGCTTTTTTTTGATCATGGCTTTCAGATAGTCCAATAATTTTTAAATTCTCTCTCCTGGATCTATTTTCCAGGTCAGTTGTTTTTCCAATGAGATATTTCACATTGTCTAATTTTTCATTCTTTTGGATTTGTTTACAGTGTCTTGATTTCTCATAAAGTCACTAGCTTCCAATTGCTCTATTCTAATTTTTAAGGAAGTATTTTCTTCAGTAATCTTTTGGACTTCCTTTTCCATTTGGCCAATTTTCTTTTTAGGGCATTTTCTCCTCATTGGCTTTTTGGACCTCTTTTGCCATTTGGGTTAGGCTATTTTTTAAGGTGTTATTTTCTTCAGTATTTTTTTGGGTCTCCTTTAGCAAGCTTGACTTGTTTTTCATGATTTTCTTGCATCACTCTCATTTCTCTTCCCAGTTTTTCCTCTACTTCTCTTACTTGCTTCTCAAAATCCCTTTTGAGCTCTTCCAAGGCCTGGGACTGATTCATATTTTTCTTGGAGGCTTTGCACGTAGGAGCTTTGACTTTGTTGTCTTCTTCGGGTTGTATGTTTTGATCTTCTTTGTCACCAAAGTAAGATAATATAGTCTGATTCTTTTTACGCTGCTTGCTCATGATCCTGGCCAATTACTTAAGTTTTAAACTCTTTGTTAAGGTAAGAGTCTCCTTCCAATGTGGAGAATGTACTGTCCCAAGCTTCTGGGGTTTATACAGCTGTTTTCAGAGATCCTTGTAGGGACCTGTAAATTTTCAGTTCTTGCAAGGTCGTGTGATAAGGGGCGAGGTGTTTACTCCTTTCCTGGCCTGTGCTCTGGTCTATTGGTAACCACAAGCACTCCTTTCTGTACTGGAACTGTGAGGAGGGTTTTCTCTGCACAGCCACTACAAGCTTCACCACGCCAGTGCTCCTCCTCACCCCAGGACCACCGATCGCCACCCAGAACTGTGACCCAGATTCAAACATGGGCAGAGCAAGAGATTCCTACCTGAGCACTGGCAAAGAGATCCCTGATTTCTCTGATCAGCCACTGGATTCCCCCTCAGTCTGTGGGCCGGAAGCTCAGAATGCAGCCACTGCCCCGGCGCCCTTGCCCTGCGCTCTGCGCTCTGCGCTCTGGAACTGGCTCTGAGACCCCACGCTCCACTCTCAGCATCGCAGAAACAGACTTTTCCCACTGACCTTCTAAGTTGTCTTTGGCGCTCGGGGGTTGGAAAAGTCTGGAGACCACCACAGCTGCCCGAGATTCAGTCCTCTGAGACCTACTCCAGGTTCGCTGCAGCCTGCGTGCCCACACCACACTGCACTCCGCTCCCAGCCTGGCACAATATGCCTTTCCGATCAATCATCCAGGTTGTCTTGGGCTGCAAATTTGGTTCACTCTGTCTTTTTGTGGGTTCTGCTGCTTTAGAATTCGTGTAGAGCCATTTTTTAAATAGGTATTTGGGGGAAAGCTGAAGCAAGTCACTGCTTTTACTCCTTGGCTCCACCCTCCTCTGGAGCTCTCTTTCTACCCAAAGCAGAGAAACTAATAATATTATCAATAATAATTTCATTCTTAGAAATCAGTAAGTGGAAGAACCAACAAAAGGGAAATTCCATTCTAGATCTGCTTCTCACTAACCTCTGTTAGGAAATGGTTCCTGAAATAGAAATGGTGGAAACCTTGGTGGGAACTAACCATTCTATCTCATAATTCATGGTAAAGGAAAAGAGAAAAGCCAAACACTGTAAGAAATGATTCACTTATACTCTCCTACTCTATTCTAATCAGTATTAATTTGATATGATTCCATAGGGGTAGTGATTATATTAGGTACATTAGGCCCCAGGGTTGTGAACAGCAGATTGTAAGTGCACTTGCTTGCTCATAGGAAGCTAACTAGAGGCCCTCCCTTGTTTTTCCTTGTTATGGTAACTAAGCCCAGAATGGCAGAGGTGACTCAATGACATGAAAAATCCCCCAATTTATTTTTCTACCTCCAGACCACTCTCTCTTGTCCAACATGAGCAGGTGACCATCTTATGACCACTCAGTTGGTGGAGATGCCCCATGTTTCCCCCAACCTGAGACACCCTTCCCCCCATCCCTGCTAATATACCATTTTTTAGCTGATTCATCATCTTTGGCCTTCAAAACAAGGTCTATCAACCAATGGGATTCTGTATTTTATGTTCAGGTATCAAACCAAGTATTAAACTTTATTAAAAAAAAAAAGGCCCTAGAGGAAGGAGGACCTTAAATAAAGACCCTTTAATAAAGTACCATTGGCTCAGAGCCCTGCCTCAGTCTCTTTTATTGTCGGTTGCACAATTTTAAACTCCGCAACATAGCCTGACTTACACCTTAGGTTTTGGGAGAGATAATTCCTAGAAAGAAAAGGAAGAATAACCTAAAGAGAATAGAGAATTCATCAACCAAGTCTGATATGAAAAAGATATGCATTCTACTTTTTTTTTGCAATGACAAAGAACTGGGGAGTAAAGGGGTCCCTGTCAGTTAGAGAACGGATTAAGAAATTATAGCATTTGAGATTGAAGCATACGATTTGCTCTTTTTTCTTTTGTTTCATCTTTCTTGTGGTTCCTCCTATTGGTTCTAATTCTTCTCTATAACATAACTAATGTGAAACTATATTTAATAGGAATGTATATGTAGAGCCTATATCAGATTGCATGCTGTCTTGAAGAGGGAGGCAGGGAGGGAGGGGGAGAAAATTTAAAACTCAAAAACTTATAGAAGTGAATGTTGAAAACTAAAAATAAATTATTTAAATTTAAAAATATGTAATTAGGGGGGAAAATAAAATGTCATATACAAAATAAAATAAAATGCTATAAAAATTATAGTGTTTGAATATGATGGAATGCTATTGTGGCATAAGAAATGATAGAAAAAGACAGTTTCAGAGAAACCTGCAAAGCCTTGTATAAATTAATGCAGAGTGAAGTGAGCACAAGAAATCACAACATTGTAAAGAAAGACAAGATAACTTTGAAAATCTTAAGAAGTCTGATTGATGGAATGATCAATCAGGATTCCAAAGGGCTGGTGAAGAATGCTACCCACATCTTCATTAGGGGTAGACTAAATATGCAGAATGAGGTACACACTTTTGGCATGGGCCATGGGAATTTATTTTGCTTTGCTGTGCACATTTTTTACAAGATTTTCTAAAGGAGTAGAAGAAGGGAAACCAAATTCTTGTTAATAGGAAAAAAATTTAAACCCCTAGTGTGTAGGAGGTGGGGAAGATGTACAGAACTTGGATGTAAGGGCAATTAATAGAGAATGATTAGAAAGAATGTATCTGACAGTATCTGACACATAGTAAGTGCTTCACAAATATTTGTCAACTAACTGTCAGTACTGTAAGAAGAGTGTTAGGAGGGCTAAAGCATGGAATAAGTTGCATCTGGCAAGAAAAGCTAAGGAGAGTAAAAAGATTGTAGATGTAGATGTAGATGTAGATGTAGATGTAGATGTAGATGTAGATGTAGATAAAAAGGAATGATCAAAGAAGGAATAGGACCATTGCTTGAGGTGGGTAGGAGGATGAAAACTATAGAAAGAAGGTAGTGCTCTTCAAGTTTAATCTTCCTTCTGTTTTCTTTCTCATGAAGAATAATCCTTGGAGTGGAAAGGACAGAACAAAAGTGACTAACGAGGGGTTGAACCGTCAAGTAGAAATTAAATGTGACCATTGTCTAGATAATGACATCTAGTTGGAAGGTCAATCCTTTGAGCTGGTATATATCAGTTCATGTTTCTGGGACAGGCACTGCAGATGGACCGTGAGTCGGACCCAGAATTACATATGAGGAAGAAAGTGGGTTGGATTCCATTTGGGAGATTGTGCAGTACATCTAGCAATCTCAAGCTGTTCACCAGTGGGAAAAAACAAAAATAAAAACAAAAATAAGACTATCTTTTTAACCCAATTATCTCAGTGCTGCCCTATAGTTATAATCTCAAAACACCTCCATGCTCCAAAATAAAAATCAACAGAGAAATGCAAAGGGAGCACTTTCCCTACAACTGATAGTCTTGGAGAGTTTCCTAGAATGCTGAAAGATTAAGTAAAGTGTTCGGGGTCCCACACCCAGTATGTGTCAGAGATGAGCCTTGAGCCTGGCTCTTCCTGATTCAAGGCACACTTTCCTTCCACTCTTCCAAGAAGGCCCTAATTGTACATAGAGGTGATTAATAAATGTTTATCAAATAGAATAGAATAAACGAGCCACTCTTTTACCTGATGAACTTGGAAACACAGAGGAACGCAGACTACTGTCTCATGTATCATTGCAAACTAAACTACCCAAAGGAGGTGATATTTGGCTGGAGGCTGGGTTCTGTAGGCGCCTCTCCTCCCTTTCCAAGCATACCCTTTTAGGTACCATCCATCCAAAAGGAAGGACAAGGTCACAGTGAGGCCTCCGTACAGGTTGAATATAATCTACCTGTCCTCTAACAGTGGGCAGGACAAAGCCATAATGTAATACTGATGCTTGTTCTGCTGCTATTGTGAGTTGCCTTTTCTCATGCTCAAAGACCACGTACTCCTGGGAAAGCAAACACTACCTGGCTTCAGCTCTGCTTCTAACACTGAGTGTTTTGGAGTTTTCCTCCATTGGGTAGCTTTGGCTCTGATAGAGTACTACAAGGTGAAGTTCATGAAATAAGTGACCTGAAGTGAACTGAGCTGTATAGAAGTAGCAATTTCAAGTCATAGAAGAACCTCTTTCAGACGCAGATGAAAAGAGGTTGCAGGAAGGGTTCAGGATCTCATCAGAAAATGTGGGTGCCCGTCCCACATCTGCCATTTACTAGCCGTGTGACTTTGACCATGTCAATGTTACTTCTCTGAAATTCAGCATCCTCTGTAAAGTGAAGGTAATGACACTGGAGTGAAGGGAATATAGGAGACTAAACCACCCCTTCCCTGTGATATACGAGAGAGCTAAGGCACCAGCATGGCCTTTTCAAAGACTCTTTCCTTTGGACTCTCAGATTGGAATGACTCTCCCCTTCCCTTAAGAATGATTAATGGTAGGGAGCAGCTAGCTGCACAGTGGATAAAGCACCAGCCCTGGAGTCAGGAGGACCTGAGTTCAAATCCTGTCTCAGACCAGACACTTGACACTAGCTGTGTGACCATGAGCAAGTCACTTAACCCCCCTTGCCTCACCAAAAAAAAAAAAAAAAAGAATGGTTAATGGTAGCTTGCCAGATGAAGCACATATTGTGCACAGGGCCTGAAAGGGATATTACTGGAGTTCCTGTCTTTTGCCCTTCTCTTTCCTGAACAAAGGAGAGAGGCTAGAGTTTCTAAGAAGTCCCTAAGAAGGGACTTGCCCTGCCCATTACATGGAGACATTTATAGAGTTTCTACAGAAGCACATGTCCATGACAAATATGTGTTTGCAAGGATTTGAGATAGAAGTTCAAGTACATTCTGTGTAGAATCTGTGAATCTGTAGAATTCTGTGCAGCTTCTGTGTAGAGGAAGAGAGGATTTTAAATACCTTAAGCAGTATGATCCTGGAATACAGTCTTCTATCTGGAGAAGGGAGATTTACTAGGCCATACCAGCTTTGGGATTTACTCCTGCGGGTAACCCCAAGTTCTAGAGTAACTGAGTTGGAGTGTTTGAGTTTTCTAGAGAGAGAAGATTCCCTAAATCAGGGGTGGGGAATCTGCAGCCTCGAGGACACATGTGGCTCTTTAAGTCCTCGCGTGCAGCCTTTTTGACTGAGTCCAAGTTTTACAGAACAAATTCTTTTATTAACGGGATTTGTTCTGTGCAGTTTGGACTCAGTCAAAAGGACCATACTTGAGGGCCTAGAGGGCCACATGTGGCCTTGAGGCTGCAAGTTCCCCACCCCTGGCCTAAACTATGTGTATTTCCCTGTCGCTAAAGTGCTATAGCCATGCCACGTTAGTGGGTAAGAGGTGGGTATGGACTTTGTCAACTCTGTTATGATAGTTGCTTGTGCAATATAGGTCCCATAGCATGGGGCTGCTTAATCAGTAGTCTCCAAAGTGGGTTTACTTTCAGGAGTTCAATGATATATGAGTGGGGGTGTGTGTGTGTGTGTGTGTGTGTGTGTGTGTGTGTGTGTGTGTGTTTTATCTAGTCATGTCCTGTGAGTCCTTTGTATCACAGCACTTTCAGGAAGACGGTAGAGATGCTGAAATGAAAGCTACCCATTCCTGATCAACATTTATATTATGTGCCTGCACCAGAGTTGGGGCCCTTATTTCTCACATTTGGGGAAACATAAACACAAGCTATAACATGAGTATATTTTGAGATTTTCCTGGAGTGATCCAGGTGGGGGCTCTGAGCTGAAAAGAGAAAACAGCCTGCTTTGGGTCAGTCCTTAGAACCAGACCCAGTCCATGTGAGGCCAAAGTCTTGAGAAAGGGAGGGGTGTGCAGAACAGCCCTGAGTGATGGGCCATGAATTACATTTGGACTGCCAGCCTTATGGGCCTGTTGTGAGGAAATGAGAAAATGAGGCAAGGTGTGTAAAGTTCTTTGTAACTGTAGAGTAATAGAAAAATTCAATGATGAGAATGATGGATACACATGCATTTTAAGAAAAACAAATTTTACATGTGATATATATTAAATATATATAACATAGGCTATACAAAATACATATAATAATGATATAACTCAGTCACATCATTAATTGAGACTGGCCTCCCCCCTCAGCCTGAATTATGGAGGTTTTGCTTACTACTTAGTAAGAAGGAGCTAGAATGATGAGTAATAATATCTTACTTTCTGTCATTTTACATTCATCACTGGCTTTCTCAGTAAGCTGAGCTGTCACACATGGAAGTGGCTTCAGGCAAAGAAGGTCAGGACTGGATTTCTTTCTCTTCTCTCTAACTGACTGAAAATAAAGGTATGAATAAAATGGATTATCACTAGGACTTGAGGCCCTAACACTTCCCTAGTGCCTGAGATTTTTAAGGACACATTCATTAGGGCAGTTCAGCTATTACATATTTACCAAGGAGCTGATATTCACTCATCCCCTCAAGTGGGTGTATTGGACCGTGGTGAAAGTGAATTGAAAAGGCATAACAAATAACAAGAAAGCTGACTTCCATTTAAAGGCCTGCACAAATAGGTTATTCTTCTTACTAGGTGTGATACATTAATTAATCTGTGATCTCATTCATATAGGTAGTCTAAAATTCAACAATCTATTAAGTATTTGATATTTTTAATTTATAGGTTTCTATTGATATCTTTTATTTTTATATCATTTAGATTTCCCCCATTTCTCTCCCCCTCCTTTGCCCAGAATTTTTTTAAAAATCATAAAAATCAATGAATATATTTAAAAATCTAATGTTATATGCAATCTTTCACACTCACTTTTCACACTTTCACTTTCCCGTCCCTCTCTGTACAGGAACAGGGAGAGGTATCTTCTCACATCTCTCTTTGGGGTCAGACTTGTTCTTTATAATTTCACAGCATTCATTTTGGCTGTTTGGTAGTAGTCATTCTTAACATTTACATAGATGTATCTGTGCAAATGTTGTAAATGTTTTCCTGTTTCTCTTTGCATCAGTTCATGTAAGTCTTTCCATGCTTCTCTGTTTACATCATTGTTTCTTACAGCGAGGTAATACTGTGTTACATAACATTCATCTTTTGTCGTTGTTGTTTGGTTATATCTGACCTTTGTGACCTCATTTGGGTTTTTCTTAGCAAAGATACCAGAGCGGTTTGCCATTTACTTCTCCAGCTTATTTTACAGATGAGGAAACTGAGGAAAACAGGGTTCAAGTGACTTGCCCAGGGTCACATAGCTAGTAAGTGTCTGAGGCCAGATTGGCACTCAGGAAGATGAGTCTTTATGACTGTAGGCCTAGCATTTTACCCTCCACACCACCTAGCTGCTTTCCACAATCAATGGGCACCTACTTTGTTTCCAGTTCTTTGCTACCACAAAAAGTATAGCTAGAAACACTTTATTGTGTATGGATCTTTTCTTTTTTGTCAATGCCCTCCTTGGGGGTATCTACAGCTAGTAGTAGAATCTCTGGATCAAAAAGCATGGATATTTTCACCACTTTGTTTGCATAATTCCAAATCATTTCCAAATTTCATTGTCCTAATCACAGCTCCAACAATGCACTGCTGTGCCCATCTTTCCATACCCTTTCCAAAATTAAATATTTCCACCCCCTGTCATTTTGCCAGATTGTTGGGTGGGAGGTAAACATTGAGGTTGTTCTGATTTGAATTGCTCTTATTATAATTTGGAGCATTATTTCATATGGTTGTTAATAGCTGGCACTTGCTCTTGGGAGAAGCCAACAAGAACTAAGCAAATACTATGTAGCTGAGGCTGCAGAGAAAGCAGAAACAAATTCCCTGTCCTCAAGGAGCTCACATTCTAATGGGGGAGAAAATATGCAAACAACTATCTACATAAAAGGTATATGCAGTGTGAATGTGAAAAGGAGGAAAGATGGAAGGGGAGGAGGGCCAGAAAGGCCCTTTGCAGAAGGTGGGATTTGAGCTGAATCTTGAAGAAAGCCAGGAGACAGTGGTGAGGAAGGAATATAACCCAGGAATGTAATCCAGAGGCATCTAATGAAAAGGCACAGAGTAAAGATATGGAGTGTTGTATAAGAAGAACAACAAGGCCAATGACCCTGAAGAACAGTCAGAGGGAAGCAATGCTTGGAAAGATAGAAAAAGTTAGATTGTAAAAGATTTTAAGAGACAAACAGAGAATTTTATATTTGATTCTAGAGGTAACAACAGTTTGCCATTAGAGTTTATTGGGGTTGTGAAGAATTGGACACGACTGAAATGACTAAACAATAGAGTTTATTACACGGTCAGACCTGAACTTTAGGAAGCTTACTTTGGGAACTGAGTGGGAGGGTGTACTGGAACGAGAAGAGACTTGAAGCAAAGAAACAAATGAGCGGGCTACTGCAATCATCTAGAGGTGAGATGATGAGGACCTGCACCAGGGTAGATTGTGTGGGCATTATCTACATTTCTACCATTGCTTCTGAAATTTTATTGTTGTTATATAGAAAAACTGTTGATTTTGTAACCCAATGAACACCTATGTTCCCATTATATGCAAGGGACTGAGCTAGTTGCTGTGAATGGAAAATAATCCCTGCCCTCAAGAATCTTACAGTTGTATTGGGTGAATGCAACTTATAAACAGATTTTTAAAAATTAATGTGAGAAAGCAAAGATTCATAGCAACCAGAGGGCTCAAGAAAGACGTCCCATGGAGCAGCGAGGTGGCACAGTAGATAGAGCACCAGCCCTGGGGTCAGGAAGACCTGAGTTCAAATCCAGCCTCAGACATTAGCCATGTGACCCGGGGTAAGTCACTTAACCCTGACTGCCTCAAGAAAAAAAAAAAAGACATCCCATAAAAGATGCCACTTGAGTTAAGCTTTGAAGGCAGCTGAGAATTCTAAAGAGGAAGCATACTTCCCTGTCATGGGGAACAACTCAGGCCAAAGAATAGAGGGAGGAGATGGGATGTTGAGTCCAGAGGATGGCCAGTAGGCTGGTTTAACTGGAATGTAGAGTCTGTGAAAAAGAGGAATAGAAAATAAACCTGGAGAGGCAGGATGGAGCATGATTGTGGAGGGCTTTGTATGCCAAACAGAGTAGTTTGTGTTTTATCCTAGCATCCAAAGGGGGGCACTGAACATTCTTAAATACGGGAGTGACCTGGTCACACCTGTGCTTTAGAAAGACCATTTGGGCAACAGTTGGAGAAAGAAGTGAAGGGAGGGGAAGAAACTAGAATCTGAGAGTCCAATTAGTAGGATCTTGAAATGGTCCAAATGGTGGACGAGAATGGAGAAAAGGAGACGGATGCAAACAGATGTTGTGGAGGCAGAACTGACAAGACCTGACAACTGAATGATGTAAGGGTAAAAGAAAGAGAAAAGTGCAGGATAACATCAAGGTGTTAAATATAAGTGGCTGGAAGAACTGTAATGCTCATAACAGTCCTAGGGAAGTTTGGAGGGGGTCCTGTGTTTAGAAGAGAAGATAATGAATTCCATTTTGGACACACTGAGTTTGAGATGCCCATTAGATGTCTAGTTCTACCTGGGCTGCCTTGCCTGTTTCCTATACACAGTACTCCATGCCTTTGCTCTGGCTGTCTCCAAGACTGAAATGCACTCTCTCCTCCCTCTGCCTCACAGAATCCCTGCTTTCCTTCAAGACTCAACTCAAGAATCACCTTATACATGGAGCTTTTCCTGAACTCCCCATTGGTGGGAGATATGTCCTTGTTACAAGCTCAGAAATTATTTTGTATATAACAGATAGATAATATTTATTTTTCATTGTACATTTTTATGATATGTATCAATGTTGTTTCTCTCAATTTATCAGGGCTGTTTCCCTCAACAGAATATAAGCTCTATGAGGACAGAGACTTTTGTTTTTGTCTTTGTGTTCTGGTGCTTAGCACAATACTTGGTATATAGTAGGAATTTAATAAATGTAATGAATGCTTGTCGAATTGAATAGAATAGAATGTCTAGAAGGTGATGCAGGATTGAATCTCAAGAGGGAGGGCAGGGCTAGATAGTATAGATTTAGGAGTCTCCTGAATAGAGATGACAATTGAATGGAAAAGAGCTGGTAAAAATCACCTCCTTCTGTGTAGATCACTGACCCTCTGTAAGTCCTCATCCTGTATGCTTCTTGTCAATGTCTTTCTGTAAATCCTCCACTGAATAATTACTCAATAGACTAGAGGTCTTCTTCCAGGTCTTGGAATATTTTGTGGATTTCACAACAGCACTGAGTTCATCCATCCTTATACTTTTTAATTATTTTTTTTTAATTTTTAGACAATTGGGGTTGAGTGACTTGCCCAGGATCACACAGCTAGTAAGTGTCAACTGTTTGGTCTGAGGCCACATTTGAACTCATGTCCTCCTGACTTCAGGGCCAGTGCTGCAGCAAACCTTCTCTGCCAGTCACATGTACTATGCACATGCCTTCAGATAAATAATAATACTTAAAGACAAGGCATCCATTTCTGTGCTGCTTCCTTAAGGATGATATACCCCTTACTTAGGAAAAAACAAATTCATTCAAGCGACAACATCAGATAACTCTGTAAGGAACAAGTACAGACGTAGCAGAAGATTGTAAAGTTCCTATTTATAAAAGAGAAGTTGTCCATGTGTGTTGTTTCCCCCCATTACATCATGAGCTCCTCAAAGGCAAGGATTGCTTTTTGCTTTTCTTGTATCCCCAGTGCTTACTACAGTGACTGGCAAATAGTAGGTGCTTAATAAATGTTGACTGACTGACTGAAATGTTGTTTGGCATTATAGGAAGCATTGATGAAATGTATTTTGCACCTAGCTTCCCAGTACACCTCACATAAAGAGAAAACTGAGTCTAAAAACCTTTGCTTACTTTTATCTCTTTTTATAATTTTTATTTATTTGATTTTTTAATTTATGAAGTAAAACAAGCATTTCCATAACAGTAAAATTTTTTTAAAAAAGATTACATGTGAAACTGCAAATCCATTATGTACAACTTGGTATTCCTTTTAAATATATAATAAAATTATCATGTAAATTTCTTTTTTTGCCCTTTTTTTCCTTCCCCCTATACCCTAGATATGGCTACCATTAAATACAAATATAAATATATATGCAAAATCATTCTATACATACTTCTATTTATCAATTCTTTTTCTGGATGCAGATAGCATCTTCCTTCATAGGTCCTTTGTAGTTAATTTGGGTATTCATAATAGTCAAAATGAGTTGGTCATTCAAAGTTGTTCTTAAAACAATATTGTTGTTGCTGTATACAACATTCTCTTGGTTCTGCTCATTTTGCTGTTCGTTATTTCATGTAAGTCTATCCATGTTTTTCTAAAAATCACTATATAGTAACACAAAAAATCTCAGGTGGTTAGTCAACAAACACTTACCATGTTGTCATTTTTGTTTTTCTTACAGTCAACTTTGATCACTTCGAAATTTTGCGTGCCATTGGAAAAGGCAGTTTTGGAAAGGTAAAAATCAAGACTGAATTGACCCTTTGCTAGCAAACAAAAGCAGCAAAGATAGCCAGACTATTTACTGATAAGATCATAAGAGAAAACACTCTAGAGACTAGTGGTTTCCTATGCACTAGACTCCTGATTTTATGATTTTGTATATGTATGTGTATATGTATAGGTATATCAAGTCTAGATTGCCAGACTACCTCTTCACTTCTACCTTGCAGAATGTCTAATTTCCTTCAAAGCACTTTCCTTAAGTAAAAAATAGAAGACACCAATCCAGAGCGGTCCCAGTGCCCCCTCCCTCCCAATGCACTCTACCCTCTGGGCATCCTTCCCTCTTAGAGGAGACATATCATAAAACTCTTACCACAAGCCAACCTCAGCCATAACTACTCAAAAAAAGGTCCTGCCGCCAAAATTCAAGGTCTTCCCTTAGCTCCCACCATTTAGGGCTACAAACCTCACTCACCTGCACAGCATTAAAAAGACACTCTCTGCAATCCCATGTAGCACTTCACTAAAACCAGACCACATGACTCCTTAAAAGAGTTCAGATCCTCCAGAAAATCCTCCCCTCCCTCCCAGTAAATTTTGATGGCTGAAAGCTACCTAGTTAACTAGGAGTTTATTGGGTAGATTTCTTTCCCAAAGACCAAGCCTTAAACCCAATTCACTCTTGATCTCATGGTTTGGCCCCGCCCAAACAGCACTTAATGGTTATTTTTTGGGCCCTCGCACTGAGTGAATGTAAATAGTAACTATTTCACTTTTGGCCAGTAACCCTGAGGGTCTTCCCTTCCCAGTTTGATTTTTTTTTTTTATTATTAAAGGGGCCATCCCTTGACTCAATTCTTAAAGAGGCCTATTCACTGAGGGCATTGCCTCACTCAAAATGAGAATCTGAAAAAACTTAGTTTAAAAGAGCCAAGGTCTCCCACTGCATCCTTAGCCGTCTCCAGTCATCCTGATGACTATCTGGCCACTGGACCCAGATGGCCCTGGAGGTGAAAATGAGGCTGGTAACCCTGCACAGCCCTCCCTCACTCAAATCAGAGTTGCAAGTCATGTCATCATCTCTCTGATGTCATGGTCCTCCTCAAGAAGGAAGGACGAACCACACAAACACACACAAGCTCCTTGAGGTTAAGGACTATATTTTTTTGTCTTTGCATCCTCAGTGGCTGGTACAGACCCATGTACATGGTAAACTTACAATAAATGCTTGCTAAATCAAATTGAATTGAACATCCTTGTAATATATGAGATTTTGACTATGATTTAAGGAATGTCTCTTATACCTAGATATTAAACAAATACTTATCACTAAAGCATATGGAATTAATCAAGACTACTTATTGGGCTCCAGTGTATAAAATCTTTCTTAATTCATTTCAACAAATATTTATCGAGCAGTTGTGATATGCAAGAGAGGCAATATAGTAGACATAGGAAAAGAACAGAATCTCCCTTATGCTAAAGAAAAAGAAAAAAAATTAAAAACCAGGTTTTATTGTCAGGAGCTCAAGCAATAGTTGATATGACAAGGTAACTTTCAGGACTTTTATGGTTCAGGGGGAAATGCATTCAGACAAAATTCTTTGGTACTTTAGCAGAAGTCGTGTGTGTGTGTGTGTGTGTGTGTGTGTGTGTGTGTGTGTGTGTGTGTGTGTCTGTGTATGTGTAATCCTAAATCTAACAGCAGTGATATGCACACATATTTCTTTTTTGCGCACATTTTTATATGTAATCCTTACAAAAATGAAATACTAACCAGTAGAGAATGTTAGAAATGAAGTCCTCAGTGAAAGTGGGTGACGACAAAAAATCAAGAGAATTTTGGCTGCTGATTAAGGATCATGGTACTTAGCAGGTATTTTTTCCAGTCTTTCATTTGAGTTATTCTAGAATGCATTTTGTGCCATAGTGTACCCTGGGCACTTATATCGAAAATGAAATGACTAATTCCTCTATCTCATCCTTCCCTCTTCTAATTCCTATACCATCTTTCCACATCTGCCAATTTTTTTTAAAGGCACTCACCTTGAACTCCTTTGGGAATATATTAAATTGAAGACCTGATAACCTTATTATATACAATGTGGGAAAATGACCCAAGGGGAAAACTGTGTTAAAACA
Organism: Phascolarctos cinereus; assembly: GCF_003287225.1. Taxonomy (NCBI): domain Eukaryota; kingdom Metazoa; phylum Chordata; class Mammalia; order Diprotodontia; family Phascolarctidae; genus Phascolarctos; species Phascolarctos cinereus. The sequence goes on from NW_027555625.1 coordinate 381,023,022, forward strand.
GCCTTTAAAAGTAGGCCAGAGGTATTTACATGCATTGTCTGGCTTCACCAAATTTTTCCTCTCTGCTTAAAAACCCCATCTGGCTTTCTGATTTTGTTCAAAATCAATAAAAACTCAACAAACTTCAATTAAGCATTTGCTGTGGGCTGAGCACTGTGCTAGGTCCTGGAAGAGGTACAAAGTTCAAGAAGGACACAGTTCCTGTCCTCATAGAGATTAGAGTCTAGTAGAGAAAATGACCCAGAGATAATTATAATACACTATAATAAGGTTAAGTAGGTTTAAAAGAGGCTACTAGAGTTTAGTATGTAGAGAGCCAATCTCAATGTCAGGAAGACTTGAGCTCAAGTCCCACAAGACACATATTGACTATATGTACTGGGCAAGTCACTTAGCCTCTCAATGATCTAGACAACTCTCTAAGATAGATCTGCACAACATATAGCCTTAGGGGGGCTTGCCAAAGGATTTCAGGCCGCCCTCAAAAAATGTAGGGTTGCCATTGCACACACTTCTGTTTGCCACATGACCCACGGCAACTGACCACTGGCAGTCTGCCTCTAGTCTAACCTATCTACAGCCGGAAGAAGTTGAGCCTACTTTAATTTTGGCCCCTACCTACTGCCTAGTAGTGCGGGTCTGCTCTAAGACTATAAATTGCAGAGAAGATGTTGATCTCCATTGATAAAGGTCATTCCCTCCTCTGGGAGTTCCCTATATCGATGAAATCACAGGTCCATTCTTCATCCCTATCCCTGAATGCATTAAAAGGAGACAAAACAGAGTGTTTTTTTCCAAGGAGGGAGAAGGTTATTACTATCCAGGGGATCAGGGAAAACTTCATGGAGGAAATAACATTTGGGTTGTGAAGAATACAGAAATTTACAATATTGCTCACAGCAACCATTATACCTCTTTTCAGTAAGCAGGGACTTCAGACAAAGTTTAGATTTTAATGACATTACAAAGTTTCAAAGATTGCTAAAAAAAAAATCACCAAAATTTCTGATTAAATAAATGGGAAGGAATTTGAGAAAATACGAATGCTGAATTAACACTGTTCAGGAGACCTGAAATTTCTTTTCTTTAGATCTGATTGGAAGTCTTAACAAATGGAACTTTTCAGAGTTATGAGCTGGGCAAGGAAAACCTGCCAGCACTACTAAGGAGGAGTTTTATATTTCTCTTCTCTACCTCCAACATGATATTGTTTCTCTTAATCAATTCCTCACTCGGATTTGCTCTATCAGGTCTGCATTGTACAGAAGAATGATACCAAGAAGATGTACGCCATGAAGTACATGAACAAACAGAAGTGTGTCGAGCGCAATGAAGTAAGAAATGTCTTCAAGGAACTTCAGATCATGCAATGTCTGGAACACCCTTTCCTGGTTAATTTGTGGTGAGTGTTTTTCTCTTGAGTTTTTGGAGATTACGGTTTCCTGGAGTCCATTTCCACGACCACCAGCAAACACACACACACACACACACACACACACACACACACACACACACATTCACACTGCTTTGTTGCATACAAGATTCTTGAGGGCAAAGACTATTTCATGTGTTTTGTCTTTGTATCCCCAGTACTTTACCCTTTTATTTTTGCCCAAACCTGTGATTTCATTGATAGAGATGAGGACTCTTCAGTGAGAAACCATTCTATATTAATGTCAATTAGCAAGTGCACTGCAACCTATAGCCTTAGTTCAGACTTCACCTTTTTTTTGTGTCTGACCCCCACTGGCAGTCTGGAGAAGCCTAGAGACCCCTTTTCTGAATAATGTTTTTATTTTTTAAATAGTATTTAATTTTTTCCCAATTGTATGTCAAGACAATTTTTAACATTCATTTTTACAAGGTTTTGAGTTCCAGATTTTTCTCCTTCCCTCCTCTCTTCCAAAAATGGTAGGCATTTTGATATAGGTTATACATGTGCAATTATGTAAAACATAGTTCCATATTAGTCACAGTTGTGAAAAAGAAACAATCAAAAGGGAAAAAATATAAAAAAATAAAGCAAGTGAAAAAAAGTATGCTTCAATCTGCAGTCAGAGTCCATTAGTTCTTTCTCTGGATGTAGACAACATTTTCATCATGGGTACTTTACTTGTATGCTGAGAAGAGCTGAGTCATTCATAACTGATCATCACACAATGTTGCTGATACTGTGTACAATGTTTTCCTAGTTCTACTCATTTCACTTTGCATCAGTTCATGTAAGTCTTCCCAAGTTTTTCTGGAATCCACCTGCTCATCATTTCTTATTGCACAATAGTATTCCATTACATTCATATACCACAACTTGTTCAGCCATTGCCCAATTGATAGGTATCCCCTCAATTTCCAATATTTTGCCACCATGAAAAGGGCTACTACAAATATTTTTGCACATGTGGGTCCTTTTCCCTTTTTATGATCTCTTTGGGATACAGACCTAGTAGTGGCATTGCGAGATCAAAGGGTATGCATGGTTTGGTTGCCCTTTGGGCATAGTTCCAAATTGCTCTCCAGAATGGTTGGATCAGCTCACAATTCCACCAACAATGCATTAGTGTCCCAATTTTCCCACATCCTCTCAAACATTTACCATTTTCCTTTTTTGTTATATAAGCCAGTCCGACTGGGGAGGTGGTACCTCAGAGTTGTTTTAATTTGAATTCTTCTAATCTAAAGTGATTTAGAGTACTTCTTCATATGACTATAAATGGCTTTGATGTCTTCATCTGAAAACTGCCTGATCATATCCTTTGACCATTTAGCAATTGGGGAACAGAATAATGTTTTTAAATATATAAAATAAAATACATAGGATTACAAAGGAAATCATTATTGTACCAAAATTATTTTGAAATATAGTTATCAAAATGTTTTGTTTTCTTTTTAAGTTCACTGATACCAAGTAAAAAGCATGATCTTAGAGAGTGACTTGGGGCCCTGATAGGTTAAGTGACTTGCCCAGATCATACAGTCAGTAGGTATTAAAGGTAGAGTTTGAATCCAGTTTATCTTGGCTCTGGAGTCAGCTTTCTCACCTCTATGGTTCACTGCACCTGGCGCACAGTACATGTTTAATTGTTGAAATCAGTTGTCATCAGAATTTTGAATTTGAGATTGTAATTTTTGGATCCTCTTCCAGAGCATTTTTCTCACCCATTTCTATTTGGCATTATTCAGTCAGTCAACTAGCATTTATTAAGTGCTTACTATGTGCCAAGCAAGCATTGAGCTTAGTACAAGTACCAGCAAAAAGAGAGTCGCTGCCTTCAAGGAGCGTACGTTCTAATGGGAGAAAACAATATATAAAAGGAAGCTGAAAAGTGGGAGTAGGAGGGAGAGTAAATGTACCTGACATGGGAGCATGGTAGAGGGTATCTTGAGTTCATCCTGGAGAGGAATGAGACATGGCTGTCCTGGGGCTTCCTTCTTAAATGGAAGTTTGGGAAGGAGACAACCAATCAGAGGGAGAGGCAGCAGGGACAGGAGGGTAATTCCAATGCACGAATTCCAGGCCTGTAATGAGGTTTCAGAATGAAGAGCTGGGTCATGCTAATGGAAGACCATTTTTTAGGAAAAGGGATAGTAAATTGTTAACTATGGAAAGAATGATTCAGTGATAAGGTTTTCCTTAACCTCAATCCCTTGTCATTTGGTCACGTTTTAATTGAATGAACATCTGCTGTACAGATTCAATCCAAGGTTGTGTCTTTCACAATAAGACAGTTGCCTATAAGTGGAAGCAAATGTAGTGCCACTTTTAGACTAGCCTTTTTCCATTGACAACAGAATCTTTTCTGCCTGAGGACTTTGGTGTACACAAGTAACTTAAATAATCATTGGCCCTCCAGTTTATAAAAAGCTGAAGTTGATCTTTAGAAAATTCTCACAATGGTCTTTCTCCTTGACATCTTGGAATTGAACTAGCTTGTCTATAGGACTTGGTGGCAGAGTTTTAAGCAGCCCTATGGGTTGCTTATTGGTACCCATAAGTTGCCTATGGGTACCCATCAGGAGGAAAAAGGCAAGTATTGCTTTTCTTACATAAGGTCTTTTAAAAATTCATTGAAATTTCAAGTGAGAATCATATTACTTTGGCTAGAGGTCAGTGTAAGACTTAAAGAGTACGGAAGGATTATGATGTGATCCAGAAAATGTTATAAAGATCAAGAGAGAAAAAGAGATGAATTTGAATGTAATAGGTAACATTTTTTTTAAGTGACTTCATAAATGGAACTCAACCAGCATTTCCCAAAGTAATTTAGCTATGGAAAATTTAGGTGTTTGAAATATATTGACCAAATCCATGCTGACTGGTCTGAGAGTTCCAGAGTTGTGGGATGCCATCTGGATAAAGGGAAAATCCAGGAAATGTCAGAGCAAATGTAGGAAATTAAGTGCACTTTCATATGAAGAAACTGGCACGTTCAGTAAGTATACTTACTTGGATCCATGATCTCATGAGGGAGGTGGGAAGAATAAAGTGCTATTTCCACTGGTGGAAACCTTAGGCCTTCTTTGCTTCTCACCCTAATTAACCACACAGGGCCTCTGTTTTCTCAGCTATACAATGAGAGAGTTGTACTCTCTCAGAGTTCCCTTCCTGCTCCAAAACTATAACATTATGATGTCTTTTAACACTGTCATGATGTTATTCATGGAAGTAGATGAATATGAATTGAATTGAAAAAGTCTTGTTCTGACATATATTAAAGTCTAGTGTTAGAGAATGGAGAAGGTAAAGTATTATCAGCCAATAGAAACATACCTGTTTATGTGTATACATTTCTTTTTACTTATTTATTTATTGGGGGTGGGGAAGAGAATGATCAGAACACTTATTGTATCAGTGAAGTCACCTTCCAGTGTGCAAACTCCCTCCATTAATGCAGATGAGCAACTAGTCTATAATATAGTTTTATAGAACTGCCTAGGGTTAAGAGATGTTAAGGGGTTTACCCACACTCACACAGCTAGTTTATGTTAGAGGTAGGACTTGAAACCAGCTCTTCTTGACTCCTAGGCCGGATCTCTGACCTTTCCACCACATTACCTCTCTTTTCTTTACGTAAATTATATGAATTTATTATATGAGCTATTCATTTAGTCCCTAAAACAAATGAAATGTGGCTGAAGTTTAAATATGCAGTACCACTCAGTTTTCACAGTCAAGCAAAGTCAAAAAATGTCTTTATTCAATAGATAATAATGGAAACATAATTAAGATTGTATTTTATGCTTAGGGATCAACCTCTGGGGAATTAGTACATAAAACAGGTCATTTGTCTTTTTAAAAATACAGTGTTAACTACTGTACAGTGAAATCTGTTTATTTAATTAACTTCCAAAGTAGAGAGGGAAAGAGGAAAGGGGAGAGGAAAGGAGAGGTGGGGAGGGAGAGGAGAGAGGAGAGAGAGAGAGAGAGAGAGAGAGAGAGAATCTTTGTTTAATTTTCCATTTCCTACAGTGTTTTTTTCCCCTCATTCTAAATCTGAATTATCTAACAACTTAACCTTTGCAGGAGCTACAGCGATTTTACTCTGTCCTTTTATTACCAATATCCAATGTGAAATCATTCCACTCTCCCCGTACAAGATTTTGTCACTGCAGGAAACTTTAAGCCTTTAACCCTATAAAACATGGAGTTTTATACCCCTAAAAGGTACATGGCTAGATTGCAGGGGGTCCATGAACTTGGATAAGGAAAAATCACATTTTTATTCTCTCTAATGTCTAACAGAAATTTAGCATGTCCTTCCATTATTAAAAAAATATATATTCTGAAAAGGGGCCCATAGGCTTCACCACATTGTCAACAGGGTCCAGGACACAAAAAGTTAAGAACCCCTTTCATTAAAGTCAAGAATCCCTCCTTTAAAAATTCAACCAACTCTTTTGCTTCAATTTATACAATGACCTTCCGTAGAGAAAAATGTTCCTTAGAGACCGTCTAGTCCAAATCCCTCATTTTACAGATAAGGAAACTGAGGTCGAAGAGTTGAAGTGACTTGCCCAACATTATACAAGTAGTAGCAGAACTTGAACCCAGTGCCTACAACTTCATATGCAGTGCTCTTTCCTCTATACCATATTTTCCTACCTACTTCCTTCCCATTTTATAGGGCTTGCCTTAAAATTTTAGGTTGACTTCACCTTGAGTTTTATTATAATTTCAATTATTTGCTAACTTGCTTTTCTGATAGAAATTCTCTTATTCTTAACATATTAGGTAGGGGTCTCATAACAGGACATTTTTTACTTCTCTTCTATTATATTCCAGGTTGTGTGAACGTGACTGACAGTGGACAAGGGAAAAACCTCTTCTGTGGTTCTAGTGAAATCTCAATTAACCATAATTTAGGGGATAAGGAAGGAAGCCTAGTTAATTTAAGTTTGGTTAGCTGGGCTTTAAGCAGGAGACTCCTTGTGTCTCATGGTAAAAGTATTTCTAAACTCTGCTCTGCTCTTTCACTTTCCTGCCTTAAAAGGATAGCTGGAGGGACAGAGGGAAGGTGGATAGTGTTATAAGATCTGAACTTTGTGCCACGATTAAGAAGGATCTTATGAGCTTCAAGCTGATCATTCCGAACAAAGTTATTATGTAAGATGGTGCAATTACGGAAGGTGGAGGAAACTGAACTTAATGTATGTTCAATTAACCCTCAGGACATCCCGTACAGAGTAAAATTTTAAAATATTCTATTTTACATTTAATCAGATCTTTCATAGAAACCTAAAAAAAAATGCTTTGAAAAAATGTTTGTTTTTGCAATGCGTTCTTGTATAGTGCCAATATAGATAGAATTAGTGAGTCTCATGATTCAAGACACCAAATATTTGAGCTACAAGGTTATTTCAAGGATTTTTTAAAGAAATTCAATTTTGCCAGGCTTTTTTTCTTCTTCAAGTGAATCACTGCCTAAACGTTTGCTGTTTTCCAGTAGCGTTCTAAAGCTTTCAGCCCTGTGTTGATCAGATTAAACTTTCGCTATCAGTGTTAGAACCCCATCGACAGTAGTTTCAGATTTAAAAAACAAAACAGGCTTCAAAAATTACCTTCCCTAACAATATGGGACCCACATCCATATCACTGGTTGGCTAGGCAAGCTGTGGATTAAAACAAGTTTTTGAAGAGATGGGAGTTTCAGGAGTTAGCATTTTGGCTCGAGGAGGCAGTGTTCCCCCTACCCCACTCCCTTCCCCGCAGGGGCCTCGCTGGTGACTTCTGCCACAGCAGAGCTGAGAGCTCACACCTGGCAGGAGACTCCAGCTTGGTGCTACGAGGCAGCCTTCCCGGCCTCTCAGACGTGTCATGAATATTCATATTCAGTCAGGGCCAATCAACGACAGGCACCGCCCAGAGCTGGCCAATCGCGTCACCGCAAGCAGATTAGATAAGGAAGTATGGCGCTGGAGACCCCATGCAGCCTGAGTCCAGGGCTGACACCTGACGATTCCCAGGTCCTCCAAAGTGCCGGAAGTGTGTTCAGATATCTCGACCTGCGGGTGAGCTACTTCCGGTTGTGGCGGAAGTTGTGTCCTGGGCGGTTCTGGAGCGGTGACCATATCTTGACGGAGCTGGACGTGGAGGTTTTGTCGCGCGGAGGCTTCGGGCGCTGCCTCTGGCATCAGACAATGCCAATCGGCCCTGCCCGAACGCCGACCTCAAGACCAGAAGAGCCGCGGCGTGAACAACTTCGAGCTACGACCGTGGCGTGCATGGCGTGGGCTCGTCTGCGGCCTTGCCCGTGGCCTGACTCCCACCCGGCTCTGAATACTTCCGGGGCTTTGGGCCTGGGGCCGGCATCATCACAGACGACGGCAGGGGCGTGTTCGCTGTTATTGAAACGGGAGACCGGGTGCCCAGGAGCCTTGGCCCCGCCCCGCTCCCAGTGACCGTCAGCCGTGGGCTTCACGACCGGAAGGAAGTCCAGACCCCAGCTCTCCGCTCAGCCACGGCCCTGGGCCCTGACGGAGGCTCCAGATGTGAGGCCTAGATGGGGAAGCTGGTGGAGCATCAGGAGCTTTGTGCTCAGCCTCGAGGGCATGACCAGACGCTGACAGGAGGTCTTCGATGAGTTCTCCCCGTGCTGTGTCCTCAGCCCCTTTGGCCCCTCTGCAAATGGCTTTGATGGTCACGGGTGTGATCTTGACCTCTTACTGAATGGGACCACAGTAGCACACACCGCACCCCCCCACCACTTCAAGCTTTGGACCCTGCCCTTGCTTCTCCCCAAGACTCTGAAACCTTCACCTCCTTCCTAGCACCTTCAACCCCTGACTCTGCCCTGGCATCTGAGCCTCCCCACAGTCCTTGCTCCTGGTTTTACCCATCCAGGAAGAGGTGGGAGAAGGGGGTTTGGGGGAGGCCTGAAAGGGGAGGAGGGGGAGGGGCTGGCAGTGTGGGAACTTGTCCAGTCTGTTCTCAGAGCCCGAGTCCCCAGGGGTGCACAGTGTCTGGACTTCAGCTTATCACCCAGTGGTCCAGTTGTGCCATGGGCCCACCGGTCTTCGTGGGGATGTCTCCTTCAGTAACAGACTGGCTTTATATAATTCAGGGTTCCTGAATCTCTGCTGTGACCTGGATGGGCTGGTATGACCTCTGGTCTATATCAGGTGCTGTTTGGTTCAGGGAGGAGCACTGGCAGGGAATGGCCCCCTTCTGAGTAAATTATGAATTGATTTTCTTGGTGCTCTACTTCCTTCAAACCAGTGACTCTCCTTCGCTGCCTTCCCTCACAAAACTCACCCAGATGACAGGTGAAAATGGGACTCTTGCCTAGAGCCCAGCACCAGTGCAGTGCCCCACCACAACCCCCTTCTGACCCTGTCCTTTGCCTGTGTCTCCAGGCTTGCTGCTGTCACTGAGGGAAGGCCAACCATTGCCTGTAGCTGAGGGTCTGCTCTCTGGTAGGGAGTAGGGAGGGTTACCCTTTGGCCCCCAAACCCTTTTGACTTAAGGCCAGGTAGTGAGTCACCTGAAGAACTGTTGTTGGGAGTTGGCTAAAGCCCCTAGCTTAGCTTTTCAAGGGCAGGGACTGGGGTTTGCTTCCTCTCCTGCAGCCCAGCTCTGCCTACTCCCAGCATTCTGTTACTCGTATCCCTCTGCCCAGCTCAGTGTTGCCATCACCTTGGTGTTAGAGGGAACACTGGGCTGCCAGGTAGAGCAGAGTAGCAAGAGATAGAGGCCAGAAGAAGATGGAGATGAAGAGTGTCTTCAGGGAGGACCAGGTAAAAGGCCACTATTAGCAGAAGAGAACCCTGCAGAATAAGCAACAACGGGCATCGGAGAGGCACCAAAGAGAAGCTGGGGTAGAAGAGATGGTGCTGGCGGCTAATGGCAGGGGGGGCAACCATCAGCCACAGGGGACCTGGAGCAGTCAGGGAGTGGTCACAGAGGCTTGGGCGGCATTTGGTTGAAAGAGAAGTAAGGCACCTGGAAAACCCAGGAACTGAAGAGGTGAAAGCAGCTCAAAGGGAGGAGACAGGGCCAAGGATAGCACAGACCTGGCTCTGTACACCCGTAGCACCAAATGTGGCTTGGGCAACAGAGAGTCTGGAGGCAGATGCAGCAGCAAGCCAAAAGGGTGCAGACGGAGGATCAAATGACCCAGGAGCTGATAGCTAAGGAGAGCAGGAAGCAGAAACCAGAGCCAAAGTCCCCCCAGCCTCTTCTCCCCTTCTCTGCTTCTGCCAGCCCCACCAACTAGTTCCTTACTCTGACCCACCTCCGGGATATTCGGGGCCTGTTCCCTAATCGCCATCATTTCTTACAGTTTCTACCTCGAACTCTTTGAGACATCCTAGGGTGTGAGAAAGTGAATGAAGAGAGGAAGAGGCAGTAAAGTGCTTTTATACTTAAAAAAAAAAAAATCAGCATCTTGAGCTAAACAACAGACTGGCCTATCTGTGCTTCTCTCTCCTACCATGTCTCAAGTCCTAAAATAATTCTGTCTCCAACCAGCCTGAAGTAATTCTAGCAGGAATGCACCAGGTTTAGGCAATTCATACCTTAGGAGCTTCATACAGTCTTTTGCTGGGGCAGCTAGGTGGTACAGTGAATAGAGTGCTGGGCTTGGATGCAGGAAAACTCATCTTGGCAAGTTCAAATCTGGCCTCAGACACTAGTAAGTTGTGTAAGTAAGCTAGTAAGCTATATGAACCTGGGCAAGTCACTTAACCTTATTTGCCTCAGTCTTCTCATCTGTGAAATGACCTAGAGAAAGAAATGGCAAACCACTCCATTATTTTTGCCAAGAAAACTCCAAATGGGGTCATGAAGAGTAGGACACAATTGAAAAAAAAAAACAGGGTTTTTTTTGTAGTGCTCATTTATATTGCCAGTGATTTTTTTTTTAAAGTTAAACTTCTGGACTTTGACTTCTCACCCATTTTAACAACAACAAAAAAATGACCCTATCTCTTCACCTTTCCCTTCCCCAACACCTCTAAATGATAACATCAGTAAGAGTCAAAGTTGACACAATGCTGTGGGATAAAAATGAAGAGTTAACAACACTATGTAGAAGATCTTAGAGAAGTTGTAGTCATTTTTTGGTCTCCCACACACTTAACTCTACAAGTTTTGCTCTTCAAGGAAGATTCTTTGCCACTCAGCAAAGTACAAAAAATCCCTGCCTAAATCACTTTCTCCCTCACTTGGCATGAGCATGCAAACTTATTCAGCCCAAAACTGTTTAATGTACTTGGGATGTCACAGGACACAAGCAAAGCACCAGATCCTTTGTCTAAGGACATCTCAAGCCAGCTCTGTGGCCTCAAAACAAACATAGCCTCTTCTCCCCTCATCTGTTTCAAATCCACTGACCCAGCAACCTAGAGGCTGGCTGAAGATAGAAGTAGTTCTGGTTACCACTCTAGTCCACTGGCTATTTCCAACTCAGCCTCTCCTCGTAGAAGCTAATGACCAGCTGGGGCCACTTGATATTGGCCTCTTTGGCAGGAACAAAGTCAGCTTTATCACTGTTTTTCCATTTCACCAACAACTTCAGCCCCCATCGGTTTTTTCAGCATCAATAATCTTCTCTGCCTCCAACTCTTGGGCCATATCCTGTGGCTTTTTGGACTTTTCTTGCTTGCTTTTCGATCTGCTCTCCTGTCTCGTGCCTCGGTTACGCAAGCTAGCTTTACTTCTGCCTTCCTTAGGTTCATCTGTCTCGTCAGCTATCTGGGATCTCAAGAACTCTTCAATGAGTTCAGAGCACTCTAGGTTCTCCACTGGTTCCCAGGAACTCTCTTTCTGCAAGTGGCCTTTCCACTTTACAAGGTACTGTACACGGCCCTTCACCAGTCGATGGTCAAGGATCTTTTCTGGCTCATATTCTTCTTTATCTTGCAGTTCTTCCACTTTCTTCTTAGTTTTCTTTTTTGCCATTGTCCCTAATAGGTTTTTGATATGAAAGCTGATTCTTGTCAGTCACACCAACATGCATTTATAAAGCACCTATGGCATACAGCAGTCTCCAAATGCAGAGCTGGACTGCCTCACCATCTGTTTCTTCCTTTTAAGCTCCCTTTCTTATGATCGATGATCAGACTCATTGTCCTACAAATTAAATGCAAGAAAAACAAAAAAAAATTAGTTGAGGATGCTGGTGGTTTGGGTTCAAGTCAAGGTTCTGCCATATCAGTTTCAGAGCTGGCCTTAAACCAAAAGGCTGAGACTCATCTAGTCGCGGCCCTGACACTTTCCCTGCCTTGTGATGTTGCTCAGAATAATTAGAATTTTTGAACCTTAGTTTCCTCATGTGTGAGATGGAGGTAACATTTATCCTGCCTACATCCCAACGTTGTCCGTAGGATAACAGGTTTAGAGCTAAAAGGGACCTCATCTAGTATAATCACCTCATTTTACAAATGAGGAAACAGAAGCCCAGGAAGACCATCTGACTTTGCCAGGATGAAGTAAGCTTCAGAGGTAGGAATTTGAACCCAGGACCTCCAACTCTTAAGGTTCCTCCGTACTATCATATGCTGCCTCTCAAGCAATTGCAAATGGCCAAATACTATACAAGTATTATCACGATAATAAGTCCTTTACCATCAGCAAACATAACAATCCATTTTTAACTACCACCCCATTCTGAAGTTAATCACTTTACTGCACTTGCTAGGCCTCCCATAGTTACCTTATGCAGATGGGCTCATCATACAAGTTCAAAATGCATATCTCCTCAGGGAAATGAAATTGTTCTTGTAAAAATCAGGCAATTAGACGTTGGTCCCTGAACACCAGTGGTCCCTTAAGCAGGTGTTATTGTAAGTGAAGGAGTTGATTAAAGGGACGAGTAACTTTTTTTCTTAGTTATATATCAGACATTAGGGTTTTTTTTTCACCTAGTCAAGCAGACAGAGACTTGACTGGGATGTTTTCTACAAATGCAAATCAAGGGTTAAAAACAGGCCTGGCTAGTGACTTAGATTCTAGTCTAAAGGCCTCATTCCCATCTCTTTGGACAGCAGATGAGCTGCTAACACAACCTAAACAGGCAGCTTATATGCATATGGAATGGTTGCTCCTCCTCAAGCCTGTTCCCCAGTTGGCTTTCTCTAATTATGATCAAGCTTGCAGCTGCAGAAACTACCTCTGGGTGTTTTCCACATCAGCTGTCTCCACCAGTATCAAGGGTCCACCTGGGCTTTCGGTAATTGAAGGAACAAGCAGCCTTGAATTGGAAGGGAAATCTGTGTTCATGGAATGGGCATGAATTGTGATCACAGTCACTGCAGTAGGCCACTGATATAGGAGAGGAAGTCTACAGGAAAAGCCAGGCAAAGTGCGTGTTTAACTGAAGCAAGCTCTACAATCCAAGCGTCCAGAAAACAGCAATATTACTTACACTTACTGTGTACTTGTCCCTTTGCTTGGTGCTGAGGATGCAAAGATAGACATGATATAAGCCCTACTGCCAAGGGGCTTTTAGCCTAATTAGTGGGAGAGGAAGGAGAAATATATAAAGAGCAAAAGAGAAATCTGGGTAATATGTAGAAGACATTTAAGGAGGAAGAAGTCATTTTTACCTGGGCAATCAGGAAGGGCTTCACAAAGGAGCTAGTAGATTGAGAAATCATAGATTCTTAGGTTAAGAAGGGACCTGCAACATTATCTAGTGAGTCCTCTTGCCTTATAAAATAACTGTCTTCAAGGCATCCCTAATAGGTGGGACTATCTTGGGATAATAGATTTAGATTTGGAAGGAATCTTAGAGATCACTGAATCCTCCCAAATTTTGTAAATGAGGAAACTGAGAGAAGTAAGGGATTTGCTCATGGTCACACAGCTAGTAATGTCAGAGACAGGATTAGAACCTAGCTTTCACCTAACTGCAAGATCAGTACTCTTTACACTACATGACACTGTCTCTTATCAAGAAAAATAATGTGTTTTTTAAACCACAAATCATTTAATGTTCCTGCATCTTAAATTTGCACATTTTAGAACCAGCTAATAAGAGAAAAGAGCTACCAGAATATCTCTAAAACAGGACCCCATAAATATTCTGGTAATATATGTGTGTATACGTATATGTGTATATACATGATGTATGTATATATGTATGTGTATGTATGTGTGTGTCATATATGTGTGTGTGTGCATGTATGTATTTTGCCTGACTCTTTATGACCCCTTTTGGGGTTTTCTTGGCAAAGACTACAGTGGTTTGCCATTTCCTTCTCCAGCTCACTATATAGATAAGAAACTGAGGCAAACATGGTTAAATGACTTGCCCAGGATCACACAGCTAGTGTCTCAGGATGCATTTGCACTCACAAAGAGTCTTACACACACACACACACACACACACACTCCTCCAGTTCTCAGAATTTCTGGTTTATTTTCTTGTCTCTTTCTATCCCAACCCTATTCAGTGCAAGGAACCTCTGATGGATGTCTGGGCGCCATGACATCCATATCACCATTGCCTTTGATGAGCTCAAGTCAGATGAAAGAAAAGCATATAGTCAACAGGTTGCGGTTTTTGAGGGTGGAGGCAGTTGCTACCCTAATGAATCAAAAAGATTTCCATCTGTGTCCAGGCACCATTTGGGGGAGACAGGGACCAGGTAGGACTTCCCAGAGAGCATGAACCCTTGCTTGCTGAAGACAGTGCTGGGAATTTGGAGTGAAGTTTATCTCTGCCCTGGAACTCTGAGGCCAGAGATCAGGGAAGACAAATTACCTTTCCAACAGAGGGTGTAGAAGGGGCAGAAAGCCAGTTGGACTTTCTGTCTTACCATGTGTCACTTTTTAGAGAAGGAGCCAGGCTGTGTAATTACTCAGCCTAGTCAAGGCCTGACTCACATCTCACCCTGGTCAAGACCTACTCTTCTACCATCTGAATCACAAGTAGCTGTCTCCAATCTCAGGAATGACCCAGATTGACCCTGCTTAGAGTGTATGTCTGAAACAGGTTGATGTGGTCCAAGGCCCATTTTTTTTAAAAAATCACATAAATTTTGCATTTACTTACATGGAGTGCTATTTGAGATAGCTTTTGAGTAAAAGTCCCTTTCACCATCAGAGTACATGCCTTGAAAGAAATTATTTTGTAATGTTTGTGACAATATGGTGTTACCTCTATTCCCTGTTTACTGGCTATAGCATTCCCAGAGGTAACTGCCTACTGAGATTATGCACAAAATAATAATAGGCAGATTTTCTCTAGAGAGGCCCTAATTAGAGACTCTGGCTCTGGACAAATTCAGTTGAAATAAGGTGGAGTAGTCTGCAGGTAGGGCTCAATAATGACCATCAAGATCTGAGTAGAGACAAGGCTGGAGGGCTGGGGAGGGGGGTGGAGGTAGGGAGAGATAGCAGTGAAGTGGGAGAAGTACAGGACCCTTGTGGCAGAAGCTTGGCCCTGGGAGAGAGGAGGAAACCTTGCGGTGTCTTCCTGGTTCACAGCTGGTGAGCTAGAGGCCTGGAGAAGGGAAGAAGAGATTCTGAGGTTCTGACTCTGGTTCACAGGGAGAATGATGGTGCTACCAACACAAAGTGGAAAGTTGGGTAGAGGGATAGGTTTAGTAGGGAAGGCAATCAGCTCAGTATTGAACAGTTTGAGTCTGAGCTGCCAGTGGGGCATGTAGGTAGAGATGTATATCTTAACTTTCACAAAGATATAGAATCCATGTAGCTTATTTGGTTGTAAGATGGGCTGTACTGTGTAACTGAGAAATCTAGGAAATAGAAAAACAAAGGGGCTCAGTTGTCATCGCCCTGTTTTATACATACCATGAGTCCTTCCACAATGTCAAAGTTGTCATGAATGACCTTGGCCAAGAGGACCAAACAGTTGGTTGTGCAGGAGACATTAGTGAGAAAGGAAATAAAAAGAGAAGTCAGAAACTCTTTTTCCTTCTGGGTGCTTGTCCAGATTTCATTGCTTTTTAAAATATTTATATATGGTCAGCAGGTACCATACAAAGTTCTTCCTTTGTTCCACATCACATCCTCTACATCTTTATATTGATTTGTATCTTTCATATTTGCTATTTCTTACTAGGAAATCATATTCCACTATATTCATATACCATAATTTATTGTCATTCCTTGATTTTTGCACACAAGGGAAGTTTCTAAGTTTTTTGCTATAATGAAAAAAGCCACAAAGAATATTTTTATACAAATAGCATTTCCCTCCTGTCAAAATAGTTCTTAGGATATAGCCCTGATAGGAGAATCATAAGACCAAAAGGTAAGAACAGCTTTGTGGCTTTTATCGAATAGTCCTAAATTGTTCTGGGAAAAGATTGTATCAGTTCACAGCCCCACCAGCACAGAATAGCCTGCTTATTTCTCCAAAAACCTGTCAGCATGAGGTTTCACCTTCTAACTACCTTTGCTAATAAGTAATTATTAATAAGTAATTCCTAGTAAGTAACACCTCAGAGTTGTATTAATATTTACTTTGTTCATTATAGAGTTTAAACAGTTCTCAGGTAAGTATTGATTTTTTTTTTCTTTCAAGAACTTCCAGGTCATATCCACTTATCTCTTGAAAAATGGATATTACTGTCCTGTAAATTTGTGACAATGTCTTGTAAATTCTGGATGTCATTTTTATCAGAAATATTTGTGGAAAAGATTTTTTCCCCAGGCTGCTTTACCCCCTTTTTATTCTAAATGACCAATTGCTCTTTGCTATACACAAACTTTATTTTCATATAACCAAATCCAGCTATTTTCTCATACATTTCCTTCTGTTTTTTTTGACAGATAAGTATTTTTCCTTAGCCCACAATTGTGATGGATTCCATTTTTCCTAAATGTTATTGCATTTCTTATATTTAGGCCATTTATCCACTTGGAATTTATTGCAGTATATGATCTAATCATTTCTTATACTATATGATTAGATATATATGTATGTTATATATATGATATCCTATTTCTTACCCAACTGCTATACAATTTTCTAAATTGTTGTTAACTGTCTAATGAATGGCTCCCCTCCCCAATGTTTTGTGATCTTGGAGATATCAAATACCAGCCTATTTTATACCTTTGGTTCTCCTGGATCAGTGGTGTCAAACTTAAATAGGGCTACTAAACCAGTACATAAGGATCCTATGGGACATATAATTTAGAAAACCACCAATTAACATTATCTGTGGGGGGTTTTGTATTTTTGTTTATTTTGTTAAATATTTCCCAACTCTATTTTAATCTGGTTCAGGCCACCTTAGTGTCGGTTTGATATCTGTCTTTTATTATTACCTTTAATATCTCAGTGTTCCAATTTCCTTTATTTATCTAGTACCAAATTATTATTCTCTTTAATACCTTTCTCATTCAAATGTATGCTCCTTGTGAGAAGGGATTGCTTTGTTATTCGTATCTGCATCTACAACACCTAAAACAATATACCAATAGGATACTATATGATTGATATTCCATTAAATCTATACTTTAAGTAGCATTGCCATCTTTATAATTATAATATGTCTATGAGATAATCACTCCAATTATTTAACTCTCCCTTTATTTCTGTTAAATTGTTATATTCTATCAAAATAATTTCCTTAATGGGATTTTTATAATTATTTTCTTTTTCTTCTGGGGGTTTTTGAAAACTATATAGAAATATTGATGATTTTTATAGGTTTCACAAAATCAGAATTTGAGAGTTGGAAGGGACCTTGCAAGCCAGCTAATCCAACCCATACAAAAAATGAGATCCTCCTGAGACAAACGTGACAAATGATTGTCTGGTCTCTGCTTGAAGACTTACAAATAGTATCAGTTCCTTCTGTCGGAGAGGTAGTATGACACCATGAATAGGATATTAGACCTGGAGTGAGGAAGAGAGAGATTCAAGTCCTCCAGCAGACATCTGTATAACTCTGGACATGTCACATAACCTACCTGTGCCTCAGTTTCTTCATCTATAAAATGAGGGGGGGAGATTTGACTTCCCTTCTAGCTCTAATCTTTAATACCTTGCTAATAACATTTATTATCTTGATTATTGGTTTTTGTGGAATCACTGGAGTTTTCTGAACATACTTTAATATCTCTATAGCAGATGTTTTAACCTTTTCTATGACTATGCCTATTCCTTATATTTGTTTTTCTTGTCTTATTGTACTAGCTAGCATTTCTTTTTTTTTAACTTTTTTTTTAAGGCAGTTGGGGTTAAGTGATTTGCCCAGGGTCACACAGCTAGTAAGTATCAAGTGTTTGGTCCATGGCCAGATTTGAACTCAGGTCCTCCTGACTTCAGGACCGGCGCTTTATCCACTGTGCCACCTAGCTGCCCCCAGCTAGCATTTCTTTAAAAAAAAAATGTAATAGTATTGTAGAGTACATAGTCCTGCCCTATTTTGTAATGGGAAAAATGTTTTTCCACTACACACATTGGTTTTACATATTTTTTATTGTGTTTAGGAAAAATCCTTCTATTCCTCTAGTTTTTAAAAATACAAGCTCTTTCCTATTAAAAATACAGGAAGCATAGGTGTTATATTTTAGCAAAGCTCTGTATGCATTGATATAATCATATGATTTTATATTGGGTTTTTTTCTTGAAGATGTGATGCATCAGTTTTTGAGTTGAACCCTATAAAGTTCAGATTTTCTGTGATAAAATGTGGAACCATCTCTAAAGACAACCATGCCACATCATCCTAGTTTATCTGAAATTTTGGAAGCCTCTGATAGAGTTGATCTTAGAAAATTCATTCAGCATCACGAGTAGAAATTCACCCCTGTTGCAATGAAAATGTCTAAATTCAGCCTCTTCACTTAAATGAAGATAAAGTGCATTTAAACATCCTCTTACTGGCTCTCTTGGGACCTCTTAGCACAAAAGCTGACATTTCCTTCAAGGCATCTGAGAACTTGCCATGAACACTCCTAGCTCATACTCTGGGAAATCTTGATTTCTCTTCCCGACATTTTAGCACATAGAATTATTTTTGCCTGTTATACTTCTCCACAAATCCCACTGAAACCCACTGACCAAGATCAAAATTAGCCTAGCATGTAAAGTAACCATCAGAGTGAAAACACCTACAGTTGGTGAAAGTATACTCATGAGGATAGAAGAAAATATTATTTATATCGCCCTCCCATGCCTACTGTTTACCAGGACTAACTTATAATGATCTAAATTTTAGTATCAGTCCAGAAATTTTTTTAGCATGTAAACCACACTGATCATTTAATTATTGTAATTATCTTCAGAAGGATCGAGATATCACAAAATAGCAATGCTTTCTTAAAGGGAAGCTGATCTTAAATAATATAGTTATTATGCATCGATATTCCCCTTTAGGGAAATAACACCACGGTGTGTGTTGCCCTTTTCACTCATGCCATCTCAAGTTTGTTGTTGAGTCATTTTCAGTAGCATCCAGCTCTTCTGACCTCAGACACTTACTAGCTGTGTTACCCTGGACTAGTCACTTAACCCTACATGCCTCAGTTTTCTCATCTGTAAATTGAACTGGAGAAAGAAAGGGCAAACCATTCCAGTATCTTTGCCAAGAAAAACCCAAATGGAGTCACAAAGAGTTAGACACAACTGACATTGTTAGTTAGACAACAGCAATGCATCTTAATATTACAGGAAGAAGCTGAAACTGATCAGTGTTCAAGTATCCCTCCACAGGGAATGCCAACATTGTAAAAGTGGGGATAGTCTAGACTGTAATTCAGGCGCTCTTAACCTTTTTTGTCACATACCTCTTGGCAGTCTGGAGAAGCCTGTGGATTCCTCATAAAATGCATTGGATTGCAAAGGAAACCAAATGTTAGTTTAAAAAAAAAAGAAGTGGGGGGCAGCTAGGTGGCACAGTGGATATAGCACCACCCATGGAATCAGGAGGATCTGAGTTCAAATCCAGCCTGAGGCACTTAACACTTACTAGCTGTGTGACCCTGGGCAAGTCACTTAACCCTAGTTGCTTCACCAAAAAGTAACTGAATAAATAAAATAAAAGCAAAAAGTGAATATTTTCTCACCCAAGTTCATGGACTCCATTGAAATCTACTTGTTGATCCCTTGGGAGTCCATGGACCTGAGGCTAAGAACCTCTCTATTGGATAATTTTCAAGGATCCTTCCATTTTAAGATTCCTGGATTCAGAATTATCCCCAGCTAACCTCCACAGAAATAGACTCATAGGGACATCTTGGGAGAAATGAGTACTAATGACTTTGTCATTATATCAACATAGTGTAGTAGCCATCTTTAAGGATGATGTGTTATTAATAATAATAGTACTTATATGTGCTTTAATGTTTTGTTGTGAGGATAAAATTAGATAATAATTGTAAAGTGCTTAGCACAGTCCTGACACATAGTAAGCACTATATAAATGTTAGCTATTATTTATCTCAGTTTATTCTCACAACAACCCTAGGAGATAGATGCTATGATTCCTGTTTTATAGAAGAGGAGGCTGAGGCAGATAGAAGTTAAAATAGCTTGTCTAGGGTCACAATGGTAGTGTCTATACTAGATTTGAACTCAATTTTTCCTGATTCCAAATCCAGTGTCCTAGTCCACTACCATATGGATCTACGATCTAATTAACATGAGCACTTTAACTGTTTAGACCATTTCTCACCTGTGCCTTCTCATCCTGTTTAATTCTAGTCCATGTCTTTCCTCAGAGTAGATCTCCCCAGAACTCTGAAGGCCTGAGCTCTTTTAATGAATTAATATTTATAAAGTATCTTGCAAATCTTAAAGTACTATGTAAATGCTCCTATTGTTGTTGTAGTATTTTTATGGACACTAGTGGTATTTTCCCTCTCTTGCTACACAACCACTCTACCACCTTTTCCCAGTATTTATCAGACTTTTTACTACTTCTCCCATATAATCATTGATAATATACTACACTACCTATACCCTCCATGTATCTTAAAACAATGTACTTGTCTTTTGAATTTCCACTATTCTTCATCCTATATCAGCCTAAACCACTATACACTGTATCCAGAATTGATATTGTTAGAGACCCTGACAAGAAATAAATAAAGCAAGATAGGTTCTTTAACTTACATAGCTGTAGAAATGGGGGAATTAGCAGGTCTGCAGAAATAGTTAAATAGAAGACAAAGAGATCTCCTTTTTTATTTACCAAGGGGCATAGTGGATAAAGAATATGATCCTGGAAAATGAATGTATGTTCATTTTAATAGGGTTGCATTATGTCTGAATGTTTGGCTGGGAATATTTAACAAAATAAATAAAAATACAGTAGAACATAGACAATGCTAATATATGGTTTTCCAAGTCAATCTGTGGCCCACAGGGATCATTATGGATGGCTAGTGGCTCCTGTTTCTATCTGACACCACCGATCTAGATACATATTCCTTAGCCAATATATGAATTATTTTTCTAGAGAAATAAAAATAACTATAGCAGTAGGACTTTTTTTATAAATACGATATGATGAATACATATTTGAATCAGAAAACAGGTTCAAATTCCATCTCTTGCTCAATGCCTGGGTGACCCAGGGCACTCACTTGACCTCTCATCTCTCAGTTGACTCATCTGCAAAATGAGGGGGTTGAAAGATACAGCCTCTAAGTTCCCTTCCGCTCCTGAATCCATGAGTTCGTGAATATCTCTTGTATGAGCCGAGGCCAGTCCTTTGGAAACAAAGATTACTTCATACCATGTTATCTGAGTTTAAAGGACATAGCTTGCCTTTCTGTTAACAACCAACAAACTAGCCTTTTTTTCAAGAAGTAAATTGTGCATAAAGATTTTGGAGGGAAATGTGTGCTAGATCAAAAGTGATGAAATAAATTTAACTTTTTTAAAAACCAAAGATTACATGTTGGAAAAGTGGTATAAACAGCCCAGCAAACTGTGCTGCATTCTCATTGTTTAATTCCTTAATATTTAGCGTTTTATGATGCTTTCACAATAATTATAAGAAAGCAGTATGGTTTAATGAAAAGGATACCGGATTTGTATTAGGAATCTTAGGATCACCTTATCATAGATTTAGAGTTGCAAGGGATCTTTAACACATACTCTTTTCCCCCATTTGACAGCTGAGAAAATGAGAGAAGCTAAGTGACTTATCATAACCAGGTTATACAGGTAGCAGTAAAGATTTGAACTCAGATCCTCCTATTCCAAAAATCCCTCACTCTTTCCACTGTATCATATTGCCTCCTGAAATTATAGGTCAGTTGTGGGCATGACTTTAACAAGGCATTTAATCTTTTGGGGTTTTAGTTTCCTCATCTCTGAAATTAAGAGGTTGGACTAAATAACCTTTGAGCTCTAAATATAGGATGCTATAAACTCCAAAATGGGAAAATTGCATTAGATGATCTCTAAGGTTTCCTTCAACTTTAAATCCTATTTTCTCAGATGCAGCTCACCGTTAACCTTTCGGTTATGGCTAAATTTGACTGCCCCCATTTTACAGGTGAGGAAACTGAGGCGCAAAGAGGTTAAGTGACTTGCAGTCACATAGCTGGTGACAACGCCAGAAATGGAAGCCAGATGTCTCCATTCGATAACCAGATAATGCAGTCCCTAACAGAATAAAATGTATGTGATACTACATAGTCCATGATGAAAACCTTCCATCCAAACTGTTCTAATCCTTCCAGGATATGTTTTGAATGGCATTACTAATGCCATTGAACAATCGGCTACTTAGTGATTTGTGAAGTCATTTAACTTACGTCCATGGGGTGTGTGCTGTTTTAGGTACTCCTTCCAAGATGAGGAGGACATGTTCATGGTGGTAGATCTCCTACTGGGTGGTGATCTGCGTTATCACCTGCAGCAAAATGTCCGCTTCCAAGAAGACACAGTGAAACTCTTCATCTGTGAGCTCTCCATGGCACTGGACTACCTCCAGAATCAACGCATCATCCATAGGTCAGTTGTGGGCATGGGTTTGGGGACTTATTTCAGGAAGGTGACATTCAGAGTTAGGAGGATCTGAGTATTGAGTTTGAACATCTATTAAGAGGCCATAGGATACCTGATGTTGGTGAGATACTACACCAAACTTAGCAATCCTGTTATCCTAGATGGCTTTCTACTAGGGCTTAGCAATATCAATAAATGCCACTGGCAGGCCTAAGGAACAGAGGAAGAAGTAAAGAAAGGAAGAAAGGGAAAGAAAATATAGACTGGAAAAAGGAAAGGGCATTCTTTAAAAAAAAAAAAAGGAAACCAGGGGCTGGTAGGTGGTGCAGTGGATGGAGCTCCAGTCTTGGAGTAAGGAGGATCTGAGTTCAAATCCATCCTCATACACTTGACACTTAACTAGCTGTGTGACCTTGGGCAAGTCACTTAACCCCAATTGCCTAACTAAAAAAAAAATATCCTGGATCTCATTTTGGGGCAGCTAGGTGGTGCAGTGGATAGAGCACCTGCCCTGAAGTCAGGAGGACCTGAGTTCAAATGCGACCTCAGACCAAACACTTGACACTTACTAGCTGTGTGACCCTGGGCAAATCACTTAACCCCAATTGCCTAAAAAAAAAAAGATACCACTTAAAATTATTCTAAAATTAAAGTATAGTCAGCATTTCATTTTTATAAAAGAGACAGAGATAGAGAAATAGGGGAGAAGGATATGGGGGGAGAGAGAGAAATTTATAAAGTTTTACAAAATACATTTTCAAGTTTTTGGAAAACAGATTAATCTGTATTTCATTTTGATAAAGAAGAAAGAATAAAGGAAGGGGACAAGGGGGGAAAGAAACTGTTAAGTTTTAAAAATACAATTAATGAGTTATTCTAAAACAGGAGAGTTTAATGTGTTTTTTATATTGATACAGGGAAAGGGGTAGAGAGAGAGGACAAAGGAGGAAAGAAGAATGAAGAGGTTTGTAAGTCAAGGAGGGGTAGAATGCTATCAGTGCTCTGAAGTGGCTACTTAAGTTAATCACTCATGCTTTATGCTACACAAATAAGCACAGGACAGGCAAGTCACATACAGATCCCAAACCAGTGTAGACAAGAAATAGTCTATTAAGCAGAATTAGCTAAAGATCTAATAATGACTCATTTATCTAGTGCTTTACCTATGTTCTCACTTGATCCTTACAACAGGCTGATGGGGTAGGGCACACAATTATCATTATGCCCATTTTGCAGATGAAGAACCTAGAGATCTGAGAGACTCGGTTACCTCACCGCTACTGAGTTCTGAAACAGAATTCTCACTCCCTTCTCAGCCTGACTGCAGAGCCAGTACCACACACGGCTTCCCCTAGAAAGTACTGAAATGAGTACATCATGTTGGGAAACACGAGTAGCTACATTGTTTCGTAAGGGACGTCCACAAACATGATGCCTTTGCTTTGATCATCTAGCATTTGATTGAACAGCGTTGAAGTACAATTTCTTTATCTCTTATGGTCGCCCAGTTTTTCCTTTTAAACAATTGTAAAACTGTGGTTTGACTACTTAAATAAAGTCAACAAAGGGCCCAGAATACTTAAATGATTACATATTATCATTCGAGACCACACTAATTTTATTCCGGTATAGAAAACCCCAGCCCTAAGAAATGGAGGCTTGCGCATTTGCTAAGCTAATCGATAGCAAAATGGGATTGAGAAAAGGCAACACTGTTATTTCTCACAACAACCCTGTGAAGTAGTTGAGGTGTTATAATACTCATATGATAGGTGGAGGAAACTGAGGCAGATAGGAGATTAAATAATTTGCCCACAATCACACAGGTACTGAGTGGCTGAGGCAGTTCTCAAACCCAGGCCAGACTCTCTCTCTAACCGATCCTCTTTCCACTAGTCTTCATTACTTTTCACCTTGGGGAATAGGAACTTTCATGCCTGGTATTATCACAATAGCTAGATAAGCCCCCTGATACTAACATCACCTTAAACCTGACCTCTTATTCTGGCTATGATTCTTCTGAATAGCAGTTGCTGGTTGAAAAACATTCTTTTTGTCAGGAAGGTCCTTTTAATCTCATAGAATTTGCCCCCACTGTCTTTTCTCTTATTCATCATCCCAAGAAAATTGCCAACTACCTTCTGGTGTTTTGGTTGCTGACAATGTAGAAATCGGGAAGACAAGTCATTATGTGAAGCTGGCAGTGCCTCAAAACACCTTTTAAATCTTTTTTTTTTCCTTTTCTTTGTAACACAGAACCTATTTTCATTTAAGTTCCATGTACATTCTCTCTTTCTTTCTCTGTCTCTTTCTCTCTGTCTCTCTTTCTCTCTCTGTATATATATATACATGCATACACCTACACAGATACACACATATATATGTACGTATATACATACACATCTATGTATACATGTATCATGTATGTATGTCCCTGACTTGGTTCTGTCCTTTTTTATCCCCCATCCTTCATACACCTCTGATCCTTTAACCCAGGCTGCTAATGGGTCAGAATGAGAGCCCAGTCCCAAGCTTTTGCACTGGCTGTCCCCCACCACTGGAGTACTCTGCCCTGTCACCTTTGTTTCCTAATTTCACTGGCTTCCTTTAAGGCTCAGCTCAAATCCCACCTTCTACAGGAGGCCTTTCCCGGTGCCTTACCTTCATCTACACTGTGTATATCTTGCATATACCTAGTTACTCACACGGTCTGTCCCTCCTTACAATGTAAACTTTTTGAGGGAAGGGACTGTGTTTGCCTTTCTTTATATGTATGGCTCTTATCAAAGTGCCTGACTTAATACTTGTTGACTGCAGAAACAAAGGAGTGAGTAATAGTTGGCGTTTTAAATCTTCATCCCTTCTCCATCCTTCATTTTATCAAAACTGTTGCTAATTTCCAACCCATTTGTATTGAACTTTCTTACAATGAAATAGTTCATGTCATTGGCTTGTGTGAGCAGACCTTTCTGCTAGGAACTATGGGGCAGGCGTGAAGAAAGGGGCCTGTCTATGGCCCCTGTCCTCAAGGAGCTTATGATACAGTACAGTAAGAGTAGGTTCCATTATCTGAGGTTGTGTATTTAATAAGTTGATCTGGGTTCTAGTTCCAGCTTTGCCACTGACAAAATTTCTCAGCATTTTATTTTGATCATCTGTGAAATGTAAGGGTTGATCCCCTCAAAGTCCTCATCTAGTTCTAAATCCTATCAGTTATATGTGGGAGAAAAGTTAAATGGATTGAAAAGAATATAGGGCCCACTAAACTGTACATAAGGATGCCTGTGGGTCACATATTGACTTGGAAAACCACACGTGTCATATATTTCTTTTTTTTAATTAATAAATCTACCCACTAAAATCAGATAGAAACTATGTTTTAATCTGCTTCTGGCTGCACTCCCAAGTGTTGTGAGCTGCCTGTTTGACACCTCTGCTATAAGGGTTCTGAAAAGAAAGAGATCAATTATGATTGAAGCAGTAGTAAAAGTGGCATGTCTTAGTAGAAAGAGGTTTGAGAATCAAAAGGCTTGGGATCTCATCCCATTTCTGCTGCTTACTGGGTGTATGCCCCTGGTCCTCTAATTTTATTTCTTTGGAACTCAGTTTTCTCATCTCGCAAAGTGGCAAAGTTGGAATAGATGTTCTCTAAAGTCCCTTCAAGCTTTAATAGCCTCTATTATATGTAAGTTAAACTCATTACAAGAGCGTCCCTCAAATCCATATCTTCCTTTCTTTAGTCTTTCTGCGGGCCGTGGTGAAGGGTAATGACTAATAAGTTCTGAATTTTTTCTGTTCTGTATTATTGTGAGATTCTTGTTCTTGCTTCTTGCTTCAGGATGTCCATTGAGTCAAAGCATTTCAAGGTTGGTCTTCAGTGAGTGTTGAGGAACGGCATGAATTTGCAATGTTTCCACCCGGACTTTCCTTTTTTTCTACTTTAATTCAGCGAATGCAGATGAAAATTTTAGAAAAAGTGTTTATTTGCTTTCACACACACACACACACACACACACACAACC
This sequence comes from Phascolarctos cinereus, assembly GCF_003287225.1. Taxonomy (NCBI): domain Eukaryota; kingdom Metazoa; phylum Chordata; class Mammalia; order Diprotodontia; family Phascolarctidae; genus Phascolarctos; species Phascolarctos cinereus. The sequence continues at coordinate 381,049,426 of NW_027555625.1, forward strand.
CAACCCTTAAGAATCACAAAACGAATTACAATCAGTCCCTTGACAATACTCTTGCCTGATACGCAGATCACAGTGATCTCTCTGAAGAATGATTTTGGGGAAAACTAATTACCACCGTTAAACACTAATGGACAAATGTCTATTAGTGTCTTCATGTCCAATTTTGAGGAAACTCAATAAGTAATTTGGGTATATGGGATAAACTGTCAAACATTGTTAAGTGATGAGTCATCTTGTATCAAAGACACATCTCAATAGATGTTGGATACTTTCTTCCTCTCCAAGATACACTAGACACTAATAAAGTTTTAACTTTTTTTTCAATTCTTGTATGAACAATAAAATTTTATTAGGCAATTTATGCAAATAATTATAACAGTTGGCAACACTGTAGAAAGTTCATTTGAAATTGAAGCAAAAAATAAAAGGAATAGAACTGGGAAGTTTGAAGAAATAGAGTTAGTAACTTTAAAAAAAGAGTTTTCTGCCTTTTATATCACCCTTTTCTTCTGTGCAGCAATGAGATTGTGCTCATGGTGTTGTCACATTAACTCTGTCTAGGTTTTCTGAATGACACAAATAATGCCTCCTTCTGAGTGAGAAAAGAAATCGACCTCCGTCCTCTTCTCTACAACTTACCAATGCCAATGCAAATTGGCCTCTTCTCTGGAACTTATAGTCTTAGAGAATTGCTTAGAGCACTGAGAGGTTGAGTGTGTGGACTTGGTTGTCTAGAAAGACTCTTTATTGTTGCAGGATTAGCAAATTAATTAACTGGGATCTAATTTGTTATGATGACAGATGATTATTTGTTAGCTTAAGATAAAGCACTCTATATTCTTCCCCTTCCCCTCTTTGGATATTTGGTTCCCTTATTTTGCCCAGGCTAGAAGTGAACAGCCACTCCCAGGCCAAGCCCTACTACTGATTGGCACAGAAGCTTTGGTAGCCTGGTGACCCTCTACTCGTAGGGTCACATGAACTTAGGTCTTCTTGGCTTAAAGTCCAGTGCTTTATATACTATGCCATACTGCCTTGGCAGTGGAGAGTAAGCAAAATTGTGAAGCCAGTGAAATGTGTCATTTTGAATGTTCCACTCACTATCACTATTTGGTCACCTTCCACATTCCCTTATGCCAGGGTCCTCTTGCTAGCCCCTTTCTGAAGTACTATCTAAAGCACAATGGACTTGTCTAGACTTTTTCCATTCACACCAATAAAATCCAGCATAACTATCCCATTGCCCCATTGTCTTACATTTGAAATTGATTTGGGATTTGAAATTTGAAATTGAGATGGACTTGTATTTGAAAACAGTCTTCAAAGACTTCCCCCAAGGAAGTTGCCTTGGGGGAAATGTGAGTATTTCAAGCCCTGTGTCAGGCCAGCATTTCTATATGCCATAAAAAAATTTTTTTTTTTTGAGCTGCCCTTTCTGGGGCATAATTTTATTCTTCCTATTCTTTGCACACATGAGGCTAACCCTAGTGGAGAATAAAGCAGATGACTTCTAGCATAGAAAGAACATAGCTACATCATTTTCCCCATTTTTACTGTTTGTGGTCCTATCCCCTAAGACATCTACCTGCTGTGCTGAAGTTATATGCAGCAAAAAGCTAAACAGAGATGAGATGATGTCATCTGCTGCACAACTATTCACAGATTCATTCATCAGGATCACATTTAGACTTTGTTGTCAACTCAGAATCTTCTTCCCATTCAACTGAGGTCACTTTTTGTTGTTGTTACAGTCGTTTCTGCCTGTCAGTGAGAATTTCTGTGCTGAAGCTTCACCAGGCAGGTCTATGAATGAATTCTATGTTCTTGAATTTCTAACCAATACATCTTCTTTTAAAAAATAACAAATTAATAATTCTTGAGAATGCCCAGTGCCTCTAATCCCTGCTACTGAGGAGGCTAAGTCTTGGGGGATTGCTTGAGCTCTTTCTAGGGTTTTGAGTTTCAGTAGTACTAAAGTCAGTCAAATTTCCATACTAGGTCTGACACCAATGTGGTGAGCCCCCAGAAGCAGAGAGCCAGGAGGCTGCCAAAGCCTCTGTGCCAATCAGCAGTGGAGCTGGCTCTGAGAATGGCTGCTGCATTTCCAGCCTGGACAAATTAAGGAGACACAATCTCCAAAGTGGGAAGAGGGAGAATATACAGTGCCTTACCTTAAGCTTGTATCTTAAACAAATAATCATCTATCATCATAAAATAACTAATTAGGTCCCAGTTAGCTAATTTGCTAATCCTGGAAAAATAGTCTTTCTAGACATCTGAGTTCTCCATTTACCTTTTTTAAAAATTGAAAGTTTAACTATTGTTGATGATGCTTGTGTTCACTTTTTATACTTTTTCTATTTTCTGCTTTACCGTTAGACTTTCAGCTGACAATACTTGCCATCATTAGTGTGACTGATAAGTCTAATCCCACTTCCATATGTCAGCCCTTCAAGACTTCAAGTCAGACAGTAATTACGTTCCTCCTAAGTTTTCTCTTTTTCTAGGCTAGACAGCCCATTCCATCCCATTCAATCCAATCCAACCCACGTTTATTAAGCACTTGCTATGTGCAAGGTACTGAGGATACAAAGACAAAATGAAAAATAGCCCCTACCCTCAAAGGTTCTATTCTTGAGAAGGGGAAAAGAATGTAAAAAAGATATTTGTAAACACTCTGATTTGAGGTGGAAGGATGCACTAACATCTAGGGGGAATCAGAAAACAGACCTTGCAGGAGGTGGCACCCAAGCGGAAACTTTAATGGAGCTAGAAGTTCTAAGAGGCTGAGGGGAGGAGAGCATGTCTTCCAAACATTTGAGATAGCCTGGGGAAGGGCTCAGAGGCAGAAGGTGGAATGAGGAATTTAGGCAATAACATGTAGGTCAGTTTGGCTGAAATAGAAAGCTCATGACAGGAAACAGTGTCTAGACTGTGACGGGTTTTAAATGCCAACCTGAGATGTTTGCATTTTATGCTAGAATATCTTTAGGACTCCTGAAGATTCTAGAGCTTTATTTTGGTGGCTGTGTGGAGGAGGGATCGGAGAGGAGAGAGATTGAAAGTCAGCTCTCCAGTTAATTAGGAGGCTTCTGGACAGAGTGGAAAACCTGAGTCTGAGTTCTTCCTCAAGCACTTATGTGCTGTATAATCAGGGGCACATCATTTAGCTACTCTTCTTCTGTTTCTTCATCTGAAAAATGAAGCTAATAATAATAATGAAGTAGCTACTTCACAAGGTTGGTTTGAGGATCAAAGGAGATATTTACTAAGCAATTTATAAACCCAAAAGAGCTAGATCAAGTTAGAAATTATTATTATTATCCAGGTGAGAGGTAATAAGGATGTGAACTAGGGTGGTAGCCATGTGAGTGAAGAGAAGACCACAGATGCAAGACACATTGTGGAGATAGCATCCAGGCTTGAGAGCTGATGAGAGATGCTGAGACTGGGAATGAAGGGAAAGGAAGAGTTGAGAATGACTCCAAGGCTGCAGACCTCAGTGGCAGGAAGAAAAATGATGCCCTAATCAGAAAGAAGAAGGTTTACCGTGACTTTAATTGATCTTCAAGAGGCATAATCTTCAGACTCCTCACCTTCCTAAATGACTTATGGAGAGTCTTAGTAGCCACCTTTGAGTATCAGAAGAGGGATTAGCTTTGCCTTGCTTCCCTTCCTCCCCAGGAGCAATAGATAAAGGCCACAAAGAGGCAGATATAGGCTCATCTTAAGAATAAGTTCCTATCAGAGCTATCCAAAAGTAGAAGCAGATGTCTTGGGAGAGAGTGAGTTCCCCATAATTAGAGATCTACAAAGCATCAGTAAGTCAACTTGCATTTCTATGAGGCTTCGTACCAGGTACTATGCTAGGTACAAAGACTGGATGACCATGTGTCAAGGCTGTTGTAGGATGTTCTCCTATTAGCCATTGGCTGGACTGTATGCTCCTCCAAAATCCTTACAACACTAATATGTGATTATCGTATGTGTAGTGTCTGGGAATTAAAAGTGCCAAAATGTTGATCTTTTATCTGATTGCATAAACTGTGTTTGATCCACTGTCCTGCTAAATTGGATATTCTCCCTTCAAAAAAAATGTGTGAATAACCCTTCCTGTTTATCATTCCAGGAAAACATTTTCTTCTGGTAATTTTTTTTTTAGGTTTTTGTGTCTTTTCCTTTTGTTTTGGTAAATCTTCCTTTCTATAAGTGGATCATAGACCTGGAAAATTTTCTCTCTCCAATTTCTGTACCCAAAAGGGGCTATGTTACACTAGGAGACAAAATGTTAGGTAATAATGAGGGTATTAGGTTGATGTATTCCCATTCTGCACCTGCTCTTGAGCTGCTAAATAACGAATGAGTATAAATTACACCTCTGAAAAGAAAAATCAGCCTTCTCTGTATTATGCATCAAGTCTTTTTTTTTTTTGGGTCGAAACATCCATTTTCACCCAAGGCTACCTGCACTTTTAAGCCCAGGAGTCAGTGCAGGTTAACTTAACTAGGTCATCCTGTTCTTTAAATTATTATGGTAAGAATGGGAGGTTTGGTAGACGTAAAGACTTTTAACTATTTGAAATAAAATCTCATCTACTAGTAGAAGGCCGCATGGTACAGTGAAAAGACAGGTGGGTGTGGTTTAAATCTTGGCTCTGTATATCCTACCTGTGTGATCTTGAGGAAGGCAGTTAGCTTTTCTGAGCCTTGGTTTCTTCACCTGTAAAATGAGGGGATTAGATTAGATGACATATAACATCCCTGAGAGAGAGAGAGAGAGAGAGAGAGAGAGAGAGAGAGAGAGAGCGAGAGCGAAGCACACTGGAGAGGCAGTCTAGGAAAGTGAATGGGGCATTGGACTTGGAGTCAGAAAAACCTGGCTGTAAATCTGGAGGCAGCTAGGTGATGCAGTGGACAGAGCCCTGGGCCTGGAATTAGGAAGACCTGAGTTCAAATTGAGCCTCAGACTTTCCTAGCTGGACAAATCACTTAACTTCTGTCTGCCTTAGTTTCCTCAACTGTAAGATGGAGATAATAATAGTACCCACTTCACAAAGTTGTCATGAAGATTAACTGAGATAATTTTTGTAAAGCACTTAGCACAGTACCTGGCATATAATAGGCACTTAATAAATGTTTATTTTCTTTCTCTTCCCCTTACTAGCTATGTGACCTTGGGCAAGTCCCTTAACTTTTCAGGGCCTTTAATTTCTTCCCCTGAAAAAGGAAGGAGTAGGATTCAATTTTTTTTTTGGGGGGGGCTAGGCAGTGGGGTTAAGTGACTTGCCCAGGGTCACACAACTAGTTGAGTGTTATGTGTCTGAGGCTAGATTTGAACTCAGGTCCTCCTGACTCTAAGGCTGGTGCTCTATCCTCTGCACCACTTCTCTGCCCCGATTCAATTGTTTATAAGTTTTTTTTCCAGCTCCAAATCTATAATTGAATTCCTGTACAATACAGTACTAGAAAGTAAGTGTGAATGAAAAAAGAGTATATAAGAAAGGATCCTTAGAGTTGATTCTATGTTCAGAGTCATAGAGTATTGAGTTATAACTATACGGGAAGTGAGTCCTAGGTCAAGGTCAAATCTAACGTTCCCTACTTATAAGTAGCTGATCAGATCAGTGCTAATCCCCATGGAGAAATTTATTGTTCAATCATTTTTCAGTTGTCTGACTCTTCATGATCCCATTTGGGGTTTTCTTGGCAAAGATACTGGGGTGGTTTGCCATTTCCTTCTCCAGCTCATTTTACAGATGAGGAAACTGAGACAAACAGGGTTAAGTGACTTGCCCAGGGTCACACAGCTAGTAAGTGTCTGAGGCCAGACTCTGGAAGATGAGTCTTCCTGACTCTAGGCCCTGGTGCTCTATCCACTGTACCACATAGCTGCCTCAGGTATCTAGATACAGTGTTAATATGAACTAGCAGATGTACACGTGTGAATGACATAGTTCTGGGCCCCCAGTAATCTTTGTAAAGAAAAAGAAAGTGCTCAGGGAGAAATATAACTGGGAGTTTGGGTGTGAGTGTAGTTAGTAGCAAATGGTAAAGGGCTCCTGATTCTTAGGCTAATGACCTTTCTAGGGTACAGCATTCTCTTGGCTTTTGTGAAATCCAGGGGGCCACCAAAAAGAATTCAATAATTAGGTCTTCTCCAAACTGGGAAGTGATAAAGCATGTTGAAATGAACACTAAGCGTGGCAGCAATTGGTTTTAGCCCCTATTAGAGATCATTTTCTATGACACTTGTCTATGACACTTGACTTACAGGAGAGAATATCGGAGCTAGAACTAACCTTAGAGATTATCTAGTCCAGCCCCCTTATTTCACATAAAAAGAAACTGAGGCCCATAGAGAAGAAAGTCATTTGCCCATAGACACCCAAGCTGGTCGAGCAGGGCTACAGCTCAGGTCCAAGATGCTTCCTACTAAGCCTGGAAGCAGGGACTTCATCACCAAAGGTCTGTTCAAACCACCCCTAAGGCATCCTAACTTTCTGAAGCTGGAGCTTTTTTTTTTTTAACATGATGAGAGAGTTTTAAAAAATCCTACCCAGAAGATTCACTCGGTAAAGTTTTGCCCTACACTAATCAGACTAGCAGTTATGTGCATGATTTATAAATTGTTTCCACTACTGAGGTTTCAAAAGTAAAGCTGGATTTGAAACCGGCCGGAAAGGAATGTGGCAATGTACCACTGGTTTCATTTTTATTCTCTCTGTGGCGTGGAGTGTAAATTTGTTTCATTTTCAAGTGGAGAGTTTATTTTTCACGTGTCCAGGCCAGTACATTCTGTTCTGGAGCAGTAATGGAGCAAAATACTTTGTACCTAACCATCCCATTCTCTTTTTCTCTGCTTATAAAATAATTGGCTTGCCTTCAGGTAACAGTTCTGTTGATGCTTGTGATAAACAAATCAGATGCGATCTTTGGCTTTGTTCTTCAGGGTTATTGATCAGAATTGCAGAAGAGTGTGGAAGATACCTTTTAAGTTCTTTTTTTTTAAAAAAAGATTTATTGATATTGACAAAAACATAATGATAGGTGTAACAATGCCTGGCACATAGTAGGAGGTTAACGAAAGTTTATTAATTGATTGATTGACTGATTGATTACATCAGCACACCTGTACTTCCACAACCAGGAAGACATCTTTTTCAATAATATATTCAATTCAATAAATATTTATTAAGCATCTGCTATGTACCAGGCAGTGTGTTATGGATTGGAGATACAATTAAGAAAAGGGAAGATGGTCCAGTAACACCAATAGAAAAGACATGGGACTTAGAGTCAAGACACGTGAGTTTGGGTTCGAACTCTTCTACCAGTTCCTAGCATGACTTTATGAGTGTTTTCATTTCCTTATCTATAAAATGGATGTATATAAGATCTGGTCTATTTTGATGAAAATAATGAAAACAGCTCACATTTCTGAAGCACCTTACAGTTTGCCCAGGGCTTCCATCTAAACAACTCTATAAAGTAAGTAGTAAGTAAGCATTGTTTATTATCTCTATTTTACAGCAGAGGAAACTAAGGCTCAGGGAGGTGACGTAGGAGACCCAGGATCAGATAAATCGCCAGTGGCTGAGTGAGGTGCTCAGGCAGAGGTCTTTGACCTCCAGTCTAATGTTTTTAGATGTTTAATGTTCCTCTGCCCAAGGACCAAGTGGAATGAGAAGTGGGAAAGAGCTTTGGGAAGTGTTAAAAATGCTAGAGGAGGCCACATGTCATCGTGAGCATCACTTCTCAGATCTCGCTGACTGACAGACAGTGTCAGTGGGTGGCTGGTTTTGCTGAACTTGTTTTTCTTCTTTATTATAGGGGATGACTCAGTGGGTATTAGAAGAGAAATCTGGAAATGAAGGTGCTGTGAAAACAAAAGATATGAATAGATTTTGTTAAAGAAATGAAAAAAAAACCCAAGCTGTTAATTATTCCTTACCACAGTGTGCCCAAGTTGTAAGGGAATTATTTCCCTGCCTAACTCATCACTTCCGTGTTGTCCCTTACTGAGAATGATACAGTCCACAGACCTGGCTTTAATGAATGGCCTTGCCATCTTTGTGAAACAGAACACAAGGCGATTCTGTAGTGCTTGATAAATATCTAATATTAAAATTAAAGCTTAGAATTGTGAACTCAAAAGCTTTTCTGAGCCTATAGAGAACAGCTCAGCTGAACTTCCCTTTTCAGGGCATTACTATTCTGTAAGCTTCTTGTAGTAAATGATTCCACCTGTAGTGTCTTATGGGGGAGGGGATATGATTTTATGTGAGCTTAGGTTCTCTAAGTATAAATCCAACATTCTGTCCACTATACCACACTGCTTGTTTCTTCTATCACACCCTACTGACTTAGGGAATAGAGTGCTGGGCTAGGTGTCAGGAGGACCTAGCACTTTATACTGCGTGGCCTGGAGGAAGTCATTTTTACTTCTGTCTGCCTCGATTTTCTCAACTGTAAAATGGAGATGATAATAATAGCACCTCTCCCAGGGTTGTTGTGAGGATCAAATGAGGTAAAATTTGTGAAATACTTAGCACAGTGCCTGGCACATAGTAGGCACTCAATAAATGTTTATTGAATTGAATTAAAGATGAGAGATCCTAAATGTGCCTATTTATATATCACAGAAAACAGGGAGAGGCACTAGAAAGGCAGATTTCAGGACAGACACATAAGTCTTTTGTTTCACAGTTTTCATGTCCTGTATCAGATTGCTGGGGGACTTGGTTCCAGAACGAGTGCAGAAAAGTCATGTAATTAGCCTATTAAGCTCAGCTAATGTCATGTAAAGTCATTCAAGTGGGTCCAGTAGATATATCAGTTACATCTTGTTCCCTGCCTCAGAGAGTGTTACCTTTCCATGTTGGTTAAGCTTCCCTTAGAGGGAATCAGCCAAATCAGAGAAAACTGGCTCTTTTGTATCCTGTAAACAGAGAGATGTAATTAAGAGTTGTAGCAGCCAGAGAGGTGTGTGTCTTTCCACCTCCACGATCCCCAACAAGACTCATAGATGTGGAATAACAAGATGTTAGAACTAGAAGAGAGCTTAGAGATGTGCAGATCTACCCCATTCATTTTATTGTGGCTTGCCTAAGTCAGAGGCCAACAGTGGCTTAGCGAGCCAAGCTCGATTTCCATCTGACCCAATATCCAGGGCTCCTTCCACTCTACCATTCTGCTTCTGTCTCAGGTGACCATGCTTATATAGGATCAAATTTGTTTAGAACACTGCACTTAGGTGTTGTAAGAAGATATAGAAGGAATGAGGATGGTTGGCAACTGAGTGAATATGGGGTATCGTTGTTGTTGTTTGTCCTTGTTCTTAAAGAGGACTATGACATCAGGAAGGTGATGACTTGCAAGTGAATTGGATTTAAGTGAGGCATGGCCGTGCAAAGTCACCAGCCTCACTCTCTCCTCTGGAGCCATCTCAGTCCAGTGCCAAGATATAGATCAGGATGACTGGAGATGGCCGCAGATGCAGTGGGAGTCCTTGGCGTTAAGGGAGAGAGAAGGGTCAGAGCTGATTCGGAGGTGGTCAAACTGGATGACTAGAAGGGTAGTGGTACCTTTAATAGAGAGGGGAGCATTTGAAAGAAGAGTCAACTTGTGGAAAAAAATTGTGGATTTCAGGTGCCTTTGGGACATTCAGGTGGAGATGTCAAGCAGACCTGCTGGACTGGAGGTCAGGAGGCCTGGATATGTAGATGGTGAAGTCATCTGCCCAGAGATGATAACTGAAACCGTGGTAGGCACAGAAAGGAGGGGAGGGGGAGAGAGAGAGAAAGAGAGATGGAGGGGAGAGGGAGGGGAGGGGAGGGGGAGAGAGGGAGGAGGGGAGAGAGAGAGATGGAGGGGGAGGGGGAGAGAGAGAGAGAGAGAGGAAGAGAGAGGAGAGAGAGAAGAGAGAGGAGAGAGAGAGAGAGAGGGAGAGAGAGAGAGAGAGAGAAGAGAGAGAGAGAGAGAGAGAGAGAGAGAGAGAGAGAGAGAGAGAGAGAGATGGAGGGGGAGAGGGAGGGGCAGGGAGAGAGGGAGAGAGAGAGGGAGGGGAAGAGGGGGGAGAGAGAGAGGGAGAGGGAGAGAGAGGAAGGGGGAGGGAGGGGGAGAGGGAGGGGCAGAGAGGGAGGGAGAGAGAGAGAGAGAGAGAGAGAGAGAGAGAGAGAGAGAGAGAGAGAGAGAGAGAGAGAGAGAGAGAGATTGGAGTAATGGAAGTATGGGGAATTAAGTTGAGAGAAAGGAATATCAGAGTTTGGGATCATGGAGGTTGAACAGTTATGGGCTATGGTAGAATAAAATATGTAGCTCCCCCTGTGTAACTGAGGTAGAGAGAAAGTACATGTCATATGAGCTGAAGAGATTAATTAACCTGGAGTCCAAAGCATTTGAGAAAATATTAATATATTGAAGGCCCCCAATATAAGAGCAGGGGTGAGGATGGAGAAGAAGACTGAGCCAGATGCTGAACTTGATAAAGGAGACACTATTAGGTATCAAAGGCAGACAGAAAAATACCCATATACACTAAAATATATATAGCAGCCCTTTTGTAATAGTAAAGAACTGAAAACAAGGTTAATGTCTGTTGGGAATGGTAAAACAAATTGTGGCATATGAATGTAATGAAATATTACTGCACTGCAAGTAGACGAATATGGAGAATGCTGATAAGCATGGGAAGACATGAACTGATACAGAGTGAAGTAAAGAAAAACAGGAAGTCAATATATAATGTTGCAACAGCAATCTAAAGAGAAAGAAAAAAGCAGCAACAAAAAGTTTTTTTTTTCAAAGGAGAGAGGAGTCTGGGGACTGATTGGTAAATAGCAAGATCTGACTACTGAGTGATGGCAGCAGAGAGGGAGAATCTAGAAACAGGAATGAGGAATTTGCCTGTTCCCACTTTTGGCCAATGTGTTAGGGAGCACAAGAAAAGTTCCATCCAGTAATGGAGAGGTTGACCAGGTGACACAATATCTTCTGGGGGAACCAGGTGTCCATTTAGTGCAAGAAAATGGAAGCAGAATGAAAAGAAGAGGTCTAATAGGAAGGGAAGTTTCTTCAATAGAACTGAGTTCTGTAGGGCACAATGGAAGATTAGAAAGGTTCTCATGAGGGGTAGGGCTAAAGTGGATAGGGATGAGGGGTTAGGGAGTAGTAACAGGGGTAGCAAGTTTTTGCCCACAAAACCTGCAACTCTGAATAACAGGATTTCAAAGATGAAGAGGAGGGAGTATGCTAACTAACCATGTTAACTACCTGCTGCAGACTCAGCTTGGTGGTAATGGAGTGCTGAAACAACCTTCCCACTTGGCTGAATTGTGTCCTACTGGTGAGAGGCTATTAGGCTATAAGATCCTTAAGAATGGGGAATCTTTCTTTGTATCACTAGCACTTTGCACAGTACCTGATACATAGTAGGCACTTCATAAATTTTTTTCGATTGACTGACTGAATAGTTATTTTCCCAACATTTTGCAACCATGAGTGTAGAAATGGGTGGGACCACAGTGGACTGACTGAGAGCTATTTTCTATTTTACTTCTTTTTTATGGGTCACCAAAATCCAAAAAGAAATCATCACTAAGTGACCAGCTTCTTGGTGATGAGCCTTGTCAAACTTAGCTGTTGATCCTCAGAAAGCACATATATTTTATTCCTGAGACTATTGTCATGTATTATGTACAGTCTTATTAAGCTGTATCTTCCTCTACAGCCTCTAATACAGTACCTTCCACATAATAGGGGTTCAACAAATTATTTTGAGTGAATGACTGATTCATTCCTCTTTTTTTGTTCAATCTACTCTTGTCTCAGCTAGCTTCCCAATTCAATAAGATTCATCTTGCCTTTTCCCCCAAAATCTTACTATTTAGACTTAAAACATCCTTTTCTTTGTAATTTGTTTGGTTTTTTATATCTGAATGAGTTTTGAAGAGAAGAAAAAAGAGACTAGTGCCGAGAAATCAAAGGCCTCAACTTGTTCCAGCAAGAATTTCAATAATCAAAACTCTTTTTCATTTATTTTCTCCCAAGGTGCTTTCATAGATAAATAAAACTGCTGCGCTTCCTTCAGTTTTATTCCTACAGGGTTAGATCTTAATCTTTGATCATTTTAGTAAAGCTTGAAAAAATAATTGCCTACTTTTATTACAAATCTTATCTGTTCATATTCAATATGAATAAGGGATATTGTTACTGGTATTGTTCATTTTTACTTATTGGAACCCTTTATCAAAATGTCTTTAGTCTCAAAGCAAAGTAACTCTTTACCTGATGGACTTCTGCCTTAACACATGTACCAACATGAGTCAGTGCAAAACTTTTTCAATTCTTCTCAATTCTCCAACCCCACTCTTGTACCCCTTTGCTCTTGATGAATAACCTTACTTCCTACTTTACCAAGGGCATTTCACTGAGAAAGAAGGGACAGGTCACTTTCAAATCCATTCTCCTCTCTCCATTCCTATTTCCCTCACTCTACTTCAGGGCTTTATTATTTCTAAATTGTCTGGACTCCTACAATGGCCTCCTAATTGATCTCTTTGTCCCTAGGCTTTCCCAGCATTAATCTAAACTTGATAACCCTGTCAGACAGTGATGTTACTTCCCCACTAAAATTCTTTCTGTGGCTCCCCAGCCACCTTCTACATCAGGTTACCTACCTAACCTAGCATGCAAGATCTTCCACAATTTGGTTCCAACCTCATTCTCTAGCCAAATTGTTATTACTTGCTATTCCCCTGAAACATATCTTTTTCTCATCCTATTAAATAAAGAATGGGTGACTGATAGACTCTGGAATGTACCTCAGTAGGCCTTCTAGTCCAGTTACAGATGAGGAGACTGAAGCTCAGAGAAGTTAAGTTATTAGCCCAGGATCTCACAGATAGTAAGTCTTTAGGTTACATGTTTAAAATCATTAGTCCAGAACTGGAAGGGACCTCAAAGGTCCTTGAGTCCCATCCTTTCATTTTATAAATGAAGAAACTGAGGCCCAGGGAGATTAAGTTATTTGCCCAAGGTCACACAGGTAGTAATCATTAAAGTGGGCTTTGAACCCACAGATATTCAAGACTCAAATAATAAGGAAGTTCTACTAGTATTTCTCATAGTTTTAAACCATATTTGCCTCTGCAAAAAATGAGGCTTACAGTCAAATAGGAATATATCTGTTTGACAATTCAAAATTCCCACCATATAAAACAAAGGTTTTCCATAAGAAGTAGACATGCTTTCCCTGTACAGTCCGTGCCTTGCACAGATTGACCCTCACCCCATCCTCACCTCTGCCAAATGGAACCCTTACCTCCCTTCAAGGTTCAGCTCACGTCACCTCCTACAAGAGGTTTTCTTGATTCTTCCAATTCTTTGTGCTCATACACACCAAAATGACTTTGTGTTTCTTTTGCACATATTATACATTTACTTATCTTACACCTATAGTGTACATGGACCACTTTGTGTGCATACCATGAGGCACTTGGAACACTGAAGTAGAAATCCAGTACAGTTCATGCACTGCCTTCCTTAAGCCTGCAGAAAGGCAATATGTCACTTTATTAAATATCCAGTGAGGGGTAGTAATATCTGAATTGTACATCAGGTAGCACTCTTCTTGACCTACTAGCCCAGGAGGGCACCTCAGTTCCTTACTAGCACATATCAGGTATAGCTTCCCAAAAGGTTGCAATATCCCCAGTAGCCACCAGTAGGAATTCAGCCTTGAAATGCTTAGAATACGGCCACATCTAACCCTCAGCTCATACTTCCACACCCCACCTCCCCACACCACACACAATGGCTGTCGAGCCATGCAAGGAGGGTGCCAGTCAGATTTGGAATTTAAGCTAGGGCATGATATGAAATATTGCTGAAAATGTTAAAAATAGAAAATCTATGGCTCTGGTCCCTCCTTCCCTCCACATCTGGACTCTCCTTCAGCAAACTACTACTCACATTCATGTGGCACAAACATTCACTGTACTTGGGCTACATCATTTATTGAACATAGCAAAAATCAATCAATAATCAATCAACAAATGTTTATTAGACACCTACTATATACCAAGCATAGTGGTAAGTACTGGGATAAATTTTTTTTAAGTGAAACAATCCTTCCTCTCAACATTCTATGGAATTCTATTACATTTTATGGAATTATAATAATAGCTTACATTTATATAATTCAAAATTAAATGGGTAATGTTAAGCAGGCCTGAGTGGAGTCCTCTTCCCCCTTGCTTACCCTTTGAGGTACCTGGGCAATAGTCTTGAACCAACAGCTCCTATACCATATACCAGCTCCTATAGATCAGGGAACTGATTAAAAGAAAGGGTTGCCAGAGGCTCTATACCAAAGGTAAAGAAAGAGAAGCATGTAGGAGATGAGACGTCCATCTCACCAGCTGAAGGATTTTCAAGAGCTGCTCATCTCAGCCATCCTAGACTCACTTTTGCTGTGGCTTTTTTTTTCCACTGTGCCTACCCCTTGGTGCCAGAAATTCTGGTCTTAACCACTGGCAGAAAAAGTCTCAGGCTATGACAACTTATAACTGCTACAGTCGGGTAGTCCCCAAAGCAAAAGTCAGCACCTGTTCACCTACGAGAGAATCAGTTATCCCAGCTCCAATGGAGACCACTGTGTACTCCAGTTCCTCCCCTGAAGCACAAGAGCCCTGACCCTTACAGGCTTAGCTCAGCTGCAAAGGCAGCCAGCTCCCTGCACTCAGCATGACAGCCAGGAAGTCTCTCAAGGGCAAGAGAAGGAAAAAGAACCCTTGCCTCATATGCCCATACAAATCTCATCCCTGTCTTCTATCTTGGACAGAATTGCGGTAATTTTACTTCCTCCTATCTTGTTTTTCAGTGTCTCTCTATGGGAACTTCCAAGGTCCCTTGGTACTCCCTTAGCAGTGAAATAACTCTGCAGAAATATCTTCTACGTTTATTTAGGTACCTAGTATAGCACTGCCCTAAGTAGAATGTTAGCTCTTCGGGGCTTTCTTTTTCCAGAATACATTTTATGTAAGGACCAAGATATCTGTTGTAATATAAGTGTTTTGGAAGAAGAAAGCCCCGAATGCTTTGTTCTGCGATTGCTCAGGTAGCACAAAGCAGCTTTATTCCAGCAATATAGAAACAACTTTAGCGAACCTTGTTTCAAAATGGCTTCTGTGAATTTGGTTAAAGGACTTTGCTGATAGTGAGGGTTGGGAGATGAAAAGTCTGAGGGTGTAAAAGTAGAGGTTGGTGGAGAGAGGCAATTCTATTTGCTGATTGAAGGAATTTTTTTTATCACAAGTTTCATGAGAACTTTGAAGTTGATGAAGTTTTTTTTTTCCCCTTTGGACAAATCATTTCCTTCATAGATATGGAAGAGTCATGTATCCTTCTGTGGATTGAAACCTCACAGAAGTGCTTAAGACTAAGGTACTGGCTAAGATAAATAGCCGCAAACCTCATTTTCAGTCTTAAGTAGAACAGTATTTATTAAACAGCCACTGGTACATGGCACTCTATGGGGGCACAGAAAGGCAAATTAAATAAATACACTCCCTCTGTGGCCTCACGCTGCTGAAATCCAAATAAAGTTGACTAAGTTTGGGGGGATGTTTTGCCTTTTTCTGAGGATCAGTGAATAGCATGGAGGGTGTCGGGCAGGGGGAAGGGGATGAGAATTCATTCATTGTCAACACTTCTCATTCAGAACACAGTAATGCTCCATGATCCTTTATGTCCTTGTCCTTAAGATGCATAATGGGAGATCTCGGTTGCTAATGTTTATTTTTTTAATGAAACTTTCTGTTCCTAGGGACATGAAGCCCGACAACATTTTACTTGATGAGCATGGTGAGTAGCGTCCTGTGCACATGTAAGTAGACTAGACAGGAATGATTTATTTTTAATTAGTGGAAAGGTCGTATACATATAAAGGGACTTACATGTATAAAGTGACTTATTTTGCCCAATAGACTTATAGCTGACAGAGATCTTAATGTTGATCCAGTCCATTCCCTCAGACCTCATTTTACAGATGAGGAAACTGAGGCCCCAAGAGGTTAAGTGACTTGTCCAAAGTGACACAGGTAACCCAGTAGAACTGGAATTATAACCCAGGTGCTCTGCTTCAAGCAGTAATCTTCTTCTCAAAGCATCATGCTGCCTCCTGATAGAATGCTTTGGAAAAGTGTGGTAATGAACTTTGATCTTAAATACATTTGCCATGTTGGTAATTGAAAGTGATGAAGTTATGGTTAGACATCTTCACAACAGCTCTCTTGGATCCTTTAGGATCATCTCTTATCAATGAATTTTTCAGACTTGGATGTTTTGTAGCTTAGAGCCCACCTGTGTGTGCGTGCTTCTGTGGGCGGTGTGTGCAGTAAAAGATTCTGGCAATAATTACAAGGTCACCAGAATTACAAGGTTACTCCAAGTTTCCTTAATCATTTAAAACTTACGATGGGATTTGGTAATCAAAATAAAACTCCAAAGGGAGATACACTGTTCTCTTATTTATTTACCTGAGTTTTAAACTGGATTTGTCAGATAACACCTGAGCCTAGAAAGCTGAGCATCAGTTTTTAATGTGACCTCTAATTTCAAAGCACAGGGTAATCATTTATTTATGGCCTGTTTGAAAAGGGCTGGGTATTTTTCCCACTTCCAAATTGTTTTCCTCTCCCTCCGCTTTCTCTACCCCCATTCCCCTACTTCTAATGCTAATAAATTATGAAACATATGCTTCTGGGCGATGGGTAGTATTAGCATACAGGTGTTTTAACTGAAAAAAAAAATTGTCGATTTCTTATTCACACTCTCTGGCAGAGACAAGAGGATTCCCTTAAATTCTGGCACAAATGAACCATAAGATCATAGATTTAGATCTGGAAGAGACTCAGAGGTCACCAAGTCTAACCCCCTCATTTTACAGATAAGAAAATTAAAACCCAGAAAGATTGAATTGACTTGCCCAGAGACACAACCAGTAAGTATCTGAGGCGGAATTTGAACCCAGTTGTCCTTGACTTCAAGCCCAGCACTATATCTACCAAACTGTGCTGATTTTAACCCTGTGCAGCCTCACATCCAGACAGGAATGCACCCACTAATCATAATGAAAGAATAAATGAAGAAAGCATTTATTAATTGATTACAATGTGCTAAGCACTGGGGATGCATCCTCTACCCTCGAGGAGCTTACACTCTAAAGAGGGAAGCAACACATAGAGGCAGTTTCAGCTTGGGTAGAAAGTTGCCAGAGGTTCTTAGGATGTAAGACAAAGGGTAATTATTTTCTTTCATTTCATTTCCATTAATTAAAAAACACATCGGGCAGTTCGGTGGTACGGTGAGTTCAAATCCAGCCTTAGCCGCTTACTAGCTGTGTATCCCTGGGCAAGTCACTTAACCTCTGTTTGCCTCAGTTTCCTCAACTATAAAGTGGGAATAATAATAGTACTTCCCTCCCAGGGTTGTTGTGAGGATCAATGAGATAGTATTTGCAAAGCTCTCAACACAATGTCTGGCACATCATAGGTACTTTATAAAAGCTTGTTTCCTTCCTAGTTCTGATATGGGACCAGGAAGTTTGGCATCAAGAACTTTCTTTTCTGGGTGTTCAGTAGCTGTGGCCACTGGGGAGGTGGGGGCTGCAGCACCTGAAGAGGCAATTGCCAAGTCTCACCTCCCCAGCAGTTGCTGGCCTGGATGGTGGCTGTGGGGCCAGGGGGGAAGCAGGAACACTGATATATGGCAGAGAGGAGGGAGCAGCATTACCGTTCCTGTGGCTCTTGGACTGGGGCAGTCAGGGTAGATGATGGCAGAGTTGGTGGGCCTCTTCTCCACAGAGGAATCGTAACATACCTTATCCCTTTATGTCCCTTTTGAAAGTAACTTCACAAATGAGAGAGGTTATCTCATTGGCTTCTTACAACAATCTAATAATGTAGGCAGAGATCATTAGTCCTACCCTACAGATATGGAAACTGAGGCCCAGAGATGTTGAATGACTTGTCCAAGGTCACACAGCCAAGACTAGAACCCATGGCTCCTAAATCCCAGTTCATTGTTTTGCCACCGTACTCCGCTGCTTCCCAAAATAGTGGCCATTCCGTCCTCATTTGTGAAAACCTTAGCACCAATTTATGTTTTTATTCAGGACCATGACAAATGTTGATAGTTTGAGGACACATGCCTTGGTTGATTTCTTTTTCCTACCATGAATCTCATGGCTTTTCTATTATCTCTCACTCTGTAGGCTTCTTGACTGCCCTTGTGATGGGCGGGTGAGAGAGGACAAGCTGAGCACCTTTTACAAGTTCAGCTCTTTCCTTCTTCCCCCAAACACCAGCGCTAGCACATCAACGTCTATTCTGAGAGGGCTGAATTATGCATGGTGGTCCTCTTCCCTCGGGAAGGAACCTTCAAACCTCTGATTTTTCTTACATTCTTTAGCTGTGTCCAAGCCAGTCTCACATCAAGATAAACTCCGTGAAGACTGTACACTGTCTTCCCCATGAATTATTTGGTTAATTCTTGCAGATAGTCAAAGTGTGATTCCAAACACCTCAGTCTGCTGTCTGGCTCCAGTCAGCCCGTGGTGCCTCTGGAAAATACATTCTCAACCTGCATTTTCCTCCTACAGCACTGGAAAGCCAAAGTCCATCTCTACTGGATGGTGTTCTTGAGACTGGGACAAACAATTCTAGCAGGTCCTACTGAGTAAGAAAGGTTTCAGACAAAAGCTAGGCAATGGACTGAGAGAGAATCTAACTAGTCTTTGTTTTCAGAGAGGTAGCTCTGCCCTGTCCTTACAGGAGGTTATGTTCTTGTACATTCTGAGCTTTGCTTGTAAAGGAAAAAGACAAATGACAAGAACACACTCTCATAAATGGTATTTTAATATAAAAGCATGTAATAAAAATATATTAGAAATATATAATTAGAAATTAGAATTAGATATATCTGTATCTAATATATAAATATATAGTTGGAAATTAGAAATTAGAAATAAAGAAAAAATAGAAGATATATATTATATAAAATATGTATATATTATACTATATATATCTATGTTTGGGGGATCAGAATCAGTGCAAATTAATTCCTATTCCCTGTACCTTCCACAGCTATTAAGTCAATAATTGATCACAGGATAGTAGATTTACAGCCAGAAGGGACCCAAGTGGTTGTCCTCAGCTCGCTAACGCTTCCCTCCCCAAATTATATTGTATTTATCTTGTAAATACATTTTATGTGCAAATACATTTTTATGTAGTTACTTGCTGTCTCTCCTCCTTGTAATGGAAGCTCCCCGAGGGCATGGACTGTTTCATTTTTGTCACTGTATTCCCAGTCCCTAGCATAATGCCTGGCACATGGGGCTTAGTGAATGTGTGGTGATTGGTTAATTGATTGGTCTAGTCTGACCCCCTCATTTTAAAGATGAGGAGAGACTGATGCTGAAAAAGGAGAAGCAATCTCTTAGGTCACACAGGTAGTAAACGGCAAAGTCAAGATTAAAATCTGGGTCTCCTGGCTCCTAGTTCAGTGCTTTTCCCACTGAACCCTAGGAACTTCAGGCAAACTCATAGCCAGATGAAAATGCACAGATAATCAGAACATACCCTTTATTTGCATATCCCTTTATGTTTTTAAAATGTCTTCACAAATGAGATTTATTACATCATTTGATCCTCATCATAACCTTATAAGGTATGCAGGGATTTCTAGCCCAATTTACAGATGAGAAAACTGAAGCCCAAAGAGATTAAGTGATTTGCCCAACATATACCAGACCGATAAGGCCAGTGCTCTACAGAACCTTAGAATTTCAAAGCTGGGAGGAACCATAAAGTACAGTCCTCTCATTTTACAGAGGAAGAAACTGAGGCTCAGAGAGGGGAAATGTCTTATTCATAACCACATAAGTATTCGTTGGCAGAGTCAGTACAAACACTCAGTCTTCCCCTCTCAGTTCACTAATTTTCCCACTACATCCCTTTGCCTCACACTGCCACACACTTGACTGTCCCTCAGTCGGCAGCTGATAGATACGTCCTGATATATCTTTCATGCTGTCCTAACAGTGCAGATGGCAGATGAGTAGAGCAGGCTATCTTGAACATTTTCTGTTAAATCATGCCCGACACAAGCCTGAAAACAAGACTGCAACTCAGGATGGAATCCATGCTTCTATGCAGGCCCAGGAAAATGGGATTTCTTTAAGAGAGCCCTCAGTGAACCAGTGTTTTCAGGAATTGCTTTGGGTCCCTGACCATCCTCACTGTGAGGGGGCACACATGAGATAATTAGAAGATTTGAGTCTTCTTGGGTCTTCTGTCCTAACTCTGTCACCTACTAAGAAAATCACTTTGCGTAAATCATTTCCTCTGTCTTAGCTTGAAGGAATTGTAGCAAAGGCCTTTCCAATTCCAAAATGCTTTGAATATCACCTTCTTCATCCACAAAATAGCAATAATGCTACATAGCTTACCTCATAGGAATTTGTTTGTTTTGAAGATGAAATAAGAAGCTGTATTTGAAAGTGTTTTGAAAACTGTATAGCACTTTATATGATGGAAGATCTTATTTTAAAAACAGCAATAATATGCTATGGTTGAAAATTAAGCTGAGAGACAATGGTCTGAGCACGATCAATTTATTAGTTAGGCTAATTAGTTAGGGCTGCAGTAACCAATAAATTGGGTCATTAGACTCTCAAAAACCAAAGACCCAAGTGGGGCTGACTAGCCTTCCCATGGTTTCGGGAAATACAAGAGAACAAAGAACAGAGTTGGATAGGTGGGCTAGACAAAGCGATTGGTTACAGGATAGACAGCAACATGGAAGTTGGGACAATATGATTAGTCGGAAATTGGGAAGGAGGGGCTAATAACAAACCCCTCCTTCCCTCCTGTTGCTAAGAAATATTCATGTTTGAGTCCACCTCCAAGGTTAGAGATAGTGGACCATACTTCTTTGGTTAACAAACCAGACATCCTAGAAGGATAGCTTGGTGGTATAAAGATACTAGACCAAACTCCCTGGTGTCTACCTGCCTTCTTCAAAGTAACAGATTTCTTTGGCACAAGAATACAAGAGTGATTAACAGGAGCACTGAATTTCTAAACTTAACTCCTTACAGGACAGCTGAATTTCTGAACTAAGTTCAGAGACAAAGAATCATGACTTAGGCAGTTACAGGACAGAATCAATTCACTGTAAACAGGATCAATTAAAAAAGAGAATCAATCTGATTATTTCAAATAACAGTAGTGGCTAGCATTTATATAGTGCTTTGAGGCTTGCAAAGCGTTTTACATGCACTGTCTCATTTGTTCCTCAAAGCAACCCTGTAAAGTAGATGCTAGTATTATCCCCATTTTACTGATGAGAAAAACAAGGCTTGCCTGGGGTCACGCAGCTGGAAAGTTATCTGAGGCAAGGATTCGAACCCATATCTTCCTGACTCTAAGTCCCATACACCATCTTCTGCATCACCAGGCAAAGGGAAACATGATAGAGTGGCTAGGTCACTAGACTTCAAGTCAAGGAGACCTGGGTTCAGATCCCCCCTTCTACAGGTCCCTGGACAAGTCGCTCTGTCTCTGTTTCCTCATTTGTAAAAGTGAAGGTGTTGCATTCAGTGGCTTCTAAGGCCCCTTCCAACTCCAAATCTGTGATCCCAAACGGATTTGCTAGTGGCATAAAGTACTTATTTTCAAATAAAATTATGCTATGTTACTGCTATGACCCTCCCTCCTTGCTTTTTTAAAATTCTGTCTTCTTGCTCGTTCTGCCACTAAGCCTTACCCAGAGCAGTTCAGCCTGATGTCACAGTGCCCTCCCTCCTTCCTGGTTACCTTAACCTATTGCCCACCCACCTGAGTCACCTGAATGAGCTAGAGGTGGTAGAAGTTAGAGAAGTATGCACTCTAGATTGGGTTCTCAAATATTTGCATCAAAATAATGGTGCAGAGGGCCAGTTATTCTGCTTATTTACTACCCAATGGGAAAACAAATCTTTTGGAGTTTTGGCCAAGTTATGGCTTACGAGTGTGTTTCATTGAAGAGCAGCATAGCACAGTAAGATGAATGCTAGATTGTGAATCAGGGACCCAGCTCACCATGATCTAGCTGTGCAATTTGGGGGAAATCATTTAATTTCTCTAGTCTTCAGTTTCCTCTTCTATAAAATAAAGGGGCTAGACCATGACCTCTATGGTTTCTTCCAGCTCTGAATCTACACTGATGTGGACGAAGCTGCCACCAGTTTACATCACAACTCTTACTCACCTCCTCATTCCTGTCTGTGCAAGGTGTATTTATGTCCTCACATATATCCTTCATGGAATCTTCCAATGAATGGAACCCTTCCTCCATGCCTTTCTGCTTTGTGGATACCAGTGCAGATACTTCAGGCTCTATATAAATCCTCACTCTTGCCCTTTGAGCAGTCCTTTCCAACTATATGTTTCCTTAATGACAGCCCTTCTTGCATGGAGGTCCCATTGGAAATGTGCTATAGCTTACATGTGGTGTCCCCGTCCATTCCTATTATACATTGCCCTTCGGGCCATCAACAATTTGCTTCTTAGGAGATTGCATTGTCTCAGCATTTGTCACCATCTGGCATCAATGGAGAGACAAGCTTTGTGTTAGGAAGCTGCTTTGAATTATTAAAAGCACTATGTATTTTCCCAAATAAAATATAGCTTGCCCTTTTCCTCCTATTCAATTTTGGGCCCAATTCATTATCCCTCTTTATTGCCTGTCCCAAATATAAGTACTGTTGTTCTAACTTAATAACCTGACCATCCAGCTGCGTGTCATAGTCTGAAAAACAGGCATTTTTCATCCATTTGGTTTTGCCTGTAGCATGATTTCTTTGGAGTTATGGATCAGAGGCACTTATGGCATAGGGGATAGAGAGCTCACTTCAGAGTCAGGAAGACCTGAGTTCAAACTGTGTCTGATACATAGATGTGTGATCCTGGCCAAATCACTTGACATCTCAGTACCCCCACACAACTCTCTAAGACTATAAGTTGAAGAGCAGGTATTGATCGGCCTTGAAAGAAAGCATCTTTACTCAGAGTTTCCAACCTGTTAAAAGCATAGGTCCAGTCAAAGACAATATGGAAATAATGGATCTCTATTGTTCTGGGGCTAGATGCAAATCAGCAAAACATCATCTGCAAATTGGAGTCTAAATAATATAATCTAAAAGTCTTAGAAAACCAATGTGTTCACTACCTTTTTTTTTAATCAATCAGTAAAATAACATTAATTAAGCACCTACTACAAGCCAGACACCACACTTTTAGGTACTTTTTAAGTGGTCCTTTTTGGGATTTTTCCAAATGTATATTCAAACCTGCAGTAGAAAATTCAGTTTTTAAAATGGCACATTTTATTATGACTTGTATTAGGCCATGAGCCACCTGGAGATGCCTGATGACTCTTACTTTGAGAACCAATGCCATGCCCCAGATAAGGGATGTCAGTTCTGTGTGGTGGACTGGAAAGAGGACCAGGTTGAGATTCAGAAAACCTGGGTTGAAGTCTTGTTTTTTCCACTTAATAGCTATGTGACCTGGGACAAGTCAATGCTTTTTCTGGTCCTTGGTTTCTCATTCTGTAAAATGATCCCTTCAGTTCTAAGGCCCTGTGATACTATAATTCTGTAATCCCATTTTATCCTCTTTCTCAATGGATGGAATCTTAGCTAAGTCCCTCAACTCTTCTAGGGCCCATTTTCCTGTGGAAGGACTACTGACTCCTATGTCTCTTCTCCCTCTGAAGGATGTTGGGAAGCCCATTGGGTCTATAAAGCATTTTGAATGAGACTACCAGAATTGACTATAAAATAAAATTTGCCCTAGCTCATATTTCAGAATATTCATTATAAAATTGGTCTGTGTATCCCTTCCACCAATGCATAAAGTACTCCTTTCACACCCTAATGGGCAGTATTTAGTTAGTGAAACAAAAACAATCCTAATGATTAGCCATCTGGTAATGGGCCTCTAGGAATTTAGCTAGGCAGGTCCTCAGATAACAAAGCATCTGTCTGACCCAAGGCCCAGATTCCAAGGCTTTCTAGAGAAGTCAGGCTTTGCTTCTTTTGCATAACCTTTGAGAACCAGCATTGCTTCTGTGCTACAATGAGGTATCACAGAACAACTTATACTGTAGTAATAATTCTAGAATCATAGATTTAGAGATGGAAGGGACCTTCAAGGTCATCAAATTCATAGGCTTAAAGATCTAGACCTAGAAAGGACTTTGGAGACCTTAGGTCAGTAAGTCATAAGCATTTATTAAGCACCTACTATATGCAAGAACCACTTGGATTATAAATTATAGAACCCACTGAAATATAGGATCCCTTTGGCCTTCATCTCCTCCACAGTCTTATTATCTCAGAGATTATGGCTCATTTTTTCAAAGTACACCTACTAAGAGAGTGAGACCCAGAGTGATTGGGCCAATGATTTGCCCAAGATCATGCAGGTTATAGCTAGCAAAACCAAATTTTAAACCCAGGTCCTCTGACTACAAATAGAGCACTCCTTCTACTGTACCATGGTAATAACTGAGATCATATTGATATATTTAAATTGCTCTTTATTATTATTGCACAGGGGTAGCTAGGTGGTGTAGTGGATAGAGTGCTGGGCCTGGAGTCAGGAAGACTTATCTTCCTGAATTCAAGTTGGGTCTTAGATACCAATTGGGTGACCCTGGGCAAGTCATTTAACCCTATTTTCCTTGGTTTCCTCATCTTTAAAATGAACTAGAGAAGGAAATAGCAAACCACTCCAGTATCTTTGCCAAGAAAATCCTAAACAGGGTCACAAAGAGTCAGACGCAACTGAAAAAATGATGGAATGGCAAAATTACAGCACAGATTACAAGAGTCTTAAAGTTGAGCAGGACCCTGGAAGCCCACTGTTAAATTTTCAGTGTGAGTATTTGTACCTTGGAAGTCGGCAAAAGCTACAAATCAATACTTGATTTATTGTTTTGCTGATCAACTAAACTTAAGAAAGTAATGGAGAAATGTTAATAATTCAGATTAAACCTAAAAGTATGTCATGAGTACTTTTTTTTGAGATCCAGTTGTTTAACATTTGCCAGCACACCCCTGCCTAGAGATCACCTCATCTAACTATAATTCAGACAAATTTCAGATGTTGGTCACAACTCAGTTTTATTCTCATTCCTTTCAAAAATGTAACATGTTCTATCTGTTGTTGCCTTCACAAAATAAAATCAATAATGAATGCCGAATTGGGAAAGGCAATGAGATTTACCTGCAATAGAATCTGCAGAGCCCTCAAAGAGAGAAGACGATGTTTGGTGTGTGCAATTTAAACTGCCATAGAGGAAAACAATTGTTTTTCCCCCTGTTAAGGACAAAGTATTGAAACATCACTAACATAGACAAATAGAAATGTCAACGAGTTGAGGTCTTCTGGATAAGCTGCCATCTCCTGACATGAAGCTAACAGGGTCTAAGATTTATATGTCTCAATTTCTAGCTTAACATCACCTTTTCCCTTTATGGTTGCTACAAGTTTAATACTGTAGCTGTTAGAACAGTGAGGCCACACGATGACAGGTACATTGTAGTAGAGGGCCCAGCTTTGATGGCAAAATTTCTCTTTTGGAGTCTTTTTGGGTACAGATCTTTGGTTTTTTAAGTCCAGGAGAGGAAATTCTCCCAATGAAGATTACCAGTTTATAGACTTAGAGAATAATTTGGGGCCATCAGGAGGTTACGTGACTTGCCTAGTATCACACAGCCAGCATATGTCAGAAGCAGGACTCAAACTTATTTCTTCCTGCTTCTTTTCTGTGCACTGTGCCATAATGCTTCTATGTCCAAAATACTCCTTCAAAACCTGACAAGGAAAGCTACAATGAAGCTACAAAAAAAGGAGAAAAATCAAAGCACTATTTCTTAGCAAGATGGAAGAACTAGGGTCAATGAGTCGAAGTCACTGGGAGGCAGATTTCAGGCCAACATTTAAAATATGTGTGTGTGTGTGTGTGTGTGTATTTCTAACAATTAAAACTTCCAAAATGTGATAGATTGCCTCAGAAAGTAGAGAGTTTCTTCTAAATGAAAGTTTCAAACAAAGGCTGGATGATAATAAATATTTACTAAGTAACTGATTTGTGTTAAGCACCATGAAATATAGATATGAAACTAAAACAATTCCTACCCTCAAGTAGCTCACATTCTGTCAGGCAAAAGCATATGAACACTTTTCAGTATAACTCCTATTTCCAAGCATTTCTCGCAGAAACTACAGATGTTGTAAAAATACCATTATTGTAGCTTTGAGACCCAAATAGACTGGTGAGAAAAGTAGTGTGTTAGAAATTTGAAAGACAGTTAAGAAATATCTAATTATGAAGTATTTCTCTTCTGGAGAAGGTATGTGTGTTAGGTTGAGATCTATAAGGATTTCTGAAGGATCTATGGAGAAAACATTTGGGAAGGAGGTGATGTGAAACTTCTTCCACTTTAGAACTGTCTTAGGTCATAAAGAAACCCTATAAAGATAATTTTGTGAAGTATTTGTGAATAGC
This sequence comes from Phascolarctos cinereus, assembly GCF_003287225.1. Taxonomy (NCBI): domain Eukaryota; kingdom Metazoa; phylum Chordata; class Mammalia; order Diprotodontia; family Phascolarctidae; genus Phascolarctos; species Phascolarctos cinereus. The sequence continues at coordinate 381,076,048 of NW_027555625.1, forward strand.
TGACCAGTAATGGTGTATATTGAAAAGACGATTTCCTATGATTACTAAAGAGAACAGAAAGATGAGGGACTAATCTAGCTTATTTTCAGAGACACCAAATTTAACCATTATCAGGAGAAGAATTATAAAGATTCTCGGGGGACTGTGATCAGTGTCTGGAATGAACTAAATGGTGAGAGGCTGTTTCCAGATAAGTGAAGAAAAGTCATCTGCTGTTATATTGAGGATTAGAAGTGATTCTGGGTGTGACATAGGTCATAGACAAAGTATCATAAATAGTTACTTGTGTCTTTGCATTATTACTGTTTTCATTTGATAATAAATTATATATATATATATGTATGTATATATATATATGTATTTGGTGATTTAAATATATAATTATAAAGACGTGAGAGGAATTACTAATGTGAGCTAATTAATGACACTGGAAAATGTTAGCTAATTAATTATAACAATAAAGTTTATTATGAGAAATATATTATCTAAACATACTCTTGGATAACTAGAGCTAGGAAGGAAAAGAGTGAAATAAAGGAATGAATCAAGTTTCTGGCTAGCTTGGGTGACTTTTGGGTGAGTGTGGTCAGATCCCCGGGACCCCATTTAACCTTGTTACATGTATGGGGAATGCTGGGGAGAGGGGAAGTGTCCTTACCTCATGCTACATAAATGTAAACAAAATACATATAAAGTAAATACAGGGTAATTTCAGGGGGTGAAAGCCCTTACATCTGGCCTCATGTAGGAGGTAGCACTTAGGCTGAGCTTTGAAAGAAGCTGTGGATTCTAAGAGACAGAGGTGAGGAGGAAGAGCATTCCAGACACAGGGTTCAATCTCTGTTAAGGCATGGTGTCAGCAGAAAGAACAGGAAGTTCAGTTTGGCTGGGCTCTAGAAGGCACAGAAGAGTGACATTCAATAAGCCTGGAAAGTTAGACTTGGGTTAAGGTGTGACAGGCTTTAAATGCCAAAGAGTTTGTATTTAATCCTAGACGCAGGTTAGGAACCCCCGGGGCCTACTGAGCAGGGAAGTGGCATGGTCAGACCTCATCATTAGGAATATCATTTTGGCAGTTGTGTAGAGAATGGATTGGAAACCAGACCCGAGATAGGGAGACCAATTAGGAGGTTACTGCAGTAGTCAAGGCAGCAGTGATGAGGACCCAAACCTTGTCAGTGATGGTGAAGAGGAGGTTTCTGATCACATAGGGGTTGGACTAGATGACCTTTGAAGTGCTTTTTTTATTATCTGGTTCTATGGGAACCCTCTTTTCACTCTCTAAGTGTAAAGGGAGGATTATTAACATATTTGATTCCATTTGATTCAGCAAGCAATTATTAAGCCCCTACTGTGTACAGGGAATGAGGATACGAAACAGCCCCTGTGCCTCTTTGTTAGAGATATATACTTTGTTTGAGATGCATAACATTGATAGAAGTAAGTAAAGGACCAGGTAGTTTGAGAAGGGAGGAAGCAGGACCAAGCAGGGCTTGCCAGAGGAGGTGGGAGCAGAACTGAGCCTTGAAGGAAGACAGGCAGATTTGAGAGACAGACCGAGGAGGGGGAGTATTCTAGGCATTAGAATAATCATGATGTGATATCAAATTATTTAAAAGCTCATCACTATTATGAGGCAGCATGCTTTAGTGGAAAGAGTGCTGAATTTAAGTTGGAGGCTCTAGGTTCAAGATTCTGTTACTTTCTAGTATGTGACCTTGGGCAAGTCACCTAACTTCTCTACGCCTCCAGTTCCTCATCTGTAAAATGAAGAGGGGATTGAGAATGGAGTAGATAATCTCTCAGGACCTTTCTAGCTCTAAATCTGTTGTCCTGTGATTTCCTTCTTTAAAAGAGAATGGATGTTCATAAGAGACAGCCTTTTACCACTAGTCATAAGTCTATGCTAGACATTTAATCTCATTCCCCCAATATTACAAAAGCATATCCCTAGAATTGTGTTGGTTGTTTAACAGCCAGCTTTCGGGGGGCGGGGATATAAAGGCATGGCATACTTTTAAGTTTAATCTGCATTATTAACATTTTCTCCATCACTTTCTTAAGTCTAGGCAATCAACAAAATAACAAATCAGATCCTGTTTTGTAAGCATTTGCCAATTTCCAAGGTGTAAAAGCTCACACTGAAAATTTAACAACTGGCTCTCCTAAGCGAGTTGGCTCCAGCATACCCTTGCACATTCCCATAGATAAAGTAGAAAGTGACTATCATTACTACGAGAAATTAGGCCACAAAATTATTCTTTTGGGTTTTGATTGGCTGCCACCTTCTTGCTTTTTGAGACTTGGTAACACCTGGGCCTTAATTGTGTTTGAAAATTAGGAAGATGGTTTCCCAGCTCATACATTCCCCCATTCCATGCCAATACAAATTTGCAGCCAAATCTTGGCCAAAGTTATCACATTTTCATAGAAAAGGGCTTGTTCCCTTTTTTGCCCTTTGGCCTTCCAGTCATTCACCTAATCAATGGAACAACTTCATCAGTCAGTCAATCGGCAAGGATTTGTTCAGTGCCTACTGTGTGTGAGGCATCGTGCTAGGCCCTTGAGACAGAAATGGTTCAGGAGACTTTAACCTCTCACTTCCAGGTTCTTGGAACACTGGATAACTGGATTTTAATGGATGTATAGAAGGATTGGGTTGGAAGTAATTGTTAAGAAAACTAGGCAACAGCTATTTTAAAACATAAATTCATCTACATGACAGGCGCTGAAAGGCCCTAAGCCCTGACCCTGGCTCTTTTCTTTCTCCTTAGGACACGTGCACATTACAGATTTCAACATTGCTGCCATACTGACCAAGGAAACGAAAATCACCACAGTTGCTGGCACCAAACCTTATATGGGTAGGAATTTCTTTGATTATTTAAATGGGTATTTCTTGGTTATCCCTACTTACAGCTTTTCGTGTTATTAAAATCCCTCTTAATGCCATCCAGCTGTAGGAATAGGAATCCTTTCACAAGCTAACCTGTGAAAGTTGTTACCTTCTTTTTTTAAAAAAAGTTTTTGTTAGCTATTTCCCAATTACATGTTAAATTTAAAAATTTAAAAATTCTGAGTTCCAAATTCTCTCCTTCCTTCCTGTTCCTTCCCCACTCCTTGAGAAGGTAAGCAATATATCAATTATACATGTGAAGTCATGAAAGACGTATTAGCCATGTTGCAAAAGAAAACAAACAAACAAGCTAGAAAGATAAAGGGTTTTTTTTGGTTTTTTTTTTTTTTTGTTTTTGGTTAGGCAATGGGGTTAAGTGACTTGCCCAGGGTCACACAGCTAGTAAGTATTATGTGTCTGAGGCCAGATTTGAACTCAGGTCCTCCTGAATCCAGGGCCAGTGCTCTATCCACTATGCCACCTAGCTGCCACTCAGAAAGATAAGGTTTAAAAAGTATGTTTCAATCTGCGTTTAGAGTTTGTTAGTTCTCTCTCTGGAGATGGATGGCATCTTTGGGTACTTTAGAATTATTTTGGATCATTGTCTTGATCAGAGGAGCTAAGTCTTTTACAGTTGATCATTTTTACAATATTGTTATTACTCTGCATAACGTAATCCTGGTTCTGCTTTACATCAGTTCATATAAGTCTTCCAATGTTTTTCTCAAATCATCCTGCTCATCATTTCTTATAGCACAGTAGTATTCCATCATAATCATAACACAACTTGTTCAGCCATTCCCCAATTAATGGATATCCCCTCAATTTCCAATTCTTTGTCACCACAAAAAAAAACTGGAATAAATATTTTTTGTACAAATAAGTCTTTTTCTCTTTTCTTTGATCTTTTTGGATACAGACCCAGGAGTAATATTACTGAGTCAAAGGGTATGTACACTTTTATAGCCATTTGGGCATAGTTCCAAATTGTTCTCCAGAATGGTTGGTCTAGTTCAAAACTCTACCGACAGTGCATTTAGTGTCCCAATTTTTCTACATCCTCTCTGACATTTGTGATCTTCCCTTTCTGTCATGTCAGCCATTGTGATAGGTGTGAGGTGGTATCTCAAAGTTGTTTTAATTTGTATTTCCTTAATCAATAGTGATTTAAAGCACTTTTTAATTTGACTATTGATAGCTTTGATTTCTTCTCCTGAAAACTGCCTGTTCACATCCTTTGACCAATTTATCAATTAGATTGTATTTTTATGAATTTAGTTCAGTTCTTCTATCTATTTAAGAAATGAAGCCTTTATCAGAGAAACTTGCTGTAAATTTTCTTCCCCATTTTCCTGTTTTCTTTCTAATTTTGGCTGCATTTTTTTGTGCAAATTTTTTTTTAAATTTTGTGTGATCAAAATTATCCATTTTACTTTTCATGATCCTCTCTATTGTTTGCTCCCTAATCCATAAAACTGACAGGTAAAATTTTCCATGCCCTCCTAATTTACTTATGACACACCCTTTATGTCTAAATCATTTGTCCATTTTGACCTTATCCTGGTATATGGTGTGAGATGTTGGTCTGTGCCTAGTTTCTGCCAAATTGCTTTCTAGTTTTCCCAGAAGTTTTTGTCAAATGGTGAGTTCTTACCCCCAAAGTCTGAATCTTTGGGTTTATCAAACACTAGATTACTATGGTCATTTACCACAGTGTATTGTGTACCTAATCTGTTCTATTGATCCACCACTCTATTTCTTAGTTAGTACCAGATTATTTTCATAATAACTATTTTGGAATATAGTTTGAAATCTGGTACTGCTAGGCCTTCTTCTTTCACATATTGTTACCTTCTTGAAGCGCAAGGTAACATCTCTATAATTGGTTCAGGCATACTGTCAATTAATAAGCATTTATTAGGGACTTATTGTATGCCCAGAGCTGTGTTAGAAACTGAGCATACAAAGACAAAAAATAAATAGTCTGTGTCCTCAAGGAGCTTAGATTCCATTGGAGGAAACACCATTTAAGTACATGCAAATAGATACAAAGTAATTTGTGGGGAGAAATCACCAGCAGTTGGATGGATCAGGACAAGCTTCTTGTAGAGGGTGATGCTTGAGCTGAGCTTCGAAGGAAATTAGAGATTCCAAGAGGTGAAAGTAAGGAGGGCATGCAGGGCAGGCATGGGGCACAGCCAATGCAAAGGGACAGCAGTGGGAGATGGACTGACAGGTGTCAAGAATAGCAGGAAACCCAGTTTGCCTGGTTTATAGAGTAGGAGAAGGCGTATAAATGTACAAGACTGGAAAGGTAGCAAGATTAGAGCCAGGTTATAAAGGGCTTTAAATAACAGATGGGCAAATTCACTCTTTAAAAAACTTTCTTCTTCCTCCTCTCCCTTTTTAAAATAGTCACAATATTGTTTCTTGGATTACTGGATTATAGTCAATAGAAAAACTTCTTTAAATGTCCTTGATTTTATGTAGTATAGTGGAAACAGTGCAGCTGGAGTCAGGAGAGACTTGGAATTGAATTCCGCCTCTCTAGAGCCAGAATTAATAGCTCTGGAAAGCTGAACAAATGACTTAACTTCTCTGAGACTCAGTTTCCCCATTCATAAAATGGGGATAATAATACTTGTAGTAGCTAACTCAGAGTTTTGGGGAGAAGCAAGTAAGATAGTGTATGTAAAACTTTTTTAAGCCTTAAAGTGCTATATAAACATTGGCTGTTATAATTATGATCTTTATCCCTTGATTTTAAAAAAAATAGCTAAAAATCCTGGGAGGCTAATAAACAGAAAAGACTGGGGGGGGGGGGAATAAATGTGAACCTGGGTTCAGATGAGCTAATGTCTGTAAAGCATACTTTATAAATGACAAAGTTTTGCATAAATGCCAGTCATCCTTATTATGACCATTATTTTTATTATCTTGGCAAGTACATTGAGCCAGATATTTGCAATGCAGAAAGTCCTGGCAGTAACTGAGGAAGAGAACAAGTAGTTGGGACCTGTGGGTAGCTGGGTCAGTGGTAAAAGCTGAGTGGTGGTTTGGGACTGACCTTTCTAATGAAATGGCCTGGCCTGCCAGTGGTCCCTGAGTCCTGATTCAATAGGTTGTCATTTTGGTTCACAGAGATCCTCTGAAGAATTTTAAGCATAACTTTCCAGTGGACGCTCCCAAGGCACCAGAAGAAGCCAAGGCAGCCACTTGTGTAGAAATCACATGGGTGCCTTATGATGAAGTCAGTCCCCAGCTTATGCAAATCATGAGTATCTTTGTAGGCACCAGCCAGGGGTGATTTGCATGTGTGCTGCTGCTTCCCCTGAAGGACTGTCACCTCTATTCCATAGCTTCATCGTTCTCTTTTTCTCCTCTGAGAATCTGCTTGTCAGTCACATAAGCAGTGATTAGGCCTTGGCAGAGAAACTCATAGCAATCAAATTCATGGAAGATTATTTGTTCAATTGAATGTCAGGTTACTAAATGACAGCAGGACCTGTGCCTGTCTAACCCTGGAGCACCAGCAGTCAGCAGGGTACTAGACTGTCTTACCAAGGCAAGGAATTAATTTGGGGTATGTCTGGTAAGACAGAAACAATTTTTTTTTTTTACTTAGACTGGGATTTTATTGGCACAGGTCAGTCACAATGAGGAAATTTCCTCTGCTCTTTCAGAATAGCAACTGCTCTGCAGTTATACTCTTGGAAGTTAAGTGATTTATCTGGGCCACGCAGCTAGTATTTTTAAAGGACAGACTTGAATCCAGGATTTCCTGATTCCAAGTTCAGATCTATATATCCGCCATGACATGCTGCCTCTGATAATGAGGATGATGATGAAGAAAATTGCCATTGTCATCATCATTACCTAAACATAACATGGACTCATAAAAACTCAAAAACCATATTTCTAATAGATGTCACCATATTGAATATTCATAATCTCCAAGTTTCATGGAGTCAAAAGCTTTCAAAATAGAGACGCAGTAGAATAAATTAAAGCCACGTGGAAACAGAATGAGGTACATATCATCCTGATGGCCTTTCTGCTACTGGAGATATACTGAAGATGCTTACTATGAGATTGCAGAGGATGAATTTATATCCTACTACTTTTCTTCAACTACAAAAAGCAATTATCTTATGTATCTGTGCAATAGTCTATAGAATGTTAAATATATGAAAGAATAATAACAGCTACCATGTTGCAGGAGAGACTTAAACTCTGATTTTCCTAATTTAGAGACCAACTCTCTGAATGCTCCATCACGCTGGCATAGCAACCCAGGCAAAAACAAGAAGTCAAAAGAGTAGACTCATATTCAAGAAATATGGATGTGGCACTGGGATTATGTTTTCACTGAAGTATTATCTAAGATTCCTTCTCTAGCTTTGGCCCTGTAGAAAAAAGATAAGAAAGACCACTTTTTTGTTTCAAAAGTAAGTTAGATAGATGTTGCATTTAAACTAAGCAACAATGAAAAAAAAAAGACTTTCTCTTTAACCTTCTCACCATGGAAACCAGACCCAGACCTTAGAATGATGAAAACCTTAGAGACACATGTCACTCCTGAAAACGACAGTTTGAAATGTCGCAAACGTGAGCAAATGGGCTTCTCAGACCTCTTTATTGCTGTTTTTTTAACTATTATTTGAGCACTAGTCTAAGACAGAAATGGGCTATTTACATATATTCATTTGTTTCAACCATGACAGAAAAGGATTTATTTCATCACCTGGTATTTGAAAGCTGTGATTTGGTGGGTTCTGAAGTTCCATAAAATGAGGCTCATTTTTCTTCTATAAAATTATCTTTCTAGCTGCTCTGGGGAATGGGACCATATGTTAGTGCTCTCTCTCTCTCACTCTCTCTCTCTCTCTCTCTCTCTCTCTCTCTCTGTCTGCCTCTCTCTCTCCCTCCCTCTCTCTCTCTTCCTTTTTTTCTCTCTTTTTCTCTCTCTTTCCCCTGCTTTCTCCTCCCTCTCTCTCCTCTCCCCCTCCTTCCTCTTCCCTCTACCTCCTCCTCTTTCTCTCCCTCTCTCCCTCCCTCCTTCCATCCCTCCTTCTCTTTCCCCCTCTCCTTTTTTCTCTCACCCCCATAGGTAAATAAAGTACTAAAGGGAATAAATGAAATATCACTAGGGAAGCATGCTTCTTGAGTCATCACTAAAACCTTTTCCCTATGACTGACTGTGCAGTCCACTCCTCTTCATTCCTCACCCAGACATGGCTTCTGCCCCTTTTCCCAGTCCCCAACTCCCTGTCCACAGGGTTTTTGTTGTTGTTCAATCGTGTCAGATTCTTTGTGACCCATTTGGGTTTTCTTGGCAAAGATATTGAAGTGGTTTACCATTTCCTTCTCCAGCTCATTTTACAAATAAGGAAACTGAGGCAAACAGGGTAAAATGATTTGCTAATGGTTAAACAGCTACTAAGTGTCTGAGATTGAATTTGAACTCAGGTCTTCCTGACTCCAGGCCTGGAGCTCTATTCACTGTACCGCATAGCTGCCTGCTCACAGGTTTATCCGGGACATATTATCTATCTCTGCATTATTTTTGCGACTGTTAAGCATTAGTTGTTGAGGTGAATTGCTTAGAGATCCTCCAATAAAACTGCAGCACGGATGCTCGAGAGGTTCCAGGCTGAGCATATTTTACATAAATGCAAAATTGCAAAGTCAGGAGGAGAACAAAGCTCTTGACTCTGGAACCTGAGAGAAAAGGCCACAGGAGGCATCCCAAAGAGTAGGGACTTGCTCTGCCTGAGGCTGTTTCTGGTAAAGATAAACCAACCAGCAGAATAGGAGGTCCTTATTTCATTCTTCCAGTAGCTGTTAATTAATTACATCAGTATGTTTACTTCCTCTGCCAACACAGATCACAGCCCAGCCATAATTTGTAAAGAGTTTTTAAGGGGAGGGAAAAAAATCATCACTTGGAAAACAACCAGGTGATAAACTTGTAAAGCTCAGCTTGGCTGGTCCTCAGCCAACAGACGTGCAGGGTATCATTAAGAGGTGATGCAGAATAAAAAGTGTAGCAAAATGCAATGAACCCGAGTCAGAAGACGTGGGTTTAAATCCTAGCCCTGCCACTTACGTACTATCTGTGTGAGGTTGGCAAAGGCATTTGCCTCCTCTGGGCCTCAGTTTCCTCATCTGTTAAAGGGGGAGGCTGAACGAGATAGATGGCCACTGATGTGCCTTCTAGCTCTATATGATCCTATTAAGCTCCTACTATGTGAATATTATAATCATGAAAAAAGTTGCATAGAATTATTCCCGTCAACCCTCCTAATGCCTTATAGCATGATGTAGCAGATAAAACACTGATATTTGAGTCAGAAAGACTTAGGTTAGAATCCTATCTCAGATACTTATTTGCTTTGGGATCTTGGGAAAGCCACTTGCTCTCACTCAACCTGTTTCCTCATCTCTAAAATAAGAATAATAATAGCATATACCTCATAGGGTTGTTGTGAGGATGTCATTTGAGGCCTAGCAGAATCCATGCGAACCTTAAAGTGCTTATATAAATGTGAACTGCTATTGTTATCTCATTTAAATTTTCCTTTTCAATGGAGTTCACATAGAAGTAGTCCCGGAGAAATTCCTTATTAGCCTTATTTCCCCCATCTTATGCAGAAGTTCGGTAAGGAGTTTTAAAAATCTTGGTCTTTTTGCTTTGCATTTTTACTTTTGCAGTTTAAAGCAGAAAAGTTTGCACAAGTCTATCATCAAACAGTCATTCTTTGGTGAACCCCAGTACCCTTTGTATCATGATGAAAGTAACAGTTGTTCAGAAATTGTCTAGAACGTTGTCTCCAAAGACCACTTGTAATATGAGGGTTATAGAAGTACCTGTGTTGCAGGGTTGTTAGGGGATTGAGTGAAATACTGAACCTGAGTAAAGTGCTTTGTGAACAAACTGTAGAGAAGAAAAACCTCTCCAGGAAACAAACTAAGTCGGAACAAACTCGGCTTCAAGTGCTGAATGAGGAACATGTATAAGAACCAGTCACCTGTAGTGAGTAGTGTATACAGTAACCGCAGTATTGTTTTATGAGTGACTTTTAGTGAATAAGTTATTTTTAAATTTTTTATTAATTTATTTATTTTTAGTTTTCAACATTCACTTCCACAAGATCTTGACTTCCAAATTTTCTCCCCATCTCTTCTGTCCCTCCCCACCAAGATGATATGCATTCTGAATACCTCTTTCCCCAATCTGCTTTCCCTTCTATCACCACTCCCTTCTCTTATTCTTTTTCTGTTTTCCTGTAGGTCAGGATAGATTTCTATACCATATTGCCTGTATATCTTATTTCCCCACTGCGTGTAAAAACAATTTTTAACATTCGTTTTTAAAACTTTGAGTTCCAAATTCTTTCCCTTCCTCCCTCCCCACTTACCCTCATTGAGAATTCAATATAGGTTATACATGTGTAGTCATGCAAAACACTTCCATAATAGTCATGTTGGGAAAAACTAACTATATTTCCCTCCATCCTATCCTGCTTATTCTATTCTCTCCTTTGACCCTGTCCCTCCTCAAAAGTGTTTGCTTCTGATTACTCCGTCCCCCAATTTGCCCTCCCTTCTAGCATCTCCCCTTTCTTATACCCTTCCCCCTATTTTCCTGTAGGGTAAGGAAGATTTCCATATCCAGCTGAGTATGTATGTTATTCCCTCCTTAAGCCAAATCTGATGAGACTAAGATTCACTCATTTCCTCTCTCCTCTCCCCCTCTTCCCCTCCACTGTAAAAGCTTTTTTTTTGCCTCTTTTATGTGAGATAATTTACTCCATTCTATCTCTCCCTTTCTCCTCCCAGTATAATCCTCTCTCACCCCTTAATTTTATTTTTTAGACATCATCCCTTCATATTCCACTCATCCTATGCCCTCTGTGTAGATATATTCCCTCTAACTACCCTAATACTAAGAAAGGTCTCATGAGTTACAAATAATTATCTTTCCATGGAGGAATGTAAACAGTTCGACTTATGATTCCTTTTTCCTGTTTACCTTTTCATACTTCTCTTGAGTCTTGTATTTGAAAGTAAAATTTTCTATTCAGCTTTGGTCTTTTCATCAAGAATGCTTGAAAGTCTTCTGTCTCATTGAATGTCCATTTTTCCCATGAAAGATTATACTCAGTTTTTCTGGGTAAATGATTCTTCGGTTTTAATCCTAGCTCCTTTGACCTCCAGCATATTATATTCCAAGCCCTCTGATCCCTTAATCTAGAAGCTGCTAAATCTTGCGTTATCCTATTTGTGTTTCCACAATACTTGAATTGTTTCTTTCTGGCTGCTTGCAATATTTTCTCCTTGACCTGGGAACTCTGGAATTTGGCTATAATATTCCTAGGAGTTTTCTTTTGGGATCTCTTTCAGGAGGTGATCAGTGGATTCTTTCCATTTCTGTTTTACCCTCTGGTTCTAGAATATCAGGTCAGTTTTCTTTGGAAATTTCTTGAAAGATGATGTCTAGGCTCTTTTTTTCATCATAGCTTTCAGGTAGTCCAGTAATTTGTAAATGATCTCTCCTGGATCTATTTTTCAGGTCAGTTGTTTTTTTCAATGAGATATTTCACATTGTCTTCTATTTTTTCATTCTTCTGGTTTTGTTTTATAATTTCTTTATTTCTCATAGAGTCATTAGTTTCCATTTGCTCCATTCTAATTTTTAAGGAATTATTTCCTTCAGTGAGCTTTTGGACTTCCTTTTCCATTTGACCAATTTTGCTTTTTAAGGCAATCTTCTCATCATTGGCTTTTTGGACCTCTTTTGCCATTTGGGTTAGGTTATTTTTAAGGTGTTATTTTCTTCAGTATTTTTTTGGATCTCCTTTAGCAAGCTGTTGACTCATTTTTCATTATTTTCTTGCATCACTCTCGTTTCTCTTTCCCAGTTTTTCCTCCACTTCCCTTACTTGCTTCTCAAAATCCTTTTTGAGCTCTTCCATGGCCTGGGACTGATTCATATGCTTCTTGGAGGCTTTGGATGTAAAAGCTTTGACTTTGTTGTCTTCTTCTGGTTGTATGTTGTGATCTTCTTTGTCACCAAAGTAAGATTCTATAGTCTGAGTTTTTTCTGCTGTTTGCTCCTGTTCCCAGCCAATTACTCGAGTTATAAACTTTTTATTAATGTAGGGCTCTTCTTCCAGTGTGGAGGGTGTATTGTCCCAAGCTTCAAGGGTTTTGTGTAAATGTTTTCAGAGATACTTGTAGGGAGCTATAAATTTTTAGTTCTTCCAAAGTGTTATGTCAAAGGAGAGGTGTTTACTCCTTTCCTAGCTTGTGCTCTGATCTATAAGTGACCATAGTCATTCTTTTCTGCCTTGGAACTGTGGGGATGATTTCCTCTCCACCACCACTACAAGCTCCATCGTGCCAGCACTCCTTCTCACCCCAGGACCTCCACCCAGGACTGTGACTCCAATCCAAGCACAGGAAAAGCAAGAGAATCCTGCCTCAGCACCAGCACAGAGATCCCTGTAATCCCCCTCCAATCAGCTGCTAGATTCCTGCACCATCTGTGGGCAGAGAGCTCCACAAGCAGCTGCTGCCCCAGGGCTGGGGCCAGACCCCTCTCCTCTCTCACTCAGGTCTGACAGACCTTTCCTACTGATCTTCTAAGTTGTCTTTGGCATTTGTGGGTCAAGAAATCTGGAAACCACTAGAGCTGCCAGTGATTCAGTCCCCTGAGCCCTGCTTCAGATTCATCTTTGCCTGTGCAGCCCATGCTGACCTGCACTCCTCTCCCAGCCCAGCACAACAGACCTTTCCCATCAACCCTCCAGGTTGTCTTGGGCTGGAAATTTGCTTCATTTTGTCTTTTTGTGGGTCCTGCTGCTCTAGCATTTGTTTAGAGCCATTTTTACAGGCATCTGGAGGGGTTTAGGGGAGAGCTCAAGCAAGTCACTGCTTTTACTCTGCCATCTTGCTTCATCCCCTGTGAATAAGTTAATTTGGTATTATAAATACCCAAATTAGCTATAAAGGACATATGAAGAAAGAAGCTATCTGCATCTAGTGAAAGAACTGATAAATAGATGTACAGAATAATTCTATATGTATATGTGTGTATAGACACACATATACATATGTGTATTTGTGTCTAATGGTAGCCATCTCTAGATGGGGTGAGGCAAGGAAAAAAAATATTTGCATGATAATTTTGTAGTATATTTGAAAGGAATAGCAAGTTGTGTATAGTAAATTTGCAGTTTCATGTATGGTCATCTTTTTTTATTGTATTATGTTATGGAAATTCTTGTTTTGTTCCACAAATTAAAAATAGGAATTTAAAAAATCAGTCACCTATAAAAATCAGATCCCTACAGTAATCAAACATGATCAAAAACATGATCAAAACACCCTCAAAAAACTCAGTTTGCCTAGCACAGAATAAGGCATAGAAGAGTACACCCATATCCAGGGCTGATTTCCTGTTCTCAATTCTCTTCCATTCCAGTCCCTTGGAGCCCCCTTATCCTCATCTCTAGAATGGAGACAGTGATACTTGACTCCCTACCTTACAGTGTTGTTTCAAAAAAAGCTCTTTGTAAGCCTTTAAGTTCTACATAAAGTGTGAACCACTTTCCCTCTCAATTTCTCTACTAAAGTCCCCTGGTGCTTCAGTAAGATGTCATGGGTTCTCAAAGGCTATGACAGTGGAGCATAAGCTCTGGCTGGTCCTACCAACCTAGAAATTTTTCTAGCATGAGCCCCATGATGTTTGAGGTTAGCCGCTGCAATTCATGAAGACTATATCACAATCTGCATTGACAGAGAGCAGTAAAATCAGGGACTTATGAGGTGATAGTAATCTGTGCTCCTTTTGGCTGCTCCTACACATTGAGGTTGGGGACAATGCCAACCTATAGCCAGAACAAAAGCTTTTTTTTCAGTCAGGGGAGAAAACTAGCAAAAGAAATTTGGGTGGGGGAAATGGCAATACTTCTGAACAGAAGGACAGAATCTTGCTTAAGTTTAAGCACATTCTCTTCCCATGAAGGTAAACTTGACACACACAACAGTATCTGTGGAGGTATTCATTTATCAAGGACCTAAAAGTAATCATTAGCCCCACTTTTCTGTATCATCCAGCCCCTGAGATGTTCAACTCAAGAAGACAAACAGGATACTCCTTTGCTGTTGACTGGTGGTCCCTGGGAGTGACTGCTTATGAGCTGCTGAGAGGCCGGGTATGGTAAAATTTTATTCCTATTTGTTTTATGCCACAATATGTTGTATTTTACAAGAAAAAGATGGATCAGCCTGCAATAACTCAGTATATCTCCAAGTTCTCCCTCCTCCAAATCCTTTTTTTAAATTGACAGCAAAATATCAGTCCTTGGTAGCTCAATGAAGAGCTTGTAAGAATCTGTGTGATTTCACTGCAGATTAATTCCCTGTCACTCAGCATGGGGCTCAGAATGTTTGTTAACATTAAATTAAGTACCAGAAATTGAAGGAGCAATTTGAATAATAGAAATCTCCCAAGTGGGGACTGCAGTACTATTCATTAAGTAACTCATGTAAATATATTTGTATGTTTGAAGAAAGTCATTTTGCAATCACAACGTGACATACTAGCTGAGAAACTACCCGCTAGAGCAGGTGTGAATTGTTAATACAACACCATTCATGCCCTGTCATGTTGAATTCCTTACTGGTACTCAATTCTGAAGTTCTGGGTTCAGGGGCAAAATGGAGTTATCTCCCTGAAAACAAATTTCTTTTTGTACTAATGGAAAGAATCTTCTTTTCTCTCTTTCTTACTTTCTTTCTTTTTTTTTTTTGGAGCCAAATTAAAGTGACTATTGATTTTCTACTAATATTTCATTTCATTCAGAGGAGTGCTTCCAAACATTTTCTAGCACTCCTTTTGATGACCATTGCCAAAGGGTGTATGTGGAGAGAAAGTAGAGGGGGTACCAACAAGAAAGAAAGCAGGCGGATGAATGAAAGCACCTCTGATATTGTGATCCCCTGGTGACTGGAACACATCAACTGGGAAACACTGATTACAAGTCCTTAGTGTAGTTTTGGGCATCCCATTTGGAGAATTTTGTGGCATCCTAGTAGGAAGAAAGAAGATTGGAAGGAGAAGGGGGGAGGGGAGTCAGGAGGGTGAAATAGTAGAATTGAGGAATAGGATTAGACCTCTGGGTACTATGGCATATAGCAGAGGTAAAAGATTTCAGACCTGGCCCAAGGGACAGATAGTAGAATGGAAAGGCTCTTTTAACAAGAAGGGCCCAAGTACATATTTTGTGTAACTTCTCACTTCTGTGATCTACATGTGCCACCATGTTGTCAGGTCCTGTACATTAGCCCCTCCTCTGGATGAGCTCCTGCTTATCCATGCTCTTTTAAAATGTGCTCCCTAGAAGTGAACACAGCTCTCCAGATGTCTTCTTACCAGGGCAGAGAACAACAGGCCTATCATCTCCATAGTCCTGGTAATTACACCTTTCTCAATGGAGCCTATGATTTTGTTCACTGTTTTGATTACCCTATTATGCTATTGACTCATACTGAGACTTTGTTGTTGTTCGGTCATTTCAGTCATGTCTGACTCTTTATGAGTCTATTTGGGTTTTGTGGCAAAGATGCTGGCGTGGTTTGTCATTTCCTTCTCCAACTCATCTTACAAATGGAGAAACTGAGGCAAATAAGGTTAGGGTTAAGTGACTTGCCCAGGGTTACACAACTAGTAAATATTGGAGATCAGATTTGAACTCAGATCTTCCTGACTCCAGGCCCAGCACTCTATCCACCATACCACCCAGCTGCCCAATTGAGCCTACCACCCACTAAAATCCCTAGGTCTTTTTTCAGGTAAACTGTTTTTAACCATATCACTTTGAGTGACATTTTTGCTTTTTAAAATAATTCATTGGATCCTAATGTGCTAATAGCACAAATATGTTGGTGCCACTGTGATCTGGAATGAGAAAAGATTATTATAAAAACATTGGAAAATCTGTTCCATTTCATGTGGATTTATTGTCCCTCTTACAGCTTCATCGATGACTGTTCTTCACCTGATTTCACTTGGTTGGATCTCATGCCAGACTTTTTGCAGACTATTTTTCTACTGCTTCTTTTATACTTTGCCCAGCAATACGGCTTATAATTTTCCATTGGCCTCCTCTGCAATGTTTTGACTATGAGTTTATATTATAAATCATTTTATAGCTCTTTGCTACCAGGTCACCTCAAGCTGAAAGGAATTATCATATTTAGTGGCCAAGGTGGTTCCCAGGGATTGTTTTACCTTCTTATTGTGATCATTATTTTAATTGGTTGGCCACTGTATTTTAATCCCAGCATTGCCAATTACCACCTGTTTAACTTTGGGCAAATTATTTAACCTCTCTGGGCCTTAGTTTCTTCATTTGTAAAGTTAGGGGGTTGGAGTGGATGGCCTCCAAGGCCCCTTTCAGCTCTAAATCGATGATCTTAAGAATTTGCAACAGAGTCTTTGTCTTTGCTTTTAATTGTTATTTTTCAGCATCCATAGCTTATTTAAATAGGTCAACAGGGAGTGTTGCAAGTGCATACAGTATTTTTGCCTCATTTTCTTTCCTTTCTTTTTATTTTGCATTAATTTTGACCTTTGCTGTAACCAGGTCCTCCAGTAAAGCATCAACTTGTCGGGTAAACATCATCTATTTAGTGTACCAACACTTACTTTAATATTTATAAAGTCTAAAAATTATTAGATTCTCTATACACACTCTGTATAAAAATTGTACGTGCATAGTTGTTGATATATTTTCTCCCCCACAAGATCGTGAGATCCTTGAGGGCAAGGAATTTTTTTGTCTTTTTTTTTTAAATCTCCAGTGCTTAGCACAGTGCCTTACACATGACAGGCACTTACTAAATGTTTGTTGACTTGACCCAGTTGTCATACTTGGTATCTGGCCCCCAACCTCCCCTTGCATGGTGATACTGTGAAATCTAGCTCAGCCTTGGGAGGAAGAGGCCATGGTCACCATGGGCAATTGGGTGTTGATTATTATTGGACTTGGGACACTAGACTGGTAAAAGTAACTTAATCTGAATCATGTTAGTAAATAGAAAAAAAGAGATAAGTGTATCTTAACCTGCCTAGTTAAAGGGCAGCTATAAACATTTAGTGGGTTCATCTCATATTATAAATGCCTCTCTGGGAGTGTAACAATCTTTTGGTACTAGTTCACAGGCTTTAGATTTTTTTGTCCTCTCTGCCTTAGCTTCACCAGTCCTTAGAGGAACCTGTTCCGTGTGTTGGCCCAGAACTGGAAGTGAAGATTCTGGGGACAACTTGAATATCATGACCTCTCCCCACCAAGTGGAGAGTATCTCAGTAGCCAAATCTATGACCTATGTCTGCCAGCTTTTCAGAATTTACAAGTAGAGTCTTTGAGATGTTTTTCAATAATTACTTGTTGAGCTTATGTGGACTCAATAAACATTTATTTATTAGGTTTTTATTATGTGGCTTACATTAAAAATCACACATTCATAAAATATTAATGCAAGCCAGAAAACAGTTAAAAATGTGTTTGTACTGACCAGCTTACTGGAATGCCATGCAATAAAAATATTTTAAAAAAATAAATCAGTAATTATTAAAATAATTTTGAACAAATTTTGTAAAATGATTATAAATACTTTTTGTATTAAAAGGCCTCAAAATCCATCTTTCAACATTTTTATGAGATGTGCTTAGTTCTAATATTTGCTGATTGATTATACATACTAATGGAAAAGAGAAAAGGTAAAGCTAATGCAGAAAAGATAATCCCAAATTACATATATTTGCATTAATTTCATTTGGATAGGCATAGCACACTTGATGTCTAGCACTAAACCCTTCTCTGTATCACCTCACTGTTAGGAATTATGCCTTAGCTGCATCTTGAGAAAAGGGTACTCTAGTCCAGGGGTTCTTAACCTGGGATCAATGAACTCATTTTAAAAGATTTTTTGATAAATATATTTCAATGTAATTGGTACCCTTTGTAATTCTATGTTATTCTATTTTATGTGTTTTTAGACATAATTCTGAGAAGGGTTCCATAGGCTTCATCATACTGCCATAGGAGTCTATCCCACAAAAAAAGTTTAAGAATCTCTTCTGTAGGTCACTTAGAGTAATTAAAAATGACTGTGATTGATCTTGAGATTCTAATGGGGAAAAAATTACTTCAGCCATAAAAATCAATAAAATAGAATAAGAAGGGAAACAAATTATATTACCAAGCTTCTTTTGATAAATTCTAGAAGACAATGGAGACATGATAGTTGCCTTCAAAGAGCTGAAGGACTATTGTCTGGAATAGGGCTTATGTTTCTTCTACTGCTTCTGAGAACAGGACCAGGACCGGTAGGGTTGGCAAGAAGGAAGCCACTTACAGGGAGGCACATTTCAGCTCCAGCTTAACACAGAACTCTAATAACAAGAGCTGTCTGAAGGTGGAATGGTGCGTCCTGTAAAGTAGTGAGTTCCCAGGGCAAATGGCCACCTTTGAGGAATGCCTTTAGAAGGGAATCCTGCATGGAAGTGAAGAAGGGGATTGGACTTGGTGACCTCTGAGCTCTTTCCAAATCTAGGATTTTGCAGTTCTATAAATCACAAACTAAGCCATAAAATGATATTTTGAAAAGTATGCTCAGGCAAGAAAGAACAAAGTATCAACCATTTATGAAAAATTATAAACACTGCCCAATCTTACAGAGAGGGTGCTAAGTAATCACTTTGACATTTGCAAGTTATTATTTGGATAGAAACACAGGTTTCAAAGAAGGGATGAACTTGAAAATGTTCCCTTAAGTTCTAATCTTAATCATAGCTGTTGACAAATGTGACCCTTCGTAGTTAAACTCTGCCTTCTCTAGACTCAAAGTTGCTGCCCCGCCTCTCTCCAAGGTACCCCTAGCATAGCCATCAATTTCTTATAAATTGGCTCATTTCCAATCACATTTCTGTTCCATTTTGTGCTCTTCAAATTTCTTTTGTTGTTGTTGTTATTTATGAACATGACATAGGACAGTAGCCAATGAAATTGCTCCCAGTTTAATACCTAAAAATTTCTACCACCTGACACTTGAAACTATGGGAGGGGAAAGTAGCCAATAGGAGTGAGTGGTTAGTAACGCCCAAAACTGAAGAGACATGAAAGAGGAGGACTTAAATAAGACCATTGGATGTGGCAATTATGACAGCATTAGTGGTCTTAAAGAGAACACTTTCAGGAGAGGGCTGGGGAGGAAACACAACTGCAAGTGATTGAGGAGATATTGAATAGTGAAGAGATGAAGGTATTGACTATAATCAACTTCAATTTTTCAAAATTTTATGGATATTTTTGTTTTTACATCTCTGATTTCTAGATATATCTTTCCTTCCTTTTTTCTTCAAAAGGACTATCTCTTAGAACAAAGAAAACAAAATAAAGAGGGAAAAAAAACAGTTCTGCAAAACTGACCGACACAGGAAACAAGTCTAATAGTAGAGTCATTTTACCTCACCCATAATTTCATACCTCTGCAAAATCAGTCGATAAACATTTATTAAGCACCTACACTGTGCTAAATGCAGAGATTACAAAGAAAGGTACAAAGTAGTTCCTGATCCCAAGGAGCTCACAGTCTCATGGGAGTATACCTAATTTTCCTCAGCCCCTCCATCATTGCATATTTCTATTTTTAATCATCCTTGACAATTTGTTGAGTATGAGGTAAAACAGCATTACTTTAATTTGTATTTCTTTTGTTATTAATAATCTGTCTTTTATATAGTTGTTGATCATTTGCCTTTCCTCTCCTGAAAACTGTTCTATCTTTTGACTACTTGTCTACAATATTGAGGAATGGTTCTACA
Source organism: Phascolarctos cinereus (assembly GCF_003287225.1). Lineage (NCBI taxonomy): Eukaryota > Metazoa > Chordata > Mammalia > Diprotodontia > Phascolarctidae > Phascolarctos > Phascolarctos cinereus. The sequence goes on from NW_027555625.1 coordinate 381,095,841, forward strand.
TCTTGAGCCATTGAAAATGGGAAGGTATGAGATGATATGGAATGAAGAAAGCAGGTCCAAGAGAGCAATATACCCAATGACTACAGTAATGTAAATGATAACAGTATGTAAAAGACACTCAGCTTTGATGAATTGTAATGAATGGCCTTAGTCCTAGAGAGCTGATGAGAAAACACAACTTCTTCCTCTCAGCAGGGAAGTGGGAACCATAACTATGGAATGTGGTACATACACATGTCAGACTGGTTCCCATGTCAGTTAATTTGCTTAACTATTTGTCCCCATTGCAAGGAAAAAACGACAATAAAACTTTGCAAAAAATGAAAGAAATGAGGCAGTTAGGCTAGACCTCTAAGCGTCTTTCTAGTTCTATGATCCAATTCATGATCATATTAACATTTCTATGCTATTGAGACTTTTATTTTTGTTTGTTTGGTAGGGAAGTGGAGGAAGTTTGAGCTGTGATTCCATTAGTGTAGAGAATTCCCTGCATGGAAATGCTTTATTTCAATGGACATGATAACACCTCAGCTATAAATTATAGTCTTAGAGATAGATCTGATTGGGGTACTTACCCAGAAGTTTTGACTTACCCAAGATCGTGCAGTTCATAGGACTGACTCTAAACTCATCATTCTAGCTATTAAGCCATGGTGCCTCTTATCTTTGGAGGCAGCTAGGCAGCTCAGTAGATAAAGTACCGGGCCTGGAGTCAGGAAGACCTGAGTTCAAATATGACCTCAGACACTTAGGAGCTGTGTGACCCTGGGCAAGTCACTTAACCTCTGTTTGCCTTGATCCACTGGTGAAGAAAATGACACACCACTCCTGTGTCTTTGCCAAGAATACTCCATGGACAGTATTGGCGTGCTTTGTGACCACATGATCACAAAGAATCAGGCACAAGTGAATAACACCAACAACTTCTTATCTGTGCAGTGACTCCTAATTAGGTGTCTTCCCGGAGTCAGGAAGCTGTTGTTGTGCAGTCATTTCAATCAGGTCTGACTCTTCATGACCCCGTTTGGGGCTTTCTACAGGTTTTTTACAGATGAAGAAACTGAAGCAAACAGGGTTAAGTGACTTGCCGAGAATCACACGAATGTCTGAGGCTAGATTTGAATTCAGGAAGACAAGTCTACCTGACTCCAGGCCCAGAACTCTATCTGCTGTGCCACCTACCTGCCCAGAGTCAGGGAGACCTGTGTTCAAATCCTTGCTTCAGCCACTTACTGTCTCTATGTCCCTGTGAAAGTCACTTACCCTTTATTTGCCTCTGTTTCCTCATCTGTAAAAGGGGGATAATGACGGCACCTACCTCCCAGGGTTGTCACAAAGATCAGAGGAGATAATAACGGTAAAACGCTTAACACAATATCTGACCCATTGTTGTTGTTGTATGTCCTTCATTCTCAAAGAGGACCAATGTGTCATGACTTGCAAGTGAATTGGATTTCAGTGAGGCAGAGCTGTGCAAAGTCACCAGCCTCACATCTGGTGGCTGATCTAGATCAGAACTAGTAGAGATGGCCCCAGATGCAGTGGGGAAGCTTGGCCTTTTATATCTGTGTGTGTATATGCATATATATATATATATATATATATAAAATAAATTTATTTATTCATTTTTAGTTTTCAACATTTACTTCCATAAGATTATGAGTTCCAATTTTCACCCCATCTCTCCCCTCCCTCCACCCCAAGGCAGCATGTAAATTGATATAGGCTCAACATATATGATCATCTTAAACCTATTTTCACATTAGTCATGTTGTAAAGAAGAATTAGAACCAATGAGAAACCATCAGAAGGAAGAAACAAAACAAAACAAAAAGAGAGAGAGAAAGAGAGCAAATAATGTGCTTCCATCTGCATTCAGACTCATAGCTCTTTCTCTGGATGTGGACAGCATCTTCCATCATGAGTCTTTTGGAGCTATCTTAGATCCTGCTCACTTCACTCTACATCAGTTCATATAAGTCTTTCCAGGTTTTTCTGAAGTCTGCCTACTCATCATTTCCTATAGCATGGTAGCATTCCATTACATTCAAATACCCCAACTTGTTCAGCTATTCCCCAACTGACGGGCATCCCCTCAATTTTCAGTTCCTTGCCACCACAAAAAGAGCTGCTGTATACATTTTTGTATATGTGGGTCCTTTTCCCATTTTTATGATCTCTTTGGGATACAGACCTAGAAGTAGTATTGCTGCGTCAAAGGGTATGCACAGTTTTGTAGCCCTTTAGGCATAGTTCAAATTGCTCACCAGAATGGTTGGATCAGTTCACAACTCCACCAACAATGCATTAGTGCTCCAATTTTCCCACATCTTCTCCAGCATTTATCATTTTACTGTTTTATCATGTTAACCAATCTGATATGTATGATGTGGTACCTCAGAGTTTGCATTTCTCTTACCAATAGTGATTTAGAGCATTTTTTTCATATGACTATAGCTTTAATTTCTTCATCTGAAAACTGTTCAAATCCTTTGACCATTTATCAATTGGGGAATAACTTGTATTCTTATAAATTTGACTCAGTTCTCTATATATTTTAGAAATGAGGCCTTTATCAGAGACACTGGTTGTAAAAAACAGTTATCTGCTTCCTTCCTAATCTTGGTTGCATTGGCTTTGTTTGTGCAAAAACTTTTCAATTTAATGTAATCAAAATACCCATTTTGTATTTCACAATGTTCTCTATCTCTTGTTTGGTTATAAATTCTTCTGTTCTCCATAAATCTGACAGGTAAATATTTCTTGCTCTCCTAATTTGCTTATAGTATCAGCCTTTGTATCTAAATCACGTACCCATTTTGACTTTATTTTAGTATACAGTGTAAGATATTGCTCTATGCCTAGTTTCTGCCATTCTATTTTCAGTTTCTCCAGCAGTTTTTGCAAAATAATGAATTCTTATCCCAGAAGCTGGAATCGTTGGGTTTATCGTACAGTAGATTACTGTAGTCATTGACTACTGGGTCTTGTATACCTGACCTATTCCACTGATCCACCACTCCATTTCTTAGTCAGCACCAAGTAGTTTTGATGATTGCTTCTTTATAATACAATTTAAGATCTGGTATGGCTAGGCCACCTTCCCTTGCATTTCTTTTCATTAATTTCATTGATGCTCTGGACCTTTCGTTCTTCTAGATTAATTTTGTTATTATTTTTTTTCTAGCTCTATAAGGGACCTTGGCCTTTTTAAGCTAAAGTCTTTCCCAGGTCTCAGCTTGACTGAGGCAACACCCATTCAGTGATTAAGGCTAGGTAAGAAATGAGGCAAGAATGTTCTCTTTTACCTAGTCATAAAAAAAATCAATCTGGGAGGGGAAGACCCTCAGGGTTTCTCACCAGAACAGAAACAATTGCTGTTTACACTCACTCTGAGCCATCAAAACCCAAACAATAACCAAATGAGCTTCGGTTGGGACTTATTGTTGGCCTGTTGTTGGGAGAGCCAGAGTGATTTGGGCTTAAGGCATGGGCCTTGAAAAAAGAAGTCTAGCTCATAAACCTCCAGATATCTTGTGAGGTTTCAGCAATCAAAATTTATATCCCTTGAGGCAGAGCACCAGCAGGGAAGGGGTATGATTCCCTATATGGACCGAAGGAGAGGAGGGAAGGAAGGAGGGAAGGGAGGAAGGAAGGAAGGGAGGAAGGAAGGAAGGAAGGAAGGAAGGAAGGAAGGAAGGAAGGAAGGAAGGAAGGAAGGAAGGAAGGAAGGAAGGAAGGAAGGAAGGAAGGAAGGAAGGAAGGAAGGGAGGGAGGAGGGAGGGAGGAAGGAAGGAAGGGAGAAGGAAGGAAGGAAGGAAGGAAGGAAGGGAGGAAGGAAGGAAGGAAGGGAGGAAGGAAGGAAGGAAGGAAGGAAGGAACGAAGGCAGGAAGGAAGGAAGGAAGGAAGGAAGGAAGGAAGGAAGGAAGGAAGGAAGGAAGGAAGGAAGGAAGGAAGGAAGGAAGGAAGATCTGGTACCTAGTATTTATTGTTCAGTCATTTCAGTCATGTCCAACTCTTCATGACCTCATTTGAGGTTCTCTTGGCAAAAATACTGGAGTGGTTTGCCATTTCCTTCTGCAACTCATTTTACAGATGAGGAAACTGAGGCAAACAGGGGTAAGTGACTTGCCCAGGGTCATGCATCTAGTAAGTGTCTGAAGCTGGATTTGAACTCAGGAAGATGAGTTCTTGATTTCAGTTCTAGCACTCTATCCACTGTGCCACAGCTGCTCTGGACACAAGCACTATATAAATGTTAGCTATTATTATTCATTTACAAGTTGCTTGTGAAATATATTTAGTTAGTAAATATTAAATGAAAATCTTCCAAAGACAGGAATAAAACCTAAGCCCCAGCAGCACTTTCAGAGGATCACAGAGCTAGAAGGCATCATTTGGTCCAGGCTCATCTTACCCAGGAGAAAACGGAGGGCCAGGTGGTTGAAAGGATTTGCCCAAGTTTGCAGAGGCAGTGAGAGCTTGAACTGGAATTCAAACCCAAGTCTTCTGTGGCTGTAGCAATCTTATTCTCGCACCATGCCACCTTTTAAGTGAGTGGTATCCATTGAAGTCATCTTCAAATGGTCACTTGTGAACCTTGTGAAAATTCATTTATTTTTTCAAAGCAAAATAATATGAGTCCTCTCCTCCCTCAACCCCTCAAAAAAAAAAGACTACAATTGGAGACTGGAAAACCCTTTAACTGTAAATTTTTACCCAGATAGTGGTCTCACCCAAAGAAATATTCTTCCCTAGGACATCTAATCCAGTCAGGGATCCCAGGACAGTAGCAAAAATTTTTATTTCTTATGCTAGATTTATAGTTTTATTGCCATTTATAGCATTATGGGATTTGAACTGGAAAGGGATTTTAGACTACAGATATCTTGACCAAACTCCTCATTTCATACAAGAGGAAACTGAGGCACGGAAAGGGAGCTGACTGACCCAACATCACAATGGGAGCAAAGCCAAGTTTTTCTGCTTCCAAATTCTCTTTTCACTTTGCCCAAACAGAATGGAAAAGGGGACCCCACCTGAGACCTCCCATACCTGCCTGACCTGCTTTACCTTGGCCTCCAGCCACGATCCAGCAGTATTGTAGCTTCGTTGGAAAGATGACTGGGCCACTAGGCTTTAGATGGCAGAGCAGTGAATTCTTGCCTGGATTTGCTACCTCTACTTTGAAAGCACTAGCTATGCTGGTCACAACCTAACTCGGTGATGGCTTTGTTGGTAGTGGGTTATTTTGTTGTGTTTTTTTTCCTCTTTTCTTCCAGGCCCCTTTGCTTTGTGAGCAACCTCATTTCCTTGGGTTTATTGTTGTTGTGTTTACAGCCCAGTGTTAATCTGTTTACTTCAGCCGGGCGAGGCCTGGCCCTGTGTTGATTTTCAGTGGCTCTATTGAGGATAGCAGCGTGGGGAGAGGTAGGGTATTTGGAAACTACACAATGACATCTTAGTTATTGCATGCCTGACCTGGGAAAATGTCCAAAGAAAGTGTTTTTCAGCCTTCCTCTCTCCTCTCACTCCCCTAGCCAGAAAGAAATAATTTCCTTCTTATGTTTTTACAGAGGCCATATCAGATTCGCTCTGGCACATCCACTCATGACATAGCTCACATGTTTAAGACAGCAATTGTGACCTACCCAGCTTCGTGGTCAATAGGAATGGTGACACTGCTGAAAAAGGTAAGAGGAGGGGCGACATGGTCCCCATGACTGGATGGTATTATGAATAATTGCCTATGATAATGTAGTAGTATATACTTTCAGGACACTGGACGTAGAGTCAGGAAATTCTGGGTTCAAATCCTGCCCTAGATACTTACTAGCTAGGTGTCCCTGAGTAAATCACTTAACCTGTCTGCCTCAGTTTCCTCAACTGCAAAATAAGGGGGTTGGATGGCTAATATGAAAATAGAGTCTACATGATTTCACACGTATAATTGCTATCATTTTGCTTGCCTTCTCAATGGGTGAGGGAGAGACTGGAGGGAGAGAATTCAGCACTCACAAATGCTATTAAAAATGAATGTTAAAAATAAATACTACTAGCCACTGAGAAATTCATCAGTGGCCTTCCATGCATGCTCGTAAGGACTGGGCTCAGTGATCTAGTTACACAGAAATGATGAGGCTGAACTACATGGCCTCTCTTCCAGCATAGGATCTTTGATCCTCTGTATGACAAGCTCTCCTAGCTGGAGAAATAAATAAAGGGTTTGGGCTCTTTAGCCTCTAAGGTCCTTTCCAGCTCTACTTTTACGATCTCGGGATCTTAAACTTACAAGCTTCACCCCATTTCCTCCTAACGATAGCTCTGGTTGCTAGTACAAGTATCATGCTCCCCGTTTTATAGAAAGGAAACTGGAGTCCAGGAGAGGGAAACAACTTGCCAGATGTTCCATACTTGGTGTCAGAGCCAGGACTCAAACTTGGATCCTCGGTCTCCATCATCAGAACCATTTCTGTTATTCAAAAAACAATAAGCCCTTATATTTGCGTAGTTCTTTCATATGTTTAAAGTGCTTCCCCATATGCTATCTCATTTAATTTGCTAGATTAAAATGCTCTCTCTTTCCACAGAGTACTTTGTCTGTATATACCATATTCTATATCGTGCTGATCGGCGAACCTGTCATTTGTTGCTGTTCGGGTGTTTCAGTCATGTCTGACTCTCGGTGACCCCGTTTGGGGTTTTCTTCGCGAATATACTGGAGTGATTTGCCATTTCTTTCTCCAGCTCATTTTACAGATGAGGAAACTGATCACACAGCTAATAAGTATCTGAAGCCAGATTTGAACTCAGGTTCTCCTGACTCAAGGCCTGGCACTCTATTCACTGTGCCAGCTAGGAGAACTTGTCATACAAAGGATCAAAGATCCTAGGCTGGAAGAGAGGCTATGTAGTTCAGCTTCATCATTTTTATGTAACTAGGTCATTGAGCCCCGTCCTCATGAGAATGCACTGATGAATTTCTCAGTGGCTGGTTCTCCATTATATACAAATGAGGAAACTGAGGTCTAGAGAGGAAAGGTGTTTTGCCTAAGGTCACATGTGTAATAATTGGCAAATTTGAGATTCAAAACCACATAAATACCCTGATTCTTTTTTTTTTCCCCTGAGGCAATTGGGGTTAAGTGATTTGCCTAGGGTCACATAGGTAGTAAGTGTCAAGTGTCTGAGGCCAGATTTGAACTCAGGTCCTCCTGACTCCAAGGTTGGAGCTCTATCTACTGTGCCACCTACCTGCCCCCAGATGCCCTGATTCTAAGACAGCATGTGCACCAGTGCACCTTGCAGGCTGTAAGCTCCTTGAGGGCAGAGGCTATGCCATTTTGTATCATTCTCACCGTAGTGTCTTAACATGGTAGGCATGTAATAAGTATTCGTTGAATTGAACATTTCTTCAATTGAATTCAACAGGTATTTACTACTGAGCACCTACTGTGCACTGTGGGAGATAAATAAAAGAAACAAAATATGATCCTTACCTTAAAGATGCTTAGAGTCTTATTAAGGAGAGAATGAGTTAATGGAGAAATATTTCTTGAGCCCCTACTGTATTCACAGAACTGGGCTAAGCACTGTAATGACACCAAGAACTACATTCCTTTATAGGAGTTTATCAGCTGGTAGCAACTCCAAGAGATGAACACACAGAAAGATTATTAGCGATACGAAATGGTGTAGTATAGGAAAGATGCCAAATGTGGAGCAGAGAGAATAGATGTCACAGGAATGAATCTGGAAGAAAAGATAACTGAGACATGTGGGACAATTGCTCACAATAACATTTTCTTCTGACGAGGTGGGATACTACCCTCTGGTGGTTCTGCTGAAATCAATCTCTTGCTTCCGTCTAATTTCTACTGATGTAATCCTGATAATGATCTTAAAATCATGGCTCTGGAGCTAGAGGGACTTCTGAGACCAGCTAATGAAGCTCTTTTATTTTAATGATGAGGAAAGAAGAAGAAGAATTAATAATAATAATAATAATAATAATAGCTAGCATTTGTATAGTTCTTTAAGTTTTGTAAAATACTTGACAAATATTATGTCATTTGACCTGAGAGGTAGATGATATTATCATCCCTGTTTTGTGGATGAGGAAACTGAGGCAAAGGGAGATTAAATGATTTGTCTAGGGACATGGAGACATGTCCAGAGGTAGGATTTGAACTCAGGTCTTTTTTTTTAACTTCCTGCTTTATTGACTGTACCACCTAGCTGCTCCTAAAACTAAGGAAATTGAGGCCCAAGGAAGTTAAAGGTCATATACACCGTGTCAGAGGAGTTTTTCAACCCAAGTCCGTGAATCCAGAAGCAGTACATTCTCCAGTCTCTATTTATCCCTTCCTTTGACAGCACATGGTGAACATGCCTCCACTTCAGCCAGCATGGCTGATTCTTTTTGCTCAAAGGTCACAACACTTAACTTTCTCTTTGGTTTCTGAAATCATTCCATTTTGGTGAGGGAGCAAATCACATCTGCAAACACCTGCACGACCAGCCCTGTGGCCAGTATTGGGCTCTCTGGACTTTGTCACCAGGGAACCGACGTACGGGGCTAGTAGCTCCTCAGACTCCCAGCGGTCCTCTGGCTTGGTGCCTTTTCTCTTTGTCTTTGTGCTCTGACCCCGGATCCCCCATTGCCGGAACCCTTTTCCCAGGGCCCATCTTTTCCCATCACTCCACCCCTACCTGCTATCTTCCCATGATATGTGGGACCATCAGAGACCATCTGCAGTGTTATGGAGGTTCAGCCTAGACTCTTTGGGGGATAGCCCCTTCTCTCTCACAGTATGGAAGCCCAATGGAAGAGATTGTTCTCAATCCCCCTCCTCCAACTGAATTTAAGTACAGCTACCGTCTGAAAGCGTAGAAAGACTTGTTATCTAGAGATGTATTTCCAAGCAAACCTTCCAAACCTCGAAATGAGAAGGGTGGGGTGGGGTAAACATAACAGCAATTTACCAGCATCTGGATGTAAGCTATGGAAAATAGGAGATAATTTATATGATTGAAACCATAAGAACTTTAAAAAGAAATCGGTAGAATCAGGCTACCCCCAAAAAGGACATCAATTTTCTTTTTTTATAATTATTCAGAAAGAATAATATTTCAATTTCATAGTGGGAAGTAAATAGCAAGACTCAAGCTCTCTATTATCTGGACTACAGACCATTCTCTAACCTTATCTGTGACAGTTATCTGGCCCTGATGGAGGTATGGAGGAGGGGAGGGAAGGGTGTAAATCTTCCCTCAGTGCTATTGCAGCCAAGGTATTTATTTTTTCAGCCTGAATCTGTGGGTGAAAGCATATTTTCTGAACAGATTCCCAAGTGACAGAAATTAGTCTGCAGGAACCTTATAGATGTTAGGCAGCTGTGACTGTCCGCATCTCTTTTAACAGCTTCTCCAAATTTCTTTCTTCCCGTCTTGAATGGATAATGTGTTATAAACAAATTTACATTTACAACCATTCCTACCAAGGATATTTGGTAGCGGGTCAGCTAGGTGAGGTACCTTTGTTAGTAAAATGTAGTGTAGTGGAAGGAGCTATGGCCCAAAGGCAGGGGTCCTGGGTTCAAATCCTAACTTAGTATAGGGTCACTGAGTCTCACTTTTCCTCATCCATAAAATGGTCGTCATAATGTTTACACACTTACCTTCTAGGATTGTGAGGAAAGCATTTTGTAACCATTCAAGTGCCAAGGGTAGGCAAAATACAGGATCATGGCCAAATCTGACCGCTTTGTTTTTGTACAGCCCCACAAGCCAAGAATGTTTTTATATTTTTACCTAAAGTCTTATTATATTTAAAAATATAATATTATTGTATTATTTTATTATATGGAAAATATAGTTATATTATATTATATTAAAATATAATCTTATAAAAAAAACTACTCTTGGCTTGTGGGGCTATAAAAAAAAATGGGCGATGGACCAGATTTGGACTTCCCTGAAAATGACTCTAAGACTTTCAATGGCTGTCAATTGCCACTCAGATTAACTGTAAAATCCTCAGCTTCCATTCATATTCCACATTCTCTTTTTCACATATTCTCCATCCCAGTTAGACTTGCCACATACAATATTCCATCTCGCATTTCCATTCACCTAAGTGACTCATTGTCTAGAGAACAGGACTTAGAACCAGGAAGGCCTGAGTTCTAGTCCTGCCTCAGAAAATTTCTGGCTATGTGACCGGGAACAAGTCACAACCTCCCTCTGCCTCAGTTTCCTCATTTGTAAAATGGGGTTAATAATAGTACCTCCCTCCCAGGGTTGTTTGCTAGGATGAAATGAATGAACATATGCAAAATGATCTGCAAACCTTAGAGTACTACATAAATGCTAGCTATTATTGTTATTATTAAGCTTTTTCACAAGTGCCTCTCTCCCATTTCTAGAATGTATTTCTTTTTTACCTCCATCATATAGAATTCCTAGTCTCCTTCAAAAATGCTATCTACTAGGGGCAGGAAGGTGGTGCAGTAGATAGAGCACTGGCCCGGGATTCAGGAGGACCTGAGTTCAAATCTGGCTTCAAACATATAATGCTTACTATCTGTGTGGCCCTAGGCAAGTCACTTAACCCCACTGCCTATCCAAAACAAAAATAAAAAACAAAAAAAAATGCTATCTACTACGAGAGGCTTTTCTGTGACACTTTCTCTCTCCCCCAGTTATAAGCATCTCTTTCTCTTGAAATGTATTTTGTACTTATTTACTTGGTATACGTGCTGTAATTGGGGCAGCTGGATGGCACAGTGGACAGAGTGCTAGACCTGAAATCGAGAACTCATCTTCCTGAGTTCAAATGTGACCTCAGACACTTACTAGCTGCATGACCCTTGGCAAGTCACTTAACCCTGTTTGCCTCAGTTTCCTCATCTGTAAAATGAGCTGGAGAAGGAAATGGCAACCCACTCCAGTATTTTTACCAAAGAAAAACCCCAAATAGGGTCACAAAGGGATGGACACCGCTGAAACGAGTCAGTAAGAAAAACAAAACCTGGACTACAGTTTCTCTCTTTTGCAATCCATCCAAGTGTAAGGTGGTTGGGACTGAGCAACGACAACACTCTGGTGTGATCCCCCAGCAGACTATAAGCACTTTGAGGACAGGGACCATTTTGTTTGTTCTATCCCAAGCCCCTTATGAGTACCTGGTGCATGATGTGTGTCTAATTATCATATGTTAATTACGGACCAGCTGTGGAGAAGCTTATCACTCAAAGGTTGGCCACCAAAGTGAGTCACATTTTTGGCAACAGCAGCTCATGAAACCATCTACTAAGGTGTGGGGAAGTTGTGATCTACATTACCAAGAGAGTACCTACATGGATGAAATCACACATTTTTGAGGTGATGAAATGACAACTTTTAGGTAATGCTGGCAGAAGTGCCCAAGCAGGCAGATGGGGCAGGTCCAGTTCTCAAGGCTGATGGCCAGTTGTGGTCATCACTGGACTGCTCCAGAGCGAGGTGACCACTGGAGCATTGAGATAACTTCCCAAAGTTGCCACTGGTTGTTCCCTTGATTTTTTTATTTCTTTAAAGTTATGTACATCATGAGACTCTATGTTCCCAGATGAAAAAATTTTTTTGAAGAATAATAGTTTATATAGTGATTTAAGATTTGCAAATTTCTTTATTGTTACCTCATTAGAGCCTCACATCAACCCTGTGAGGTAGGTATCATTGTTATCCCCATTTTATAGATAAGGAAAATGAGGCTGAGAAAAATTAAGTGACTTGCATAGGGTCACATAACTAGTAGTAGTCTAAGAAAGGCTTCAAACTCAGGTCTTTATGACTCTTAGCCCAACAGTCTATCCACTACATCAGACATGTCCAAACTCCCTGTCTGGGGCCTTAAAAGGCTGACAATGTTTCCTAGTGCTGCTGGAACCAGATCAAAGTGTAACTGGGAAATGTTTAACAAAAAAAATCAGTGAGAGTACAATACAACATAGATAATATTAGTTTGTGTATTTCTAAGTCAATATGGGGTCTGCAGGGATAGTTTGAGGCACAAGCCAGCTCCAGATAGTTCAGGATAAAACTGTAATCACAAGTCTCCAGATAACACTCATATTAGTGTAATTTTTCCCACATGAGAGTGATCACCCTCAGTTAATGTCTTCACTTTATGAAACTGTTGTCACTTCAACTGCATCCTACTCATTTCTCCCCCTGAACTCACTGCTATGGGGAGTGGTGCTTTGAAGTGTTCACTGAACCCTTTTCTGGAGAGGAGGTGGAGGTGAATTTTTAATACCTTGCTATAAAAGAGATAAACAGGAGTTGACCAGTGGAACTTAATTCCTGTTGAAATGGGGATTTGTTTTTGTTTTGTGGTGGTTGTTGTTTTTAAGGCAATCCCTTGAGCAAAGGGAACAGTAGAGAAGCAATTAAAATGAGCAACCAGGGGCCCAAATTTAGAAAATACTGATAGTACTTGCAACCCTTTAGCGGAATAGAAAAACTGATCTTAGCACCCAGTGGGTAAAAATAACTAGTTAAAATAGGAAACTATTAGATGGTAGGCCAGTGGTGACATTCCATCTCTGGCCTATTCCTGTTCCACCATCTCATATGGCAGTGGCCTATCATTAATGTTTCTGTTGCTTTCCTCAGGAATATTTTATGTCACTTGTCCTGGGTACGAACATTTCTAGTTAGAGCTCTGGTGTGGGCAGAAGAAGATGGGCACAGCTTAGGGAGGAAGAAAAGTTGCAACAAGGTAATCTCCAGCAAAAGAAAGAGCTTCTCACTAAGTATCCTTTCTCGACAATTTGTACAGTTTTTCAAAGATTGCCCTTCCATGTGGGAAAAGCCACCTCTGTTGTTTTTGAAGTGAGGTAATATATAGTTTACAACAGGGTCAAGTTGGGACCAAGTTAAATGTTAGGACTCATAAGATCATAGCTCTAGAGTTCTAGGGACCTCAGAGGCTATCTAGTGCAATCATCTCATTTTACAGATAAGGAAACTGAGGTCCAGGGTGGCTTAAGTGAGTTTCCCAAGGTCACACAGGTTGTAAGTGGCAGAACTGGGATTCAAACCCAGATCTTCCTACTCCAAATCCTATACACTTTCTACTCATCTTTGTCTTACTCACCATGTGTCATTCATCTATGTGTAAAATCATGCTATTTACTTCCCAGTCCCAGACAAAGACATGGATGCTAAGTGGCAGTCTTCTCCATTTGGTTCTCAGTAGGGCTGACATGTTTCTAGTTAGAGCCTCACTTTCCCCCATTAGATCATTTCCAGCATAGTGAGAAATCTGTTTATCATACACCAGCTAAGCCTCAAGTCTAAGCCCCAAGTCAAAGTAAGCATTATCTCTATACAACTAACATATCAAGTGACCTTTCTTGAAGAAAGTCAGACATTGAGTGGAATCAAGCAATCAATTAATAAACATGTATTAAGCACCATAACTTACACCATCAAGAACATGAGAAAAACCTCAACAGTCCAACTTATTTTCAGTACTTTGAGAGCCCACAGTTTCTTCTGTTTGGGCATTCCTGCTGGCAAGTCCCTCAGCCTGTGTTGATGGTTGAATGAATTGCTATGGTCAGAATAATACATCACCACCTCGTGTTCACTATTTTAGTGATAGGGCCCATCAGCCTGAAGTAGGCTGGTTATCAGATGACAGACACAGTCTGTTCTTTGGCCTGTACTCAAAGCCATCTCAAGTTTGCAGGACCTACCATAATTGACATCACCTTTGAGAAGCCGTTGTCTCCTCCACACGTCAGTGAAGGGTTTTCTAGAGACTTTAGTATAGGCAAAAGCCAATTGTGTACACAAGGTCATTTATTCTCATATATCCATATCCTAGCAATTTCTATGCTATCTCTTTTGAATTCTAAGAGAGCAATCTTTTACTTTGTTTTGACAGTTTATTTAATGCACCAAGCATTATTTAAGTGCCTACTCTGTGAAAAGGAGCAGTTGGCTAGTTCAGTGGAGAAAGTGAGGCCTGAAATCAGGAAGACTTGTTTTCTTGAGTTCAAATCCAGCCTCAGGCACTTACTAGCTGTGTGATCCTGCGTAAGTCACTTAACCCTGTTTGCCTCAGTTTCCCCATCTATAAAATGAGTTGGAGAAACAAATGGCAAACCACTGCAGTATCTTTGCCAAGAAAACCCCAAATGGGGTCATGAAGAGTCAGACATGGCTAAAATGACTGGACAAAACAAAACTCTGTGCAAAGCACTGTTATAGGCATTGGGAACAGAGAGATGGAAATTAAAAACCTTAAACAAATTAAAGTTGTTTGTGCTTTCAAGAAGCCTATATCCTACGGAGTTTACAATATGTAAACAGTTAAATAGATCCATAGCAATTTGAGGCAGGAAAGAGAAGTGAAGCTAGGAGGCTCAATGAAAGCTTCCCATTCACAGAAGGCAGCCCCTGAGCTGATCCTACAAGGGAGACAAGGATTCTAAGGAGAAATGAGGGGAAGAGGAGGCTTTGTGAGGCATGGGGGACCTGGGAGAGGGGATGAGTTCCTGAGGCTGGTGTCTGATTCACTGGAGGGAAGAGGCTTGATACAAGAGATGGTGTAGAAGGAGAACTGAGCAGACTGCTTACTAGTCGAGAGTCATGTCTATAAAATGAGGGTCTAGATCAGTGGTGTCAAAATCCAATAGACACAGGAGCCACTAAACCATATATAAGGATCCCTGCAGGTAGTATGTTGACTTAGAAAACCATGTATTAATACTATCTATGTTCCGTTGTATTTTTATTTATTTTGTTCAGTATTTCCCAATTACATTTTAATCTGCTTCAGGTTGCACCTGGAGTGTTGTGGGTTCAGTGGCATGTTTGAAACCTCCGGTCTGGGTGATTTCTCGTATTCCTTTCAATTCTAAACCTTTGATTCTATGACGTGGCAGCTGCTTGGCTATAGATGGAAGGGGGAACTGGGGAGAGATCTCTGAAGACATTAGAAATGGAGCTGCCCCTAAAAATTGGCCTCCCTGAGCCTTTCCATACTTCATCCTCCAAACTCTGGTGTTTTCTTGGCAGTTGCTCGAACAAAATCCTGACCACAGATTTTCTCAGCTATCAGATGTCCAGGACTGCTCCTACATGGCTGATGTGAATTGGGATGCAGTTCTGCAGAAGAGGCTGATTCCAACTTTCATTCCTAATGTAAGTCAACTGAAAGAAGTCCAACCTCCCACTTCCTCACCACCCCCACTGTTCATTTCAACACCTGTTCCAAGTTTAGAGTATGTTTCTTCCTGCTTTTGAAGGGTCTATAAATTCCAGCCCACTGGGGCCCTATAGGGCAAAACTCAAATGTTCTGTTACTATGTTGGTGTTTATAGCCTTTGCCTCAGGCCATCCCACACCACTGAAATTGTATATCCTGAAAAGTAGGAGGGAATTTGGTATGATTCAATACAGGAAGGATCTTAATATAGGGAGCTCCACATTTATACTTCACTAAGTCCTAGGGACAAAAGCGAGACATGTGAGGGACAGATAGGTTATACGATTGAGGAAGAGGCTTGGCGTCACATGGTTAATATATCTCAGAGGCAGAACTTGAACCTTTCTCTTCCTACATCCAAGCTTAGTACCCTATCCACCAGACTAATGTTGCTTCTATGTATTCATCTGTGTGGATTAAATGCACACAGGATGCTAATCTGTCAATGGCATTGCTGTGTTTAGAGGCATATTGGCAATACATTTTATGCCAGAATTTCAGGCTCTTAATCTGGTGAAAGTTCAGAGTTTGGGGTCTTTAACTCCACATAGAGCTCTTGTTTCAGGGCTGCAAAAATTCACACAGTTATTGTTCTGCTAGTATTCATTGAGTACCAACTTTGAGCTCAGTTCTATGCCAAGAACTTTTAGGGATTAAAAAATAGGGAGACCGAGGGACCCTGTTGTTCTTAAAGGAACTCGCAGCTTACTTGGAGGGACAGACATTTCACATAATTGCATAGCAGTATAGGGCTGTGATCACATGTCATGATATAAGTGGTAAAGGCGAGAATCACTCCAGAAGTTTAAAAAAAGATGGAGACATTAGTGTGACTTTGCACTGTTTCCATAAAGCATCACAGAGCTGGGGGGTGTCCCATGGTCTGGGCTGTAGGAATCCTTTGTAGGGAGTAAATTTCCCTTAATGTGGTAGAGACGAGAAGCAGGCTCCCCTCCCTAGTCAGTTAATTTTGTTGTTGTCATTCAGTCATTTCAGTCGTCTCTAACTCTTTGTGACCCCCATTTGGGTTTTCTTGGCAGAGATACTAGAGTGGTTTGCCATTTCCCTCTCCAGCTCATTTTACAGATGAGGAAACTGAGGCAAACAGGGTTAAATGACTTGCCCAGGGTACACAGCTAGTAAGTATCTGAAGCCAGATTTGAACTCAGGTCCTCCTGACTCCAGGCCCCATCCTTAGAGATCATCTAATTCAATCCTCTCATTTTACAATGGAGAATACTGAGGCTAAGCTAAGATGATTTGTCTCTGTTCACACAAAGTCGGTAGAAAAGTCAGAATCTGATTCCAAGTCTTCTGCTTACAAATCCATTGCTCTTCCCATTAAACCCCAAACTAGAGAATGGTCTCATTAGTGCCATAGCACTTTTCCAGCAATGAAACCCCACAGCGACTCAAAAAGTGCACAAACAAGAAAGGTAAAATGTAATTTTAAAAAGGTGTTTGTTTCCCTTTCTACCCACGGCGGACTAATTGGAAGACAGAGAGAATAAAAGGTAAGCGTAAAGAACGATGAAGGCGCTATGCCATGGAAGCAGACAATGAATTACGTAGAGCACGCGGGGGGCTCCATTCTCTCTATTATCTCGGGCCGACTTCAGTTGAGGCTTACTTCAGTCCCTTCCCTAGATCTGGCCCATGTGTAAAGTGATAGAAAAGGTTGAGTCCCGCTAGGGACTAAGTGACCTTTCCTTTTGTTCCCTCCAGAAAGGCAGGCTGAACTGTGATCCCACCTTTGAACTTGAAGAAATGATCCTAGAGTCCAATCCCCTTCACAAGAAAAAGAAACGACTGGCAAAGAAAGAGAAGGACGCCAGAAAATGTGACTCTTCCCAGGTGAGCAACTGAATATACGTGTCCGCAGCTGCTGCTGCCCGGGGCACACGGGAAAATCATGATGCCCTAGACGGGTGTGTAGAGTTGCTGGGGTGCTCTTCAGTTCAGTACCACGTCTGTGTAGGGGAATGGTTTGTGCTGTGAATCTTTTATTTCAATAAGTTTGTTAAGAATGAAGTTGGGATAGCCCACACCCAAAGATGTACTGGCAAATACTTAACACCTGGCTCTCCAGGAAAAAAAATGTACTCATACTTTTTAAAAAAATATATTAATTTTTAATTTATGGAATAAAACAAGCCTTTCCATAACATAGTATAATTAAAAAACAAAGAGATAATTGCCCCTGAAACTGCAAATCTATTATATATAACTTGCTATTCCTTTTAAATATGTATTATCATGTAAATTAATTTTTTTCCCTTTTTTCCCCTTACCTGCCCTCCTCCCTAGAGATGGCTACCATCAGACACAAGTGTACATATACATATGTAAAATCATCCTAGACATACTTGTATTTGTCGCCTCTTTCTCTAGATGCAGACAGCACCTTCCTTCACATGTTCTTTGTCATTGGTTTGGATATTTGTCATAATCAAAATGACTCTAAATTATATTCTGGGTTATTCACATTTTTTCCACCTCTTTCTTAAGTCTAGAGTCAACAGCCAACAAAACAAGATGCCAAGCTCCAGTTTATAGTATCTGCTCATTTCCAAGCTGTGAACACTCTGACTAAAACTTTAGCTGTCAGTTCCAGCCAGTTCCAGCACACCCATCAG
Source organism: Phascolarctos cinereus (assembly GCF_003287225.1). NCBI lineage: Eukaryota > Metazoa > Chordata > Mammalia > Diprotodontia > Phascolarctidae > Phascolarctos > Phascolarctos cinereus. Next base: position 381,113,743 of record NW_027555625.1, read on the forward strand.
CACTTAATGCAGCTGTCCATTTATTCAATTATTATTTATTAAGCACTTCTCATGTGCATAGCATTGGGCTGGGAGGTTAAAAAAAAAAAAGGAACATTTCTGGAGGAACTCATGCTAGCATGACAAATGACAAGTTTATGCTATCCAATCACAACTTGGCCCTCCTGCTGCATGACAGTCCTTTTATTCTTCTTTTATTGACCCTCTCCCATGTCCCAAACCTGCTCTTCTCCCCTCAGATCCCCTATACCACTTCCACTCCCATCCTTCTCAGCAGAGACTTTGCCTCCTATTGGAAAATCAAGGCTTGATTGTGAGGCCCTTCTCCATTATTTCACACCTCTACATCCCTCTCATCATTCCCCATTCTGTATACTTTTGTTCTAATTTCCAAGCAAGATATGGTCCGTCTCTCTGTGCCAAGGCCAATTCCTACAAAGATTTTTTTCTCCAATTATCTGTTTCCTTTCTAATTCTGACCACATTACTCGTGCCAATGCTTTTTGATTTCGCGTAATCAAAATCATCCATTTTATCTTTTATAATCATCTCTATCCCTCATTTTGTTAAGAATTCTCACTCATCCGTAGTTGTGAGTTGTTTCCTTTCCTTCTCCTCTAATTTGTTTGTGATTTGATCTTTTATGTTTAGGTTAGGTATCCACTTGGAGTTTACTGTGATATATTAGGTGATGTATTATGATATACGTGTGAGGAATCAACTAACTCTTCAATGCTAAATCCAGTGGTCTTTTTTTTTCTTAATCATTTTGACTTCTCTTTAATTTTTGCCACTGTCTACCTCTTTTCCTTGAAACTTTCTCCTCCCCGATTTTTGTTTGTTGTCTTTATGTTTTCCTCCTACCATTCTGGCCTGTCATCATGGAAATTTTCTAAGGCTCAGTTCTGAGGCCTCTTCTCTCCCTATACTTTCTTTCTTGATGATCTCATCTATTCCCATGGGCTCAATTATCATCTTCTTACAGGTGGCACCTAAATCTATATATCCAGTCCTTATCTCGCTATTAAACCCTAGTCTTGCATCACCAAATGTCTGTTGGACATATTCCCTTGGATGTGCCATTGACATTTCAAGTTCAGTATGTCCAAAATGGAATTTCCCTCCTCTAAACCTGATGCTCTTCCAGACGTCCCCATTTCTATTGCAGGCACTCCTGCTCACTAAGGTTCACAACCTCAGAGTCAGTTTTGACTCTTCCCTCCCCCCATGCCTCATATCAGAATAGTTGATAAATATTTTCAATTTTTCTCCTTCCTGCTCCAATCTCCTGCATCTATTTCCTCCTCCCCACTCACTCCATCTTAGCCCAGGTCCTCAGCACTTTTTGCCTGGCCTATTTCAGTAATCTCCTAATTAGTCTCCTAGCTTCCAGCCTCTCCCTTCTCCAACCCATCCTCCACATGGCTGCCAACACAATAGTAGTAATTAACATTTATAGCATGCCAGGCACTGTGCTAAGCACTTTACAATTATTGTCTCATTTGATCCTCACAACAACCCTGGGAGCTAGGTGCTATTATTATCCCCATTTTAGAGATGCGGAAACTGAGACAAACAGAAGTTAAGGGACTTGCCTTGGGTCAGACAGCTAGTAAACGTCTGAGGCTGGATTTGAACTCAGGTCTTCCAGTGTTCTATCCACTGCACCACTTAGCTGCCCAGCTACATTATCTTCCTAAGGCACTAGTCCAACCATATCACTACCCTCCTCAAAAACCTTCGGTGGCACCATATTGTTTCTAGGTCAAAATGCAAGTTCTGCTGCCTGGCTTTTAAGGCCCTCTACAACCTGGCTCCAAGCTACCTTTCCAGATTTACTTCCTATTACTCTCTTTACACTTCAACAGAAGTAGCTATAAGCTATTCCCCGAACTTATCATTTCATCCCCCACTTCTGTTCCCCACACCAGGAATGGACTCTCTCTCTATCTTTACCTCCTCAAATTCTTATCTTTCTTCAAGGCTCAGCTCAGATCTCATCTCTTCCACAGAACTTGCCTAGACTCACTCCAGTCTCCTGCCTCAAATTAATGTTTATTTACTTGTCTATGCATATCAATACTCTCCTCAGGAAAATGTAAATTCCTGAAGGACAGACAAGGAGCTTTATTTTTGCCTTTGTATTCCCAGGGCTTACCACCATGCCTTTCATAAAGCCTAAGGCACTTAAATAAACATTCCTGTAATTCATTTGAGATGACATAGTACCTACCCTTGAAAAGTACATGGTTTAAGGAAGATATAAGGCAGACATATAAAAAGTAACTTCTGAATGCTACAAAAGCCCTACAAAAGTTCCATAATAAGAAATAACAGAAGTAACAAGAGGGGATAAATTAAAAATAGCCCCTTAAAATTGCATCGTGCTTTATATTTTTCAAAATATCTTCATTTATGCTGTCTCATTTGATCCTCACAACACCTCCTGTAACACACGTACACCCCTGTGTTACTAGGTCCAGCTCAAACTGGCTGGGGAGCTGATTGTTAAATATTCAGTGGGAGTATTTACATCCTGGAAATTGGCAAATGCTACAAATCAGGGCTTGATTTATTGTTATACTGATTGTCTAGACTTAAGAAAGTGATGAAGAAAATGTTAATAAGGCAGATTAAATGTAAAAGTGTGTCACTTACATTCTGAGGGGGGATTTGATTGTTAAACATTTACCAGCATATCCCTAGATATAACCCACTTACATGAAAGCTCTTTGGGTCTTCAGCAAATTTTAAAGAATGTAAAGGGGTCTGTGCTTTCCAAAGAAAAAAATGAACGCAGGTGGGAGGTGGGAAGAGGTAGCCAGTTCTCATATGTGGGAAATACAGTAGAGTCTGAATGCTTGGCAGTTTAGTTCAAGAAAGGACCTTAATGTCTGGTACCTTATCCTGCCAGGTGATCTTCAGAATTTTCTGAAGATAATTCAAACAGAAGCGATTCATTTTCCTGGCATGGCACTGGTATATTGTCCAGGTTTACAGACGTACAACAATGAGGTTAGCACAACAGCTCTGTAGACCTTCCGTTTGTTAGGCAGTCTAATATCTCATTTCTCCCACACTTTTCTTTGGAACCTCCCAAACACTGAGCTAGTTCTGGCCAATGTACACTTGCCTAAAATTTTATGGGAAACTTACACAAGGCAAGCGTTCACATGGTGGTCAGAAGAAGCGATGCAAGATCACTCTCAAGGTCTCTTTTAAGAACTTTGGAATTGATTGTATGACAAGGGAGACACTAGCACAGGACCACCCAGTATGGCGTGCCCTCATCAGAGAAGGTGCAGTGCTCTATGAGTAAAGCAGAATTGAAGCAGCTCAAAAGAAACAGGAGATGTCCAAATTTAGAGAATCCACCCCTGTTTTCCCATGGACTATTCGTGCCAACCTGTGGTAGAACATTCTGCACTCGTATTGGTCTGATCAGCCACAGTCAGATGTACTGTAACTTGACTGTAACACAGTGACATCATTTTGGTCCTCTTCGAGAATGAAGGACAACAATCATAGAAGATACACATATGCCAGGGTCAGAAAGCCAGGATTTAATCTGTCCTATGCTATTCCCCATCTTCTGTGCCCCACTGGGTTTCAGTCAATGGGGCCACTTTCCTAGAACTGAATTTAACATTTGAAACAAGAATCTTAAGGTTTGCCTTTGGCCACCAGCCTCACATGAGAAGGATTAAAACTCCCTGTGCTGAGCTCTGGCCTCATTCTCCACTGCTTAAGAATCACATTTTCTTTAAATAAAAGAAGAAGAAGAAGAAGAAGTAAGAAAAAAAAAAGACCCAACACTTAACAGGAGAGTTTGGATTTAAGCCATGCATGTGGAAAGGAGGCCAGCAACCCAAGCATGAATATTTTAGTGGCATCCAGCTGTCTCCTGATACCCAACCTTTGAACCTTCACCCTCAGCTACAGGGGAAAGAATCCCTGTCTAAGGAACTCTGACCATGCTAGAATAGTTTACCTTCTCCCTGCTCCCTCCAGGCCCCCTCCACACAATTACAATAGGCATCCTCAACATGATTCTTTTTTCATTCAAATCAATTGGGTAAGTCTCATTACTTCTCTGAGCCTCAATTTCCTGGTCCATAAAGTAGAGATAGAGGTACCTGGCATACCTGTCTCAGAGGGTTACTGGTGAGATTCAAATAAGATACTGTGTGGGAAGTACTTTGCAAACCTCAAAGTTCTCTAGAAATGGGAGATATCAGTCATAAGAAAACAGGCTTCATTTATAATTTTTTTAAGATTCATTAATTTGTTTATTTTTAGTTTTCAACATTCACTTCCACAAGATTTTGAGTTCTAAATTTTCTACCCATCTCATCCCACCCCAACCCGAAGACAGCATGCATTCTGAATACTCTTTCCCCTAATCTGCCCTCCCTTCTATCTACCCCACCTTCTGTTATCCCCTTCCTCTTCTATTTTCCTGTAGGGCAAGATAGATTTCTATACCCTATTGCCTGTATATCTTATTTCCTAGTTGCATGTGAAAACAATTTTTTTAACATGTGTTTTAAAACTTTGGGTTCCAAATTTTCTCCCTTCCTCCCTCCCCACCCACCCTCATTGAGAAGGCAAGCAACTCGATATAGGTTATACTTGTGTAGTCATGCAAAACACTTCCATGGTAGTCATGCTGTGGAAAACTAAGTATATTTCCCTTCATCCTATCCCAAGAATCCCCTCACCCCGGTTTATTCTATTCTCTCTTTTGACCCTGTCCCTCCTCAGAAGCATCTAGTCTCATGAGTTATAAATATCATCTTTCCATGTAGGAATGTAAACAGTTCAACCTTAATAAGTCCCTTATGATTTCTCTTTCCTGTTTACCTCTTCATGCTTCTCTGAGTCTTGTATTTGAAAGTCAAATTTTCTATTCAGCTCTGGTCTTTTCATCAAGAATGCTTGAAAGTCCTCTATTTCACAGAATGTCCTTTTTTTTCCCCCTGAAGGATTATACTCAGTTTTGCTAGGTGTATTCTTGGTTGTAATCCTATCTCCTTTGCTCTCCAGAATATCCCAAGTCTTCCAGTCCCTTAATGTAGAAGCTGCTAAATCTTGTGTTATCCTGATTGTGTTTCCACAATACTTGAATTGTTTCTTTCTTGCTGCTTGCAATATTTTCTCCTTGACTTGGGAATTCTAGAATTTGGCTACAATATTCCTAGCAGTTTTCCTTTGGGGATCTCTCTCAGGAGGTGATCGGTAGATTCTTTCCATTTCTATTTTACTCTCTGGTTCTAGAATATCAGGGCAGTTTTCCTTAATAATTTCTTGAAAGATGATGTCTAGGCTCTTTTTTTGATCATGGCTTTCAGGTAGTCCAATAATTTGTAAATGATCTCTCCTGGATCTATTTTCCAGGTCAGTTGTTTTTTCCAATGAGATATTCCACATTGTCTTCTATTTTTTCATTCTTCTGGTTTTGCTTTACAATGTCTTGATTTCTCATAAAGTCTCTAGCTTCCAATTGCTCCATTCTAATTTTTAAGGAAGTATTTTCTTCAGTGAGCTTTTGTACTTCCTTTTCCCTTTGGCCAGTTCTGCTTTTGAAGGCATTCTTCTCCTCATTGGCTTTTTGGACCTCTTTTGCCATTTGGGTTAGGCTATTTTTTAAGGTGTTATTTTCTTAAGTATTTTTTGCATCTCCTTTAGCAAGCTGTTGACTTGTTTTTCATGATTTTCTTGCATCAATCTCATTTCTTTTCCCAGTTTTTCTTCTACTTCCCTTACTTGCTTCTCAAAATCCTTTTTGAGCTCTTCCATGGCCTAGGACTGATTCATATTTTTCGTGGAGGCTCTGGATGTAGGAGCTTTGACTTTGTTGTCTTCCTCTGGGTGTATGTTTTGATCTTCTTTGTCACCAAAGAAAGATTCTATGGTCTGAGGTTTTTTGTGGGTTTTTTTGTTTGTTTGGTTGGTTTTTTTGCACAGCTTGCTCATGTTCCCAGCCAATTACTTGAGTTTTAAACTCTTTGTTAAGGTAGAGGGTCTGCTTCCAGTGTGGAGAATGTACTGTCCCAAGCTTCAGAGGTTTTGTGGAGCTGTTTTCAGAGATACTTCTAGGGATGTGTAAGTTGTCAGTTCTTCCAAGGTGGTATGATCAAGGGCAAGGTGTTTAATCCTTTTCTGGCCTGTGCTCTGGTCTATGAGTGACCACAAGCATTCTTTTCTGCCTTGGAACTGTCAGGAGGACTCCTTCTCCACCACAAGCTCCACCATGCCAGCACTCCTCCTCACCCCAGGATCACCACCCAGAACTGTGACCCAGATCCAAGCACAGGCAAGGCAAAAGAATCCTGCCTCAGCCAGCAAAGAGATCCCTGCAACCCCTTCTAATCAGCCACTCAATTCCCCCTCATTCTGTGGCCTTGAAGCTCCAGAAGCATCCGCCACCCTAGGACTGTATCTGGACTAGGGCTGGGACCCAGCTTCTCTCTCACCACGATCATAGACTTTTCCTACTGACCTTCTAAGTTATCTTTGGCATTTGTGGGTTGAGAAGTCTGGAAACTGCCACAGCTGCCCATGATTCAGTCCCCTGAGGCCTGCTTCAAGTTCCCTGAGGCCCAGTTGTTGCCTGCACACCCACGCTGAACTGTGTTTCTCTCCCAGCCCAGCACAATAGACCTTTCTAATCAACCCTTCAGGTTGTCTGGGGCTAGAAGTTTGGTTCACTCTGTCTTTTTGTGGTTCTGCCGCTCTGGAATTTGTTGAGAGCCATTTTTTACAGGTATTTGGAGGGGTTGGGGGGGAGCTCAAGCACATCACTGCTTTTACTCCACCATCTTGGCTGCCCTTGTTTGCAGTTTCACAGAATCACAGAGTGTCAGGGTAGACAGGACCATCAGGTCATCTCCATCAGCACCTTGATTTTAGAGGAAGAAACAGAAATGAGACAGGGAAAGTGATTGCCTAAAATTACTCCGTTAGCAAGTGGCAGAGCTGGAATTTAAATGTGTGACTCCAAGCTTAATATTCTTTCCAATAATAATAATATAGTTTATTTTTATAGAATGTTTATGATTTACAAAACACTTTACATATATTCTTCGTCTGACCCTCACAACTGCCCCCTGCTGAGGCAGGTACTCTAGGTTACCCTAATCCTCATTTTTCTGATGGGGATTTTTGTTGTTGTTGAGTCATTTCAGTTGTGTCCAACTCTTCCTGACCCCATTGGAGGTTTTCTTGGCAAAGATACTGGCATGGTTTGCCATTTCCTTCTCCAGCTCATTTTACAGATGAGGAAACTGAGGCAAACAGTTCAGTGACTTGCCCAGGGTCACACAGCTAGTAGGTATCTGAGGCAGGATTTGAACTCATAAAGATAAGTCTTCCTGATGACGAGGCCAGAGCTCTGTCCGCCACACCACCTCATCTCCCTCCAATGGAGATACTGAGGCTCAGACAAGATGACTGGCCCAGGGTTATCCTAGCTAATAATTTCAGAGATAGACATCAAACTCAGTTCTCTTCTGACTTTAGGTCAATCATTCAGTGAATGTGTCAAGTACTGTGCCACGCATGGGGCAAAAGACAGCCCCTGTCAAGGAGCTCATGACCAAACACGCAAATGACTGGGTACAAATAAGCTATATGGAGGAAAAACTGGAAGTAGTCTCCCCGCTGCATCAGGCTGCCGTACGTCAAAGATCCCTATTACACACAAAGGGCTTTTTTTTTCAGTACATTAGTACATTAAGAAAGTGCCTTTGACTAAATTCTTCTGTTAAGAAAGAGTAAAAAAAAATGAGACTTTTCAATCATTAGGTGCCCTCATTAAGGAAAAAAAATGCTCTCACATCACCTTCGTGTGTGTGTGTGTGTGTGTGTGTGTGTGTGTGTGAAAAAGCCCTCTTAATTAAAAGGATACTGTTGTTCTATTCTTGTTTTTAAAAGAAAATTTTTCAAGGTCAGCCTCCTTTATGACCTGTTGGGGCGGCCTGAATATTTTATAACACTCACACAAAGACTTTTTTTAGCAAACATATTTTAGGGGCAGACAGATAGTGCAGTGGATAGAGCACCAGCCCTGAAGTCAGGAGGACCTGAGTTCAAATGCGGCCTCAGACATATAATACTCGCTAGCTGTGTGACTCTGGGCAAGTCGCTTAACCCCAATTGCTTCCCCCCCCCCCAAAAAGAAAAAAGCAAAGCAAACATATTTTAGGGTCTTGCTATCCCCGTGATCCATAATCCCACACTGCCTGATGCTGTCGCTTAACTCTGGGTTGTGTTTGTCTCTCCAAGCTCCTTGATGGCAGAGACTCTGTCTTCTGCTTCATCTTTGTATTCCCCGATCAGCACAAGGAGCCTGGGGCCTGGCAGAGGCCAGACAAACACTTGTTAAGTGGATGCCTTGGAAGCATCTCCCTCCCCTCCACCGAGACTCCCCATCTGTTGTGAAATCTGAATCTGAAATGGAGAGCCTGTATTGTAAATGAAAAAGATATGTGAAAACAATGATCAGTGACCCCACATCAAATACAAGGGGTCCCAAAAGTTTAATAAGTTTAAAACTGCACTAACTGAGATTGGTAACTTAATAATCCTCATGTACATATTGTCTTACATTAAAGAAGAACTGGATACCTGTGGGTTATTATTACCCTCTTTATCCTGTAATCCCTGGGATTTCTTCCACTATGTCTCTTTAGGCTGTAGGGTTGCAAGGAATAATAAATAAGATCAAGTAAAAATTAATTTAAAATAAACTTTATTACCAGACATCTTTCCCCCTTCTTCCCTCCCCTCCCCCACTGCAAATGGCTTTATCATTTTTTTGCAGTTAGAACAATTCCCATACTCTGCTTCTGTCTGGACTTTGACTATTTTTAAAAATTCATATTTTAAAAAGTTATAGGATCCCACTCAACTCCTTCTGCCCATTGAGGACAGCACAGCTCAAACCCTTTGCTCTCTATTCCAAACCATCTCTTTCTTCTCCCTCACCTCCACATACTTTCTCTCTGAAACTCAGATCACAGTAACAGATTTAGTGAGAAGGGACTGCAGGAGTCATTTCATCCAACACGACCCCCCTATTTTACAAGTGAGGAAACTGAGGCCCAGGGAGGCTAAAGTCAGACAAGTAGCCAAGGGCAAAGGTAAACTTTTAATCCAGGTCTTCTGTCTGGATTGATCTGGATTGATCTTTGATCATCAGTCTTTCTACTTGGACTAGATATCACCAGATTGATAGAAGCTTCATGTAATGTATCTCAGGTCCTCTTCATTTCCAGGTGTCAAATCATCACTCCCTGGCTTGGTTAGTACAATGTAGTAATTTCTTCAACCACATTTTTCCTTTTACTCTCATTAGATCGCTTCATTTGTATTTCCTTTGTTCATCGGATCCTAGATTTAGAACTTGATAGAAGTCTTTCTACTCTCTTCCCCACTCTCCTTCCTCTCTATTGTATAGGGAGGGAGGCAACAATTATCAGGCACTGTGCTAAGTACTTTACAGATATTATCTATTTGATTCATACAACAGCTCCGGGAAGCCAGTGATATTATCTCCCATTTTGGTTGAAGAAACTGAGGCAGGCAGAAGTTAAGTGACTTGCCCTGTGCTAAGAAATGTCTGAGGCCAGGTTTGAACTCAGGACTTCCCGATTCCAGGCCCAGTGCTCCATTCACTGTGCCACCTAGCCACCTCTGTCTATAGATGAGGAAACTGAGAAGCAGAGAGGTGTGATTTGTCCAAAATCACATGAGTAATAAGTAGCAGACAGGATTTGAACCCAAATCTAGTACTATTCCCACTGCATCATGCTGTTTTCCATTTTTCCTCCCTTTTTCCTTTCTTGTAAAGTCTACCTGGCCTCTTTCTTACCTACATTCCCTTTTCCTTTTCTTCTGAATACTCATATTTCTGTTTTGACCCTTCACAAGTCTCCTACAATAGCTCTAAGAGCCTTTTTTTGCTGCCTCTGCCAAGAGCTCCTGAGAGCCCTACTTCTATACTACCTTCTCTGCTCCGTGTAATCCCCACTGCCCTTTTAACTAAATCACATTTTGACAGGCTAGTGAGTGCAACCTTTTGTCTCTGGAATTCTGTTTTAGTTGCATTCTGACTGCCTTCTGAGTTTGGAAAATCAGTGGGCATGAAAGATCTCCCTTTTGTACTTGTTACTAGATATTAAATGAGAGAGGAGAGGACAGACTTCCCTTTGCAGAAGTGGAGGCCTAAGGGTGTGTAACATTGCATATACTGTCAGACTCAGTTGAAGTTTTGATTAGTTTTGCTGAACAGCTTTTTTTTCTCATTTCTAGTCTTTCCTAGAAAGCATACCACATTTACAACCCCTGTGTTGGGAAGAGAAGAGAAATGAAGATGATATAAAAACAAAAGATCTCTCTCTCTCTCTGTATATACACACACACATACATGTATATGTATATACATATACATACACACACACACACACACACATTTAGGGATAAGAAGTTGACAAGAGATAACTTCTCAAACAAACTTTCTCTAACAGATAACTTAAGTCCCAAAAGTAATTTAGGGGAAACTTTTCTGGTAAACATTCAAAACTTTTGCTCTCATTCCTCCCGGGCTCCATGTTTGTTGACCACTTCTCAAGGTTAAGTTCTTTCGAGCAGGTACTTTGTACAATAACACAGTCGGACATAGCTAACAGCCTGTTCACTTGTGCCAAAGTACATTTAAGAGTCCCTGATGAATGAATGTCACAGTGGTTGGAGTGAACAGTCAGATGGAATTAAATGTGATCCTGGAGGAGACAGAGATTATTCTGGGCCACTCAGTAGAACATCTGCACCTTTCACCGTGAGATAGGAAGTGGGTGGTGGGCTCGTGACCTGCAGGAGAGACCCTCACATGCTGCCTCTGGGGGCCTCATTTCACACCCATTTTCCTCCAAGGCATTGATCATTTCTGACTTCAGCCCAGGGCCGCCAGCTACCCAAACAAGTCTTTCTGGCTCAGGCTGGAGAGGTGGTGATTTCTTTACTGGCCTGAAGAGAATTGCTCCCCTTTCCTTTGCCAGATGGCAGTGTGTATGGTGCTGATCTCAGTCCCCTTACTGGTACTGCCCTCTGCCAGGTTCTCTGTTACCTCTCTTTGATGCAGCTGCCTTGGCTGCTCTTGGGGACTATGGAGGGGACAGGGAAGGACAGGGCCAGGATCTTACAGAGTTGGACCTTCCTACCCAAATCAGCCATTCAGTTTGATAACTGGGGGGGAAAAACATGCTTCATGCTCTCCTAATACTTAAGTAGATGTGATCATAGTTTAGGTTAGGGCTAAGGAAAAGGTAGTATGGAATAGTGCAAAGAACACTCAGAGATGCTGAGTGTGAATCCCACACTGCCACTTACTACCTGCTTATGTGACTGAGGGGCAAGTCAGTTTTCTCTCTGAACCTCAGTTTTCTCTTCTGTCAAATGAAGGTTATATAAATAGGGACTAGACCCGAGACTTTATTGGTAGAGAGAACCCCCAGGTGAGGAAGCTCCCTCTACCAGGGCAGGTTGGTACCTTGTCTACAACTACTGAGGGCTGCCTAGAGCACTGAGGGTTTCAGTGATTTGTCCAATATGTCAGAGGTGGTGCCTGAACCCAGGTCTTCCTGTTTCTGAGGACACAGAGGCGCAGAGGTGGGTACCCATTGTCTTTTCCCCATAAATACTTTCTAAATTTATCATCTTTGGCCAAAGTAGAGGTCTTGAATTCAAATTCTGACTGATATTTACTCCCGAATGACCTTGGGTGAGTTACTGACCCTTTTTGGGTTTCAGTTTCCTCCTCTGCCAAATAAGGGTGTTGGATCTCTACGGGCCCTTCTGACTCTAAGCCTTAGGACTGATCGTCCGATGCTACTGAGTACATTATAAGCACTTGGGAGATATCTGTTGATCCATTGTGAGCCTGTCTGCTAACCTTTCTTTTCTTATTTCCACCTAGCAGGTTTGCCTTCTTCAGGAGCACCTTGAATCAGTCCAGAAGGAATTCATTATTTTCAACAGAGAAAAGTAAGTCACTCCTAGAAAAGGCATGGCCTAGTAAATTTGATAAATGTCTCAGCCAGAACTCCTCGCAGAACGAGTATTTCTAAATTTACCAGCTGGAGTGAAGAAGTAGGGCTTTAAGGAAGATTAATACTTCTGCCGTCTGCCACTCACTGGTGAAGAAAGCACAGGCATTACTGATTGATCCTTAAATCAGTAACGTTGGTTTGTTTGGTTTTTCACTCATACATTTCCTTCCTTTCAAGGCTTAAACCTTTTCTTCTTTTCATCTGAAGGGTAAGAAGGGAACACAATGAGAAGCTGGCACACGCCAAAGACCCAGAAGATGGTCAGAACAACAACCTGTGAGATCTTCTCCATCCTCTTCCCACAGCGTTAATGACTGCTCTGCACGTGGGCACTGTGCCATGTGCTTCTGAGTCCTCCATTTAGAATGCTCACACAGTAGTTCTCGCCTCCCCCCACCGGCACTTACAGATGCCCACTGCACGCTATGGTGGAGCACTAGACCAGAAGCCAGGAGACCGGGGATCTAGTCCCAGTTCTGCCACTTATCAACTCTGTGTGACCTTGGGCGAGTCACCCCCTCCCTGAGGCTCCGTTTCCCTCATCTATACAATGAGATAATCTGATACAGATCCCTGTTAGCTCTAATAGTCCATGATTATAAAAAGTGTTGGAGGTTCATGCTTTAGTGTAGTACAAAGAATGTAGGACTTAGACTAAGAAAGATCTGGGTTCAAATCCCAGCACTGACACACTGTGGCCACTGGCAAACAGCTTTACCTTTCTGAGCCTCGGTGGATAATGGGGATAGTAATATTTACACTACCTATACAAGACCTACCTCACAGGGTTGTTGTGAGGAAAACACTGTATAGTTGTGAGTTCTTATTATATTTAACCCCTTTTCTCCTCCTTGTCACACTGTGGAAAATGTAAGGATTGGGGTGAGGCCTTTCCATCCTCGAAAACTAACAAAAGGGGGTCGGAATGCCTTAGCCCATCTGAGTATGAAGTAGAGGATTCTGTCAAGAAAAAAAAAAAAGAATGGGACTTAACCATAAGGATTTATGTGAAAGAGAACCCCCAAAACAGGGGCCTTCTCACAGTAGCATGGCCCTTCAGCACTAACCATCTCATTTAACTAGGAACTGCTTTTATCTGGCTAAATCCCAGGAAACACCAGAAAAGAATACTGTCAGATGTAAAACACACCCGCCATTTTGTGGTGACATATGGGGGACCAGCATCAATGCGTAGAGAAGTTTGATCTGACGTCTAGCAGGATGTCCTTCAGTGTGAGAGATGAGCTAACCAAGAAACACTGATGATGTCTCTTTCTTGCCAATTCTAGGGCAAGTTGGTGACTGATCGAGGAAGCAGCCTCCTAGGAATGAGGGCTTGTGAGAAAGCCAGAGATGGGAATGGGGCGAGAAAGAGATGGAAAGTGAGAGTGCTAACTGGCTATACTCCCCTAGAGGGTGCAGGCATGAAGTGGGGAGTCAACATCTGCTCGTGTTTACAGCTTTCAATGTACTGAACTAAGAGACCTTAAGCTCCAGCAGTGCTAGGAAGAAGAGTCTCTTTCCTTGCCATTAAAAAAAAAGGGAGGTTTTGTTTTCTTTGCAAGGAAGTAGCACAAATATCTTTTTAAATGTTTGTAAAAACAACCACCAAACAAAACACTGTCCACCTCCACCTCTTGTGTTCCCCTCCACCTAAATCACTCCGGCTCTCGTTGACTGGCCAACAACAGGTCCCAGCCCAAGCCTCACCTGGTCACAGTGTGGATTCTCATGGCTCAGTGGCCAGGGAGTGTATTTATTACAGGAGTGCAAATAGCCATTGTTTCTGTTTTGGCCAGAAACCCCGAGGGTCTTCCCCTCCCAGACTGATTTTTTTTTCTTTGAGTAGGTAAAAGAGGCCATTCTTTGCCCTGATCACTGAGTGGGCATTGCCTCAGTCAAACTGAGACCTGGGAAAGACCTTAGCTTAAAAGGGCCAAGGTTTCCCACTGCATCTGGGCCATCTCCAGTCGTCCTGATTTACGTCTTGCCACTGGAACCAGATGGCTCCAGAGGAGAGAGTGAGGCTGGTGACTTTGCACAGTCCTCCCTCACTTAAATCCAATTCACTTGCAAGTCCTGGCATCGCCTTCCTGAATTCCTGATGTCATGGTCCTCTTCGAGAAAGGACAAATAACAACAACAAACCTTCCAACTACAAAGTATGTCAAGTGAGGTAATGTGTATAAAACACTCTGTGAATAGGATCTCTTATTCAGGGAGCTCTCTCCAAACACCAGCCCTTGTCCTAACACAGTCTGATCTGCTAGGGACTGGAATAAAGTCATCTGCAATGAGAAAGAGACCAGACTCTCTTTCCAAAGAGGAAAGGCCAAGAGTTTCCATGGCCATTTGCAATTCAAGCCAAACTATGTGTTTTGGTTGTTCTGACTTGAGCCCCAAAGGTCATAGACTTTTTCTTCCCTGTCACACATTTCTTCTTGGTTAAACAGTCCTGTTGAAAGAACTTCCTAAGGGATGTTTCGGGAACAAACATCTTACCAAAGGGAAGGAAGGCAAGCCATTTGGCTCATCTTCCACTGACATGTCTAGTTCATTCATCTAGAATGTCTGATCTAGGAGAGGAACCTTGTAAAACATCCATAATTCATATTTCTAGTTAACTAGTGTTTCTGTCTAATACTAAGCTACCTATGGGCCTAGAATAGTGCTCTTGATTTTGAGGATTTAGATTCACTAGCTGGACACTGATAGACCTGGATGAGGCAAAAAGGTCCTCCCTGGAGCCTTAATGGCCTGCTTAGACAGTTGTTTGCCAAAAGGAAAGCAGAAGCTTTGTCTGTGTTGGTATCCTCTCCAGAAAACTGGAGTAAGAAAGTGTTCTAAGGACCTTTCTCACTGCTGAGCTGGCGCAATTCCAGGCTTTTACCTTTTCCAGAATAGTTTCTTGAATAGCTGTTGGCAACACTGAAGCCCTTCTGTTCTATTCTGTGAGTCAGGGGCTAAAACCAACACCTTCCTAGGGCTGAGGTAAATATACCCACAACTACTTACATTCCATTAGAATGTAAGCTCCCTGAGGTTAAAGGATGTTTATTTTTTTTTTCTGTATCCCCAGTGATAGTTCTGGTGACTAGCACATAAGAGGTTCTTGAATTGGCTTGAATTGCATGACCCTAGGTTTTCCAGGGCCCATTATTTCCTGGTTCATGACTCCTTAAACTTGAATCTGAGAGCTCCAGCTTGGAAAAGAAGGGAATCATGGCAGCCATTTGTGACATATGTTCCTGAGAATTTTATTAGTGTTATCCTATCATCTCCACCCATCACTGTAGAAAAATGTCTTTATAGACTCACTATGTTGAAAAGATCGGAAGCATTTTTTCTTAATAGCACTGTTTCCCTGGACTTTCTGTCTAGCGAATGCATGTTAACTTAGGCAGCATGGATACAGTAGAAGGGGCACCTTACTGACAATAGTTTGGGATCATGGGATATAAAACCCAGGCCAATGCTTTAAAATGCTCAGGGAGCCCCAGCTAAGACCAGAGATTTTGGCTGGAACCGAAAGCAAAGGGTAATGGAGATAATGTTGGGTTTGGAATCAGAAGACGGGTTTGAGTCCTGGCTCTATCATTTATCAGCTGCATCACCTCCAAAAGACAAATCACTTCGCCTCTTTATTTATTCATCTCTAAAACAATGGGGTTAGAGTAGGTGATTCTGAAGCCCATTTCACTTCTAACATTCCATGATCACCTTGATGAAGTAGGCAATATGATTATTACCATCCTCATTTTATAGATGGCGAAACTGTATCTCAGAGAAGTCAAACAGTCACATAGCTGGTAAGTATCCAGGGTGGAATTCAGCCTGTTTCCCTGATTCCAAGTATAACATTCTTTCCTCTACATCAAGAGAAGACTAAGATTCATTTTACTAGAGTAGTCAAGTAGCCTCTCATGGGAGAACTGTCAATCACAGTTGTATGAAGTGACCGCTATGACTCATCACTGTAGATTCCTTTAATCATTTGGCAGATTAAAAAGGAAGCAGGGCAGAGATGTTCCAGAGGATTCTCCCAGCAGATAATCTTTGGCTGTGCTCTAGCATTCACGTGATAAGGTAGGGTGAACTGTGGAAGCTGAAGGGAAGAGAGTGAGGGGCTGAGTATCTCTGTTGTCCATCACCAAGATGTCAGAACACCATATAACTTTGTTTTCTAATAGCCATCTGCCAGGCTCACTTGTTCTAAGTAAAGTATTTGTCTGTCTGTCTGTCTGCCACTAAAGAAATTAAAAAGTCAAATGTCTTACCCTCTGCTGTGTTGTATACGTGTGTCTAACTTCTTCCTGAGTTCTCTTAGTGTCGGCCTAGAGACGAAGCACCTCTGGGGAGCTGCAGTAACATAACCTTGAACCGAAAGCAGCGTCCTGGTGCAGTGGGAAGGGCACTGGAGGACCTGACATTCAATCTTGGCTCTGCCACTTAACTAACTATGGCTTTAGGCAAGGTGTTACTACATCTCCCTGGGACTCAGTTTCCTTATTTGTAAAATAGAAGGGTTAGACTAGATGACTTCTGAGGTCCTTCCCAGCTCTAATCTATGACCGTAAGTAACAAGAACAGGTGGGGAAACTGAGCAGCCACAGTGTCCAGAATGAATAGAAACAGAGATGTCACATACTGCCTTGAACAGTGGTAACTAACACCGCCCCCCCCACCTTCTGCTTCTGGAGAGAATATATTATGCAGGTGTAAGTGCATCCATTTATTTATCGAGCATCCACATACAAGGCACGTACCTCTGTGGCGCAGGAGGCAATGTGCTAAGCTGAAAAGTAGAAGGCAATCCCTGCTCTCAAGGCAGAAGATGCAAACAAACTGGAGATAATCAACAGAGGGAAGGCACTAGCATTAAGAGAGATCAGGAAAGGCTTCCTTTCTTACCCAGACCCCTTCATGACCAGTGTACTGCAATTTCAAGAAGTCTGGCTGGCATTAGGAATGTATCCCTGGTCAGATTGCAGCTGGAGTACTGGGTTATGTTTGGGAAGGACATTAATTAGCTAGAGTAATGACTAGGATCAGAGGAGCCTCAAGTCCATCCCAAATGAGGATCAAAAAAGGAAGTAATTTACTTCCTTTGCTTATACTGGAGAAGACTGCAGGTGGGAGGTTGGGGGAATGACACATGACAGTTGTCTTCAAGCACCCGTAGAGGGCTATAAGGTGGTAGAAGGATGCTGGGATAGCTTAGTTGGTAAAGCCTTAGACTTTTAATCTGCGGGTCCAGGGTTCAAGTCCCTCTCCACTGGGTAACTAGGTGGGACAATGGATAGAGTGCTGGGGCTAGAGTCAGGAAGACTCTTCAGTTCAAATCTGGCCTTAGACTAGCTGCATGACTCTGGGCAAGTCATATAACCTGGTTTGCCTCTGTTTCCTCATCTGTAAAATAAGCTGGAGAAGGAAATGGCAAACCACTCCAGTATCTGCCAAGAAATCCCAAATGGTGTCACAAAGAGTTGGACATGATTGAACAACAGTGACCAAGATCAGAAGAGCCTCCAGTCCATCCACTTGAAGATCAATAACTGGGGACATTATGCTGGACAAGAGAAGACCTGCGGTGGGGTGGGCTGTGGAGGACCTAAAGAGGGCTAACTTGGGGCAGAAGGATTCACCTCATTCTGCTTCTCCCCAGAAGGCAGAACTAGGGGCACAGATGTTAGGAAAATCTTCATAACAATTAGGACATACAGTGGAATGGACAGGGGTGGGGGGCTCTCATTTCAAAGTCCCCAGACTGGCTAGATGGTCTCTTGTCTGGTGTGATTAACCAAGGTCATATATTCAAAGTGTTCTGCAAGCCTTATAAATGTGCCATATAAATGTCAACTAACACTGTAAATAATGACTAACATTATGATGTAGTGGGAACTTGAGCAGGTTTAACTTCAGGGTCACTGAAGTCTCTCCCAATTTGGAAAAACTGTGATTTGTGTCCTGTGTACTTTTAATGATAATTAATAATTAGAAATTACTTTTACTACTAATTTAATAATAAACTCCATGTGGAGATCTAGTCCACAGCTGACCTCCGGTACTGTGCCCTAACCAGTTGGGCTCATCAGCCATGCTTTAAGCCACAGAAGTCTGGGAAAGCCCAGATTCTGCTTCCTTGCCTTACACTCAAAATCTCATGTACATGAGCAGCCTTGCTGTGTGGCCTTGGACACGTCTGACTTCTCTGGGCCTCAATTTTCTTATCTATAAGATGACGGACTTGGCCTAATTCAATCAATCGTTTAATAAACATTTATTAATTGTGTACTGCGTGTCAGGCACTGTGCTAAGCACTGGGGATACAAAAAGAGGCAAAAGACCAGTGTCTGCTCTCAAGGAGATTACAATCTGACAGGGGAGACAACATGCAAACAAATGTATGCAAAGCAAGGTACAGACAGGATAAACAGGAGATAAAATGAACGGGGAAGGCACTGGAATTAAGAAGGGGTGGGGAAGGCTTCTTGTAGGTGGGATTTTAGTTGAGACTTAAAGGAAGCCAGGGAGGTCAGTAGTGAGAGCGGAAGAGGGAGAGCATTCCAGGCACGGGGGACAGCCAGAGAAATGAGCACTCATTCCTATGGCATCTTAGAAGGCTTACAAAATGCTTTCCCCACAATAGTCTTCTGAGGTAGTGGTATGATTGCTACCATCCCTATTTAACAGATGAAGGAACTGAGGCTCAGAGTTGAAGGGGCATGCCCAGGTCTCCCATCTCCCACTGTCTGCTGCAGCTTTGCCAATCACCAGTTTTATAGCTCCCACACCCACTCCTCAATATCTCTGTCCTAATCCATCCTGGTCACAAAAGTAGATTGACATTCCAAGTGCCCAGCACAAACAGGATCTGTGGCTGAGAAGACCGCATTCACTCTGTTTCCTAGTCACTAAAGCCTCCTTCTGCCTGCAGAGCGAATAAATGTATCTTTCAGTCCAGACAGTGCCTCTTCTTAGGCCCAACAATACCTCGGCGGCAGGCCGGCGGGTTGGCTGTTGCCCTGAACTCTTCCTTAATAACTTGATTTGTTTGGCAGGCCAGCCTGGCTCCCCCAGGCCTGCATGCTAAGTACTCCCACAATCCCAGTTAACCCTCTGCCTGCCAACATGTTCTCAGCAGCCATCAAACAAAGTGACAGAAGATCTATTTGGAACTTTGGATCTTGACTAGAAGAGACAGGTTCTGCAGGATTCACTCTGATGGTCCTCTCATCTCTTACCTCTGTCAATTACCTTCACAATACCGGCTCTTCCCAACGACCGGCCCTACTGATCAATGCATCAATCAACATGCATTGATTAAATGCCTACTATGTGCCAGGCACCATGCTAAGTGCTGAGGGATACAAAAAAAGGCAAAAACAGTCCCTGCTTTCAAGGAGCTCAGTCTAATGGGAAGACAACCTGTGAACAAGATATATACAGGATAAACTAGAGATAATCTCAGGGAAGTCAGCATTCAAGGGCATTGGGAAAAGCTCCTGCAGAAGATGGGATTTTAACCAGGACTTGAAAGAAGCCAGGAGGCAGAGCATTCCAGTCTTAGGGAACATCTGGTGAAAATGGGGATGGGGGTGTTTTGTGCTAAGAACAGCAAGGAAGTCAGTTTTACTGGCTCATGGAGTAAGGCTTAAGAAGACTGTCAAGGCAGGCTGGGCTTCACAGGTCGTGAAGGGCTTCGAAAGCCAAACAGGTGATTATATATTTGACCCTGGAGATGTCAGGGAACCACTGCAGTTTACCGAGCAGGGAGGCAACCTGATAAGGCATGGGCTTTAGGAAAATCAGTTTGGCAGCTGAGTGAAGATTGAACTGGAGTGGGGAGAGGCTTGGGGCAGGGATTCTGATATTCACTCTGACGTAGAGAACTGACAACTACAGCTTTCTAAGAATGGGCCAGTGCCATAGGAGGGCATATGTCACTCACTCATTATTAAAGCACTTTAAGCAAAGACTGAAATTGTCTGGGATTTTCTTAAGTGGACTCCTACTCAGACATCAGACTGGATGTTCCCTGAGCTCCCACCCAGCTCTGCAATCTTAAGATTCTTGGTGAAGATCAATGTCCATACCACCCTCACCCAAATAGGAGCGTTTTTGTAGCTCTCTTGCATTGGGAGATAAAAGCAACTATTTGAACAGAGAACGGATGGAACATAGAATGCATGAAGGGGTTAAAGGTAGTACAAAATAGAAAGGTAGCCTGGGGTCAGATTATTAAGGATGTTAAATGTAGAGGCCAATGGACTATGGGTTTTAAATGTTGTATATGCGATCTAATGCAATGTGGCTGGTTTTGCTCAACTCATTAAAAAAAAAAAACTGTTGTAAGCTCACCAGGCTTAAATGCCAAGCTCAGGTTCTACTTATCCTAGTGGCAACAGGGAGCTACAGACACTTCTTAAGCAGTGTGTCACATGATCAAATGTGCTTTAGGGTGATTATTTGGACAGCCCTGTGCAAGACGGATGAGAGATGGCAGAGATGGAAATTCTAGATGTCCAGTCACGAGAAGAAACAGAACATAATGGCTACTGCTGTAGTTGGAGTCAGGCACTGGCCCCTATTCAAATCCTACTGCAAACATATTTGTTGTTCATCCTTCATTCCTGAAGAGAACCCATCACACCTCAAATATGATGTCTTGACTTTTGAGTGAATGGGCTTTGAATGAGGCAAAGCAAAGTCCTCAGCCTTATTCTCTCCTCCAGTCATTAGAGTCCAGGAAGACAATGGTCAACGTGCCTGGTGATGGCCTCAGGATGCAGTGGGTGACCTGGTCTTTCCCCATCTCAGTCTGCTGAGGCCATGCTCATTCAATGACTAAGGGCTAAGTAAAAAACGAGACAAAAGATGGCCCAATTTACCACCAAAGGTTATCGATCTGGGAAGGGAAGACCCCCAGAGTTTCTGGCCAGAACAGAAAATAATTGCTCTTTACAATCATTCTAAGCCATCAATACTTGAACAATGAGCCATGGAGGCTGGGCTGGGCTTATTATTGGCCAATGAAAGCCAGAATGATTTGTGTTTAAAGGCACAGCCAAGTGGCTCCATTTGAAACACAATGGGCTTTTTAAAAAGCCTGTTCTTATAAGCTACGTTTCAAGAATCAAAAACGAGTGGAAACTGATCAGGACAAAAGAAAATTGTCCCAGCTTTTGGAAGAAAAAAATGGAGAAGGGGAAAGAAAGAGAAGGGAGGAGGAGGTTGTGGTGATTTGGGCCCCCAGAGGGCAGCTGCTGCTACTCCTCTGATAACAAGGTAAAGACAATTAACACAAACCCTTCTCCCAAACCCCGGTTGGCTCCTTCCCACAACTACACACAGCACCCGTGGGAGGAGTAGCCTTAACAGTAATGAGGCACACATGTAAGAAATGTAACAAGGTTTAATTTACATCACCTGCTCTGGAAGTCCTCTCTCTGTGTGATCTCATGCAAAACCCATATTGTGGTCCTTGATCCTTGGAGAGGACCAATGACATCTTGAGCATGGTATCTTGACTTGTGTGTGAACTGCATTTGAGTGAAACAGCTGTGCAAAGTCCTAACACATTTACTATCTGTACTGTACAGCCAAGTCATTTCATTTCTCTGATCCTGACTGTCCTTATGAAGAGGCACTATTATCCTATGGTGTCTAGCACACTAAACTCGAAGTCAGGAAGACCTGGCTTCAAACTCTACCTTTGGCATTTATGAGCTTTATGACCTTTGGCGAATTACTCAATCTCCCTTGCTCACTAAGGCACTGGGACCACTTCCACCTCCCATCACACATAGTCATCACAACTGGGGGAAAGATTTTTCTAGCAAGGCTTGAAAAGCGGGGGAAAGGGTTTTCAGGGTCATCTTCAAATAATCAGAAAAATTCAGAAGAATTCCCATTTCTGGAGCATCCCAGTTATTCAAGGTCTTCATGTTTGCGGGGAAATGATGTGCGGTACAGTGGAAAGGCTCAGAGGCTTTGGCATCAGAGGAGCTGGTTCATATCCCTGCCTGTCTGTTCATGACATGGGACTTTGGTCAAATTACTTAAACCTCTCTGAGGCTCTGGTTCTTCATTTGTAAAACAAAGGGGCTGGACCTCATGGCCTCAAAGTTCTGTTCCAGTTCTAGCTGTGATCCTAAGAGGCTTAATGGCTCAAGGGACTTTCTGTTACACACACACACACACACACACACACACACACACACACACAAAGAAGGAGGCTGGACACCACAGGGAATGTTGTTTTACAATTATTTTAATAACCAGGTTTACAGTAACAGTCACTTGGATGAACTTTTCTTCAGCTAAACTCAAAATACTGTTTTCTTTACGGTTCAAACCAAACAGCTCTTCCACACGGGAGCTGCTTCACAGCAACCACAGACCACAGGAAGGTTCACTTGTCCTTTCTTTCATATTCACCAGATACAAGAAAACTTGACACCCACAAACCATACGTCAATAGAAGAAGTTTAAGGGGAAAATTTAAGGGAAATATACAATAAATGTTGGCTGCCCACAACAGCCAGTGAGCATATCTGGGAATCCAGCTTGGGTCTTCCCATGGAGAAAGCTTAGACAACCCTTGGCAGTATATGGAAGTTGGAAACTCAACCTGCCAGGCGTGTTATTTCTGGCCTAGGACAGCCCAGCCTCACAGTAAGATCCAAGAAAAGGTATCTGTGAGGTAGAAAGATGGAGAGAGCATCCATTTGCTCAAGTACACCATCGCCATCTTCTTACTTAAACTGAATCTTTAAATTGAATCAGTGGGAAAGGTAACAATTCCATTAGCACCTGCTCCTGCCCACCACTCCAGGAAAAGCTAACTGGATATCTAGGACCAGAGGGAAGTAGAACAACAATGAGAGAAGGAATGTTCCAGAAGTCACAGGATCAGAGATCACAGGGCTCCGGGTAAGGGCGGGATGGTGGCTGGCAAACTGAGGCCGAAGAAGGCCATCTGAGAGCCCTGCCTCAAGGAGAAGGCTTGAAGACCTGGAGAGAGAGGACTGTAGAATCGTCATAATGAAAACTCTGGCAAAACCGCCTTCAGAGACCAGAGCTCTAATCTCTACAGTTCACGCTGTGAGTCATTTCCTTCTCCTTTTTACTGACCACCTGAAGGAGAGGCCTGATGAATTTTTTGGACAGTAGGGCATTAGTTGATGTCATTTCTTTCCTGCTACTGTTCAAGAAGAAACCCAACCATTTAAAAATAAGACAGAAGACTCTGAAACCCAAGCAATCGATTCCGTGGAAGCTAAACTCAGCAAGATGCTGATTTATTTTTCACCTAGAATTACTGGGTTTGGCAAGATGTTATCCAAGCGAACAAAGATGAGATCATCCTTTGAATCTTTTGGTCTGCAACCCCCCCCCCCCATGCCCTGGATAATCTTTACAGCTCTTCGGCTTAATCTGCCTGTGCAAACTGAAAGGTTCTGACCAATTCCTTCACGTCAGAATCTCTCAGTAACGAGGGAGAGCACAGCTGAGGTGGATGGGCGACCGTGAGAAAAGAAAGATGATATGGAGGGCCTTCTTGGGCCATAAATGGCTTGGCTCCCTCAAGTACAGGCAGAAAGGCTGCAGATTTTCATTTCTGTAATGTTAGCGCTATCTTGTGGCCATGGCTTGGGATTACAATGAAATCTTAAAGAACCAGCAAGGTATTTATTTATTTATTCTCCGCACACTCAGGCTAAGTACAATAGGCCAGAGGTCTACATTGGGAACCAGTAACCCCAACTGACATTAAGCCTAATTCCACCCCTTCCCCCACCCATGGATGAAACAAATCTAAAATGCTACGTCCTCTTAGCCTTAACATCTAAAACTGATTCAAAACAGAGGAAAAGAAGGAAAGATATATGCCAAATAACCATCCAAGGCAATAGTCACTAAATGGTTGGCCCTTAGAGACAAAAATGGCCTCACTGGGATGGTGCCTTTCCAGGGTTGGTGCACAGATTTCATTTTATTCCTCTCTTAGGGAAATGGGTTCTCTCAACACCAGGGTTTCTCAGTCTTCATTCCAAAATATGATTTTTTCAAAGCCCTTGTAAAATTTAAGAGATGAGGATATCAACATTAAATTATTTTAAAAGCAATTTCAATTCATTAAAATCCTCCCTAGTCATTTTCAGTCTGTTCTGTTCTCTTTTTCATTTCTGGCCTGATTCACAACACAGACCAACCGCAGGGATATTTGGTTGGATGGTTCTGCTATTTCTTTAGGAAAAAGAGGGCCAGGGACACTGGGCAAGAAAGGAAAAATGGAAATGCACCACCCTCCTCAGTCCCCAGAGGAACAAGATGGAGTATTGAGAAGACCCTAAAAAGCATTGGGAGCCCTCTTCTCTGTTCACTTGGGATTTGTCTACTCAACTCATCTCCCTCCTCAGGTCAGAAACCTGAAAATAAAAACCATCTTATGAGTATAAATCCTTCAGAATGTCCTGGTTTGGGAAAACTATGCCCATGCTCTCTGTTCCTGCTCAAAGGTACTCGAGAAAGCCTGTGCGTGCAATACACAATGCAAGAAAATGACCAGCAGTGGACAATCAATGCTTGAACTCAGAAGACAAAAGCAGGTGTATGCAAGATCTCACTTCTCTAACTCGACCTTTAGCAAACTCTTGCCCTGTGACCACAGGCTTAAGCACTGGAAGGGATCTTAAAAGATCATCCAACTCCTACATTTTGCTAAGGTGGAAAATAAAGCCACCCTTTCCTGACCTTTACAAGAACTCATAAACACAGCAGGTTTATTTCTTAATGAAGGATAAAATGGATCAGTTACAAATGAAAAAGAAAATGTCAATGGAAAAAGTCTTCTCTGACTTCCTGCCTTCTCCCACACCCATCCCCAGATCCACAGGAGATGAGGTTCCTTACCGCTAATTAAAATTTCAAGGGATTCTTAGGAAAATGCCTGCCAAAAACACACCAAAAAAAAAAAAAAAAGACCTTCCATCCAATCTGAAGCTGTATGAGCACCAGGAAACTAAGAAAATCAACTGCCCAGACCTGCCTGGCTTGGCGTCCCCCGGGAGGCTTGATGGAACCTATTTTTGGCCACATCCAACATTAACTGATTTTATACACTAAAATGTCCTTAGGATTCTCTCTCTTCATCAACATGCATTTGTGATCCATCCTCTAGCAGGCAGCTAAAGAGTAACCCGCTAAAGAGTAACTCTTTGTAAGGTGTCACTGCCATCTTGAGGATCTTTGCCCCGCCTCCCTGGGTCACCTATCACCAGTCACCTGGCAGAAAATACAGGGCTGAGGACACCAGCAGGAAGGGAGAAAACGGAAGCACCTTCTTCTCCTCAGGCCAGAGAAGAACGAGCTGGAGAGGCGAAGAGGCCTTGAAAATAACCGAGCAAAAGACCGAAGAACGGGGGACAACCAAGCAGGAGGAAAGAAGTGATTGCCTTTCATTTTTTAATAAAATGTACAAAGTAACACAAACCAGATGAAGAGGAAACGTAACAAAGGCTACGTGACAGAAACTGCTTGCCTTCTCTGGAGGCCCCGTGGTACCGTGATGTGATGAGGTGATGACGACGGTGGCCATGCCCCACGGGCTTCATTGGAAACAGAAGTACTCGACACAATACACAACACCCCCTTTTCCTTCCCCTGGCCCACCCACCTCCCGCACTCAGCCCACCCGCTGCCCCTCTGCCAGGGCTCCCACCACCCTTCCACCCCAAGCGGCCTGTTTCCCTTTCGTTCTACCTTTTGGGTTCCCTGTCCTCCCAGCTTTGTCTATCCCCCGTCTTATAACTCAGCGGCACACAAGCACGCAACACATAGGTAGGTTACAGACTCTTAACTTAGTGACTCATCTTACTGCATGCATGTAGAAGAGGAAAAAAAACTCTCAAGGCTATGCAAAAAAACCCAAATCAACAGAAATGAAGCGATACTCTTAAAGCGAGGCAAGCGAGTAGCACTGGGAGAAAAAAAAATAAGGCTTGAAGGCTTATTGATTCTTCAGATTGGAACTGTTTGGATTCACTTTCTTTCTTTCTTAAATACCAATGTACCATTTTGGCTTTGAAAAATCTCTTCTGGTTTCTCATCCTCTTTGGGGCTACTTAACTCAGGGATGTTATATTAGAACGGCCTCCAGGGGGCGCCACGATACGCTTGCTGGCGGAACGGACGCCTTCATCCACCTGAGTACCTGAAGGTGCAAGTAAGAAAATGACACACGAAGATTAATGTCAAGGGCTAAGACACTGAACGGCTTCCCAACCTTCATCAGTCACTTCCCAAAAGCATCCTTCACTTTGTTCCTGTCTCATTGTCTCTCCCGCCATTAACCCATGCTCCATTTCCAAGTTTCTCTTTCTCTTCCTATTTTTCTCTCCCTTTCCTCCAATTCATTTTTTGTGTGGTTTGTTTTGAAGCAACAGGGGTTAAGTAACTTGGCCTGGGTCACACGGCTAATTAAGTGTCTAAGGCCAGATTTTGAACTCAGATCTTCCTGACTCCAGGTCCAATGCTCTATCCACTGCACCACCTAGCTGCCCCTCCAATTCACTTTCTCCTTTTTCCTTTTCCTATTCTGCCCCCTAATTTGGTGAGAATATTTAATTAAGTTTGGTATGGCTTTTATTTACGTAGTGAAAATATTTCTGTACATTAGAAGTATTTGTCATGCTATTGTAATAACTAGCACTTTTAAGGTTTTCAAAGTGCTTTACAAATATCTCATGTACTCTTCACAACAACTCTTTAATTAAAGCACTATTATTATCATCCTCATTTTAGATAAGGATGATGCAATGAAATGACAGATGAGCAAAGTGAGTGACTCACATAGGGATATAGGAAGTGCCTGGGGCTGCATTTGAACTCAGATCTTGATTCTAAGTAGTGTGTCCTCACCTACCGCACCACCTAGCTGCCCCAAACTGAGTAAATCTATTTCCCTGCTGCTCATTTTATAAAGTGGAAGTGTAGTAGAAATCATACGCTGGAAAGAACTCTGGACAGAGGGTCAAAGAAGACTCAGGATGGAGAGCTAGCTTTACTTCTAAACCTGGCTATATGATCTTAAACCATTCATGCTACCCCTTGGAATCTCAGTTCCTGCATTTGTTAAATGTAAAATTTAAAAATAGAAACTGCAAAATTTTAAATTTTAGAAATTTAAAAATTAAATTAAAAATTTTTAATGTAAATTATAAAAGAAGAGGAGTTAGACCAGAGGACTACTGTGTTTTCAGCACTTCTAAAATCCTCTATTTCTGGAAAGAAGAAAGCAACTCCTCCATGGCCAGCATTCCTTGTTGACTTAAGACACTTTCTTCTTGTCCCCAGAAACTTCTCCCTTAAGAACAAAGCAGACACCTTTCTGTTTCTTAAGATAATTATCCAGCCTCAAGGCCTATTACCCAGATTTCCCAGGGTATTTATTGTTATTATTATAGGCTACTGCTGTTGTCCTGTTTGGTTTTTCAATTTTCAGCCTTCTATTTTCCACCCAAATCCAGGCACGGCAGTCCAGCCTTACCTGACAGGCTAAATCCTGACTGATGAAGATTTCTCACTGGGGGGGTCTGGCGAGTGGGCGACCCCCTGGTGGAACCTGCAGGGGTGCCCCCTTTGGGAGTGGTGGTCAAGTCAAACACTGGCCCATCATACATGCCCCTTGGCACAGCGTGCATTTCAGCCATCTGCCACCATGGAAAAGAAAGTGTTATTAATTCAAATCAACAAGCAACTATGAAGTCCTTTCGTGTCAGGCACTGTACAAAAATGAAAGGTGTTTGAACTCAAGTTCACAATCCTCTTAGAGTTGAGAGCAGACCGCAAGTCAGCAAGCCTGGGATTGGTGTCACTGTGTCTGGCCCATTGGCCCCTAGCTTTGGTTCCATCACGGTGGCCACTGCTTTCATCTACTCCCTATGGCCTCACAGGGGCAAAGCAGTGAACTCAGTAGCGTCCCTCCCTGGCAAAGCCAAACACGTGCCAGTACCTAGTCTAAAGGCACACGGGCTCCCAGAGTCACCAAGCATAGATAAGTCCCACAGATATGTTCTCTGCATTAACACTAAGGACACATTATTTTATGATACTGACTCAAGCAAGTGAGCTACAATGGGTCAATATTTTGATCTTCTTTCCCTTTTCTGCTCTAGGGATGTTCTAACCCTAGTGAATAAAGGGATGGCCACCACCCCATTCAATAATCCTTTTTAAAGTGCCTATTGCATGCCAGGTAAGCCTGGGGAGGATATCAAATTAAAAATAAAATAACTCCTGTCCTTAAAAAGCCTACAATCTACAGGACCTTATGTCAGTGCCTAAACTTGCAAACACTAGGATGCAATTTATTTTGGTCACAAGACCATAAGGCTAAGCCCCTTCTTGTAGGGGACATCGCTTAGCCAGAGACACGGTGTCCTAATACTTCACTATTCTTCTCGGTACCCCAGTGAAAACAAAGGCAAGACGTCAGCCCTTGCCCCAAGCCTTTCAATTCCCACTACCGTTGACTTTTACTATATTTGGGTTCAGTCTCCTCCTTACCTTCCTCCGAGCTTTAATGCGCTTATAGACAAAGTCCGAGAAAGGGCTACAGGGGATGAAGCGCCCAGCCCCCTGGGTCACGTGAAGATTGCCATCCTCCAGCATGATCTTGCCCTGGCAAATGACCACCAGGGGCGCTCCCCGCAGCTCCATCCCTTCAAAGATGTTGTATTCTGCAGCCTGTAACACAAGAGAAAATTTCACAAGGGACAGATGAGACGAATAGGATCTTTGTGGACATTGTGAGCTGAGCACACTACCCTGTCCCTGGCATCATAAGGCACTGATACACCATGATAAAAGAGAAAAGGAAAGTCCAGAATGTCCCCAACTTCTTCCAGAGGATGGACTCCTATAGAGCTGTAACTTTCTCTAACAAAGTGAGTGATCTTCATAGCAATAAGACCAACCCAGCCGTAGTTAACAGGGAAACTCAAGAGAACTGAGAAGATGGCTAAAGAATTCCTGACCTCCATGAGTTTAAGTCATCAAGTGTGGAAGAACTATATTCCAGAGAACTAAAAAAAAAAAAAAAACCACACTGATTTCTGGAAAAAAAAACCTGAAGAACACAAAAGGCGTTCAAGAACTGGACAAATGGGAAAATATTCTGATTTTCCAAGAAGGTAGATTCTTCAAAGTGAGGCTATGGAGCTTGATTTTACAAGCTCAGAAGATTTTTCCAGGAAACAAAGGGATGGGTGATTTGTGAGCTTTTGAAAAGGGGAGTAGGGATCACGATGAGCAAACGCAGGTTCATGAAAAAGAAATCATACCAGATTAACCTCGCTCCTTTTTTGATAGAATCACCACATTGATACAACAAGGCAATGCCACAAACATAAGATATATGGAGTTCAACCAAGGCATTTGATAAACTTTCTCGTGATATCCTTGTAGAGAAGATGGAATGGTAGAGAGATTAGTCAGACTCAATGACTAGAAGCAAAGAAGGGTGGCTGATGGGTCCGTGTCCACCTAAAACAAAACTGCTAAGTGAAGGGCCAAAGGGCTCTGTCCTTGGTCTTCCTCTGTCCAACATTTTTATCAGTGACTTGGATGAAAGCATATGTGGCATGCTCATCAAATCAGAGATGACTGATGTATCTGGCCATAAGGCTGGGGAAAAGAGCTAACACAGCAGATGACAAAAGCGGGGTCCAATAAAATCTCAACTGGCTGGCATGAAGAACTGAAGCTCTATAAGATCAAATTTAGGAGGGATAAACAAAATTCTACACCTGGGTTCAAAATGATCAGCAGTACAAGCACAAAATGAGGAGGCTGTGTCTTTGCCATAGTTCATTTAAAAAAGGACTGGAGGCGGGGTAGGGAACGGTTAATAAACTGCAAAGCCAATGAGAGTCAAGAGTCTGGTTTGGCATGTATGCGCACGCACACACACACACATGCAGGAATAAAGGATGAGAAACAACAAATGTACAGAGAAGGGTGCCCATGATAGAGAGGAGACTAGAAACCATGTCATATAAAGATTATTTGGAGGAAGTAGGAATGTTTAGCCTGGAAGGGATGACTAGGGAAATTAGGAGAGCTGTCTTTGAATATTTAAAGGATTCTCAAATGAAAGAATGATTAGGCTTTCTTTTCTTGACCCCAAAAGACAGAATTAAGAGAAATGGGTAGAAGTTTTAGAGGCAGATTTCGTCTCAACCCATGGAAACCCTAACAAGTAGAGATGTCTTCAGAACAGAGTAGTCCACTTTGGCAGGTGGTAAGCTGTCCTCCAGAGGCTGAATAACCACCTCCTGAGAACAGCATAGGAGGGATCCTCTCTGAAATCTGTGTTAAACTAACAAGATGTCCTCTGAGGCTTCTTTCAACTTCTAAGATATTAGGATTTGGAGGCTCAATTTCAGAATTAATTTTCTAACAAATTGTACTGCAGTGGGGATTTGGCTACCTCATTTAGGGAGATAGGGAAATTCAAGTGGCAGGTTGACAATCATCTGGTATAGGTTTCGTAGTAGTGCTTCCTACACTGGAATGAGAAGGTGAACCATATGAGTTTTGTTCGTGTTATTTGGTCATTTCAGTTGTGTCTGACTCTTGCTAACTCCATTTGGGATTTTCTTGGCAAAGATACTGGAGCGGTTTGCTATTTCCTTCTCTAGCTCATTTTACAGAAGAGGAAACTGAGGCAAACAAGGTTAAGTGACTTGACCAGCTAATAAGTGTCTGAAACCATATTTGTACTCAGGAAGATAAATCTTCCTGACGCCAGGCCAGGTGATCTATCCACTGTACCATGTAGCTGCCCCAGACTTATATGAGAGGCAGGACAGTATGGTGGAAATGCGATGAGATTTGGAGTCAGGGGAGATAGGTCCAAATCCTTGCTCTGCCACTTACTGCCTATGTGACCTTGGGCAAGTCTGAACCTTTCTAGGCTTCTCTGTAAAATGATGGGTGGGGCCCAGACTCAATAACCTCTAAGATATCTCCCAGCTCTAACTCTATGAGCCTATAAAAGTCAGAGGTTCCTTCCAATTAAAAGCTGGATTACAAAGGAAGGGCCATTACAGTAGTGTAATGGACTCTAGTTATCATTCTTTATATGTGAAATTTCTTCCACAGCAAGAAAGTTCTCTATACATAAATCTTGGGAAAGTCACTCAAAGTCTCTGAGTCCCATTTTTTCCTGCTCTGAAAAATTAAATGGCCTCTAAGGCCTCCTTCTACCTTTAAACCCTATGACCCCATGACCCCACCACCACCACCACCACCACCACCACCATTCCTTCCCCAGCACAACAAGCCTTACCGACTGATGGTTCTTGGCTGAAACAATCTTCACAGCATCTGGATCCCAAATGACCAGGTCACTGTCAGAACCCACAGATATTCTTCCCTTCCGAGGGTACAAGTTGAAGATCTTGGAGGCATTGGTACTGGTCACAGCTACAAATTGGTTTTCATCCATTTTCCCAGTGGCCTGTTCAAGTGCAAATGGACATTTGTCAATGCACAGCCTCCTCACCCAGAGCCAAATTAGGAGGTTGTGACTTGGGTTCAGATGGCCAAGGGCACTTCAAATGCTGCAGTCACAGAATTTCAATATGGTAAGCCTCAGGATCGACTAGGGAATGACCACCGGACAATGGAAGACTAGACATGGTTATTATCATTTCTCGAGGAAGGTGACTACCCACTGAGTTTAAATGTCTTGGACTGGGTATCTTTAAGTTGTTATCAGACAATGGCTATTTGGTGCAATAATGAATAGGTTCAGTATAGGTCAATGGCCCCCAACCCCAATTTTTCAATCAATCAAATCCATCAACAAACATTTATTAAGCATCTACTATGTGCCAGGAACTATGGTAGGTTCTGAGGATAAAAAGACAAAGAATGAAACAATCTCTATTCTCAAGAAGTGGGCATGATACCATTATTACCACTATTTTTTAATATAGTACTAAAAATATTAGCTATAGCAATAAGAGAAGAAAAAAAATTGAAGGAATTAGAATAAGCAATAAGGAAACAAATCTATCAGTCTTTGCAGATGATGTGATGGCATACTTAAAGAACCCTAGAAAATCAACTAAAAACTATTTGAAATAATTAACAATTTTAGCAAAGTTGCAGGATAGAAGATAAATCCATATAAATCATCAGCATTTCTTTATATGACCAGCAAAGCCCAGCAGCAAGACATAGAAAGAGAAATTCCATTTAAAATAACCGTAAACAATAGAAAATATTTGGGAGTCTACCTGCCAAGACAGACCCAGGAGCTATATGAATACAATTAGAAAACACTTTTCACAGATATAAAGTCAGATCGAAACAAGTGGAAAAATATCAACTGTTCATGAGTAGGCTGAGCCAATATAATCAAAATGACAATTCTGCCTTAAACTAATTTATTTACTCAGTGCCATACCAATCAAACTAACAAAAATTATCTGACAAACCTAAGAAAAAATAACAAAATAACAGAAATAACAAAAGGTCAAGAATATTGAGGGAATTAATTTAAAAAAATACAAAGGAAGACAACCTAGCAATACTGGATCTCAAACTATATTATAAAGCAGTAATAATCAAAACCATCTGGTACTGGCTAAGAAATAGAGTGGGAGATCAGTGGAACAGATCAGGTACGTGAGACACAGTAGTCGATGACCACAGTGACCTAGTG
The DNA here is from genome assembly GCF_003287225.1 of Phascolarctos cinereus. Taxonomy (NCBI): domain Eukaryota; kingdom Metazoa; phylum Chordata; class Mammalia; order Diprotodontia; family Phascolarctidae; genus Phascolarctos; species Phascolarctos cinereus. Next base: position 381,146,593 of record NW_027555625.1, read on the forward strand.
TTTAACACACCCAAAGACAAAATAGCCTTTGGGATAAAAACTCACTATATGACAGAAACTGCTGGAAAAACTGGAAAACAATAAGACACAAATTAGGTATAGACCAATATCTCACACCATATACCAAAAGGAGGTCAAAATTGGTACGTGATATAGACATAAAGGGTGACACCATAAGCAAATTAGAAGAACAAGGAATAGTCTACCTTTCAGATCTATGGGAGGGGAAGAATTCATGACCAAACAAGAGACAGAGAGCATTACAAAATGTAAAACAGATAATTTTGATTATATTATATTAATTATATTAATATATATTAAATAATATTTAAATTAAATTATATATATTAAATTATATTGTATTATATTAAAATAAAGGGCTTTTATGCAACCAAGATGAAAAGGAAAGGAGAAGGCTGGGAAACAATATTTATGGCAAATGTCTCTCATAAAGGCCTCATTTCTCCAATATAGAGAGAGCTGAGTCAATTTATAAGAATATAAGCCATTCCCCAATTGATAAATGGTGAAAGGACATAAACAGGCAGTTTTCAGATGATGAAATCAAAGCTATCTATAGTCACATGAAGAAGTGCTCTCTAAATCACTTTTGATGAGAGAAATGCAAATTAAAACAACTCTGAGGTACCACCTTACACCTATCAGATTGGCTAATATGACAAAAAAGGAAAATTATAAATGTTGGAGAGGATGTGGGAAAATTGGGACACTAATGCACTGTTGGTAAAGTTGTGAATTGATCCAACCATTGGAACTATCCTTTGATCCAGCACTATCCCTGTATTCCAAAGAGATCATAAAAAAGGGAAAAGGACTTCCATGTGCAAAAATATTTATAGAAGCCCTTTTCATGGTGGCAAAATATAGGATAATTGAGGGGATGCCCATCCATTGGGGAATGGCTGAACAAGCTGTGGTATATGAATGTAATGGAATGCTACCGTCCTATAAGAAATGATGAGCTAGTGGATTTCAGAATAACCTGGAAAGACCTGTATGAACTGACGCAAAATGAAATGCGGAACCAGGAAAACACTGTACCCAGTGTCAATAATACCGTGTGCTGAACAGCTACGAATGACTCCACTCTTCTCAGCAACACAGGGATCCGAGACGAGTACAAAAGACTGGCGAAGGAAAATGCTATCCCCAACCAGATAAAGAACTGATGGACTCTGAATGCAGATTGAAGCACGTTTTTTCACTTGCTTGATCCTTTTTCGTATTTTTTTCTTTTATCCATTTCTTCTCTCACAACTGTGACTAACATGGAAATATATTTTACATGGTAGCACCCATATAACCTACGTCAAACTGCCTACCATTTTCAGAAAAGGGGAGGAGAGGGAAGGAGAGACAAATGCGGAACTCAAAATCTTGTAAAAACAGATGCTAAAAACTGACTTGACATGTGATTGGGGAAAAATACTATTTTTAAAAAATCATACATTATAAGTACATAAAATGTATATGAAATTAACAAAGTAATTGGGTGGAAGGCCCTTACAAGTTAATTTGGAGCAAGGAGAATCAGGACAGGACTCCAGCAGAAGATGAAAATGGAAGATTTAAAGAGGCAGACATAACGGAGCACAGGCAAAGGTACAGAGATGGGACACTGAATATCATGCGTGAGGAAAAGAAAGATGTCCAGTTTGGCTGTGGCATCAAGTGAATAAAGGGGAATAATTATGGAAATAATTCTGAAGAGGCTAGGGCCAGGGCTTTCAGTGCCAACCAGAGGAGGAGGCTGTATGGATCCTAGCGGTAACTGGGAGCCAATGAAGTTTATTGAGCAGGGGAATATGGTCAGAAGAGTACGTTAGGGACATCGCAGAGTGAACAAAATGAACATGCCTTAACACAACATTTTTAGGAAAAGGGTGAAAGTGTGTGCAACAGGAAATCAAACAACACCAAATAAGTGTCTAGTCTCCGGTCTATCAAAAAACATTCATTAAGCTCCTCCTATATGCCACAGCCAGAAAGGTGTTTTCTCACAGGATGTCATCATACGCCTCCATAAGGCAGCATGAAAGAGTGGATAAACCGTAAGACTCAGTGTCAGGAAATCTGGAGTCAAATCCCGCCTAGCGGTGTGACTACGAGCAAGTCTCTGATCCTCAGTTTCCTCATCTGTAAAATATGGATGCTAATGCTTGTAGTATGCAAGCAGGATTATAGAGGTCCAAATGAGCACTTCTTGAAGAACTTAAAGCCTTTGCAAAACCTAAAGCATTTAAAAAAATTGATAGCGATAATGACGATGAAAGCCAATGTTAAATTACAGCCTGAGGGACTCCATTTCAGCAGGTTTAGGGCCTTTCAGAAGTTCTTCCTGGACTTCGCACAGCACCTTGGATGCTATGCTGTAGGTGCTTAATAAATGTTTACTGATTGATGGAAGTGTTAAGAAGAATTCACCAGACTATTTATGCTAAGGGCCAGAAAACCCTCATCGTTTTTCTATTTTTCTTTCCAGAGAAAAGCTAACCAATAATAACTAATTGTTGTTGTAGTCACATCTGACTATACATGACCCCGTGAACCACAGCACACCAATGCTGTCCATAAGGTTTTCTTGGCAAGGATACCAGAACGGCTTGCCATTTCCAGCTCCAGTGAATACAGGAAACAGAAGTTAAACAACTTGCCCACACAGCTACTTTGTGTTGAGACTGGATATGAACTCAGGTCTTCATGACTCCAGGCCCAGTGCTTCAACCCACGGAGTCATCTAGCTGCCTCAATTAATTAATTAATGCTTCTTCATTAACTCACTCATCCTATCCTGAGTTCCAGTTCTTAAACCTCGTCCTGAGTTCAAGAGGAGGGGTCAAGTTGTCCTTCCCCCCCGCCCCCCCGTTTCTTACCACAGCCTTATCCCAGATGACAGACATGCGCTCCTCCACCCCATTTGTGCCCTCGGGTATGGCCGTGAAATTGTCCTTCCCAATTGCCTTCTGAGCTGTGCTGAATGTGCAGTGGGCGCTCCCAGCAAGATGCAGGTCCCCACTGGCAGGAGAGAAAAAAGCTTTAGGTCAGGAAAGATGGCAGAAAAGACCTCAGCACAACCTGCTACCTAGGACAGATGCCCTTGAAGTACAACGCAAAAAGTTAAAGGACCTGCTTCAAATCCCACTTCTCAACACTTAACTATTTATGTAACCTTAACAGCAAGTCACTAAATCTCCTTAGGCTTCAGCTTTTTCATACGTATATGTCCTCTTTCATAGACAAGAATGATAATAATAATAACGACAATAACGATACCAATATCTAACGTTTATATTAGCACTTATGTGCCAGGAACTCTACTAAGCACTTTACAATGATGATAATGATGATAATAATATCTAACATTTATATAGTGCTTACAGTGTGCCAGGCACTGTGCTAAGTGCCTTATCGTAATGATGATGATGATAATTATTACAATAGTAATAGCTAATATTTATATAGCACTTGCTATGTGCCAGGCATCAATGCTAAGCACTTTACAATTATTATCTCAGTTGATTCTCACAACCACCCTGGGAGATGAGTGCTGTGAGTACCCTCATTTTCCAGATGAAGAAACTGAGGCAAACATAGGTTAAGTGACCTACCCAGGGACACGCAGCTAGTATGCGTCTGAGGTCAGATTTGAACTCAAGTCTTCTTAATTTACACAGATGAAGCACTCCACCCACTTTACCACCCAGCTGCTAGAGGATTTCAGCGCCTTTGTGTCTGAGAGGAATTTCTGACTCTCAAAAGCTCAAGAGGAAAACATATTTCACTTTATTGTTACTATTTCTGCTCACAACAATAACTTTCTAATGATGATTTTTTAAAAGACCAAAGATATCTGCGCTACCTAATTACAGAGGCTACTGTGCTGCCCAGTGGTCCAAGGAACAAGTCATCTCAGGGCCACTGAGGCCAGGACGCAGATTCTAACTACAAGAAAATCTGAGGACTAGGCACATTATCACGAACAGAGGACTTGAACACTTCAGAGACTCGAATACGTCTATGACAGCCTTAAAACGTAAGGGGGAGTACAGGAGAAAGTTCCATTCCCATCATTCCGGTGATGGCTCTAGCCGTGTGGCCTTGGATGTGTAAAACCCCCTCTCTGGGCCTCAGGTTAGTTTCCATGCCTCTATAAAATAAAATGAAGGGATTGAAATGGGTGACTTCTAAGGTCCCTTCTGGCTCTAACACTCTGCTCTGGGAAAACAAAGAGGGCACAGTGGAATACAAGCAACACTGAATCTATAGGGACAGAACAGGGTTTAAATCCCACCTCCAATGTTACTGCCTGCGTGACCTTGGGAAAGCCCCTCAAACCTCCACGGGCCTCAGTTTCCTCATCTGTAAAATGAAATCAGTGGACCAAATGGCCTTTGAGGTCCCTTTCACCTCTAAATCTAGGATGCTATGAGCCTATGCCCGGTGGGATGGGAGGCTGCACACTAACAATGCTTGCCACCAGGGAGCAGCAGTGAACAACTCCAGTAATGGATGTGGCCACCAAAAATGGCCAGATAACTGTTCAATATTGGTGGAGTGATCCCTTATACTCACTACACTTTCGATTTAAATATAGGTTATACTCCTAAAACATATCTCTTTAAGAGGAAAAAAGGGTACATATTAAAGATAATTACATAAAATCACCATATTTTAAAGTATATTTACAGTGAAAGGTTTTGGGTTTTAACCTTTCTTTCACATAAAGAGGCTTCATTTCTTTTTGTCATCATCACTCTCTATCTTTTTCATTTTCATTCTCATTCTCTTAGAAAGGGAATGGAAAGGTGGCATAATATAGTGGATGGGGACTGGCCTCAAAGCCAAAACCTGGGTTCAACTCCCACCACATATTAGCTGTCTGATGTGGGCACATTCACCTAAATCTCTCAATCTTCTAGGCAAGTCTTAAGATGGTAAGGTGAAGAGAAGGTGCTGGCTCACACTGGGAGGAGGAGTTTCCTTGCACGGGAATTTCTTACACCAATGAGATCAAAGGTCTAGTCTGAATCCATGTGAGATAATCCCGATGAGATGACATTTTCAAAAAGTGCTCAGCACAGCGTCTGGTACATAGCAGGCACTACGTCAATGTCTATTGCCTTCCCTTTTCCTTTATCAAAAGCACAATGTAGTAGAATGGGAAGAACATAGGTCTTGGAAGTCTGAAGTTGTCGTTCAGTTCTGTCTGACACTGTGACTCCATTTGAGGTTTCTTGGCAAAGATTCTGGATTCTGGTTTGCCATTTCCTTCTCCAGCTCATTTTACAAATAAGGAAACAGGGTAAGTGACTTGCCCAGGGTCACACAGTTAGTAAGTGTCTGAGACTGAATTTGAATCAGAAAAATAATCTTCCTGCTAGCATTCTATCCACTGCATAGACCTTGGGTCAATTCCCTGAGTCCTCATCATAGTGCTTGGCCCCTAGTAAGCGTTTAGTAAATATTATACCTGTTTATCTATCTAACAAAGTAGTTTTAAAGTTTCCAAACTTACCATCAGCCACTCCCAGGGCTTTGGGAGCCTGGTGCCAAGCTCTAGGAACTCTCCATACAGTAGGTAATCAATAGATGTTTGATGACATTGACCAGAAAAGCATTTGCCAAACAGAACAAATCACCGGGTAAGCAGAAGGCAGGAAAGTGGCAGAGAGGATAGAGATGGACCTGGAGGCAGGAAGACCTGAGTGGAAAGCCTACCTCCAACACTTCCTCAGCTGGGTGACCCTGGGCAAGTCACTTGGCCTCTGCCTCAGTTATCCATGTAAAATAGGGACAATAATAGCACCTAAAGGGCAACTAGGTGGCTCTGTGGACAGAGAGCCGGAACTGAAGTCACGAAGACTCGCTTTCAACAACTCAGTAACAGCAGAGAGTGTCTACCTTCCAGGGCTGCTACGTGGATCAAATGAAATCATATTTGTCAAGCACTTCACAAACTTTAATTTGTTGTTACTGATTAGTCATTTCATTTGTGGCCAACTCTTTGGGACCTGATTCGAAGATCTCTGGGCAAAGATACTGGAGTGGTTTGCCATTTCCTTCTCCAGCTCATTTTATGGATGAGGAAAACTGAGGCAAACAGGGTTAAGTAACTTGCCCAGGGTCACACAGCCAATAAGTGTCTGAGGCTGAATTTGAACTCAGGTCTTCCTGACTCCAAGCCTGGCACTTTATCCACTGCTCCACCTAGCTGCCCCTGCAAACCTTAAAGTGATGACAAACCTTCAATGATGATAATGATGTTGATGATTATAATAATGGGCAGCATGGTATAGACGACAGAGACTTAACTCTGGAGTCAGAAAGACCTGGGTTCACGTCTTGCCTCTAACACGTATTAGCTATATGACACTGGCCAAATCACCGAATACCCCCAGGCAACTCTAGGATTTATGAACTGCAGCTAAGCACTCAATCTGTACCGGTAGAGAGAGTTAGCACCTTAAGAGTCCCCTTACACCAATGAAAACACAGGTCTGGATTCTCCCATCCACCCCCCTGCCCCCACTGAGAGGCAGACTCTTAAAGCCGCACAGTGGAGGACAAGGTTGTCATTAGGGTGTGAGATCTGGCAGAGGACAAGATGGCGCCGGGGACACTCGATCTGCTCCAGGAGTCTTTACAAAGTCTTCAACAGGATGTCATTATTCTCTTGGCTCCGTTCATGTCAGCATGGATGAGAAACACGAGAAAGTCCAGCCCTGGGCCTCCGAGGAATTTCTAGAATTCACAGCTCGCACAGTGTCTGCATCCGATCTGCCTGACAAGTCCCATTGGTCTGGGTCTGCCCCAGCATGCCTCTGCCCCGTGGCACCTTGCAGCTGAAAACCTTGCCAGATTAACCCCACGTTGCTCGGAACCCTTCTCTGCTGCCAGCTGCCCCACTGGGAACGAACTCGCTTGAGACTCCACTCTACCTTCTGCTCTCTTCCTCCTACCCCACATGCTGCTCTATGGCAGGGCTTCTGAAATTTTTTCCACTCAAGACCCCTTTTCCCATATTGGCAGTGTTTGTTGGCGCTGCATGGCCTAAGGGCATGCACACTTAAAGTGCTGCTCTATGGTATATAAATGACCACTGGGACATGCCGGTGAAATATCAGATAGAGTACTGGACTTGGGAGTCAGGAAGACCCAAGTTCAAATGCTGCCTAAGATACCTTCTATGTGACCCTAGGAAAGTCACATAACCTACAACCCAAGAGAGATGTGAAGAGTAAGAGATAATATATAAACTATGTATATGTACACACATACATTGTTGTTGTTATTATTACTGTAATTATTATTATTATTATTATTATTATTACTATTAGCTGGCACCCACCTTGCCAATAGGGAGTTGATGTAGTCCGGAGTGGTGGGGTCAGGGCTCAGTGGGGGAGATGTCACAAAAGCAGCAGCTTTGGCCCAGTTCTTGCTCCAATAGTGTGTCCCATCCGTGCCAAGGCTGGCTGTGATGGGCTCACCGAACACCACATTTCCTACAGGATGGAAAGAGAAGGCGGAATCTGTATCATGCAGACACTATGCAGGCCTGATTTACGTCATGATTTTTCCTAAGGAAGAGAGGTGTTTTTAGAAGACCTGGGTTCACATATTGCCTCAGATACATACTCACTGTGGGATCCTGGACAAGTCAGCTAAGGCAGCACAGTGATTCGAGTGCCAGACCTGTAGTCTGAAAGCTGTTGAGTCATTTCCAGACGGGTCTGACTCTCTACACTCCGTATGGGGCTTTCTTGGCAAAGATACTGGAGTGCTTTGCCATTTCCTTCTCCAGCTCACTTTACAGATGAGGAAACTGAGGCAAAGGAGGTTAAGTGACTTGCCCAAGGTCACACAGCTAGTAAGTGTCTGAGGCCAGATCTGAACTCAGGAAGATGTTTTCCAAACTCTAGTCCCAGAACTCTATCCACTGTGTCACCTAGCTGCCCAGAGTCAGGAACACCTGAGTTCAAAATTGGCCTCAGATGATTACGAGCTGTGTGACCCCAGGCAAGTCACTTAATTTCTGTCAGCCTTGGTTTCCTCATGTGTAAAATGGAGATAATAATAGCACTTCCCACTGCTGTTTTGAGGGTACAACAGTATTTGTCAAGAGTGCTGCGAACCTTAAAGGACTATAAAAATGCTAGCTATTATTGTAATTATTATATTTACTTAACCTCTTAGCGCCGCCAGACACATCTCTATGACTATAAGGTGCACAGTACATATAGACCTACATGGGTGGAAACTCATGGGAGATTCTTAAGCTAATGACATCACAGGTTTAGAAAACAATGATGACAAGGTACCCAGAGTAGTATGTGAGAAAGATCCAAGCTCATCCTCTCCCCAAAGTCAACAGGGATAACTAGATCCTGATCTGAGTAAGGATTTCCACTGCTGCCCCAAAGCCAAAGTTTTCTCAAAAGAAGAAAGATTACCCTCTGGTCCTTTTTCATCACTTCAATCTTAGGCAAGGAGTAAGCCAAGAACACCAAGTAAAACTCTGGGGACAAGCAAAGGATTAAATGTCCCCAGAGATTAAGTCTCCAATGGACCACTTGATGAGGGAGCCCTCATGGCAGAGGGAATCCCATTGGACTTCATTAATAGAGATCCTAGTAGAACAGTGAATTACAGAAGTCTAGGGGATTGCTGAGGCAAAGGAATAAAGTTGTGAAACTCTATCCTTGGAGAACCACAGCACCTTGAGGGGATGGAAGTTTCATCAGGGTCTTTGTACTCCCAATGCTCAGCACACAGGAGACATTTAATAAATGTTTGTTTAAAGTCAAATACCCATCAGAAGGTAGATGAGATTATTGAAGAATGACCATACAAGTTACGATATATAAATACAATGAAATATTATTATGCTGTAAGGAAAAATCAATATAATGAATACAGAAAAGCATGGGAAGACTTATATGAACAGATGCAAAGCAGAACCTAGAAAATAATATCTACGATGACTACAATCTTGTAAATGGAAAGAATGACAAGAATAAAATGATTGAAACTGAATGAATTTAAGTAACAAAGACTAAGCCTGGTCCCAAAGAAGAGATATGATGGAACACTCTATATGTAAAACACTAGAGATGAGATAAGACTTTTCTGATGTGTTAGGTAGCTTTGCTAGACGGTTTTGAGGTTTTCATTTTTTAAGAGGGATGCCTTTCTGGGAGAGAGAGGAATATACTGGGAAATGTAGCTTTTCTGGCTTCCTTCAAGTTTCAACTAAAATCCCCTTCCTGCAAGAAACCTTTCCAATCCCTCTTAATGTTAGTGCCTTCCCTAGGCTGATTCTCACCAAATGATCCTATATGTATCTTGCTTGTACATAGCTATTTGCATGATTTCTCTCCTATCAGACTGGTAGCTCCTTGAGAGCAGGGACTGTCTTCTGTCTTTCTTTGAATTCCCACTGTTTTACACAGAGCCTGGCAAATAACAGGTGCTTAGTAAATGCTTAATGAATAACTGTTAGTTGACTATAAAAATAAAATACAGCAATAAAAGTTATTCTAAACAGGAAAAAAGTCGATGAGCACTGAAATCTACTCTCACCCCAAGCTGGTATTCATCAGCTCCATTCCCCATTTTGAGGGTCAGAACCATATTTAGCCCTACCCTTTCTAACTCTCATTTATCTTTCTTCCTCGTCCCAAAGTCTCCCCTTTAAGGCTACAGAAGAGGCTTGGCTTACTAAGAATGCCTAGCATACTCCAATGAAACCAAATGTGTGATGTTAATCTGCCTGAAGCTCCAGGAGCTCTCTATAAATATTAATTCAACTGAAAAATGCAGATGCATGAAGAATGAAAAAAATGAAAGGAAAAACAACTGTATGGAGAAATAGCAAGAAGGACACAATGGTGGAGAAGTGAAGAAAACTCATCCAGGCTCTGACAGCCCGAGGCATTTAGTCCTAAGGAGCCCCTCTCAGAAGCTGAGCCACCAAAGACCTTGGAGACACATCAGCACTGACCATGAAAACCACCACATCTCCTTGCTCAGGATTATCTTCTCTCTTCCCTTGAAAAAGAAAGAGGAATGAAATCTTCAGGGACATACTTCCTCTCTAGGGCCAGGTTTTTTTTTTCCTTACTAAAATATGCTTTATTTCCTTTTGACACTCGGTTTACTGGCCATATGAAGACTTATACCAGACCTACAGTATGGACCTTCTACATGAAGCAGGGTCTGAGCAAAGACTCAACACTGTGAAATCACTTCCTCAACTATGAAATGAAGCGGTTTGGCCCAGCAGGCTTTAAAGGTCCCTTCTGGATCTAAATCTTATTTCGTCTTTTCCTAAGCAACCTTCACTTGAGTCCAAAGGCTCTGAGCAATTTCCTCCCCAGTAAGGGAACAGACCAATCCAAGAAAACAGAACTCAAGGTCAAGTCTGTCCAAAGGGACAGCACTCAAAGCAGAACCTCTCAGGGCAGCAAAATACTCATGAGAAGCAGCATGGAGAAGTGGTCCCCAGGATGGCTTTGCAGGCATGTGTACACTCGCCTAGTTTCTACTTTTCTCCATGAAAGGAAGGAGTGAAACAGGGGAACGCTGGGCCCTTTTCCCAGATCCAGCCCTCTTGTGACTCAGGCATCAAGGAAAAACAATATAGTGTCAGATGAAAAGTTTAACACCATAGTAAAACACACACACACACACACACACACACACACACACACACACACAGTAATACAGGGAACCCAAGTGAATCTCTCAGGGCTGCCTAGACAGAAAGGGTTCTCTGCCCACAAGAATGGGCCGGCCACCCACCCTCTGGGAAGCTAGGCATCAAAAGGCAGCTTGGGCTATTTTTAGCAGTCCCAATCACTTACATGTGGAGTTTTGGGGACTTAGCCCAAAATGTGGTATTTAAACTACTGTCTGTTCTCACAGCTTCTCCTCCACCCAAAATATTTCGTTACTACCTAATGATCTGGCAATCAGCATTCACCTAAAGCAAAAGTCCTGGTGGATTTGTCTGAAGCCATTCCCTTTCTCCTCTCTTCCATCCTTCCCTGACTCCATTCACTGTCTGTCCCTACAGTTTTCATAACCACTCCCAGACCACTCATTCTGGGGTCAAGCCATCTACCAGTCAGGTCAAGGGACAACGTCTTTGATAAATACCAGTCAGCAGAGTCCACCCAGCCTTTAAAGTAACATAATTCTTCCAGAGACACTGGAATAATGGGCATAATTAGCAGTGAACAAAAGTGAGGATGTGTAAAACAGTTTCCAGGATAGATAGGGAAGGGCCTACATTTTATGAACAAGTCACCCAACTCCTTGGGCCTCAATTTCCTCATTTGCAAAATAAGGGGTTGGATTCACTGACGTCTGAGCTTCCTTTCAACTCTAGAGCTAGGATCCTAAATCCCACATGTGTATGTTCAGCAGAGCAAAGACTTGGGGACACTGGCCAGGAAGGAGAGGAACAGAGTGAGAGGCACAGGGGGACCTCGCTAAGAGCACAATTCACCTTTCTTCCGGGCTTGAGAGATGAGGTCCGCAGCACTCTTGCTCATGACCTTGGTGATGTAGAGAGGGCAGTTGGTTTGACTGGCAATGGTGATGGCCCGAAAAACAGCCTCAGCTTCCAGCTAGAAGGAAAGGAACCAAGACGTCAGAAAGGCCAGGGACCACCTCCCCAACAAAGCTGCCAATCCTCCCACCTTCCAGAACCCTGGTGCCATTCCTCATGGAGATGGGTGGTCATGAGTTGACAGAGAAGGAAGCTGAATTTTTCAGCTGGCTCTGTTTGTTAAGTAAACACCCATGCCATATGTGTACTTAAACAAGGTTGAAATAATATTACAGCCTTTATCTTCCCATCCCACTAAATGGTGTACCCCACCCTTCTAGGAAAACACCACCGTAGTACCAGAATGTCTGCCTGAAACAATCAATAAACGTCAGCTGAACCATAGCCTCAAACTCTGGTATCTTCTGAGTAACATCATTGCAAGGTCAAGTCCAAGGGGTTGGTGATACCATAAATTAATCAATCCTTCCTTACCACCTAGGTGAGGTCACAAGCTTAAGAGAACAGTATGTGGGATGTCCCCAAGATCAAATCCAATTCTTATAAACCCAAAGCAGGGATTGTGGAGCACAGCTTCTAATTGTTATAAACCGTACAGGATTAGTTCATCAGGCATCACAAAGCCCTTCCACGCTCACTACTTCAATAAGTCCCCCAAGTTATCTGTGTACTTCCCTATCTCCAACCACCCTGTATTTACTATCTCTTGGCTTCCCTGCCCTTCAGTTTCCTTGTCTGTAAAATAAGGGAATTGAGTTGATAACCCCAGAGGTCCCTTCCAACTACAATTCCATGATCTGTGTATATGCTATATACAGTCCAGCAAAATATAAGCTCAACAGCAGAAAATGGTTTTGATTGTTTATTTTTGTCTCTGCATCTAATTGCAGTACCTTGCACTTAGCATATGCTTAATGAATATATTTTTTAAATTGAACTGAAGCAGAAGGTGGTAGAGAGTTGGGGGACTATGGGCACAAGATATCATATATACCGACAGATATGGCATCACTGTGTTGGTAGGTTTTGTGTAAATGTTTTAATTTGCTGCAAGGGAGGAGGTCACCATTATTTTTAAAAGTCTATACCTATTATATGTGTGTGTGTGTTTATCATACTTATTTTAAAATAAACCCATTTTTATTAATTTTTTTACAAAAGAATACAGTGGGAAAGTTTTGTACAAATGTTGGTAGGATTTCTGTAAATGTTTTACTTTGCATAAGAGAGGAAGGAACAGGAAGTGACTGTTATTTCTAAAAGTTTATACCTATGTTAGGTATATATTAAACTTATTTTAAAATGAACCAATTTTAATCAGTAATTTTTGAAGAAAAAAAAACACATTGGGAAGAACATAGCCTGTAAACAACAAAAGTCTGAGTAGTTGAGTCTGTGCTCATCACAAGCGACTTTTTCCTCTCTGGGAAGGAAGGTGACATTGGGCTTCCAGATGACCGAGCAGGATACCACTGACCCTCTGTTATCTCTCAGACTATTATCCTTTCAAGTTTCTCTGTGGAGCCTCTGGGTTCCAGGGCTCAAAGCACCACTCAAGGTACAGTTTAGGTATGCTTTGAACTAGAGAGGGCCTGCCTTGTTCCCTGATAACTCCTCCCTCTGAGCAGCTGCCTTGACCACTTCAGCTCCCTATGACCTCAACCCTGGCCTTTGATCTCCCTCTCTCCCAGGGTGGCGTGGATTTCCAGCACTTCGGCAACCTGACTATCTTTGGAGGGTTACATCACCCTCTCTGACTTCACCCACAAGGGCTTCCAAGGTTCTGACAGATGCTACAGCTGAAAGGCCTCTTATTAAAAAGAAGAAAGGGGGAACGAGCAAGTAAGCCAAACCAGAGAAGGCAAAAATAGGCCTTTCGTTGAAATCCCCTGGCCCACGGCCCACTGCAGACTCCCTCAGTGACCCAGCTGAAGGAATCTATCTTGCAAGCGGTGGTTAGCCTTTAGAAATGGTTTCGAGAATGGCGCCGATTAGCCCAAACCAACCTACCCTGTGGAATTAATCTGGCTTTGTTTCCCACATGGTGGTGACTGACTTTACAGGCAAGATACATCTGGCCTATAAGCCAGGGTCAAAAGCTGCTAATGAATTCCAATGACAAATTCAAGTAATAGCGAAAAGAAGGGATCATTACAAGTGTGTGAGGGGGGAGAGAACTAGACCCTTCTGTTTAGGGACTTTCTGCCTCCCATCACTAACACTGGCTCAGAATTGCGGAACAGGAAGGGAGTTTTATATATTTACATGCAAGACACAGAATCAGTTCTGGCGGCCCGTTCCATAATGCCAGCCGGCCAGCCTTTACGATGCCAACCTGGTATTTACCACGAGAGCAAACAATTCCCAATCCTACGGGCAGATGCCACCATGTAAAGTGAGTGCTACTCTGGAGACAGGCATACAAATCCTTCTACTGTACCGCACCCCTGTCCCCTCACTAATCTCGAACCTAGTACACAAATGAAATATGAGGCAGTTTGGTTTTACAGGGGTATGAATGCTATACTTGGAGTGGGGAAGAAATCAGTTCGAATCATGCCTGACACTTCTTATCTGGATAAGTCCAGGTAAGTCAATCTGACTCAGCCTCAGTTCTCTCATCTGTAAAAGGGGGATAATACCAGCACTTACCTCACAGGGCTTCTGTGAAGATTAAATGAGATTAAATAAAACAGCTCTGAAACCCCAAAGAACTATACAAATGCTAGCTATTATGCTCATGACGATATAAAGACCACCAATATCCAAAAGAATTACCAATTCCAGAACGTGAAGAAATCCTGGTAACTGTAGTTTTAGAAGACATGGAATATTTAGTGATAAACTTATATAAAACCTACAGCATGTCAGAAAGCAGATGAAATAATTTCTCATCCACTTGTGTGTCCAAGGGATTGTGATTCTGGGATTGAAAAAAAATTGAAATTCGGGACCACGATGATGAATCCACAGCTATCCTCGGGGGAGTGAAGGAATTCAGAAGTTTCCCTCCCACTGCCATTCCCAAAGGTCTATGGATGTCACTTGTTTTAATGAGATTAGAAGAGAGATACCCCTCTTTCTCTCAGCAATCCCTTTCCAATTTGGATGCACTCTTTGCTTGTGTTGGCCAAACATAAGCCTTTGATAAAATGCTTCAATATAGTTTCCCTCTCTTTATCGATTTTTCTCCATCTCCAAGATGAGTGTGTGCAAAAATCTATGTGTGAGCAGACACGAAGCTGCGTGTGGGGGGAGGGAGAGAGGTACACACTCCTTAGGAGCGACTGCCAAACATAAATGCATCTGACATAAAACAAGTTACAGGATGCAAGGAAGAAAGCCTGCTTCTGATAAGAGCGCGTCTCCCGGGAGGGCGCAGAGAGGAACGCAGGCAGCCCCAGCTTTCGTTTCTTTCCTTAGTTTTTGCCACTTACCTCCTCTGGTCTACTCAGCACATGGCCTTCTGGGCCAGTTATTCCAATTTCCAACATCCGGGCTTGTTCCTAGAGGGATGAAAAGCCACATGTCAACAGATACCAGTTAACTATCAGTTAAAAAGGTAGAGAATTCTAGAGAACATTTCCACATAAGGACAAAAAAGAAAATGGAACCATGAGATCTCTACCAGAATGGTTAGAAGAACCACCGAGCCCAACTTCTCATTTTACGGAGGAGGAAACTAAGGACCAGAGAGAGGAAACAATCTGAACGAGATGATGCAGGCAGGTGACAGAGATGAGATCTGAACCCAGAGAGGCAGTGTGGTACAGTGGTGAGAGCGACTAGCCCAGGTTCGACTCCTGTTCTAATACTTTCTATCCATATGACCTTGGGCAAGTCAACTTAACTTTCAAGGGCCTTAGTTTTCTTCATCTGTAAAAGGAGGATACTGGACCAAATGACCTCTGAATTTCCTTCCTATTTAAGCTCTCTAATTCCCCTAAATCAAATCCAGTCCTTACACGCTATCTCTGCTCAACGGGGCATATTCTTATCAAATTATATATCTTACCTTTTACTTCAAGCCAGCAACATCCTCTGTGTATGACATACCACTTCTCCATATCCCACCTCTGACACTAACCAGGCGACTGCGCCACGTGTGTAGACAAACAATTCCCTGGAACTCTGCTCTGCTGGTGGTGGGAGCAGTAACCACAGAACTAACAACAGTGCTGAAATCACACATCCCTCCTAGCATGCAGGTGTGTGCACTTTGAACATGCACGTGCATGCGTGCATTTCAAACCACAAAATAATGCAGCAAAGTCCTCCAAGAAAAGGGCAATACCTTTGGGAGGAGAATGCTCTGTTATTCAACTGAACTACAATTTGGATTAGAGAGACAACACTGTTCTGAACCTTCGCTATTGAAGGACTAAAGGACATTTCATTTCCTCATCTGCAATTCAGTAAGCATTCATGAAGTCTATCCCATTCATCCCTCTTTCTGGCTCCATCTCCTCCGGACACCAACCCCTGCCTTCACTTACTAGATGGCAGGAAGAGCACGCAGTAGGGGTAACAGAAAATAACAATGCTACTAATTAGAACAGATTCTGCTCCTCAACAAAAGCTCTAGGATACCTGGAAACCTGACAACAGTTGCACAGATAAGAATCTATGTGGGATAATGGAAGGAGTACTGGATTTGAGGTCCAAGGATGTGGGTTCAAATCTTAGCTCCGCTACTGACTCCCTACATAAACTTGAAGCAAGTTACTTGCTTTCTATGGACCTCAGTTTCTTTATCTGTAAAATGAAGGATGTGATAATCTCTAAGGTCACTTCCACTTCCACCACCACTTCTACAAATCACAGCCTGACCTCTGAGTCCACAAACCACTTTCCCAGCTCTCCAGAAGAAGGCTGCTGAGCTTACTGGGCTTACGGGCTGTCAAATTAGGACAACAACCCTGGAACGATTTGTAACAGGTCATCCTGATTCTTTTTTAAAATAACACGCTTCATTCCAAGAATGCATAAAAACATCAAGAGCCTGGTCTATTGTTCTGGAAGCTTGCTTTGGTCATTCTGGGGTGAAAAATGGAGATAACGTACACCTTTGAAGTGTTCATCTCCATAGGAATGAAAAGGCCTTCTTTTTGTTTCGGAGCAATGAGGTGTTGAGAGCAAAAACTATTCTTTCAGTGTGCAAAGCAGGGACCCATTAAGATTCAGCAGGCAATATTTTTCCAGTTGCTTCTTCATTCTTATGAAAAAGCAAGAACAAAATGGACTGGGCATTGAGGTTATCCATTTTTTACATGTTTACTTGTACAAGTACTGCCTGAACTATCCAAATATGAGGCTTGGGGTGTGTGGGCGTGTGTCTGTCTCTCTGTCTGTCTCTCTCCCCCCCCCCACCTCCCTTTTTCTCTCCTCTCTCTCTACGGAAAACTGAGTTTCCCAACCTCACCCAGGCTGGATTTACATCATCCCCTCACTGATTCCATTCCTGGTCATTACAAAAACTTTGACCCGCTCTGTTTCCAACCTGGGCCAACACACCTCTCCCTAGGCAGCCTCATAACTCCATGCCTCTGGGGGCTTCCCCTGTGGGTACCATACTTACTGCGGACACACCCAACATCAGCCCTACTGTAGCTCAGGATTCCCAACTCCAGTGACACTACTACCCTGCCTGCGGTTGAATCCAGGACAAGCCCTCCTCTATAAAATGAAGGGGTTTCATTCTATGATCTCCAAGGTGCCTTCCACTAACCAGACGCCAGCCAAGCACCTGCTGATAACCCCCTTACGTGAGCTCTGGGCAGCCCAGCTGCAGAAGGGTCACGAGAGCCCAGGCTCTTAGATTCTGCTGCTGCTCTACAACTTCGCAATGTAGATTTTTGGCTTTTCTACTCTACTAAAAGCAGCCAAGTTTGTTTCTTCTTCTTCTTTTTACATAAGGATTTCGAAATCCCAGGGTACATCTGCCGTCTTCTGTTAAACAACAAGATCTCTCATAGCCAAGGCTAAACTTAATAAACAATACTAGAAATTCCTCCAAATGGAAAAGTGCCCTCAATCGTTTCTTGTTTGCAAGAAAGCAAAGAGCCCCAAAGGTCCTTTGGCATCAAGAAACTCAGACTCAAAGGCACACTGTCTTAGGAGAAAAGACAAGGAAGGGAGTTTCTTTGAAAAGGCTATCATATACTTTCAATGTAGCCCAGATTTAGATTTGGTAGGGAGCTCAGAGGCCATCAAATCTAACTCCCTTATTTTATAGATAAGGAAACTGTGGCTGGAACAGAGAAGTTAAGTAACTTACCCACGATCACACAGCTAGCAACAGAAACCAGAACTTCAAAGACCTCATCCACTGCACCATTCTGCCTTCTCAAAATAAGTCAAGAAGCATCCAACGTAGGTCTGTGGAGAATTCTGATGAAGCAGCTTGGGCACTCAAACAAGGGTATCTGGCACTCAAAGGAGAAGTGAGTTTCTATCCAATGCTGCTGAGAATTCTCCTTCTCACCCTTCACACAAAGTGTCTGGAATATCTCTGGGTGCACATGGGATGATGCTTCCAGAGTTTCCCATACACACAACTACTTCTCCCCTACAGTCCTAAGGATGCTGAAAGGACACTGTCTCGTCATCTTCCCCAAACAGGGTAAAATCCAGAGTCTGACAGTTACATGGGGAGAACTCTTCCTGACAGACAAGGCTGGTGCCAGAGAACTGGAAGGAAGGTCTCCGGGAAGATTCTTCACCCTAACTGGAACCACTCCAAGTCCCACTGGATCTAAGCACATTCTTACCCACACTTTGGTGGACATGTTCACCAAGCCTGGGAAAACTTCTGAGAAAAAGAGTTAGGTGGTACCATGAACAGAGCGCTGGTCTTTGAGACAGGAAGACTTGAGTTCAAATCTGGCCTCAGATACATACTGTGTGAGCCCGGGCAAGTCATTTAACTCCTGCTTGCCTCAGTTTCCTCATCTATAAAATGGGGATAATAGCATCTACTTCCCAAGGTTGCTATGAGGATATATATACATATATATATATACACACACACACATATGTGTGTGTGTGTGTGTGTGTGTTAGCTATTATTGTTGTTTTTGTTAAGCATTATACCTGAAGTCAGGAAGACCTGAGCTCAAATCTGGCCTCAGACACTTACCAGCTGTGTGACCCTGGGTAAGTCATTTAACCTTTACTTGCCTCAGTTTCCTCATCTTTAAAACAGGATGATAATAGCACCCTCCTCCCAGGGTTGCTGCGAGGATCAAAGGAGGTAATCATTATAAAAGGTACAGCGCTTGGCACATAGTAAATGCTACAAAAATGTTATTAGCTATCATTATTATTAGCATTATCATAGAGCAGTGGACCTGAAGTTAGAAAAACTAGTTAAAATCTGGCCTCAGTCACTTAACAGCTGTGTGACCCTGAGCGAGTCACTGTCCACCTCAGTTTCCTCAACTGTAAAATAGGATAAATAATGGCACTTACTTCCAAGGGTTATGAGAAAAAAAGTGAAATAATGTTCGTAAAGTACTTTGCATCCCTTAAAGTGCTGTATAAACGCTGGTTCTAATTATCACTGTCATTATGACTATTGCTATCCTACCCAAGTGACTGATGGAACAGTTTTTTGTCAGGGAATCCGATCAAACAAACCCTGAGAAATAGCACGTGTAGTGGAAAAAAATCAATGTTGTCAAGAAAACCAAGCCCAAATCCCAGCTCTGTCACTTAGTAAGTTGTGTTGACATCAGAAAGGCACAGAAAGTGAGCACTGAGAACTGGAAGGGAAACCATAGGCCACGTGGTCCAACACTTATCTGGTGCAGAGACCTCCCCTACAACCTCCCTGACCAGCCATCTAGTGTCTACATCCGTGATGAGGAGGAACTCTCTCCCTCTGGAGGTGGCTAATGCCTTCTACTTCTGGACAGCACTCATCATTGCAAAGTTTTTTTTTTCCCCACAGTGCACCAAAACCTGCTTCTCTGTCCCAACCTAACCCCCTCCCTCCACGTTGAAGTCCTTCAAAATCCGTTCACTCCCAAGGCTCAGTTTCCTCATCTCTGTATAATGCAGAAGTACCTATCTCCTAACCACCACCTAGCTCGAAGGGTTGTTAAAAAGAAAAAAACACTTGGCCACATGACAGAAAGGAGAGTTGTTATCACTAAGAGCTGACCCATCTGTTGTATTCTCTTCCTTCTGGGAGACTCCACTGCTGGATATGTGAAAGCCATGCTGCATCTACTCATCTAACCCATTCAGCACGCACACAGTAAGTACCTCCTGCTTCCTTACAAATGATCTGCCTGGGCTATGGGGCCTAACGTTCACCACTCTTATGACAGGTCACTCAATATGCCCAGGAAACCAATGGAATTTCTCCAGCCCATCCTTAAAAAAATAATCCTCCATCAGGTTCAGTCTTAATTTTTAAAAATTCATTTCCCCCTTTCCATCCTGGGATAGATCCTGCTCCAAAAAGGATTTCCTTTTAGGATAATGACTCTTGAGCAACTAGGTCTTGCTTTCACTTTAGGAAAAATCGCCAGTAACTTTCGGGAGAGCAACATGGTGCTGTGGAAAGAGCAATGCACTGAGAGTCAAATGATCTGAGTCTAAACCCTGTGCTGTTAGTGTTCAACCCTGCCGCTGTTCAGTCGTTTCAGCTGTGTCCAACTCTTCCTGACCCCTTCTGGGGTTTGCTTGACTGATCTGCCCTTTCCTTCTTCAGCTCATTTTACAGATGAGGAAATGGAGGCAAACAGGATTAAGTGACTTGCTGAGGGTCACACAGCTAGTGTCTGAGGCCATATCTGAACTCAGGAAGAAGAGTCTTCCCAACTCTAGGCCTGGTATTCTGTCCACTGCACCACCCAGCTGCCCCAACAATAAGAAGTTCATAAAATACATATATTAGCTCATTTGAACCTCACAACAACCCTGTGAAGTAGATGCTTTTATTGACTCCATTTTATAGAAGACAGAACTGAAGTTGAGACCTCGGTGTGGTGGTAAGAATACTGAATCTGGAGTCAGGAAGCCTTGGGTTTAAATCCTGCCTCAAACATTTACCAGGAAGTCATTTAATCATTGTGGGCCTCAGTTTCCTCATCTGTAACATGAGGAAGTTGGACTCGGGGAGTTCTATGGCCCCTTTCAGCTCAAAATCTATTATCCAGTGGCCTAAGGTCAATGTAAATACGTGGTTCGTTCTTACACAGAGAAGCCTGGGGATCCAGATGGAAAGCACATTCTCGCTGGCTGGACAATTACCTGGGCGATGATGTCTCCATTTTCTGCATGAACTTGAGCAATGGCACCTAGTTCTGCGAGGCAGCTAAAGATCTCATAGAGCTGAAATGGAAAAGGATACCGGTTGTCTTCATCTGAAAGCCTATACTCTTGAACACCCTGAAAGGGAACCGTCAGATGCCCAAAGGAAAACCTTCTTCTTGGGCTCTGGTTGGCAATCAACAAGAAAAATGATTTCAGGATTAAAGAGCCTGGCACTGGAAACCAAGTCAGCATGATTGGTTCCTGCGGCCATCCTCTCTCCCCAGAAGAACACATTCCAAAGAGAATCTTGGGAGAGGGGAATTCAGGGGTTAATGTATTTCCCTAATATCCTGGATCACTTCTCGGATTTGGCCCTATGCCATCCCCTAAGTGGGATGGAGATAGCCTTGGGACTTGTTAACAACACATCTGGTGACTAGTAACTACCTTGGTTCTCAGAGACGCCTCATCTCTGATCTGGACTTCCCTTCCCCCTGGGAAACATAGGGCCAGTCAACCACATCGCCCCCCACGACAGCTACACCCCCAAGGACCTCCCTGGAAAAGCAGTCAGAGATAGGATGGCAATAATCCCTCTGATACAGAACACTCCTAACTCTGCTGGGGTGAGACCCCCCCAGGGCTACACTAAGCTAGGGCTGTGAGGTGAAGGAGGAAGCAATAAAAGGAGATGAAGAGGACCATGCCCCTCCCCAGCTGTCTTTCAAAGGAGACTGCCGCCCATGGAAACTCCAGCTCTGGCTCCCCAGGACTGTGGGAACCTGCCTACTGCCTTATTAACTATGTAGCTGGAGCTGCTCTAGATTCAAAAGGAGCTCCGGCTGTCGCCAAGGGCGACCATGGCGCTCCCCAGGGCCAAAGAAGCTGAGGCCCCAATAAACCAGCCCCACCCAGGCACTCCCAAACCTGATGGCTAAGTCAGTGTTACCTCTGTGTTGGAGACCTGATACAAATCCTTGTAAGCCATGTAAACCATGAAGGAGTTGACGCCTGTAAAAATAAAAAAATGCAAGGGTTGGGGACAGGAGAGAAACAAGAGAGAGGTAAATGTAACCCATATCTTTCACGGTCTCTCTAAAGGGCACAGGCTCTGGAGATGTAAGGCTTGGGTTCAAATCCTGCCTCTGGTGTTTGCTACCTGTATAACCCTGGGCAAGTCAATTAGCTTCTCTGGGACTTAGTTTTCTTGTGAAAATGAGGGCGATGGACTCAGTGACCTCTGAGGTCCTTTTATCTCTAAATCCAAGAACTCACAACTCTATTCACTACAAGCTTTTACTGACGTCTGCCTGAGCTATACTACCAAAGCCTCCGGCTGCTCTTCCCAACTCCAGTTCCCCTCCCCCACTCGCAACAGATCCTTCAGCTGCTTCCAGAATGATTTCACTTAGGTGTAGTTCTGATCCCGCGACTCTACTGCTCAAAACCCCGCAAAGGCTCCCTAAGTGCATAGGTCAAGTTCAAACTCCTTCGCCTCCCACTCAAGACCCTCCATAACCCAGCCCTATCTTATCTTTCCTGCATTCTAATATAACTTTCCTCTGGGTACATTTCCCACCTCCACATCTTTGCTTTGACTGCTCTCTCTGCCTGATCTGTTCAATCATTTCAGTTGCGTCCAACTCTTTGTGACCCCATTTGGGGTTTTCTTGACAAAGATACTGGAGTGGTTTGCCATTTCCTTCTCCAGCTTATTTTACAGATGAGGAAACTGAGGCAAGCAGGGTGAAGTGACGTGCCCAGGGTCACACAAGCCAGTAAGTGTCTGAGGCCAGATTTGAACTCAGGAAGATGAGTCTTCCTGACCCCAGGCCCAGCGCTCTGTGCACTATGGCACTACCTAGCTGCCCAATTTAACTATCGAATTCTTATTTAATACTTAAATTTTAAATATTTAATATCCCTTTAAATATTGCCTCTTTCATGAAGGGTCTCCTTGATCTTTCTGTCAAATGACCTTCCCAGCCCTCTCATAGCACCTTATTAATTGCATCAAATTCTCAACTACAACATTGTTCATTATAGTTATCCAAGTGTCTTAGTCTGCATACCCAATGAGGGCAGCAATCTCTCTCACGCTTAGCACAGTGCTCTGCACAAGCAGACACTAAACACAAGTTGGTCAAATGAATACATGACACAGGAAAGTTTTTTAAAAATTAAATAAATGAATGAGTGATCAAGACCATGGAATCACAAATTTAGAGGTGAAAGAGACCTCAGCTGTCATCTAGTCCAAATCCCTCGTTTGCATGTAACAAACTGAGGCCAAGAAAAGTTAAATGACATCCCCAAGGTCATACGTAGTAAGCAGGAGACCCAGGATTTGAACCCACATCCTTGGACTCCAAACCCAGCACTCTTTCCAATGTACCAGGCTGATGACTCTCCTTTCTTTTGATGGATCACTTTGGTCAAACACCAAGAAGACACAGTATTGTCTTCTTGCAATACTTCCTCCCAACACACAAAGACCCTCACATCTATAACATGAAATCCATTAGCCACGAGGAAAGACTAATTTTCAATTCATAAATGGCGGGAAGGAAAACACTTATCTTGTTTTCTAAAGAACAGACAATACTGATCACAGTCTTGCACAAGCTAAGCTGGGAGGGACGACCTAGTCCAACCCAACGTTGTCATCTTTTGGCTTGCCGTTGTCATCCAATGACGTGTCTATCCCTCCTAGCTTCGTGTCATCTGCACATCTGACAAGCGTGCCAACTAGGTTTTTATCCAAGGAATTCATTAAAATTATTGAACAACACAAGAGACCAAGCACAAATTACTGGAGCACTCCACTGGAAACATCCTTCCAGGGTGATACTGAGCCATGAACAGCTTCTCATACGTGTGTCTCAGGAGCATAAGTTCACTCATCCAGAGCAGGAAGGGACCTCAGAAAGCCTGGCTGCTCAGAGAAAGGTGAGGGGGGGCAGGGTGTGAACTATGCAGTATCTTTTTCCATTAATAAAAACCTCTTTGCCCTAATCCTCAATCCACAGGCTTCTTGCTTAGGGAACAGAGGGTATCTCTGAGATTCACGTGTTGTCTCCAAAGGCAGTGGGGGTAAGGGATGCAGGGCATCTCTTCCTAGGGCGATTCCATTTCCCATTATATATGAAGAAGGTATTATGTCATGGAAGAGAAGAGAGTGCCTGGGGGAAAACACCCTCTCCACGCTCCCTTAAAAACTCTGTCCATCCCCCTTGCTACTGTCCTGAATCTTTCCTCCCTTTCATGGCTAAAGTCCTTGAGAAAGAATCGACAATAATGCCTCTACTTTCTTTCCTCTCGTCTGATGTTAGACCCTGTGCCGTCTGTACTCCAAGCTCATCACTAAACCAAATGTGCTTTCTTCAAAGTTATCAATAATCTCAATCTCTCTCTCTCTCTCTCTCTCTCTCTCTCTCTCTCTCTCTCTCTCTCTCTCTCTCTCTCTTGTTTTTTTTTTTGCTTTTTGGTGAGGCAATTGGGTTTAAGTGACTTGCCCAGGGTCACATAGCTACTAAGTGTCAAGTGTCTGAGGCCAGATTTGAACTCAGGTCCTCCTGACTTCAAGGCCAGAGCTCTATCCACTGTGCCACCTAGCTGTACCCAATAATCTCTTAATTGTCAAATCTAATGACCTTTTTTTTAATCCCCCCATCCTCCACCTTCCAGACCTCTGCAGCCACAGATGTTACTCACACTCCTCTCCCTAGGTTTTCATGACACTGGCTTCTCCTCTTTTCTCCTCCTACCTGTCTGACTGCTCCTTTTCAGTCTCTCAGAACCACTTATGTAGCCCTGACCTCTCTCTCCCAATATCTCCATTCTTGCATTTGCAACTGCCTATTAGACATCTTGAACTAGATGTCCTGAAGACACCTTGAACCCAGCACATCCAAAACTGAAGTCATTATCTTTCCCTCCAAACACCCCACCTTTCCTTACTTCCCTATTCCTGTCAAGGGCATCATTTCTAGTGCCCCAAGCTTGAAACCATAGTATCATCCTTGACTCCTCACTGCCTAAAGCCCCATAAGCAATATGTGGTCAAGACGATTCTATCTTTACAACATCTCTTATAGGCACCTTCCTCATACATTCTCTGTTCTGGGAACGCCTCTGTCCTGGCGCAGGCCGTCACTATCTCACTCCTCAGTTACTGCACTAGCCTGCCGACTGCTCTCCCTGCCTCAAGTTCTCTACCAACTCTCAACCATCCTCCTCCACTCAGCCTTCAAGCTCAGGTCTTACCATATCATGACCCTCTAATTACAATAAACTCCAGCTGGCTTCCCATTACTTCCCGCATCAAACAGAAGATCCTATGGCTTTTAAAGCCCTTCATAAAGTGAATTCCTCCTGCTCTCCAGTCTTCTTATACCCTACCCTCCTCCATCTCATCCACAAGCCAGGGACACTGGCCTCCTTGCACAAGACACTCCATCTGTGCATTTTCATGGCTGCTCCCCATTCCTAGATTTCTCTACCTCCTGGTTTCCCTGGCTTTCTTCAAACCTCACACAAAAACACCACCTTTGGAAAGAAGCCATTCTTGATCCCCTTAATACCACTGCCTTCCCTCTAAGGATTATCCATAATTTATTCTGTATGAGACTTGTTTGTACATAGCTGTCTGCCCGTGAGAATACACATTCTTTAGGGACACAGACTGTTTTCACCTTTTTTTGTATCCTCAGCACTTAGCACAGAGGCAACCAGGTGGTGTAGTGGACAGAACCTTGACCTGGAGTCAGGAAGACCTGGATTCAAATCTTGCCTCAGACATTTACTAGCTTGTGACCCTGGATAAGTCACTTAACTACTGTTTACCTCAGTTTCCTCATCTATAAAGTAGGGATAAAAATAGTACCTTCAAAAAAATAGCACCTTACACCCAGGGTGGTTGTGAGATTCAAGTAAGACACATGTAAACCGCAAAGCACTGTATAAACACTAGCTATTGTTATTGCTATAATATTATAATAATAGCAATAAATAAAAGCTTGCTGATTAACGTCTAAAACTATAAATTACAGAGGAGTTATTGACCAACACTGGTAGAGGGGGTTTTCACAATGTTAGTGTCGAATTTGCCACACTTGTGAACCAAAAAGGGAGGGAAGAAAGGAGTTATTACTGTCTCAGGAGGCAAGAGTCCTACCCCCAAAAAGGAGGGGTGGGAGAACAGAGTATAACGAAAGTCTAGAGGAGAAAGTCTTTTTTTCAAAATTAAATTTCATTTTTTATTATGAACTTGGCAATAACTAACACACATGAACATTTCAGTGTACATTAATGGAAAGTCTCTCTTTCTTCACAAGGCCTTGCCAACCCATTATCTTTCCTTCTCTACCCTCCCAGACCTCTGTTTACATCCCTCAATGGGCAATTCATCACGTACTTCCTTTTGATACGTTACATATTTGTCTTGTATTGTTTCACTTCCCAAGTATTTGCACACCATCGGCAAATACCTTGAGTGCTCTGCCCAAGTCTTCCCTTCTCTAATGCTGAGCACACACGGTGGGCGTGCAATCGATATTCGCTGATGGAGATATTAATGGAAGGCCTTAGAGAACAAAGGTCCTTCCATGGGGACCCAGATTCATCCACTCTCTTTGAAGGGGAACTTGTGCTGGGATGCTTCAAAAAAGGAGAGAAGACCTTTGCTTATGCCTCCTAACCCAAGGTCTGAAGCCAAAATCCCCAACCTCGTGCCGCCCGTGCCTTGGCGGGGAGGCATGGCCCAGATTCTACCCTTCTATTAGCAGGACCTCAGAATCTCCCAAGCTTCCCTGCTCCCTCTTTCCCCTGGAAACCCCATCTCAGGAAAGGGAAAAGTTAAGAAATGGGGTCTGTGGAAAACAGGTGCCCCTAAGGCGCCAAAGGGGAGAGGGTCCCTGGGGAAAAGGAAGCTGCCTCACTCACCTTTGTCCCTGATGAGGCTCTGGACTTCTTGCTTGACGCTGTCACTCCAATGAGTGATGTCCACATGCAAGGAGTAGTCGCAGCAGGTCTTCCCGTCCGCCCACTCCCGCCACTTCTCATAGGCTTCAGTCAGGCTGGATTCTGGGTCAGGGACCACGTGGTCGACTGGACAAGTAAAAAAGGGAGAAGGTCTGAAGCATCCTATTCCTGACCTTGACCTTGCCTCTGGACTCTAGTGACTTGCAAAGGGGTTCTAGTCCCGTCAAATTGGAGCTGGAAGAACTAGAAGAGGTCATCTAGTTCACTCCCTCATTTACAGACGAGGAAACTGAGACTAACAGTCTCGGGATCATACAGCTACGACATGTCTGAGGCCAGATTTGAACCCAAGTCTTCCTGACTCCCAGGTCCAACATTCTTTCAGTAATACCACAGCTACTTCTGCCACCTTCAGGGCTTTTACCAGCCCAACCAAACTGTACCCCAGCTGTGGTTCCATGGCTAGGGCAACAGACCACTTGAAACCTGAGACTGAGATTTCTTTAACAAAATTTCTTTAATAATTTCTTTTAATAAAATTTAAAATTTCTTTAATAAAACACACATTCAGAACCCCCCCCCAGATAAAATCATTCCACAAAATGGCAAAAGGTGCTCACACAAAGATAAAAAACAGGATGCAATAAGAGCAAAATTTGAGGTATTCTGGGGTCCCACTAGAGATCTAGAACTATCTTTACATTCTCCTTGCCCCAAAGCCCAACATCTGGGATCCAGGTCAATCCACCCACAGGGCAAAGTTAACTCAAATTAACCCAGGTGGTTTCTCAATGTCTTGGTTTACCACATCCAGCTCCCCTCCCTTGGTAGTGGTTGCTGGTGTGGAAGTGTGGTGGTAACGCAAGCCATCCCCACTCCACGAGCACCCTGGCCTGCAGCAGACATCGCAGAACCTCCCAGAGAGGATGATACCAAGCAGCTGGCCTGGACTTCCTCTAAGTGCCAAATTCAGGCCTGTGAGATCATGTAGGGTCAAAGTCTCTCTAAACCACAAACCCTATGAAGGCAGGGGCCTTTGTCTACAACTGCCATCATTCACTCCCTGTGTAGCCCTGAAGAAGTCACTTATTTTTCTGGGCATAATTTTCTCCATGGGTAAAATGAGGAGACTGAACGAGATTACCTCCAAACTTCCTTCCAGCTCTAGATCTACACAAATAGTCTCCTGACTTTGCTTTCTTACTGAATTAGTAGATAAGATTTAAGAGCAACACCGATCCTACATCCAATTAAAAATTTTGCTCCTGGTATAATTTCTTTGAGGCCCAGTCAGACTGCTTCAGGCCCTCGGTCTGTGGGACCATGAAGTCAGGTCACTCCTTTCAATATGGGCCATATCTAGCCTTGTTGTCTTGACTTTTGGTCCTCTTGAAACCTTTCCCCATCCCCTCTCCCACAGAGGAGATTAATGGTGCTTGGATGGAGGAAGCTAACTAGTCCTGCTTTTCTCTAACCCCACACCCCCTTCATCCGGGTAGCAGAAAGCATAATCCCCAGACCATTCACTCTATCAAATTCAGCCAAAGTGCACTTATCAGAAAGGAAACACACCGAACCACAACTTAATAATGTTTGGCACCAAACCAGGGGCTCTTGTGGGCTAGGCAGCTGCTGAGAAATCAGCTGGTAAGGATCAGGCCCCTCCTTCTGGCTGGGGAAAAAAACCTGAGGCTCTTTGCTCAGGCAACCTCTAATTGCATCTGGTATGACTGATGCAATCCTGCGGAGGGGGAGATGAGAGGGAGGATGAAGGTTCTCCTCTTCCAGTCAGCAAAGAGGAAAAGAAAAGCTAGACCCTTCTGGGATACCTTTCATCAGCAGGATAAGACTCTTGAGAACAGGTAAAGCTAGGGAGGGAGGAAAAGAGGAAGGGATTGACAACGGAAAGAAAGGAGGGAAGGAGCAAACAAAAGAAGGGAGGGAGGAAGGGAGAAAAGGAAGAAAAGGCAAGGAGAGAAGGGAAGGAAGAAAAGACACCACCAGAGCCCTTGCTAACCCTAAAGACAAGAGGCAGTTCAAGTATTCTGCAATACCAGATAACATAATTTTAATCTTCTCTTTACCAAGACCTGCAAATCCCAAGGATCCGTTCATTCTCAGGCTACTTCTCTACCATTCTTTCTCTGCATACACCAGTCCTAGATTCAACTGTGCTGCTCTGATGGACTAAAATGGTCTCTCTTCTTTCTGTCTACCTCTCCTTGGGAGCTATGTTCTGACAGGTTGGCCCGGAAAGTCATCCTCTGCCCCATCTCAGGACCCAGATCTTCCAAAGCCTCTTACGCTAAGACAAGTGGACAGAGAATTCTCTCTCCATTTTCCACCCATCTGCACCATGGATCCCTTCCACGTAGAAAACAGACAACTAATTCCATATTTCATATGGTCTCGCTCACCTCCCAGGTCAATTTAGCTAGTAAGATCTTAAGAATTCAAGATGGGGGAAGCATATGACTTGCCCTGAAAACAACTCTTAATTATCACACGGACTGACTTTTGGGGGAAGATGATTAAACAAATACAGCAGACTCAACTTACTGATCATGGTGGTCCCACCAGCTAAGGCGGCTTTAGTCCCTTGGAAGAAGTCGTCTACTGTGGTCATTCCCTTGTATGGCATCTGGAAGTGAGTGTGAACATCTATGCCTCCGGGGATTACCATCTTCCCATGAGCTTCAATGGTCTTCACCCCTCCAGGTACAATCAGATTGTCTCCAATTTGCCTGAAGAGACAGGGACAAAGATAGTGACCACACTCAGAAGAAAGCCCAAAGGACCTGCCTTAACACCACAAAGGATTTCATCAACTTAACTTCTCTGCCCATGGCTGAAGAGCATTCCCTCCTAACCACTACGACTCAGAGCCCCTAGTTTCATCCAAAGCTCAACTCAAGTGACACCTTTGATATGAGATCTTTCCTGATTCCAACACCATCTAGCGCCATCTCCCTAAAAAATGACCTCCTATTTACTCTGCATATGGCTTGTATATACTTACATGTGCGCGTGCTGTCCCCCTCAGTGGAATGCAAATTCCATGAGGGCAGGAAATTTCATTTTTATCTTTGTATCTGCTGCACCTACTTCAGCAAAAAAGCACAGAAACACAGATGGAAATCTGAACAGTCCCCAGAGCCACTCAATTCATTTTAGAGACAGGGAACTGAGGCCCACTGAGGTCAGGAGACTTGAATGAGGTCATAAGGTTAACCAATTATCAGAAGCAGTATTTGAACCCAGGACCTCTGACTCCAGAGCTTAATAAATGCTAGCTGATTATTTGTCAAAGCTTCCCTTCCAAGCAGTTCACAGATTAACATGGCAGGATATCATCAATGTAAACAAATTAAATATATCATGCTGGGTGCTTAAAAAAATGAGTGTCCTTGAAAACTACCTTACAATCTATGAACAGGTCCAAGCTCTCAAGCACACGAACATATCAAGGGACATCTCAAGTATCAAACTGGTCCCCAGCGAATGTTTTAGGTTTTTATCTTTATTTCCAGTTCCAAGTTCTTTCCCTCCCTCCACCCACTGAATACAACACCCATTACTGCACACAAAGTCACACAAAACTTATTTCCCCATTAGCCAGGTTCCCTCACCCCTTGCCAAAAAAAAAAAAATAAAATAAAAAAAAGGAAAACAAAAGGCAAAAATTATGCTTCAATCAGCAATCTGAGACCATCCGTTCTCTCTCTGGAAGTGGACAGCATTTTCCATCATGCGTCATTCAGAGTTGTGGTGGACCATCGTATTCTAAGTCTTTCACAGTTAATCACCATTACAATATGGCTGCTACTGTGTGCAATGTTCTCCTGGTTCTGCTCACTTTGTTCTGTATCAGTTCATGGACATCTTCCCAGGTTTTTCTGCTCATCACGCCATCACAATCACATACCACAACATGTCTAGCCATTTTCCCAACTGACAGAAACCTTCTCGGTTTCCATTTCTTTACCACCACAGAAAGAGCTGCTATAAACACTTTTGCACATATAGGTCCTTTTCCTTTCTCTTTCATCTCCTTGGTACATGTGATATATTTAGACTTAGAGGAAGATCTCATTAAAGCAGTATAGTATAGTGGATAAAGCAATGGACTGAAAGTCAAGGAGACGTAGGTTCAAGTGCCAGCTGGGGGATGAGAAATGCAAAGACCTCCGGGGTCCTTTCAGCTACAGATATGCAAGCCTGTGACTGGATCCGAGACCTCCAGCACACGGAACAGACTGTCTACAGGAGAGCTATGAGTCTACGCGTAGACAAGAATCCAGTATGAGAAGCTACACAGCGGTTGTGATTGGCATTCTTCGGGGTGGGGGTGGCTTTACCAATGAGCTCACTATTTCACTGAACCATAATTGAAGACATAGCTAGACTAACCTTTGTATCTCTCCTCCTAGGTACAGAGCACAGAGCTTGGCACACCACAACAAACACTTCACAAATATTTGTTGAACCAAAAGAATGTGGGGTTTTTTTCCTCAACAGAGAGGAATCAGATACATATCTTTTAGTTATTTTGTGGGTTTGCTATTTCTGCTATTTTTATTTTTGCCATATTTGGTATTTTTATTTGGGGCCTTAAGACTAAGGAGGTAACAGTGTTTAGGAATCCTAAGCAGAATAAGTGAAAATAAAAAATTAGAATACCGATTTAATTAATTTTTTAAGAATCCTGATTTAATTAATTAAATAGTAGGGGCTCTTCTACCCTAGAAATTAGTTCATCCTGGTTAAAAGGGAACAATCCCTTTGTTGGCGCCGGGTCAGCTGAGTCGCTCTTGCCTCAGTTTTCAGTCCTCCCCTTCTCTGCCACCTTATCAGTTGTCCTAAGCCAGCAGAACATGCTCAGGGTAGAAGAGCTGGTGGAAAGTGAGACTGGGGTTTCTCCAGCATCAGCTCTTTGTGTTAAATCGGCATCCTAGCAGATACTAAGCACCAGTGAAATTATGGCCCTGTGCTTTTAGTACGGTGTGTGGTATACCGCTGGTGCTTAATAAATGCATTCTGCTTGACTGTTCACTGACCATCTGTTTTCCAGATCTACTGCATCACTCACTAAGAATCCCAATATACCATTGAAGAAGGGGGAAGGAGAGGGGTGAACAGGCCAATAGTATTCATCCCAGTACAGAAGAGGTAAAAACGGAGGCACAGAACATTCAGGTGACTTCCCTTGGGTCACACCACCAGCACAGAAGGAACACGTGTGCTATTTCCCAAATCAACGCTCTCTTTCCTGAACCAACCTAGAAGGTACCATAAAACGGTGAGAGCATTTCCAATGCATGTAATCCAGTATCACACTAAAATCTGAAGGAGCAGACACTGTATCATTTTTACCTTTACATTCTCATTAGCAAGAAGAATATCCGGCACCTAACAACAGCTTAATAAATGCTTGGTGATCATAATGACCCAACACAATTCCACAGGCAATGAAACCTGCTGCCCAACTCCTGACAGAGGTGGTGGACTCAGTGGGCTGAATGAGACCTCGATTCTTGCATGTGGCCAAATTGGGAATTTGGTGAATCTGATTTCCTTGACTATACATATTTGTTACACGGGGGGGGGGGGTTCTGTCTTTTTCTATAGGCAGGAAGGGGGCGAAGGTAGAAGGGAAAAAAAGCAGATTTTCATTAATTGAAAAAATAAAACTTAATTTTAAAGAATGCTTGGTGAATTGAATTCACAAGGCACACATCATTTTATATATATTATTCACCTATAACGCACATGTAAACCTGCTAACATTAATTCCACTCCCAGATAATGCTTCAACTCCTAAGATCAGCATGCACACCAACTCTTCAATCATAGCTTGGAAGACCCTCTGCCCCTAGAAAAGTATCTCTGAAAGTGTGGTCGAGAGGTCCCTAATGGTCCTCAGAACCCTTTCAGGGGGTCTGTGAGGACAAAACAATTTTCACAATAACACTGAGACATTTTAATTTCCAATATGGTAAATATCAATAGATAGAACATACAAAAGCTCTGGGGGGGAGGGTTCAATGACTTTTTAGAGTGTAAGGAGATCCTGTGACCAAAAAATTTAAGAACTGCTGCTCCAGAGCAAGGGTTTTTTAACAGGAAGTCCATGAACCTAGTTTTTAATATATCCTATTTAATACATCATTAATTTTTAATATATTATACATGTACATACAATATACTATAACAATATATGTGTTTTAATATCTCACAAATTATAAGTTATCTTTTATAAAGTATAAGTTATCTATTATAATAAAGGGAACCAATTACATAGAAATGCTGTTATTCAATCGTTCATGACCCCCTGACCCCCTGTGGGGTTTTCTTGGCAAGGATAATGGAGTGGTTTACCATTTCCTTTCCAGCTCATTTTCCAGATGAGGAAACTGAGGCAAACTGGTTTAAGTGACTTGCATTAGGGTCACACAGCTATTAAGTATTTGAAACCGGATTTCAACTAAGGTCTTCCTGATTCAGGACCAGCACTCTACCCACTATGCCGCCTCACTACCTTATATAGAAATAGTTATCAAAATACATTTATTGTGTATTTCAAAATGCAAACATGTATGTGTCTTGATAACTACTTAAATTATACTGAACCTAGTTTGAATATATACATATTAAAATATTACATATTATAAATTATGTTATAAAAGGAATCAA
The DNA here is from genome assembly GCF_003287225.1 of Phascolarctos cinereus. Lineage (NCBI taxonomy): Eukaryota > Metazoa > Chordata > Mammalia > Diprotodontia > Phascolarctidae > Phascolarctos > Phascolarctos cinereus. The sequence continues at coordinate 381,180,128 of NW_027555625.1, forward strand.
TTATATTTCAATATAATCTGAATAATTCATAATCCAGTAGTTCGATAATATTTCAATATATATCTCAATACAATATATATATTTGGATAACTATTTCAATGTAATTGGTTCCATTTACAATCCCATGTATTTTATTTTATTGTTTAAAACATTATTCTGAGAAGGGGTCTAAAGGCTTCATTCACCAGGATGCCAGAGGGTTCCACATCACAGAAAAGGTTAAGAACCCCTGCCCTGGAGAAAGGCTGCTAAATGCTAGTTTTTATTCACAGTCAGAAGCAGATTAGCCATATGGCCAGGAAAGATTCTCTCTTGGGGCAGTGAAATGCTTACTACTGAGTCTGCCAAACTCCAAGTTCTTTTATATTTAGATATATTTCATATATAAATATATATATATACATACATACATACATGTGCACATACAAACATATGTGTATATATGTGCGTATACATGCTGCGCGCGCGCGCACACACACACAACACACACACACACACACACACACCTGAATGTCCCTGATAATCCATGTTGCAGCACTCAGCTATTCCAGAAACACTATGCTATTCCAAACAATGAAAAAATAACTCCTCACCTCATCTTAGCTTCATCTCAACTCAAATACCCAACGGCTCCACTGGCATTCCCCCCCCCCTTCCCGACTCTACCCAGGTTCATTAGGAACCAACCACTTGGCTAAAGAATCTGGATTCTGAGGACTTCTCCAACTTTTCATCTCTTTTGTCAACTAAGGAAAAGCGTAAAGACTGACGTGATGCGCTCTCCCTCTCCATCTATATAAATTGTATCTATTCCCGAAGGCCTGGCCCAAGTCCTACATCTTCCATGAAGCCTTCTTTTCCCATCCTTATCCACAGTGACCTCTTCCATGAACTCCTATAGTACTTACTGTCTACCATTTTGGTACCTTTTATCATATACACACTGCTCAATACTGCTAATCATCTTTTCATCTATGTAACACTTTCCCTCTCTAACTATAACGTCATCTTCTCAGTGGGGTTGGTTCTCAGGGCCTAGTACAGAGCCTTGCACACAGATGCTGCATAAATATTCTTGGGTCAATTAATGATCATTCATTCCACTGATCTGAAGAACTCAGTTCTGAGCTGCTCTTAGATTTCAGGAATGATTTTTCTAAATGCAAAAAAGATTTAACTACTTCCAGCTTGTTCCAAAAGAAATTATTCTAGTGGCGGTGGTTGCTTTTTTTTTCAACTGGTATTCTTATAATAAAAATATATCACTTTTAGCATCATTTAGCTGGTATAACTTCTGTAAAAGTATCTTAAGTCCAAAAAAGGCTGCATTAGGATGTCTTGAAAGTAATTTAGTTCTTAATCTTCTGCCTTTCAATAGCACAAGGCTCATCCTGGACCAATGAGAATCCAGATCATAAGAAGCATTTTATCATTTCCCTCTGTAATAGACTTCAGTATCTGAAACCATCCTTTGTTACCAAGTCCTCTATAGCTAACCTAAACTCCCTCACATAGCAATCTGAACCCATTACATCTAACTCTGGCCTTGGTGTAGAAGAAAAACAGCTTGCTCTTGACCATCTGAGATAGGAGGCCCCTAAACATGCTTTCCTTCTTCTCTGATAAAATGGGATTAGGGTGAACATGATGTTCTAAAGGCAATGTCACAAAGCCTGAGTGCTCTGTGGGAAGCTTTAGACAAATTTTCTTAAGCTCACAGTCACACACAAAATTTTTCTTTCCCTCACTGTGGAAAGGTTTAAACGAATTGTCAAGTTCACAGACATACAAAATCTCTTTTACAAATGCCAAACTTCGAAGGCATCAGTTCCCATCCTCTCCCAAAAACATCGTTCAGTTTCCTAAGGATATCTTTCAGAATAGGCTTGGCATATCGCTACAGCTGACAAGATGGGAATTTGCCAACCTGGTCCTCATAAGAAGCCCATAACCACAGCATGTGCCATACCTATATTAAAGGGTTAGGCCCTATAAGAAAAAAAAATCTCAAAATAGTCATAAGGCAGCCATTCTGAGGCTGACTTTTTAACCAGGGACAGTGTTGGGTTTGCAGCTGAAGGATATCTGTGACCTCTCTGGACCTCAGTTTCTTTTATTGTAAAATGTTGAACTAGATGGCCTCTGCGGTCCCTTTCTGCTCTACACTGTGCTCCTGCGGATTTTCCTCCATATTTCTTACAAATGTGACTTTCCCTTTACCTCAGCTCACAGTAACTAGCCTCCCTCTGACACCTGATCTGCTTGAAAGCTGAGGAAACTAAAACCAGGAAAGCTAGAAAGGGGCAGCAGTCGTAGCAGGTGGGTGCACCTCGGACACAGCTTGCTGACGTAGTAGATGTCTGGCCCCAGAGATGATGTGATGAGCATACTTCTTTCTACTGAGGGTCAGCAAACCTCATCTTATTCCTAATGGGCTATGCATCAGCGCTATCATTTCCAACTTCATCAAATAATGACTGGGTTGTATTTGGACAGTGGATCACTCTATCAAAAACTCCCAGGATGAGTCATTCTATTAAATGAATAATTATCTCCTAACATTCTTGCCATGGACATTACTGCCCTCCACCCCACCGCGTTAGTCATAACACTACCAATTTGTCAAGGTCCTACTCAAATTCTACCTCCTCTCTGAAGCTTTCCCACTGCTCTATCCACTGGGAGTTCTCCTTCCTCTGAAAAAACCAACAGTGTGGTAGACAGAGCAACGAACTTGGATTAGGAAGTGTCTCCAACACTTACTATCTGTGTGAACCCAAGCACATCACTCTCTGGGCCTCTGTTTCCTCATCTGAAAAATGAGAAGGCTGGCCTTGATGACTTCTAAGGCCGTTTCGAGCTCTAAATATTATGATTCTACAACATCTAACAACTCTTACTGTTTTTACCATTCATTTAGTGATTAGGCTTTATGTATGTGTCCATGTTTCTCCCTGTTGGACTGTTAAGCTCCAAGCAAGTCTAAATTCCATTTGTACAAAATCCCAGATGTACATACCAGAAGTCACCCAACCCCAGCTGCATGCCATAATCTGGAAAACTGGCTTTTTCATCCACTTGGTTTTTCCTATTTAGATGGTCAGGCCAAACTTTTTTGTGTGATTATGAAACTCATCCAGGAAGTTCTGCGATGTTCTGGGGCTTGATGCAACTAGTAGAATATCATCCATAAACCAGAGTCACACAGGGCAGGCCAAATCCACCCCGCCTGTTTTTGTAAGGTCCAAGTGCTAAGAATGGTTTTTATATTTATTTATTTATGTTTTCAAAGAAAGTTTTATTATATCTAAAAGCATAAAAACCATTCAAAGGCTGTACACAGAGACAGAAACATCTGATGAATTTACAGCTCCCGGTTTTGTGCCTCTCCTGATTATTACAATCAGAGCTGTGGAACAAGGTTATCTCTGTTGTTAGATCTTTTAAGAAACCATAGATGACTGTTATGTATGGAGAGGAGACACTGCTGGAAGAGAGCCCATAAGGTGGTATTTTGTCCTACCAAATCCAACCATTTATACATCATTGATTAATAATAATCAAATGTTGTATTCACTACAGCTTTCAGTCAATTGTGCGATGGCCAAGATATGATCTAGCAAGGACTATTGCTTATAGAACCTGTCTGTTCCCTACCAAAACCCTCATCAAAGATGGATGATTATTAGTATTTTCTTGGATACTTTTTGGGGAGGTATTAATAAGGTCCAGGATCTTTTCTATTTATTTGGTGTCTTCCTCTCCTTTAGATACCTTATGAATCGATCCCTCAATATATCCACATTGAATCTAATCCAGCCACTTTTCCCCTTTTCACTCTTTGTTAGCATTATTTCTGCCTTTTCTATAAACACATCTGGGACCGCGACGTTAAGAGTTCGGGTATGGTAGTTCTACTATTCGTAACAGTTAATATATACATTTTTGCATTATATTCATATATATATATATATATATATGTATGTATGTATGTGTATATATATGTACGTATGACGTGTATATATGTCATAAAATTTTGCCATTTTCCTTCTGTTTAATGTTATCTTTCCAATTATATCCTGGAATACCCTCAGTATCACTTTGCTTAGTCGGCTGGGGAAAGACAAAATATGAAGGACCTTGAATGCCAAGCTAAAGAATCAGTTTCCGATCTTAAAGGCAATGGGAAGCCAATGGAGGGAGAGAAGAAGGGAGGAAACAACTGCTTACTATATGCCAGCTACTGTGTTAGGTACTTTACAAATATTATCTCATTTAATCCTCACAACAACCCCAAATGATGGGTGCTATTATCACAGCTGAGGAAACTGAGGCAAACAGAGGTTAGGAGACTCACTAGCTCACATTTGAACTCAGGCCTTCCTGACTGTAAGCCCAGCGCTCTATTCATTGTGCCATCTAGCTTCCTCTATGAATGAAGCTTTCTAAGCTGGGGAATGATAAGCTAAAATTTGTACCTTAGGAAAATGGCTAACGGTGGGTGAAGGATGGTTAGAGAAGAAAGAACGGAAATAGAGAAGCCAATTAGAAGATTACTACACTAATCAAGGAGAGAGCTACTGAAGGGAGAGTGAGGAATCAAAGATAATGCTGAGGTTACGAAGGTGGGAAAGTGGAGTAACGATGATGCCCTTGAAAGAAACGGGCAATATGGGGCAGCTAGGTGGCACGGTGGATAGAGCACCAGCCCTGGAGTCAGGGGGACTTGGGTTCAAATCCGGCCTCAGACAACACAACACTCACTACCTATGTGACCCTGGGCAAGTTACTTAACCCCAATTGCCTCATACAAAAAAAAAGGAAAAGAAAAAAGAAAGAAATGAGGAAGTTAAGTAAAGGGGAGGGTTTGGTAGGAAAGATGTTGAGTTTGAGGTACTTTGGGGATATCTAGTTTAAAATGTCCAACAGATGATGCAGGCTTGGTACTCAGGAGACAGACTACATCTAGATATATAAATCTGTGAGTCACCTGTGTAGAAATAATTAAACCCATGCGAGTTGATGAAATCAGTTTCTAAAGTAAGGAGAGTGCTCAGGACAGACTCTTGGTATATACCCATACGTGGTGAGATAGGGATGCACAAAGGAAACTGAGAAAGGAGCATTTAGACAGGCAGGAGAACCAGGAAAAAAACAAGGTCACAAAAACCCACACAGGAGAGAGCGGTCAACAGTGTCAAATGCAGCAAAGAGGCCAAGAAGCATGAGACAGCACCCTGTCCTGTATGGGAAAAAATCAGACTATACGCTCTAAAAGTCAGCGTTTGAGGTGTGACTTGGCAGGGAAACCTAAATCCAGCTTAATTCCACTCAACATACATTTATTAAGTAACCATTGTACCCAGTACATTATACACAACTGGAGGAAATATGAAAATGAGAGAACTATTCCTCCCCATGTGGCATCTATAATCTAGCAGGAAGGTAAAATCCATAAATAAGTAGTAAAAATAATATTAAATCATTAAATTAATTTTTTAAAAAAGAATAATTTATATTAAATAATTTCAGGAAAACAGAGCTTGGCAACTGATTGAGTTTAGAGGGTAATAAAGAAGGAAGAGTCAAGAATGACCCCAAAGTTACAAACTTGGGTTCATAGGAGGATGGTATTACAATCCACGGAAACAGGGAGATTAGAAAGGAGAGGGAGAGGAGGAGGCTGGAAGAGATAAGTTCAGTTTTGGACATGCTGAGCTTAAGATGGCTATTGTTTTAACAGCCAGGAAGCTGCTGGAAATGTGGGACTGGAATTCAGAATAAAATTTCAGGATTCAGAATTAAAGATGGATACACACACACACACACACACACACACACACACACACACACACACACACAACATGACAAAAATGAAACACCAAAGGGTTTTGAAGGAAACTTACCTCTTCTTGATCTCTAGGATAGGGGTGCCCCCTTGTCTTTTGCAAATATAACCCTCCCCACCCTTTAGCTACAGTGTCTCTGCCCCATCCACAAATCCACAGCTATAATACCAAATGATACATGCTAAGTGTCAGCAGAAAGGTGAGTGCTTAAGCAAGAAGACAAAGAACACCATACATACTTTATTAGACCATCTTCCATGTAGATGTCCGCGTAAAAGGACTGGTCATCATTGACTATTCTGCCCCCTTTAATAAGAAGACGGTCACTCTAGAAAGGAAGGAAAACAAGAGTTACTGGAGCATTAGAGGCCGAAAAGGCTGTCACTCACTCACTGTTCTACACTTCCTTCTGGAGACTGCTCTAGCACCCAGTGTCAAATCCTGAAAAGTGGTTTATCAAACAGATAAGTCCTCTAGAAATCAGTGTTTGAGGTGTGGCACGGCAAAGGAAAGGTAGTCCACTTAAATTCAAATCAACCAGTATTTATTAAGTATCTACTATGCGCAAAGCTTGCCCCAGCAGCTGGAGGAAATACAAAGTTTAGATAAGACAGCCTCACCCTCATGGACTTTCTAGTTTATTAGCAGGTAAGACAAATGAACAAACAGCGATAATACAAACTAACGCTCAACAAACAGTCTGCCTCAGCTTCCTCCTCTCTAAAAATGGGAATATTACTAGGACCTCCTCCGTTGCAGGGTTATCACGAAGATCAAGCGGAATAATAATTGTAAAGTGCCCTGCATAGCGTCTGGCACACAGCAAGTACGATAATGTCTCTACTGGAGAAACAATAGAAAAAAAACCTTTAAAAAGAGTGTAGTTTGGTCTCAAGGCAATGATGGAAGCCATCAGTGTATATCTACCATCCTCCCTTCCCTCCTCACAACACTTACATATAGGTTTCATTCTGTCTATACACTAAGCCTAGCCAGAGTTTTCAGGATAAGATCCCTGCAATTAAAAAAAAAAAATCTGTGGAAAGAGTCACAGATTTGGAAGCAGAAGACCTAGGCTGAACTGCTACTATGACATTTTCTAGCTATTTGATAACAGGCAAACCCCAACCTCACTGGGTCTCAGTTTCCTCATTTGTAAAATGAAAGCCTTGGATTCAATGGCCTCTCTAAAATTTATGATGCTGTGTTCCTTCTAGGCTGACCTTACCTTCAGAATGTTAGGCCACGGAATCCTACCTATCACTGAACCCTCTGAAGTTTCTCTCCCAGAATCGACAAGTATGTGCCAAATTTCTACCCAAATTTCCTCTCTCGTGAATTCTAAGATAGAGAGGCTGCTTCCCTATAAAATTCCCATCATTTGCACATGCCAGTAACCAGTTCCTCCTTACTGATGAGAATCAGATCCACAATAGAAACTGTCCAGCTTTTGCACAAAGGAATTATCATTGGGGTAAGTCAAGAAATTAGATTACTTTGTTTTTGATAGTGCAAGGGCTCTGGTAAATGTCTTGATCACTCATACAGCTCCCATGCAGGGTTTTTAATCTGTTTCCCAAACGTCTCTTCCCGCTTTATCATACATTAACTCCACCATTACACTGGTTTTCTTGCTCTTCCTCCCATGGCACTTCACCTACCACCTCCATGACTTTGCACGTGGTCATTCCCCATAACAAAAATGTATGCCCTTCTTAGCTCCATCTCAGAATCCTTCACAGTCCCTTCAAAACATAACTTGGGTGCCTTCTACATAATGCCTTTTCCAATTCCTCCCCCCCCCCCAACTACTGAAGCTCTCCCCATCCCTAACTACCTTGCATTTAACTACCTCATCTATTTCCTCCTTCTGTACAAGTGGTCTATAGTATACTGTGATAACAACATCACTTCTGTAACTTCTCTATAAAATCTTCAACCAAACGCATCCCACCATAATTTCTTCACATTAGTCTACCTTCTTAATAATAAAATAGCACTCAGTTTCCTTTCACCTACCACATTCCTTTTGTCCTTCTTCCTCTCGAACATCTACCCCAAATAAGACTTCTCTCGAATCTCTCAGAGGACCCATGAGAAAAGCTTTGATCTTAGCCCTCCAATCTCCTTACTCTAGAGAGTAAGTTTGCCCTGTGTCTCTTCTTTCCAACCTGGTAGCTACGATGAGATCAGCCAGCTAGAAGGTTCACAACTCTCTTTTTCCTTCTGCTTCTTCAGCAATACTCAGTTTAGGAACTACCTCCTCCATAAAGGGCCCCCCTCCCCATCACTAAATCTCCCCCCTCTCTCCACTGACCCACTGTACACTAATCCTGTATTATACTAATTTGTGTACATACTGTATATCTCCTTCCTTCCGTAGACCCTAAATCCCATGGACAGTGAATGTTATTTTCCCATTTTGGTATTCCCCAGTACCTAGCACAGAACACATGGTACATGCCCAATTAATGTTTTGTGAACAGTTTTGCCTCTTCTTTCTCCCCCTCCCCTTCCCCATCTCAGATATCTACATTCAACATCTGGCATAAATGGATAAATCTAACAGCTCAGTATCTGAATGTGTATACAGTATTTTGAAGGTTAGTCTTAGAAGTTATATTCTCAATTTATGAAAATGATTTCCGGACTGCATGGCATTAGAAATAAGGCCCCATGCTTGTAATTCCTGACTCCCTAAATTCCCTTGTCCTTTGAGGAATTTTGTATGTTGCACGGAAATGTTTCCAATTACTGGCTCGACAGGCTGATAGCAAACTACATGAGAAGGCAAGGAATGAGAAAATGCACAGCTCCTGCCTTCCCCCCCAACATCCTGGAAACAAAAATTAACAGCCTCAGGCCAAGTACAACAATAATTTCTGCAATATCAGCTCCCTGACCACTTAAAAAGGGGTGTTTCCTTTTTTAAAAATTAAAGTTCTATCAAAGCCTTATATTCTGACACCACTGTAATTTCTGAATATACCCCCTACCCACCTGCTCAGTGAACCTTTTTCTGGTGACCAAGAAAGACAGGTAAGTAAAAACCAAGGATCCCATTAACCATGTCTGAGAGCACGTTTTCTGCACCCATCGTCTGCTACCTCTCCTTCTTGGAGAATCATAAGATCAGAGATGGAAGAAAACTTAAGAGATCATTTATCTAAGCCCCCATTTTTTACAAATGAGGAGAGAGGCCACACGGTAATAACTAGCAGAGCTGGGATTCAAACCTAAGTACTCGTATTCCAAATCCAGCCACCTTGTCAATGCACCACACATGTATCTCATTCTTTCTTTTCTGTGGGCCAAGACTGGTGATTAGAATTACATCATGTCTGACAGAACATTCATTCGCGGTCTTGTAATCATTCTGTAAAATTTTTTCTTGATACTGTTTATATCACTCTGCATCCATTCACACAAGTCTTCCCACATATCTCTGAATTCCTCATGTGTATCATTTCTTCTGGGGCAGCAACATTCCATTAGATTCACATGCCACGATTTGTGCACTCTCTTTTTTCAAAAAATAAATTTTTATTTCATGAAATATTTCCCAACTACATTTTTGCAAATTTTGAGTTCTAAATTCTCACCCTCCCTTCCACCTGTCTCCCCTCTTTAAGGCAAGCAATTTTTGATACTGATAATACATGTCTGTCATGTAAAACATATTTCCCTATTAGCCATGGTGCAAAGGAAAACACACACGACAGAGCAAAATTAAAGTAAAAAAAAGTTTGCTTCAATCTGCACTCAGAGTTCATCAGTTCTTTTTCTGGAGGTAGACAGCATTTTTCATCATGGGTCCTTTGGAACTGTCTTAGATCACTGTGTTGATCAGAGTAGCTAAGTCTTTTACAGTTTATCAGCCTTACAATACTGCTGTTACTGTACACAGTAACAATGCTCTCCTGGTCCTGTGCGTCGTTTCTAATCCATGCATACCCACCACTCTGCAGCTCGGCTTTCCTACCACAAACATTTAAATATTTTTTAATGTTTTAAATATTTAGTTACATGTGGGACTTTTTTTTTCCAGTCTTTAACCTCCTTGTGTCACGGTCATATTGCCTGCTGCTTGTATATGGTTTTTAGAGGCAAGATTTAGTGTGTGAAGACAGATGGATAGAATAAGGCTGCACAGCAAGGGTGGGGATTAATGCCCCACCCAAGGACCCACCCTTCTTTTCACTACTGTAGCCAAAAGTTACAGCAGTGTCAAATGAGGAAAAATATGTTCAGAGAGAGGGTTACAAAGGAGGTTGTGACTGGATCAGACTTGAGGAAACAGAGGATCCAGGTCAGAGAATTCTCTGAAAGGTCAAGGTGACAAGAATTTTAAAGGAAAATGCAGCACTCTAATAAAACTGATGGTCAAAGCACAGCAGCCTCTCCTCCCCCCAAGTCATGTGATGTAGCCCTCTGTCTGTTTTTAGGATGTGTACTCAATTTAACCACTTTTCATGACAAGAAACAAACATTTTGATTATATAGCAAAGAAATCACAAGACCAGAGATTTTGAGTTGGAAAGATCATCTAGTGTTAACTCCATTCCACAGATAGAGAAACTGAAGCCAAGTCATGAATAGCAAAGCCGGAATCTGAACTCAGGTCAGCCCTCTGACTCTGAATCCCGCCTCCATCGCCTCGACTGTTAGGTGAACGCTAGAAATGTAAAACAAACCTGGGATCTTCTATTGAAAGCTAGGTGTTGGACCTGCAGTCAGAAGGATCTGAGTCCAAACCCGTCCTCAGATACTTAATAGCTATGTGATCCTGGTCAAGTCACTTAACAATTTGTTTGCCTCAGTTTCATCATATGTAAAAACGGAGACCTAATAATAGCACCTACACACCTACATGTTGTGAAAATGAGGTAATGTTCGTCAGGCATTTTCCAAAGCTTAAAATGCTAAATAAATGCTAACTATCATTCTCATCATCATTGTTACTATACCAATGTGACTGACACAAGAGGTCTCTTTCTAAAAAGCAGAAATAATTTCATTTCATTACCTTTATCCCTTTTAAATTCCCTCTAATAACCCAAAGTATTATTTTTCTTTTTTCATTTTTAATTTACAAAATAAAACAAGCATTTCCATAACACAAAATAAAAAAAAGATGCTTGCACATGAAACTGCAACTCTTTTATGTACAACTTGCTATTCCTTTTAATTATATCAAAAAGTTATCGTGCAAATTTCTTTTTCTTCCTTCCCTCTCACCCTAGAGATGGCTACCACTAGACACAAATATGCATCTACACATATATGTAAAATCATTCTATACACACTTATATATCAATTCTTTCTCTGCGTGCAGATAGCATCTTTCTTCATAGGTCCTTTGTAGTTAAGTTGGGTATTTATAATAGTCAAAACGACTTAGTATTATTTTTCTATTAGGAGACTGAACTCAACAGGTTTAATGGAAAACCTAAGACTGTTTTTTTTTTTACCTTCTTTTTATCTCCAGTGCTTAGCACATTGTCTGGAACACAGTAGGTGGTTAATAAATTCGAGCCACTTACAACATACGAATGTAATAGAATACTATTGTTCTATAAGAAATGATGAGCAGGTGGGATTTCAGGAAAATCTGCAAAGACCTGCATAAACCGATGCTGAGTAAAGAGAGCAGAACCAGGGGAACATCGTACACGGTAACAGCCACATTTGTGCTATGACTTAGCTTTTCTCAGCAATGCAATGATATAAGACAATTCCAAAAGACTCATGATGGAAAATGCTATCCACCTCCAGAGAAAGAACGACAGAGTCTGAATGCAGATCGAAGCATACGATTTTCTTTTTTTCCCCCTTCTCATAGTTTTTCCCTCTTGTTCCGATTCTTCTTTCACAACATGATTTATGTGGAAATACGTTCAATACATTGTACATGCATAGTCTCTATCAGATGATATGCCATCTTGGGGAGGGGGTTGGAAATCCGGAACTCAAAATCTTGCAAAAGTGAATGCTGAAAACTAAAAATACATAAATAAATAATAAATGTCTGCTGGCCGACTTTAATATACCTGTGTCCACATGGTACAGAGGAAAACGTGCTGGATTTGGAGTCAGAGAACCTGGATTCAAATCCTGAGTCTGCCAATTATTGTAATATTGTGGGATTACCCAAGGTCCCTTTTTACTCTAAATCTATGTAGTTCCATACTATAATAATAATAGTAATAATAATAATAATAATCAACCCTCCTGCCTCAGGTCCTGGGAATGACAGCAACGGGTGCATCACGGCTACTTCACTTGAGTGACAGCTGGGAAACTAAAGCTGCCTTGGGCCTGTCTCACCCTCCAGAAAGAGTGCAAGTGTTAATCCTACCAGAATTAACACCGTTCCTAGTGGTATTTGAAACCCTTTCAAATGCTAATTGAATAACTCTCCTGGTACCTCTAGTCTAGCCAAGTTCAACAAGTCACTGAAAGGGCAGAGATGAATTTACTGGCCCGGTATAGACCTTGGATATAACAGCAGACACACAAAGGAAAAGAAAAGTTGTGGAAAATAATTCAACCAATTCTGGTTTGTAAAAGGCAAAAGAGAAAAACCAGACCCAGGAGGAGGAAAATCCAACTGAAGAACATAAGGAAAAGGCAAACGAATGCATAGGTTCCTGGATTGCCAAGAGATCTCCAAGGTCATCGAGTTCAAAGCTGTCGTTTAACAAAGAAGGACACTGAGCCTCAGAGGGGGAACACGGTTGGTAAAAGAACCGACACCTACATGCCCACTGAGGGTCGGTTAAAGGATGTCTAGCCCAGGACCAGAAATGAGGAACAGAACTGTCTTCAAGCAACCTGAAGGGCTGTGATGTGAAAGAGGGGTTTGACTTCTGAAACTGTGTGACTGTGTGAAGTGACCTGCCCAAAGCTTCAGCTAGTTAGGTGGTAGACCTGAGGATCAAAACCGAGGTCTTTCCAATTGCTCTTGAGGTGCCCTTCCTGCCCTCTGCCATACTGCCTCCAACACCAACCACCTGTCCTCTGGAGGCCCTTGGCCCTCCTATGCAGACCCCCACAGGCCAATTCTCTGCATGGGCTCAAGAGCCAGGCTCTACCTGGTTCACACAGGCCAGGGAGAATCCAAGACAATACAGTCAAAACTATCTGGAGAACATGTTGCTCTTGTCAAACCAACACACAGACCTGGCTTGTCACCAGGATGTAAATGGTGAATGAGGGCAGCTAGGTGGCACAGCGGATGGAGTACCCAGCCTGTTGTCAGGAAGACCTAAGTTCAAATATGGCCTCAGACACTTACTAGCTGTGTGACCCTAGGGTAAGTCACTTAACCCTGGTTTGCCTCAGTTTTCGCATCTGTAAAATGAGCTGGAAAGGGTAATGGCAAACCACTCTAGTATCTGCCAAGAAAACCCCGAATGGGGTCACAATGAGTTGGACACAATAAAAATGGTGAATGAGTATTCACGTTCCCAAACCACCAAAAGCTATCAGCTACAGACAAAAGCATCCAACTACATGGGAGTGGTCATTCAGACTTCCCTGGGCTGAAAAGAAATCATGCTGTGGGTAGCACAACTTTTGATCAAAATGGAAGATGCCATCCTGGTTTTAGTATTGTATCTTCCAGAGACTTCTAATGGTGGTGGCATGAGTAAGCATAGGAAGACGAGCAAAATGGTAGTCTTCTGAACACACAGGCTACCTAGGAAAGAACCCTACACTGGATGTCAGAAAACCCTGGTTCAATTCTGGCTCTGTTCCTCGCTATTTTTATGACCTAGGGCAAGTCAGTACATTTCTCTTGAGTTTCTGTTCTCTTATCTGTAAAATAAGAGCTAGGCTAGGTTAGTGGTTCCTAATTTTTTTTTTGTTCCCAAAATCTTTCAACCACAACAACAAAATGATGTGAATGACCAGCGTAATTTAATATGCTATTCATAATATTCTTTGAGATTTATTAAGTGCTCATAATAACTACAATGATAACTTCTGTCCCCCCAAAAAATGCCAAATTAAAATCTGTAAGCCTATAATGGTTCAACCACACAGTACTTGTTGTCATAGAGAAAAAATATGTTTGTAACATAATTAGGCAATTATTCACTGCTAAAGATGTCATTGAAGAATTTTTAGCATGCACTCCTTGCATTATGGTCTCGAATCCCCAACAAATTCATACCACCAAAAGAGAACTAAAGGGGAATGGATCTGCAATGCCTCTTTGATCCTCACAACAATCCAGAAGGTAGGTAGGTGCTATCATTATCTCCATTTTATAGATGAGGAAACGAAGGCAGACTGAGGTCAAGTGACTTGCCCAGGGTCACTAGGGGCTAGATCTCAGTTCTCTGGAACCCTATCTAAGTGCTTTCTCCATTATACCCTACTGAGTAACCTACATCAAAACTATTAACCAATAGAAATAAGAGCCTCTTTTGGCCCTTATCCAATAATTAGGCAGTAAAGAATTTTTAAGAAGAACCCCTTGGACCATGGTCTTAATGCCCCAGGGTGTTTGTAGCACTAAATGAATACCACTCTGGGCAACATGACCTCCACAAACTGGTTCCAAAGGAGACAAGATATTCTGGGAGACCAGGAGAGATCAATTTCTTTTTTTTTTTTTTTTTTTTTTTTTTTTGCTAATTCATTGGTATTGTTTATACCATCTCAAATTTATGGAGCACTCTAGCCTTTTAAAAAGTGCTTTCACACACATTTAACTCAGTTGTTCCTCACAACAGACTTCAGAAGCCAGGGAGGACAGATCTTAATAGCCCCATTTTACAGATAAGAAAACAGAAAACATAAGAACACATAAAAGGTTCAGTGACTTGCTCCAGGCCACACAAGTGATTAATGATTAAGCCAGACATGAAACCCACATCCCCAGGCTTCTGGTACAGTATCTGCCCCGCAGACCACGATGTTCCCCCAAGTCTACGTACAACGATGTGAAGGGTGTGTTTCCGGCACTCAGGTACTCTGTTTGGGGGCTTACAGCAGGATAAGCAGGTCCAAGGTCAAACACCCTTTGGAAGTCCTGCCCCCCAAGTCTCCTTCAAGGTATCACTTTACAGTGAAAGGCTTTAAAGCTTTGTTCTTGTGGCCTCAAAGTGTGACTGCAGCTTATAAAAGCATCTAATTTACAACCCAAGAGTAGCTCAGGCCTTTGAATTTACTTCACCAGGGTGTTATAAAGATTAAGGAAATCATCTGTAAAATGTTATGCACTCCAAGGGCTTAAAAAAAAAAAAAGCAACAGCTCTATAAATGGACTGTGTTATAAGAAGGCGCTCTGGAACCCATTAGATTGAGGGGTGAATGGATGGTGTCCATAAACACAAAACTGAAGCAAAGGCCAGCAAGCCCGAGTTCTGCCTCCCTCTCCTCACACTTACAGGATCTTAACTGCTACCTTCTCTTGTTTGAGGGAATGAGGGAATGAGCCCCTTGGAGAAATGAGAGACTCTTTTGGCCGTCATCCAGTCAACAAAGCCCACACAGACTCAGTGCTGGAGGCACATCTGGTTAATAGCCCACAGGCCATCCTGCAGCTCTAAAGGGCAGAAGACAAGATGTAAAAACGACCAATGAGCTGTCCTCAATCTGAGGTAATTGTCCTTTTTCATAACTTTCAACCAATCACAAAACTCTGTGATTCAAGTTCAACCCACTGAAAGGCCCGGTCAAGGTGCTCTCTGGGTGATTTCTCTCCACCTCAAATAAATCAATTTACACAGGGATTAAGGGATGGCCTTCCTTAAAAGAAGCCTCAACTCTATGGAATATATAATATATTGGAGTGAACACAGCACCTGTTCGATGCGTGCTGGACTTGCAGCCCAAAGACACAAGCATTTCAGGATCAGAGAAAGAAGATAGGGGGTTTGGAGTTATTACTTCTGAGATGCACTGGGTGACCCGAATGCTGCCTTTGTCAGGGAAACATGGTGTATAATGATGCCTGAAGAATTTTAAAAATGAGTGTCACACAGAGGACAACAGAAAGGCTGAGCAGAATGGAGCAGATAGCCAATGAGGAACTTGGAGGCCAAGGAATAAAAGACGTCATTGAAGAGCTGTATGATGGAAACAAAGATGGACTGGTCTCACTAGCGGAGATGGGGAGGGTGACAGATGAACAGCCAGAGAGCTTCTTCAGTGGAACTCAGCAATGTCAGGGAAAACTGAAGAATGCCCATACTATATTGGGTAGACCCTTTGGGGTCAACTTGCGGGAGGACAGGGATGGGGATGATGGTTAGTATTTATGTGCACTTGAAGGTTTACAATGCTTTACAATGATTACAGGCATACCTCGTTTCATAGTGTTTCACTTTATTGTACTTCGAAGATGTGTTTTCTATAAATTGAAGGCTTGCATTAAAAGTCTATTGGCACCATCTTTCCAACAACATGTGCTCATATCGTGTCTGTGCGACATTTTGCCCAATATTTCAAACTTTTTCATTATTATTCTATCTGTGACAGTGATCTGTGATCAGTAATCAATTACTATTTTAATCGTTTTGGGGCACCAAGAACTGTGCCCATATAAGACGGTGAATTTAATCAATAAATGGCATGTGTGTTCTGACTGCTCTATTGACCTGTCCCTCCTCCTCTCCTTTGGCCTCCCTATTCCCTGAGACACAACATTTTAAATTAAGCCAATTAATAACCCTACAGTGGTTCAAATACAAGGAAAAGTCAATTGATGGGGCAAACTTCACTGGTATCTTATTTTAAGAAATTGCCACAGCTACCCAACCTTCAGCAACCACCACCCTAATCAGTTAGCAGCACTGAGGCAAGATCCTCTACTAGCAAAAAGATTATGACTCTCTGAAGGTTCAGATGATGGTTACCATTTTAAATAAAGTATTTTTAATTAAGTCATATACTTTTTTTTAGACATGATACTATTGCAAACTTAACAGAGTACAGTGCAGTATAAACATAACTTTTAAATGCACAAGGAAAACAAAATATTCATGTGACTTGATTTATATATTTCAGTGGTCTGGGACTGAACCTGAAATCTCTTCAAAGTATGCCTGGAATACTGGGATTTAGGCCCTAATTAGCTAGCTGCGTGATACTGTTTAAGTTACTTGTCCTCTCCAGGCCTTCACCCGCCAAATGAACATTGGAACTTGGAAACTGGGTCACTAAGGTCCCTTTTCACCTTTACATTTTATTGCACTATTAAAAAAAAATAAAAGCTGGACCTTTGATTTCATCCATGTGAGGGTCTCCTAATAAGGAAATCTTCTATCTACCCAATTCATCTGTCACTTGGAGTCTAAATGGCATATATCATATGCTGTAAATACTACAAAAAAAATGTTTCTCTAGTATCTGACTCTTCATGACCCTTTGTGGGGTTTTCTTGGCAAAGATATTGGAGTGGTTTGCCATTTCCTTCTCCAGCTCATTTTACAGATAAGGAAACTAAGGCAAATCAGGTTAAATGACTTGCCCACAGTCACCCAACTAGTAAGTGTTTGACACCAGATTTGAATGCAGGAAGATGAGCCTTCCTGAGTTACAATAAAACAGACTGCCTATAAATAACATTGGATCTCTGAGGATCAATAAAGTAAAAATTCCTCTGAATCCATCAAGGATCTGGCCCCTTGGACAAGCCCATCAATGATGCTGGGACAACAATACTCATTTCATAACCCCACAGTCTAGAAAGTTAAAGCTAAAAGGCTTTTTTTTTAGAAGAATCCAATCCTTCTGATCCACTGGCAAACATTTATTAATCACCTACTATGTGCCCCACACTGGACAAAAACAATCTTTCAATGAGGAAAATGAGGCCCAGAAAAGTAACTTGCTTAGGGTCAAGCAGAGAGTTAAGTGGCGGGGCTTGGGATTCCAGGGCTCATGCCCCTCCAACACGGGTACTATCGCTCCTGCTGTTCAAACAAGGTATTGGAGATTCTGGCATGACCTCCCTAGACTTGCAGTTAGATGCAAATTTAATGCATTTTCCCACTACCCCCTACTGCTTCATCATCACCAGCAGCAGCAGCATCATTAATATTTGAATATCATTCCCCCCTTTTGCAGAGGTCCACAGAGGCTGAATTGTTTATGACCATCCAGCCAGGGTCAGAGCTGCCCCCTTAAATCCAGGCCTCTTGGTCTCAGTACAGTGAGCACCTATGCCAAGCTGTCTCATCTCCTGTACTTGGTTACCAACTGTTCCCAGCTCCGAACGGTATCAGCCCAAGGTCATTTCAAACTGTCCAATTCCTAGGCCTCCCACTCTCCAGGGGAGATTCTAATGACCCCTCCTGTCTGCCATTCCCCAGAAAATCAGCACTGCTGAGAGACAGATCACCTACAAACTGTCTTCCTGGAAGGGGGGCAAATACCTCGTAAGAAAATTATTCCTTTCTCCTCTGCTTCTTCCCTGGCACACTGATATGCTCATAAGACTCTCACTTACAAACATGCAATTGAGACACAAAAAGAAAGGGTAAGGGAGGGGAACAAGGTCTTGGAGAATAATGTAATTTCTTGGCTCTGGGTTCCTTAGGGCTGGAAACCAGCCATGGCTAGACACACAGCTGCCTATGCAAACCTCCTCTCAACTGCCATAGATGATCACCTCTGAGTATGCCAACCTTCCTGACCTTCCTCCAATCACATCCACCATGTAACAATACTTACTGACCAGTCAGATGGGCTATACAGAGGTTAAGTTAAAATGTCCCAGATCTCAACCATAAACAGATTTCACCCTAAATAAACCCAACACAGAAATAGTATATGTATCTGGTACAACTTCCTCTCCCTTCCATTTCTCACAGCCAAACGGGAGACTTCTTTGTTTCCCATGTTCACCATGACTGACTCAACCAAGGTTCCCTTAAAGACTGAGAGAGTACAGAGGAAGGAAAACAGGAAGGATGGCAGAGGACAAAGCAAAGAACTGCATTAACATGGGAAGAAGGAGAAGAATACAGGCTCAGCAGAAGGTCAGCTCACCAAGGGCAAGGGTTCCATCTTGGTATAGTATATAGTATGTGCATTGGTATATACAGTACTGTATCTCGCACATAGGGCAGCTAGGTGGTGCAGTGGTCAGAGTGCCAGGCCTCAAGTCAGGAAGACCTGAGTTTAAATCCAGCTTCAGACACTAGCTATGTGATCAAGGACAGTCACTTTAACTTGTTTGCCTTAGTTTCCTCATCTATAAAATGAGGTGGAGAAGGAAATGAAAACTACTGTAGTATCTCTGCCAAGAAAACCTCAAATGAGGTCATGAAGAGTCAGACACAACTGGAAAATGACTGAACAACAATTATAAAGATGCAATGGGCCAAGAGGGAAGTGGCTTCTCAGAGCAAAGGACTGAACGGGGAAGATACTCATGGGCCCTTCTCCCCAGCCCACTGACAGTGGTTTTCTTTCCTTCAGCAGGGTTACAGACAGTGAGGTTTTACAGATGGACACATGTTGATGCCAATGTGGGGAAAGGAGATGAAGGTGGGGAGAAAGCTAACATGGCATCAGGGACAGGAAAGGATTCACAAAACTGGAGAGTTTAAAGCAGAAGGGGATCTCGAAGGCCATCTAATGAAACCTCCAACACGGCACAGGGCCAGCCATGGGCCAGCAAGGACACGGGGCCGCCAGAACAGGAAGAGGCGATATAAAATGGATCTATCAACTGGCTATCACCAAAGGGGAAGTCTGGGGTACAGGGAGAACAGACCAAAGGGTGGAGAAGCTGGAGCCAACTATAATGGTAGCACTGGGAAGGAGATGAGCTGGACTAATGGAAGAAGGCATGGTCTGCCAGGCTGTTGGTGAGGCTTTCTAAATATACATAAAGGGCGGCCATGTGGGCTGAAAACCGGCAATCAGAACACTGCGGCCAGCGTCACGTTACACACGTCTGGGCAACATTAACACATGACATTCCATAAAAAGGGGGGGGGAAGTCAAGAGCTGTCAATCAAGAGGGCCTGGATTCTAATCCCGATTCTGCCATAAATTCACTGTGTGACCTTGGGCAAGTCACTTAGTTTCTCTATACCTCAGTTTCCTCATTTGTCAAGGAGTTCCTCTAAGAGGCAACCATGATCTAGCTTAGGGGTGTCAAAGGCAAGTGGAAAGAGGAGACGTTAATGGATACATAAGGATGTCTGTGAGCTGCATGATGACTTAGAAAACCACATATGAACATTATCTGTGTTCTACTGAATTTGTATTTATTTCGTTAAATATTTCCCAATTACATCTTAATCTGGTTCAGGCCACTGGGGCCCAAATTATGGAAGCCAAATATCAGAGGAAATTTATGATCATCTCACTTCTCATGAAAAAGACTGAGAGGGTTTTCATGAAAAGCCTTACCTGAATCATGAGATTTAAGTCCTAATTCTGACCTGCCACTGATTTACTATGACCTCAGACAAATGACCTGACCTCTATGGGTCTCAGTTTCCCCATCTCTAAAACAAGAGGGTTGAAGTAAATGATCTCTAAGGTCCCTTTTAGCAACATTCTGTGAGCCTCAGTCTGCTGCCCTATCCATTTCCTCATTCTACAAAAGGACCACTTCAATATGTCTCAAATATATAAGGGGAAAAAGTGAACAGTCACCAGCCCATATAGGCATTAGAAACTCCATGAATATTCTACGCTGAGGCTTTTCAAAGGAGAGAAGCATCAGGAGGGGAATTAGAAAACCCCCTTTGCTAATTCTGAAAACTAGCAAAATTTCAATGGAAGGGGGTGGAGAGGACATGGGCACTCTGGCCTTGGAATGTGTTGGTGGTGATTTCAAATTACAGGCAATTGCTCACCACCCATTTGAGGAGGCGGCAATGGAGCCTAATACAAAAACTGACCTTATACTTTAGGGCTGGCAGTGACTAATTTGGGGACTGTGGTTTTAGGCACTCAGCCACCGGCTTATGCAACTTCCTAAATCTGACGATGTGTTTAAGAGAGCTCAGGGTCTGAGGCACACCAGGGCAGCTGTGGGACTTCAAAAGGCCTTGGAGGGGCTGGATTCAAAGGCCATAGCAGTACTATCTCTACTCTTTGTTCCTAGAGATGCAGGTATGCATTTGTGGAGAAACAGCCAAGTAGGCAGGCCCTTTGTTCTTCTCCTTCGTGCTTGAGAGGCAGTGCCATATAGCCCCCCTACCCTAGCTGCCCCCAGAAAAGAAATGAGTTCAAGTCTCTGACCTAGACTGGCTGTGCGACTCTGGGCAAGTCCCTTAACTACTTAGTGCTCCCAGACATCTAAGACTCTAAATTATAGGTGAGCTTTTAAAGTGATCTCTGCCTCCTGGCTTCCTTTGAGTCTCAGTTAAAATCCTACAAAAAGCCTTCTACAAAAAGCCTTCCCTAATCCCTATAATTCTAGTGCCTTCCCTCTGTTGATTATCTCCTATATATGTAAACACATATGTAATGTGTGCGCATATGCCTATATGTGTATATACATCATATACATCTTATTTGTACACAGCTGTTTCCACGTTGTCTCCTTTATTAGACTATAAGATCCTTGAGGGCAGGGACTGTCTTTTGCCTGTTTGTATCCTCAGTCTTAGTGCCTGGCACATAGTAGGGGCCTGACACATTTTTATTAACTGACTGACTGGTGAAGAGTGGGAGTTTTCCTTAAGAGGAATTCTCCACACTAATTAAATCAGAGGTCTTGACTTGAGGCCACACCCCTCTCCCTACCAAAAATGTATACCAGCTAAGTGTAGCCATACAAACCTGAAACTGTAAAAGCCAGGAATACAGTAATAACTCTTTAAGGGGTACAGAGTTCTTTCCCTAAAACAATCCTGTGAGAGATGTAGTATAGTACCATATAATAATAGTTAACATTTATATTCCACTTACTATGTGCTAGGTCCTATGCTAAGCTCCTTACAACTATCTCATTTAAGAATAATAATAACTGAGCACCTTACAAATATTATCTCATGTAATAATAATAATAATAATAATAATAATAATAATAATAATAAATAGCTAACACTTATACACTATATGCCAGGCACTGTGCTAAGTACTTTACAAGTATTATTTCATGTGATCCTCACAACAACCTAGGAGGTAGGTGCTAATTATTATCTTCATTCTATAGATGAGGAAATTCAGGCAAAAAGAGGTGACTTGCCCATAGTTACACAGCTAGTAAGTATCTGATCCAGATTCGAACTCGGGTCTTCTTCACTCCAGACCCAGCACTCTATCCATTGGGCCACCTCGCTGCCTTTATTCCATAAATGATCCCCAATTTATAGGTGAGGAAATGGAGGCTGAATGGTAAGCGACTTGCCCAGGGCCCCAATAATGGCAGGAGCAGAAGTAGTGTCGAAGCTCTTCACTCCAGACTTTCAGAACTATCTGTCAAGCTATTCAAGATCTCAGAGATCGAAGCCAAAGCCCTCATGTTACCTAGAGACACAGAGGCAGGTTCATGGAGGTGAAGAGACTGGAGAAAGCTGCACAGGAGGGGCCAGAAGCCAGCTCAGTGGAATCCCAGTCCAACGCTCCTATGCAGCACTGAGGGAATCAGCCGCACACACAGTCCACCTCGAAGGCTGTTGAGGCACCAAAGCATAATGGATAGAGGGCCCATCTCACAACAACAGAGACCCGGGTCCCAGGCCTGCTCCACAAACCTCTCATCACCCTCAGGTAAGTCTCTAAACTAAGATTATAATCTGCAAAAAAAAAAAAAAGTTGCTGATCTTAGATTTTGTAGGGACACTTTCCTCACAAGGAGTTCCCTCTACCAAAGGAAATCACAGGTGTGACATATACCTAGCAGTGGTATTGCTGGGGAGCAGGGGAGGATTCCTCAGGGGGAAAAAAAGAAATGTATGTATTTAACAGGAGTAGCAAGGTGTACATAACAGATTTGCAGTTTCGTCTGCAATCATCTTTTTTTTAAATAATATTATGTTATGGAAATGTTTGTTTTATTCCATAAATGAAAATTTAATTTTTTTTTTAAAATCTCAGGTTCATATATTTATTCCCAGGGCACTACCCAGTGCCTAGAAGACAGCAAGTACACAAGAAATGTTTTTTCCCTCATTCCTAAAGAACTGATGAACCAGTCTCAGCATTACACAAATCTGGCCACCTTTCCAACCAAAGTTTGATTCAGTTAGCAGGAGAGGCAGGACTGGAACCCAAGTTTCCTCTCTATTTCAGCTATGCTCCTTTGTCTTAAGGGCACTTTGGTCCCCTTCCCTTACCTTGGTCAAATTCCACAAGGTACCATTCTCCTTTGTAGACATCTTTTATCTCTTCTAGTAGACCATAAGCTCCCTGAGGGCAGGGACTGCTGCTGTCTTTCACCTCTGTATCCTCAACACTTAGTCACTCAGGGGTAGGGAACCCGCGGCCTTGAGGCCTCATATGGCCCTCTAAATTCTGTGAAGTTTGGATTCAGTGAAAGGGCTGTACTTGAGGACCTATAGGGCCACACGTGGCCTCGAGGCTGCGGGTTCCTGAATCCTAGTGCATAGCAGGCACTCAGTTCATAGGATCAGAAATTTAAAGTAGGAAGGTAACCTAGCTCGACCTCTTCCTTTTACAGATAAGAACACTTGAGTCCTACAAGGATTAAGTGACTCCTTGCCCCCCAAAAAAGGACTTACCAAAATAAATAAAATGGTGGGACCAGCGCTCAAACCTGAATCCTTACTCCAAATCTAGCACTTTTCTAAATTTTAAAGAAACCCAACCCTGTGGTTTCATCGGTACAACTCCCAATGAGGAATTTCCCTGTCCTAACCCAGATAAACCCTTAATAATTGTTGGGGACCGGGCTGAAGGGGTTCAGGGGCACTGAGAAGTTAAGTGACTTAGCCAGGATCCATGTCCTCTGGCTCTCTAGATACCACATCATGCTGCTTCATATTTTATCTGGCTGAATTACATCCATAACTAGTACAGTGTGACTTCCCCCTTCCCCAAATTCAAGTTTATTACATGACTCCTAGCTATGCCAGAGACATAGAGACAACAGGCAGACTAAGCATCTGTTAATTGCTCACAATACAGCAGGCACTGTGCTAAGCAGAGAAAGAAAGAGGAGCTCAGAAGAGCTCAGACTGCGTTTCCATTGCTCGTCTGTACGACCTCAGGGAAGCTGCTTCCCTCTTTCGGCTTTGCTGTCTTCATCTGTAAAATAAGGTGATTAGACTAAATCATATGATCACAGATTTTAAGCCAGAAGGAATTTTTAGAGGCCATCTAATCGTACTAAGTAATCCTTAGGATCCTTCCTGGTTCACAATTCCAATGCCACTTTCCTTTGTTTTGAAGGTTTTGCAAAAGGGTCCCAACAAAGTTAAAAAGCAAAGGCTGGAAATCCTGGCTCCCACTCAGAAGTGGGAAAAAGGGATGAGGCTGAATGCTTCTTCTACTGGGCATGGCAGTTCTATATGACTTGAAACTTACCTGCATGGTCACAGACACAGAGTACAGGGGCTGGCTGGTGCAGCCAGCTGGAAGGCTGAAAGGTAGCTATTTTTGGCTCTCAGGCCTGGAGGATCTGTTATATCTCTCTGTCATAAAACCAAAGGTAGCCATAGGCACTGGCTTAGGAACAGAGTAAGGTCAGCATGAAGGTAGGTAAACCTGGATTTTAAGGGTTATGAAAAGCAGGTGTGTCCCTCTTGAAAATAAATGACTTACAAAAAAAAAAATTAGTGGGTGATTACTTCCACTTTAAAGAGGATCAGACGTAAACTTATCAGAGCTGGAAGAGGTTTTAGAGATCATCGGTCCAATTCTCTCATTTTACGAATAATACATAACAGTATTAAGAGCTGACCTTGGCATAATTGTGCACATCTACACAGCTGTAAGGTAATAAGGTAGAAGGTGATAGGATGACAAAAGAGAAATCCAGACAAATGTGCTCTCCCATGTCTGCCTCTGACATACACTGTCTGTGTGGTCCTGGCTAAACAATTTAACCTCCCAATGTCCCGAGGAGAGGAAGGAAGGAGGGGTACAGGGAGGGAAAGGCGGAGAGAGGGAGGGAGAGAACGAAAGAAGGAGAAATGGAGAGAGAAGGGGGGACAAGGGGAAGAGGAGAGGGAGAGAGAAGGAGAGAGAATGAAAGGAAGGAGAGACAGGGACGGGGACAGAGAGAGGGAGGGGGAGGAGGAGAGAGAGAGAAGGGGTAACAGAGGGAGAGAGGGGAAGGAGAGGGGGAACAGAACGAAAGAAGAAAGGAGAGATGGAGAGAGAAAGAGGGAGAAGGGGAGGAGGAGGGAAAGAGAGAGCAAAGAGGAAAGAAAGAGGAAGTGAGAGAGAGGACAGAAAGAAGGAAGGAGAGAGAGAGAGGGAGAAGGGGAGGGGGAGAGAGAGAAGGGGAGGGGGAGAGGGAAAAGGGGTAACAAAGGGAGAAGGAGGGAGAGGGAGAGAAGAAGAAGAGGGGGAGAGAGGGGCAAGAGAGGTGGGGAGAGAATGAAAGAAAGGAGAGATGGAGAGAGAAAGAAGGAGAAGGGGAGGAGGAGGGGAAGAGAGAGCAAAGTGGAAAGAAAGGTAGGAAGTGAAAGAGAGAGAAGAGGAGAGAATTAAAGAAGGAAGGAGAGAGAGAGGTAGAAGGGGAGGGGGAGAGAGAGAAGGGGTAAGGGAGAGAAAGAGAAAGATGAAGAGAGGGAGAAAAGGGGAAAGAGATGGAGGGGGGAAAGAGAGAGCAGAAGGAAGGGAGGGAGAAAAGAGAAAGAACGAGAGAAGGAGGAAGAGAGGGAGGGAGGAACAAAGTATGAGAGAAGGGGAAAGAATGAGAGGAGGGAGGGAGAAAGGGGGAGAGAGAGAGAAATTTTTCAAGCACTTATACCCATTATCTCATTTGAGCCTCACTATGACCCCACAGACTTGCCCAAGGTCACAGCACTAATAAATAAAAACCAAAAAATTTTTAAAAGCCGTCTTTCAAAAAGAATTTCATTACCAGGCTCATTTTAACAGCAAGCTCACTGTCTGTATTCAAGATGGGTTTCAATTTACAAAAACCTTTTCTATGCAGCCAACTATTCAGAAATATATTTATTACATTCGGTATCAGGGTCCGCAGATCCTTGCCCCTCCAAGGCATTGAGCTCCCTGCTGACTTGCCTCTTCCACACTTTCCATCTCTCCTTCCCCCATATGACATTCTGTCCTTGACTGATGTACTTTCCATTCCTTTGTAGTTATAGATATTTAAAGTCAGCCATGTTTAGTTAATCACCAAAGAAAGACAGGCTCAATTCTCCTAAGGAAAGAAAGGAAGGAAGAAAGAAGGAAAGAAGGAAAGAAAGAGAGAAAGAGAGAGAAAGAAAGAGAGATTGAAACAGAAAGAGAGAAAAAGAGAAAGGAAGGAAGGAAGGAAGGAAGGAAGGAAGGAAGGAAGGAAGGAAGGAAGGAAGGAAGGAAGGAAGGAAGGAAGCAGGGAGGGAGGGAGGGGAAGGAAGAGAAAGAAAAAAGAAGTAGGGAGGGAAGAAGGAATGAAGAAAGGAAAAAAGGAAGACTGGGACAGAGGGAAGGAAGGAAAGAAGAGAAAGAACAAAGAGAGGGAGGGAGGAAGGAAGAAAGGAGGGAAGAAAGGAATGGGGGAGGGAGGAAGATATCTACTAACAGCTATTAGAGGGCACAAATCACCACTGCTCAACTTATCTGGGCAGCAATAGCCACAACTGCAGATAAGATCCTGAAGGGCCGGCAACATACAGTGAAGACGAGGAGCCAAAGGGGATCAGCCCGCTGGGCTCCAGCCCAAACGAGAGAGGAATCAACGCCTTCTGGGGGAGCACGGCAGAAGAGATGGGACAGGAGGAGGCCAGAAAAACAGAGGTGGCGGGGTCCTGAGGCAAGGCCCGAGGACTTGGTGTCAAAGGTCACAGTTTCCAACTCCAAGTCTGACATTTATTACCTATGATATTTGTTTACCTTGAAAAAGTCATTTCCCTGTTCAGGGCCTCAGGTTATTCCTATGTACGATGGCAGGGACCGACCACATAACCTCCAAGGCCTCGGTCCTTCCAAGACCTCTCCACACCAGCCCCGCCTCTGCAACCTGGGCTAATTCCCTCATCTGCTGTCCTCAGTTTCCTAATCTGTAAAGTGGGGGTAACACCCAGGCTACCTTGCAGAATTACTACGGGGCTCAAATATTCCGGGAAAATGTAAAATGCTACAAGCTCCGAGTAAGGAATCATGTTCACAGGGAATTTATTTTTTTAATGAAGCGCTAACAGCGGACGTGGAAGAAAAAGCGGTACCCCCCACTCCTGAGCTCCAAAACTAAGGCCACTTGTCAGGGACGACGTCCGTGAGCGTATGTGTGTGCGTGCTTGCACGCCCACACACTGTCCCTGTAAACAGAACAGTGTTTCTAGAACTGCCCTACGTCCCTGTTCACCACCGGCAACAAACCTCTGGACGGCCAGTCTGTGGTCCATAAACAAGGAGTATCTGAAATGATTTCAAGTCAAACAGTGAATTAGAAAACAAAACTTTCCTCATGGCCAAAAAGTCTCTTAAATCAAAAGTGTGTATAGGTATGTGTGTGCAGACACACAAACACAGATTGGAGTCAAAAGACCTGAGTTCAAATCCAGCCTCAGGCACTTCCTAGCTTCGTGACCCTAGGCAAGTCACTTAACCTCAACTGCCTAAAAATTTAAAAAATTTTTAAAAAGAAGCCTGTGGCAATAGTCCCACTTAGAGGACCCTCTGCTGAGGCCCAGCATTAAGGCTGCAGCATTTAGAGAATTACAGACTTAGAACTGGAAGGAACTACCAAATCCACCCGCCCCCCCAGTGAGGCCAAGGAATGGGAGGTGACTGGCCCAGGTCAGACAGCTAGTTAAGTATCTGAGCAAGGCATGAACTGAGGTTTTCCCCACTCCAGTCCAGGACTCAAGTGACATATTTGTAAAGCGTTTAGCATGGTACAAGTACACACCAGGTGTTTAATAAATGCCTATTCTCTTCCCTTCCCTCCTATGCCACCTACATGGCTTTAAACATAGTCTCACTTAAAAAAAAAGTGAGCGGGAAGTCACACAACTCAATTTTAAAGGAACACTCGAGGATATTTTTACCAGCTGAGATGAAAGCAGCCTGCTGCTCTGGGGGCGGCCAGCACGTCCCTGGGGTGTCAGCAGTCTAGGTTCAATAGTCTGAGGCTGCCCTAAGAAAGCCAAGCTACACAGCAGTAGTTTCACTATCCAGCCTGGGTGAAGATCAACAGTCCACCCAACACAACGGAGGAAAAGTGAGCTACTTTTTCCTCACTGTAGCCTCAGATCTTCACAAAACTATGTTCATTTAAAGGAAAGGCTAAGATCCTGACCATCACACGAACGCTTGCTAAATTCACGTACCAATGTGTGCTATCAAATGCTCTTTCTCATGTGAGGTAGAACTGAAGTTAATTTTCCAATTTCTAAAAAGATACATAAATTTGGGGACAGGAGGGTGGCTGAGTCAAAGGCTCAAACACACCGGGAATCTTGGCCACTACAACATCAGGTCAAATCAATGTCCAATTTCAAAATACCTACTGTGTGCCTAGCCCTGTGCTAAGCACTCCTGGGGAGGGAGGGGAGGGGTGTTAAAGTATATAAGAGAAGACAGGCTTAGTTATCTTTACTACCTTAGTGATCTTGGGTAAGTCACTTCCCCTCCTCTGAGATCCAGTTTACTTCTCTGGAAAATGAGGAGCAAGTTCACTTCCAGTGGTCTTCTCCATGTAGCTGGTACTTGGCATTATTACTCAATAGTTTTACATCTCTTGGTAAGCTCCCTGAAGGCAGGGACTACGTCTTAAAATTCTTAACAGCTTGATGTGGTTAAAACAACATTCAGGGGCAGCTAGGTGGCAGTGGATAGAGTACTGGCCCTGAAGTCAGGAGGACCTGAGTTCAAATCCAGCCTCAGACCAAACACTGGACACTTACTAGCTGTGTGACCCTGGGCAAGTCACTTAACCCCAACTGCCTTTAAAAAAAAAAAAACACATTCAGCTCAGCTTCATGATGCATGTCCTTGATCCCACCCTACTACGGAGGCTGTGACTGGTGGGTCTATATCTTTGGACCTGCTGAGACTCATCAGACTATGGCAATTAGATGTCTACACTAAGTCCATCATTAATATGGTGAACCCCCCAGAAGCAGGGGCCACAGGGTTATCTAAGGAGAAAAAAAACACCTTAGGTTAGAATTAGAACAGGCCAAAGTTCCTTCGTCAACCACTAATGGAATTGGCCGGTGAAAAATTCTTGGGCTTCCAGCCTCGGGGAGATGGGGGAACTAGGCTTTTTTAAATGAACAAGTTAAAAAACATTTGACTTCCCTACCTTATAGAACATAAGACTGTTGAGGGCAGGCAATGTTTCCTTTTTGTTTTTGTGCTTGTCACAGTAACTGGCTCTTAGTAAAAATACTAAAT
Organism: Phascolarctos cinereus; assembly: GCF_003287225.1. NCBI lineage: Eukaryota > Metazoa > Chordata > Mammalia > Diprotodontia > Phascolarctidae > Phascolarctos > Phascolarctos cinereus. The sequence goes on from NW_027555625.1 coordinate 381,209,443, forward strand.
ATATTGTCAGGTAGCGTCAATATGTTGGTTTTGAGCTTTTTTTTTCTTTTTAATCTTTGTTTTGAAGGAAGACACACTGATTGGCTGGGAGGAATATTTGCAGGGAAAAAAAGGTGACGTAAAAACAAAAGGCATCAATGAAAAAAAAAGAAGTGGTTCTTATAAGGGATCGATGTGAATTCTGAGAATTACCTCCCTACTCAATCATATACTAGTAGTTTGTACGTGTTGAAATGCTTGTTGAATTAAACTGCTTTCAGACTCTTAGTGACCCTGTGCAAGTAACAGCCTCTCAACGATCTGTTTTCCATCATCTATAAAACGATAAAATGGGGGTGATAACCGCACCACCTCAAAAGGTAGAGAGAAAAGTACTTCGTGAGCCTTCCACGGAAATGTGTGCTCTCAGAAGAACAGATAACAGAATCTGTGCAAGTACAAGAGAAACCGCCTTCAACCTGAACAAACCTCAAGCAGAAAGGCACAACAGGTGCAGGGGAAAATGTAAAAACGTGTGAAGAAATAGCATTTTGTTCTACTGGCCCATAAGATCGAACAAGTGAGGAAGAGAAAAAGCCCAAACATAAGCCCAGGCTTCTTTAAGGAAAGATCTTGTCATGCAAATGAAGGGCTGATCTGTACTAATCGCTGTAAATGACTCTAATGACTTTATTTGCAGTTTATACAAGGGCATAAATAGGCCTTAATTAAAGGCATTATTTTTGTCCTGGTTCAAACTGGATCATGCTCCCAATTCTGCCCACCTATAGGAAGAGAGCTGAATGTCAGCATGAACTCCTTTAAGCTGGCCAAAGAAAAAAAAACAGCCTCATCTCAGACTGAATATGACATAGGATGGGCCCTGAAATTCACAGAGGATGTGTCCAGATGCAGTGGTGGGAGGGGAGGGAATCCTAGGGAGGAAAGGATGGGTTCCTCCAGGAACACATTTCACCCAAAGCAGCCCAGGATTACAATAGGCCTTTGTTTGTGCTAGCAAGCCTTGCCAAGGCTGTTCCCCAGACATCAGTCTCTAGGCCAGTGGCTGTCAGGTCACATCTTTAACTCTTAGGAGCCTGGAGAATAGGATTTAGCTACTTTCAGTTGAGAAGAGTGAACGGAAAAACTGGATGGTAGGGAAAAAGAGGACCCAAATGGAGACATTTCGGAGACACCATCTTACCTGCAATCATTACTCACTTTACATCCTTGAAAAAATGAAGTCTCTCTAGGCCTTTGTTAACATTTATGGAAATCAATCAATCCACAGGCATTTATGAAGCACTTACTGTGTGCCAGGCACTGAGTTAAATACTGGGTAACAAAAAATAAAAATGAAACAGTCCCTGAACTCAAAAACTTACATTCTTCAGCAGGGTTGGTAACTAGCAGTTCAAACTCTTGGGACAAACATGTCAAAATGAGCCTTCCTGGGACAAGCTATGGGAAAAAATCTCAAGGAGAAGACCTCCTTGGGACCCAAGGCCCTATGGGGGGAGAGATCCCAGGACACTGGCCCTTGGGAAAAAACTGGGAGGTGGCTGATATGGAGTTTGTTGGCAGGCCCGGCTGGGCCCAGGAAGAGTTCGCCTGGGGTGTAGCTAGGTCTGGTATTTCAACTAATAATTCTAAGCAAGTACCTAAGCTGACTAGTTTCTACCTGCTAAAGGCATACAAAAGCTGTCATCACCCTCTAAATTTCAGCATCCAGAAACAAAACTCCAGTCACCTCACCCTAGTTACAGCTCCAAATGTAAGGAATATGGATTTTCACCTTTACTTCCTGCTGCCTTCTTCCTTGAAGTGTGGTCTTAATGAATATGAATGAATGAATTTTTATAGTTCTCTGAGTAATTACCCTCCCTATACTACTTTCTACCTCCATCAATGGTCCTACTATGCCTTTATTAAAGTTAGAAATGTGGAACCCTTGGATAAAAAATGACAATGATCTTTTTTCTCTTCTAAGTCCTTCCACCTCCATCAGGGCTCTAGAGGAACCTATGAACTTAAATTTCATCTTTAAAAGGCTTGATGGATACACACAGATTATTATCTATCACATTATATACACACATATATGTATGTATATACATATAAATACTACATAATGTGCATACATAATGACTATAACCATGGGAAAAAACACAAAAAATATGAAACTGAAAATTGAAATTATGTAACTAAGGTGGGCTACATAAAAAATTGAGAAAAAGTATTTTTCTCTTTTCACTGCAGAATTTGAGGAGTTTGAATACAGAGTACTGAATACACTGTCAGGTGTGGTCAATGTGTTGGGGGTTTTTTCCTTCTCCTTTTTAATCTTTATAGCAAGAGAAGACACTATAGGTGGTGGGGAGGGATATATGTAGAAAAAATTATAATAAACAACAAAAAACAAAATGGATCAATTTTAAACAAGTCTTGGTTTTTATGAGCAGATAGATGGGAATTCTGAGACACTACTGCTTCCCCACTCTGTCATTTTCTATCATTATTCTACCTTCTCCCAAGTAACTGAAGACAAAGGAGGAAGGAAGATGGACAAAGGCAAGGACTTTGTGGAACTCTGGGTGTAAAGTTAAGAGAAGGTAGCAAGAGGACACAATTAACAGAGAGAGAATGTTTAGAGGTGGATCTTATTAACTATCAGAAAGCACCTAAAAATCCCATGCCCTTGTTTTATAAATGATGGACCTAAAACCCAGAAGGGAAGAGTCTTTCCCAGGGTCACATAGCTTGTCAGTGGCAAAAGCAGGATTGGAACTTAGGTCTCCACAGCGATTCCCCCCAAGCCCAAACCCCTATACCACTAAAGAAAAAGACTACCATCTATCTGCTCTCTGGTCATCTTTTCCTTTATGTCCCTTATTAAAAAATCTTCCTTAATATTTCCATTTCAAAACATTACCGTTTCCTTCCTAGTTAATTGTTTGGTTCTTCACAGGAAAAAAACAAATGAGATGAAGCAAACAATGAGAAATGTCTTTAATTAAAGATGAGCTCAGGAGTGGGGTCCTAGGCTACTACATAGATCTCCCTCTGGCCCAGATCTGGGTGTGTCCAGTTAATTAATATGCCTTAGAATGACTTTAGGAGAATCAAGAAATCTGGTTTCTGAAAGACTGCCTTTTTCTGGGGGAAAAAAAAAGATAAGAGGAAAGGGGCCACAGAGGGGGGGGTGCCCAATCCATTTCCAAGGCACATATCTGCATTAAAGCGCTACAAGAAAATATTATCTGTTTTTCTACCTTGTAACTGACTACACTGCTCTGGGGGTAACGCCAGAAATTATCTCAGACAACTGGCAGCCGCAGCACAGTGTTGGCCCTATCTGAAGATGATGCTACTGACCCACTGTCAAAAGGACCCGTGTTCTCTGCTGGTGTTTTTTTCAGCCATGGTGATGGAACCGGCCTGAATCAGCCCCATTTGCCAGCCTGGCTCACCCTGGGAAGAACAGTGCAAACTTGGTAGACAGCTCTTGTGTCTTAACAGGCACAAAGTCTACGGGTATGGAATGTGGGGGGAGTAGAAAGAACACTAGCTATGTGTCAGGGAGACCGAAGTCCCATTTGGGGATTTTAGGCATTTTTAGACCTCAGTTTCTTTATCTGTCCAATGCAAAGAGGACTGACACTTACCTTTGTGACCTCGGCAGGTCATCACAGTATGTGTAGAAGAGAGGAACACAAGATCTGGAATTTTGGCCTTGAATCCTGGCTGTGCTGCTTACTAAGCTGCATCACCCTTTAAAAGCCCAAATCGCTTCCCCTCCCTCCTGGTTGACCTCAATTTCCTCATCTTTATTTAGAGACTCTAACATAAAGGAATTGGTTTAAATGATTTCTAAAGCCCCCTCTAGCACTAATATTCTGTGACCTAAAGTTTATTTCAACCATCCAAATGAGTCATCACTGTTGTTTTAATGTATACGTAACTATCAGATATCAAACTGGCAACCTCTGTTTTCACCATACGAAGCAGAAGCCAATTTTCTATTATTAGTGGCACTGCTCTCTCACCTGGGCCTCCCAAGCCCTTTCCTTGGGAAGAACCCCTCGGGTATAAAGAATAAGACAAAGGAAGTGAAAATTAACATGGGGGTGTAGCCAGAAACTAATTAATCTCTGCATTAAACAGACATGAGTATTCATCCGGACTGGAATTCATTTGCTAACACAGGGTTCTCATATCCCTACCCCATTATAAATAGTCACTTTGCAGCAAAAGGGTGTGTCTGTGAGGAAATTTGTTGTAAAGATGTGTTTTCTTAATAAACTACCATGGAGTCAAAGGACATTGGTCTGAGAGGTAGGGCACCTAAGCTGTGCAAGGGACAGAGCCCTGGCCTGAAGGTAGAAAGTTGTTGTTCAGTCATTTTTCAGTTGCGTCTGACCCTTTGTGACCCCATTTGGGGTTTTCTTGGCAAGGATACTGGAGTGGTTTGCCATTTCCTTCTCCAGCTCATTTTACAGATGAGGAAACCAGGACAAACAGGGTTAAACGACTTGCCCAGGGTCACACAGCTAGTAAGTGTCTGAGATCACATTTGAACTCAGGTCTTCCTGACTCCAGGCTCAGCTCTCTATCCGCTACATCACCTAGTTGCCTGGAGTCAGAGAGTTCAAATCTTGCCTCAGACACCTAGTGACCCTAAACATGTCACTTAACCTCTATTTGCTTCAGTTTCTTTATCTGTAAAATGGGGATAATAATAGCACCCACTTCAAAGGGTTGTCGTGAGAATCAAACGAGATAATATTCATAAAGCTCTTTGCAAATCCTAAAACACTCTATCAATGCTAGCTATTATCAGCACCACCTGTACAGCGTTCTTAGACCAATTCTGCTAACCTTACTGAGAACCACACAATTCACTAGAACTAGAAAGGGCCTCATTAATCCCAAAGGAGATTTACACAAAGATTTCCCTCAGCTATTTTACTTCATCTCTCAGACTCTTCAAGTCTTTGGTCCCGTATTTTTGTTAATGTGAGATGCCTTGGAGGGAGACAACATAACTTGATGATTCCTCTTTTCAATCAACCAAGGAGCATTTATTAAGCACCTACTATTTAGCTAAGGATTGCACTAGTTACTAGGGATACAAAGATATATATGAAACAATCCCTACCCTCAAGAAGCTAACATTATATCATGGAGACAACATGTTTAAAAAAAAAAAGGTAATTTGAAGGAGAAGGCATTAACACAGCTGCAGGGGAAGGGCTGGGGCAGGGATCAGGAAAGGCCTCACATTGGAAATTATGTTTGAATTGAGCTTTGAAGAAAATTAGGGTTATAAAGAGGTAGAGATAAGGACAAAACCTGTTCCAGGCACAGAGGGCAGCCAGCACAGCATAAAATCCCCATTTTACAGATGGGGAAATTGAGGCTGAGGGAGTATTAAAACACTTAACCCTATGGACCTCAATTTCCTCATCTGCAAAATGAGGAAGATAAATTAGATGACCTCTGATGCCCCTTCCGACTAGGTCTGTGATCCTATGACTCTAAGGTTACAGGGTTAAGTCCAAGCCTTCTGAGGTCCTCTACTTCATCCCACAGCCCATAACCTCAAAGACCACTCCAGATTCCTCAACATCTTTTTTCTTTACAAAGACCTCCAAGAAAGGGGATTCTACAGTCGACTTCTGTATCTGGTTCCAATCTCACATTTCCCCTCACAAAACACTTCAAATAAATCCTCTGTATTTCCACACTCTTCTTTGCCTTCCAAACAAGCAGACCAAACCCTCGAGGTGCCACTTAAGTGGGAACCCCCCAACGACTACACTTTGGTCCCACACGCCAAAGATGAAATCATCCATCCATCATGGACAAAACCCTCAGAGTATTTAAACAAAGGGCTAACTTAACTCCCAGCCACTGGTGTTCAGCAATTTCAGACTTAACTCTCCTTCCATTTACATCATTCATTCATTGTCCTTCTCCACCCACAAGTATTAAGTGCCAGCCACAAGGTCACAGAAGTGATACAATTCCTGTCCTCAGCAAGTTTACATTCTAAGTCCCCGGAGTAAGTTACATCACTCAGTGATCAGGCAGTTCATATGACTGGGGATGGGAGGGGAATCGGGAAAATCATTAAAGCTTCATCTCTGTGACATTAATACACAATTTAGAACCCAACATGCTTTGTTATATAATTAAGGGTATTAAGCATGCAGAACCCTTACTGGGTGATAAGTAACAAAACACACACAAAGTTTAGATAAGACATAAACCTCTGCCCTCTTGGAGCATATTATAGTCTATAGCAAGGATGAGAACCTAAAAGAAATAACTATAATAGACAAAATGTTCAGAGTTATATGGTAAAATGTTAACATGAGGTCAAAGAGGGGGAAGGTCTTTATTATTTAAGTGAAAATCAAGGAAGGGCACCTGGGAGGGGTATCACTTGACCTAAAGGCTGGGTAGGAATTCAAAAGGTGAAGAGGGAGGGGAAGGGTGTTACAGACATTGGGAATACTGAAGGAAAAGCTTTGGGTAAAAATAATAATAATTTTAAAGGATAAGAGAGGCCGTCAGCAAACAAAAACAAAGGACAGTTCTTTACGACGTAGGAAAAATCCCCAATTCCCCACCCTCCACAATCATACTTGGCTGTTACAGAGATCTGAATCCAGCTGGAACGGGACCCTTGAGAGGATGAGGTGCAAAAGGGGTTCTGCCATTTATGCTGAGAGTCTGGGAGGGAGCATCTTCCCACCACTATATCGTGCCTGCCCCACCCTGAGCTGCACCAAGATACAGACTGCATAGGCCGAGTAACTGGCCCCACATCTCCAGCTTCTGACACTTCAAAGTGCGATGTGTAGAGATGGCAGAGCCCAGGCTAAGCACTCATTGGGACTCTCAGAAAATTCAATTCAATGCAATTCAGCAATTTTTTTTGTGTGCCAGATACCGAGCTAGGCACTGGGTACACAGGTCCTGCCCCCTAGGAGCTTACAATCTATCAAATAAGATATGGCATGTTATATACAGATTAGCATGAGACAAAGTAGGATGTGATAGACAGAAATGAGAATTTCAGACAAAATCCTACATTTTTGGGGTGGGGGAAGGGAGTGGATTTTCAGCTTGGACAATCACGAAGACTTCACGGAGAAGAGGGCACCTAAACTGGGTCTTGAAGGAAGACAAGGCTATCAACAGGTGGAGCTTTGACAAGGATATATTCTAAATTAAGGGCAATGACCTGTGTGACAGTACTGAGGCATCAAGAGTAGGACAAAATTGGGTGACAGATATTAAGCCGGGTGGGGTAGGGGTTGGAGGATAGAGTTCATAAAGAGGAGTGATGGGTAATAAAGCTAGAAAGGTAGGGTGGGGCCAGACTATGAGGAGCCTTAAATGCCAGGTTAAGGAATAAAAAATAACCAAGTTCTAGAAATCAAACCTCTCCATCAAAGCACCAGCCCCAAACTCCTAGGCCTCTGATGAATGGGTTCCACACCAACAAATAGCCTGGGAAATTGGTTCCCAGCCTGGCAAAAATCAGTCACCATGCCTAACTTCAGGGCTATCATTCCTTGTCCCCAGGGAGGTGGCTGCATTCCCAGGGTCTGTGGCCAGGAGAACAGCAGAAAGAAAAAAGGATGGAAACCGGGTGGCATAAATGTTACTTTGGTCCAAATAATGGGGGAGACAGGATGGAGAAGCAAGAGGAGTAAAGAAGCTGGCAGAGGCTGTTGGGAGGCATGAGGCCAAAAAAAACTGCACCCATTTGACTGCTGTTTCCCTGAGAGCCTCTGGATGCTGAGGGTGGAGCTGCTTTGAAGAAAATTAACACGGAGAGCACAGAAGCTAAATCCAAATCTCCTCACCATATTCTGAAAAATATTTTGGGGTCAGTATGGAATAGAATCTATTGGAAGGGTGTGTCTAGCCTTCTCTCACAGATTTCTATATTTGTAAGGTAGTTTTAAAATCTTTCAATATGAGTATAAAACCTATAGTTATATAGGTTATACATGCACATACATCTATATATAAAACATTAAAAAATATCCTTTTTTACATGGTGCCCATTATCTTTCTGAAAAACAAAGACAAAACAGAAAAAACAAATTTCTAGAAGTACATCACTTGCCTATTAAACCCAGCACCCCACCCTTTATTTTCTTCATCTAACAACTGTTGCTTTAGCTTTGGTGTTCAAGACACCCCCGCCACATTATAATATAAAGCTTGCCCAGTCCTCAATCACAGACTCTACTGGAGATAGGAGACCTTGAGGCAAAAGGCCTAAATCTAAACTCAATGCTGAGGCTACATCTCAAGGAGATGTCTGGAGAGAGTCAAACAGGAACCCCACCCATACGTGTGTGTGTTCAACTCAAAGACAAGGCATCCCCTATTAAAACCTTTTCATCTTTCCTCAGATGTGTCCTGAATGGTGGCCCTGGGAGTGGGTGGGGCCGTGCTACCCCACTGGTCAGAGCCCACAGGAAAAATCAGGCTGGCTCTTGGATTGGCCAAACGTAATAATTACAATTGTGCTGTCTATTCGAAGCACAAGATGAGTAGGGATCACGATGCACTGTGTGGAAAGCACTGCAATGTATGAATACACGTATGAATCATGAGCCAGCACATACATGTAACATCTCAAAAGAAAGCAGTCCTTTCCTGGGTTCTGCAAAGATTAAAACCGAGAATAAAGGTTACATCCCAATTACCTTCATTTTTCAGTGATTCAAGGATGTCTTCTACGATGCTCATTCAGCAGCGACATCAATTTGAGCGAGAAAAAAAGGACAGGAGCAGCCTAAGACTACACGCCCCCTAATATTTCTGAATTATTTTGGTTAAACCATGCTGGCAAAGATAGAAAGGAAACAAGCTTTGGTTCCAAAACCTAGTGCTTATTTTAAGCTTAGGCAGAGCCCTGGTGAGTCTTCGCTAGGACAAGCTAGACATTACAGTAAGGTGTCGGTGAAGGCACTGGAGCCCAGCCCCAGAAAACAGCAAAGGACCGATGGCTCTTCTGGCAGGCTGCATGGCAATTCAAATAAAGCACGAATACAGATAAAAGGTAATATGGACATCAAGAAGTGGGAGACATTTCACCCAGTGAGAATCTGAAATGATCTCCATTACCTACGGTGGATATGGGCACGATGGAAAATGGGAGCCCCCAAAGCCCCGCAAAATCAGTGCGCTTTTAGGAAATTAATGAGCTGATAACAGGTAGCAGTAAAACCATCAAACATCCGCAAAGCCACTCCTCGTGCCGGGGTTTATCACTTCCTTTGTTCGCCTTGCAAAGATGGAGTAGCCCACCAATTCCCCCCAGTCCACACCCCATCCCACAAAGGTTTAATTAAATTCATTGGAAACAAAGCACAGCTGCATTTCTTGCCTCTAAAACCAAAAACAAATACTACTAAAAATCCAGGTCCACTGGAGCCCAAGACGGTCGCCCTACTGTTACAATATTCCGTTTTCCCCGCATCTAGGATAAAGCAGGGCTGGGGGCCAGGTCTCTGGGGATGGGCACGGCCCACACCTCGTGGGAGATGTAGATCCTGTACCTGACTCTAGCATCCGCCACCCCGCCCCAGCCAACACCCTCCTCCCATCCTTGTGCACACAAAGCTAGATGCACCGCTGTACCCAGCGTAACAAACTCAAATCCTGGGTTTAAAAAAACAAAAGCAAAAATACCCAGCACCGCCCGCCCAGGCTCTTCTCAAATGACAACTGATTTTAAAACAATTCGCGGTCAGCGCTCCGGGCTGGGAGAAGAAAAATCCGGTTCCTATTTTGTCCTCGTTTGTTCCAACCCAGCACATGACGCACCAAAACATGCAGTACAGAGAGGGGTGAAGAAGGCCGTGCAAAGGGGAATAAAGTTGAAGGCTGCTTAATCCTCCAAGGCTGGCGGGGGGGTGGGGAGAGTGACACCCACGCTGGACCCTCGAGGGGGCAAGGCTGGGGCAGGACCCGGGTGGTGTCCTCCCCCCCCAACCAGAACGCCTGGCCTCGCGCTTCAAGGAAGCTTTGCAACCTCCAAGCTTCGAGGGTGTTAACCAGAATCCACCCCCTCCACCACCCCGCTCCAACCTCAAGGCCATCGGACCCGCGGCCGTCTAATTCCCCGGCCCCCAGCCCGGGCTCCGGGGCGCGCGCGAGCTCCCGGGGAAGGAGCGCAGAGCGGTCAGCTATCTGGCGCCCCGGCCCCGGGAACCTGGCGCAAAGTTCCTGGAAGGGCTGGATGGAGCCGCTCCTTTATTAGTATTATCACTGCCATTACTATTTTTTTGCCTTTCTCCCTCCTGCCCAGCCCCGGGGCCGCGTGCGCCCCCCAGGTCCGCCTCCGCAACCCCCCCCCCTTTTCTTAACTTGCACTCTCTGCTGTGCCCCGGGGCCAGGAGCAGCAACTCGCCCCACACAAAGCCAGAGAGAGCTGAGACGAGAGAGAGAGGGAGGGCAGGGAAGGAAGGAAGGGGAAGGGGAGGAGGCAGCGGCGCTGGGGCTGGGAGCCGGGGCTCACCGTGATCCGGGGGATGTTCTTCTTGCCCTGGTACGACATGGTGGGTGGCGGCGGTGGCTCGGGCTGCTGCTGCTGCACCGGCGGCTGCCTCTCCGGCTCCGGCTTCTCGCCCTGCGCTGGCTGCTCGCACCCCCGCCCGGAGATCAGGTGAAGAGAATGGTGCGCTCGCTCGCTAGCTCCCTCGCTGGCTGGCCGCTGCCGCCGCCGCCGCCGCCGCCTTCTCCTCCCCCTCTCCTCTCCTCTGCCCGCCCCCCGCCGGGCTGCCGCTGCCGCTGCGCTGCTGCTGCCGCCCGAGAGACAATAGCAGCGCTCTCCCTGCGCCCCTTTCACCACCACCCCACACTTCTCTTTTTTTTTCTTTTGCAGGGCCAGCTGGGACCCAACGAGGCAAGAAAGGCCCAGTCCGCGCGACTCCTCCCTCCTCTTCGCCCTCTTCTCTAATGATTTTCCTCCCTTTGCCTTATTGCATCTGCCTCACCCAGTTTTTCTTTTTGTGTATGTGTGTATGTGTGTGTGTGATGTGTGTGTGTGCAAGCGAGTGCGTGCGTAAGTGAGCCACCTTGGTGACCGCCAGGGGGCGCAAGACACGGCGGACACGGGCGGACCGCGAAGGAGACGAAGGTGGGGTGGAGTGGGGTGGTGCCGCCGCGCAGGCGGGGCCGGGGGCTGTGCTGCAGAGAGGGACGGGGGCGAAGAGGGAGGGCAGGCAGAGGGCAGGTAACTGCACTGCCTGGTAACTGCAACCCCCCCACCACGCCCTTGGACCCCGGCGGAGCAGAGCGGGCACCCCGTTTTCCTCCCCAAACCCTTGCGCCCAGAGCCCCCTTTGCCTTGGCAGGATGCTCCGGCAGGCAGCCTTTGTTACAAGGTTGAGCGGCACCGCCTCTGCTCCCCTACAGCCTCATCAGTTCATTCCTGAGAACGTACCGACTGATGGGCTGGGTACCGTAGGATACACTTCATAACCGTATGCAGAGAGCATTGAATGGAAATCGTGAAGCTTTACGCATTTAAGATATGATATGAAGACAATTACAAAGTTTTTTTTTTTAAAAATCGGCACTCTAAATGAAAGCTGTACTTGCAAAATATACTGTCATGCCACTGAATTTTCTTCCACATGCTTTATTTACAACATGGGTTTGGTTTATACAAGAATAATATACAAAGCCAAAACATGAATGTAGAAAGATCGTGCAGCTATGTCCAATGAAATGCTCTTTTTTATTTCCTTTATAGATTAGCACCAAAATTAGAGATAGGGCTGCCATCCTTTAAGCAATCAACAAATATTTCTTGAATATCTCCATATGCCCAAAGGCACGTGTATTTGAGCAAATTTGATAAAGCTGAGAGTCTGGGGTTCACTAATGCACACCTTTTGGTGCCTTATTCATTAAAAAGGAATAGGGATAAAGACTGAACCTGTGATTCAATAGGTATGGGGAAGTACCAGGTGAGGAAGCTCTACCTATCAATGCCAATCAGCACCCTTTGTGCAATTTATAGTCTTAAAGAGACGGATGCAGAAAGCACTAAGATTAGGTGACTTGCCCAGGTTCATACGGCTAGTAGGTGTGAGAGACAGAACCTGAACCCAGTCTTCATGACTGGTTCTCTAGTCCACACCCATGCCACTACTGTCTCTAATTCACTAAATGGGAAATTTAAATTGCAGTCCAGAAAACAGGAACAATGTGTGGAATGGGAGTGCAACCCTGGTGCGATAGAAGAATGTAGAAGTTGGAATGAGGACTTGAGTCTGAATCTAGGTTACAGTAACCTTGGGCAAACCATTTGAAATTCCTGGTCTCGGGTTCTTAATCTGTGCAATGGGGATGCTTTCACTACCTTACCTCCCGAGGTTATTGCAAGTGCAATAGAAATCATACTGGATTGGAGACGAGAGTTTGTGGTCTGAATTTTGGCTCTCCATGGCCTGTTTGTGTGACCTTATGTAAGTCACTGTCCTCTCTGGGCTTCAGTTTCTTTTTCTAAAGTGAGGAGGACATAGGACTAGATAGTCTCCAAAGTCACTACCAGTTGCAAACATAACATCATAGACCTATGAGTTATTTTTTTTATGTATATTGAATGTTTTACCTAAAACTTTCCAGAAGCCAGAGACTGAGTCATGTAATCACCTAAGCAGTGTTTTGCACACATAGGCCCTTAATAACTTTTTGTTGAGATTAAAAAAAAAAAATCCGACATCTCCAGCCAAAAAGACCTTCCTTTCTTTAAACAGCAGCCCCATACCAAGGCCACAGCCTGTTCCCAATAAATATATAGGGTACTTTAACAACCAGGAGGCATGCTGGGGAAGGATTACCTTCCAATTCTCTTTTGCAAAGCATGGACTGGGGAAGCCAAAGGCACGCCCTAAACATTTTGCTTTGTTCCTGAGGCTTCAGCTCCGGGACCACTGAAAGGAGTTGTGAAATTACAAAGCATTCTGGGTATTGGCATGCAAATGAGCAGAATTATATTTAGAATGGAGGGAAAGCGGAATTAAAGGGCACGCCAAAGCCCTGCAGAGTCTTCTCTTTTTTTTTTCCCCCCCCGAGCTTCTACCCCTCTAAAATGTTGGGGATGGCCATGACCAACATGGTTTCTTAGGAACGGAACGTGAAAATACCCAGACGCCGTTGTCAAGGATCCCGTTACCTCTTTTAAAATTTACATCTTAGGATTTCTTATCCTCTGGTGTATACTAGCATCTCCTTCGTTTGCAGGCATTATAACCAAAAGCATTCTACGCTGAGGGGATTCATCCAACGTTTCCCAATATCAAGCAATGCATTCTCCGCTCTGCTTTCTTCGTATTTCACTGGGCTAAACTCTTTGAGGTGCAAGAGGCCAAACAAAAATAAGAATTGTGTCGTGTTGTGATGAGAGCTCCAACAACACAGGAATGCATAAGAGCAAGGCTAATGGTTTCAAGCTGTTGCTACCACCACAAATATACGAGGAATACTCTCTTTCCTCCCTCCACCCCATCTTTCCCTTTTTGGAGCATATTAAAGCATCCACGCTAAGACACAGGGGAAAAGACAGGGGACCTTTTAAAATTCAATGTCTGTTTGGAGGGATTGGAAATGCAGCAGTGAGCACTTACTTCTAAGTCCGGCCAAAAGAAAGGGCGCAAGAAGAGGAGGAGAGCAAAGATTGAAATGCTCCACAGTTGAAAGCCTCTGAAAAGATTCCCTTGGATCGTCCGCGGCGTTCTCGGGCTTAGAGAGCCGGAAGACAATGAGAAAGCAACAGATGTGCCATTCTGAAAAGACTCGGCCATGCACGTTTTTCCTGTTTTAAGGGAACTAATGCCCAGTGTAAGATTGTGCTTTAATGCCATTAGATTTCAAAAACATTCCCTAAGGAGTGTATCAATTCAGTGCGCCCAAATCATTTACTCATATGTGCATGCCCAGGGGAACCATTGGGAGAAACAGCCCTTACCCAAAGGTCTCACAATCTCATTAAGGAGAAAAGATGGAATAGTAAGAAGCCTTATTGATCTGGCACGGTCAGGAAGGCGCTGTTCCACACAAGGGAAGTTTCCAGTAAATGGAACTTTACTTTTAAGTATTCCAACTTTTGACTTTATTTTGGATGGAAATCTTTCTCAAACGCGTGACTACCCAAATAGCATTTACACATTACTTCCTAACTACAGTACTCAGTATTCTGATGAAAAATCAACCACTGTACACAGGCACGTTGGAGTGTGTAAGGTTGTCTGCCCCTATGTTAGATGGCCCCAAACTGCTGGGCTTCCTGAGAGTGAGTGTGTGTGTGTGTGTGTGTGTGTGTGTGTGTGTGTTTCCTTTTTGTGTCTCTTGCTCCATACAAGTCTGACTCTTGCTTTTGGTAGTAATGTGTGTCTATAAGTGATTTACTTGACTTATCTGAGCCTCAGTTTCCTCATCTGTAAACTGGAAATAATAATCCCTGTGGTGCCTTCCTCAAACGATTTCTAAATTTTCTTTTTAAGAAACTTAAATTTTTTTGCATTTATAATCTGTACCTTCATTGAACAACAATGAAACAAATAAATAAAACAATAAATAAAACCCTATCATAAACATATTTAGTCCAGCAAAACAAATTTCTACATTGGTCATGCCTGTAAATGTATGCTCGATTTCTCTCTCTCTCTCTCTCTCTCTCTCTCTCTCTCTCTCTCTCTCTCTCTCTCTCTCTCTCTCTCTCTCTCTCTCTCGTTCATCACTTCCTGGGAAGAAGCCCTCACAGAAATTCTGTGAGGACCAAATGAGAAAGTATGTCCAAATCTTTAAATTGCTATGTAAATGTCAGGTGTAATTTTTTAATCAATGTTTCAGCAATTAATTATCTAGCAGTAACCCCTTATAACCCTTCTAATTTGCAGCAAATAATCTATTGTGGGTTTTGAAACCATATTAACAAGCTCATTAGTACTGTATTTAAAATAAGAGTAAGTAAGCTCTGATTGAGGCTTTGAGAGTTAATAGCATTATAGTGACTGCAATGACTTTATAAAAAAGTATTTTAGCTGCTTAGAGGCTTTTTCACCTCTCATTTCCTGAGGCTCATTTCTATTCTGCATAATTACTGCTGCTGAATAAGTAAGATGAAATACATACATGAAACAGAGAGAAAAAATTCAAAATGCTAGTAAATAAGTACCTAATTAAGTAGTACTAGTTTGGCTGTAAATGCTGATATAAGAATTAAGTGTGTAAATTTGGGGGAGGGGGCAGGGGAAGGGTCAAGAAGGAGGTCAGGGAATCTTTTGATAGGACATGAATCTTGAATAAGAGATTGAAGGAAGAGATTGCATTGGACTGATGGAAAGGAAGTGGGAGGATATTCTGTTAATAGTTGACTTTCATATTGCTGAAGCACAGTAGGGCTTACAAAGCACTTTACACACACTATCATATTTGAGTCTCATAACAACCCTGTGAGGAAGGCACCACGTGGGTTCTTATACCCATTTTACAGTTGAGAAAACTGAGACTTGTCCAGGGTCACACAGCTAGGAAGAATCTGAGGCTTCATTTGAACTCAGGTCTTCCTTACTACAGACCCTGGGCTCTATTGCCACCTAGTGGCTAAGGTGGATATAGATTTAGGTTGGCTCTAAGGGGGAAACTTCTAACAATTAATGCTCTCTAAAAGAAGAATGGGATTCCTTGAGAGTTATCGGTTCCCCCCTCCCTGCAGTCCTTCAGATAGGCACTAGATGACCACGTGTCAGAGAAGCTGTAAAGGGAATTCCTCTTCAGAGACAGATTTTTGGATAGATGTCCTCTGAGGTCCTTTCCAACTCTGATTCTGTGATGCTGATACCAGCTGGATGGATGAAGAAAATACAGAATTCTTTTAAAACATCTATCAAAACTTCTAAAACACAATAAGGGAAGCACCTGGCTCACATAATAGTGTTCTGCCAAATAATTAGGTAATTCCAATGAGAGTAAATGAAGATAAATAGTCTCTGGTAGAACAACTTCAAAATCATTTATTCCGAAACACTAGGGTTAACTCCTTTGATCTGTGGTTCTAACAAAGGAAATCTTAGTCATACACTTTCAGTGTCACAATTAACTGGATTAAAAAAGAAACCTAACCAAACTATTATTAGATGTTTACATATGAAATTCATAAGAATAAATTTGGAAAACTATTCCCTTGGTCACACATATACTGACAGGAAGATTGTACAGCCACACACACACACACACACACACATTTCTCATGAAATTTGAAGCCTAGGCATATTCCAAAATAAAGTTGATACCAGCTTCAGTGAGATAAGCAAACCTTTCACTTACTCTAAGGTTGGATTTTATGATCCTTGGTGGCAATTAGACCTTACTTGGGAGAGGATATAGTAGGGACCCTGGAAAAGATGCTGGCTGTCCAAAGGCATTTATACTCTTCACTTCTTGGGCCAAAGAGAATAGACCTTTGAGAAGGTGGAAGCAATGTCATCTTCCTCTTATGTGGGTTGCCTAGGAGGCGTGTGTGTGTGTGTGTGTGTGTGTGTGTGTATGAGAGAGAGAGAGATGGAGGAAAAGTGGTTTTGACAAGGGTAACAATGGAGGCGGCATTATATGGATGTAAAGCAGATGAGGGCAGCTATGTGGTGCAGTGCCTAGAGTGCCAGGCTTGGAGTCAGGAAGACATCTTCCAGAGTTCAAATCTGGCCTCAGACACTAACTAGCTGTGTCATTTAAAATGGGCAGGTCATTTAACCCTGTTTGCCTCAGTTTCCTCACCTGCAAAATGAGCTGAAATAGAGAAAATGGCAAACCACTCTAGTATCTCTACCAAGAAAACCCCCAAATGAGGTTACAAGAATTGGCATGACTGAACAATGACAACAAAGCAGGGGATGAAGCCCCCCACCACTACCACTGGCTCTAGCATAAGGATGAATCTTCTAGATGTCAAAGTGGTTACAACACTAGAATTAGAGTCAAAAGACCGAGGTTTGAATCCTGCCTCAGACACATATGAACCACGTGGGCTTGGGCAATTCACTTAACCTCCCGAGCCTCAGTTTCCTCATCTGTAAAATGAGGGGGTTGGCCCAGATGACATCTCTAATCCCTTCCAGCTCTAAATCTATGGTCTCTATGATCTATGGCAGAGATAATATGAGACAGGCCCAGATCCTGCATGAGGGGGTGGGGGCTGGCCAGTCAAGTGCAGGGTCTGGATAATCCTTGCTTGTCATACATTACCTGTGGATGGCATGGGCACAACCTTAGGTACATGCAGTCTCTGGGAAGCAGCATCCTTTATTGCTAAGACTACCTATCTGCCTTAAATGCAGATCAACAGGAATAACCCACATAAGAAACAGCCATCAGAACTTGTAGCAAGGAGGCTGAGAGATTACACCTAAGCCTTGTTCCCTCTCACCACCTCAGAAGGGCAGGAAATGCACCAAAGTGATAAAGTAGCAGTGGTGAAAAGAGAATGGAAATACTTCCCTACAAGGTAATGCCCACAGAACAAAACAGAAGAGGGCATTACTGACTTCATTCTTTATTGACAGCCCACTGCACTGCCAGCATCTATCATTGCCTCAATCTCCCTTAATTCAGCTGGACACACTCCCCCGACCCCACCCCACCCCACCCCCGACAGATGGTAGTTCAGATGGGAGGGAATAGGTGGTGCTAGATGAGGACGGGTTCAGAAAGTACTGGCATTCCTTAAATACTTTCTGGACCAGAAGTTTAAGGGCTACCACCCGGATGGCTGGACAAGAAGTTGTGTAAAGCCTGCATCTTTTTTTCCTTTTCTTTTCAGCCTGTGGTTAGATAATTAGTTCTCTGATGTGTTTTCTTTACCAGTTAAACAAGGTTTTTTTTTGAGATAACTTTTTTCTTGTTGAATTCTTATTTATTGAGATCTGCTGTATTACCATGTTCCATTAAGAGGTTGAGAGCTGATACGAACAGCATGGAGGTTGCACCCTTAGAATACTGGAGTCTAGTAATTCACACTTTGGCAGCTGATCCATTTAATTTTTTTCTTAATTTTCCTTTTGAGTAGATCTAAACCACTTGCCTCATCGTAGCATGACTGGATAGCTCTTCTAGGATCCTTCTGGACAACAGGTTGTCTGATGTAGACACTACCAGTAATCCACTCCAAATGCTTAATCCCTTTTGGGAACTCTTAAACCCCTTTGGGCTTTTCTAAATTTGTTTGGTTTATTTTTTAAGCTAGCCTGCTTATCCTAGTAAGGGGTGAGCTCAGAACTTCATTTCAGAAGCCCCATGGATTGCAGGCATCCATTGGAAAATTTTCAAGTGAGCTATATGTTGAAGGAACCCATTAGAAATGTTCATCCTTACCTTTAGTTGGAAATGTCCTATATGTTATATGGGCAACATTGCGGAAATTTGGAGTATTCAATGTGTTGCAGAAACCTCAAAGAATTTTCACCCAGGACAATTTGGTTTCTCACCTGAGGGTTGGGGTAGTGGGAGGGGGGTGGTGACTTCCAGTCTAACTCAAGTCATCTATTCCTTTGGGGTTTCTATTGGGACCAGACTTTCTCTAGGGGGAATGAGAGGGGTGGGAAGGAGGTACCCAATTTTCTTTTTCCTTTTCCCTTTATTAGACAGGCACCATAAGAATTTTCCAATTCTTATTTTTGTTGAACTATATAGTCATATATTTGGGAATGAGTGTAACCCCCAGATCCACCAGCTATAGGTCCTAGACCATCATGACAAACTGTTAATTTTCAGATTGTCCAAAACATTGGGCCATGTGGACTCTGCCATATGGACTCTTTAGTACAAGGCACTGGAGGACGGCATTTGAAAGGACAATGCCTACCAAAGTCAACAGAAAACTTTTCAGAAGTCAGAATATAGACAAGTGTGCCAAAATCAACACAGTTGATCGGTGATCTACAACATATGTTTAAGTGGGGAACAGTAAGATTCTGTGTGTGTGTGTGTGGTGTGTGTGTGTGTGTGTGTGTGTGTATCTGTGCCTGTGTAAGGGGAGAGGGGCAGTTAATAAGGACAGTCTTCATGCCCACAGCCTCCCCCTTGATGGAACCACAGAAAGGATAGGTAACACAGACAACAAACCAGATATGTGACTATGCTCTGTTACCCCTTTGCAAAGGGTAAGGAAATTCTCTTTAGAATTAGAAAATAGCTCTTGGTTGGCCAAGGATAGGTCACCCCTGGTGGCTTTTTAAAATCAGTATACACAAGAGAGGAAAACATAGTTGATAACAAACAGCTTCAGTGAATGTGACCCTTAGCAGTCTAGAGGAAAGTCAGAAATTGGGAAAGGCACCGATTCTTCAGAGAACTCTTTGCCTTTCCTCTTACATGTCTATTCAGAAGGGGGATGGAGGTGGGAAGGGGACTTTCCTCTGTCATAAGTCATGACATCTTGAAATAAAACCATTCCACTCAGTAGTAGATACCACACCCGGCAGGAAACAAGCCAGTCAGCCAAGGCAGCTCTGAGTGTAACCCCCAGAAACAGAGAAGAAAGCCAACTACGGATGCCAGAGAAAATTGGTCTTGGCAGCCCGTCGTTGCACCGTTTAACACTTTATCGTCTCTCTTACCTGCTCCTTTTGTTTTCATCAATTGGGCTGAAATGGAGTGGGAGGAAACAACTAATAGGGGAGTCCTGACCACCTCTCTCAGCCCCCACCCCCAGCAGCTGTCAATACCATCATTTGATGCTGGCTAAAAAATGGAAGATGAAAATGATGCTATGGACTAGATAAGAAAGACCCAGGGGCAAATGTTCACAGTAGTCTTATGTTCAGTAAACCTAAGATCACAAATTACTGGGGCAATGCCCCCTGGGAAAACAGGAAAACAGTTTAGTGGAAGATAAGTATTAGATCATCATTTTTCATTATAATAAAGACAAATGGTGTAACTCTTAAAGACCATCTCTTTTTTTTTTTAAGAAAAATGGCGGGGCAGCTAGGTAGCGCAGTGGATAGCACTCTGGACTTGGAGTCAGGAAGACCTGAGTTCAAATCCAGCCTCAGACACTTGACACTTACAAGCTGTGTGGCCCTGGGCAAGTCACTTAACCCCGACTTCCTCACCAAAAAAGCAAAGAAATAAAATAAAGTAAATAAAAGGGGAGAATGGAAGATTATAACATTCATCTCCACAGTTAGGGTGAGCATTCATACCTAGACAAGGGATAGAAGAGGTTACCAAGAGAAAAACCAAACCCCTCAAAACAAAGTATTTCAGTTCTGTAAAACTGAAATTATTTTGTAGAAATAAAATCACTGAAGCGAAAATAAGAAGATAAGCTATAGCCTGGAAGGGGGAAATCTCAAGTCTGATAGCCACAGGCTACAGAGAAAAGATGCGAATATAGAAAAGACCCATTCGTTCCCTATTAGCTTAACAATCCATAGCACAGTAGCTAAAGCTCTGGGCCTGCAGGGAGAAAGACTTGAGTTCCTATCTGGGCTCATATACTTATTAGCCATGTAACTCTGGACAAGACACTTAACTTCTGTCTGCCTCAGTTTCCTCAAATATATAGGGAATAATAATTACACCTCCCTCCCAGGGCTGTTGTGAGGAACAAAAGAGATAATATTTTGCAAAGTGTTTAGTACTGTGCCTGGAATATAATAAGTACTTAATCAATACGTGTTCCCTTCCCCCTTCAAAGGATGTGAGCAAAAAAATGCAAATTTCCCCCCCAAAAATGTAAATTACCTACAACTCTATGAATGATGCTTCAAATCACTGACAACAAGAAAAATGCAAATGAAAACAATTCCAAGATCTCCCATCATACCCAAAGACAGAAACAATCGATACTGAGAGAGTATGGAAAAACACTTATATACCATAAGCAGAGCTATGAATTGGTTCAACTATTCCAGAAACAAGTTTGGAATCATTTGAGAAGTTATAAAATATTCATACGTTTTGCTGTTGTTCAGTCGTGTCCAACACGTCCTGACCTCATTTGGGATTTTCTTGGCAGAGAAACTAGAATGGTTTGCCATTTCCTTCTCCAGCTCATTTTATAGATGAGGAAACTGAGGCCAACAGCCCTGGGTCCATAGCTAATAAGTATCTGCGGCTGGATTTGAACTCCGCTCTTCCTGACTCCAGGCCTAGCACTGTATCTATCGCACCACCTAGCTGCTTATTCCCTAATTAATGTACTATATTTTCAATTTTGGATTTGTGTGCTTGTGTGTGTTTATTTTTTTAATTTATATAACCAGTAGCTCCAACCAAGCTTCAGATCTAAGGTATTTTTAAAACATATGTATGTTTTTCCCTTTCAGCTCCTTACTGAACCCGTGTTATTAGTGAAGCTAGTGCATGCTTATCAGTGTTTATTTCCGAAGACTAGAAGCATACCGAGGAAAAGTCCTCAAGAGAGGTTTGGAAGAGTGACTGTCAAAGGTCAAGGGGTTATCTCAATCCTTCTCATCCTTCAGGGCTAAGCTCATATCCCACATCTCCCCTGAGGCCCATTTTTCAATTTATGGATAATTTTTTTCTTTTTAAGAATATTTTTTCTCTGATGCATTTTTTTTTCACTGCTATACTCATTCCCCAATACTCTTGCCAATAGTAGCCTGTCCTTAAAAGAATAGTTAAACAAAACCATCTGACAAAAAAAAATCAGCTATCATTCTACAGATGAAGTTCAACACCTTTCTAGCTAGAGAAAAGAAGCACGCTCTATCATCAGCCCTCTGGAACCAACATGGGTTACTGCATTTGATTGGAGTTCTATTGTGTTTTAATGTAAGGGGGTAAAATAACAACAAAAAAAAATCAGTACAAAGCTGTAACATCAGGATTAAAATTCCAATCAAGGGGCAGCTAGGTGGCGCAGTGGATAGAGCACCAGCCCTGAAGTCAGGAGGACCTGAGTTCAAATCCGATCTCAGACCAAACACTTCACACTTACTAGCTGTGTGACCCTGGGCAAGTCACTTAACTCCAATTGCCTAAAAAAAAAAAATTTCAATCAAGCCAGTCAAACAGTTGCCATACGTCGACCCTTCTTGGGACACCCAATCTGAACTAGATTATTGCAAGTGCCAACAGGCTAGATGAAGGGCTAGGCTGGGTTCGGGCTTGCCTGACTACTTTACTTCTGTGAATCAAACCTTAAGGCTGAATTGGATCTCTAGAGCCAATTGTTAATTTTGAGTGTGAGCATTTATACTCTGGAAATCAGCAAAGGCTCCAAATCAGGCCTTGATTTTATCATTCTGCCAATTATCTACACTTGAGAAAGTGATGGAGAAAAAGTGTTAAGAATGCAATTTAAATTTAAAAGCATGTTATATGTACATTTTTTACTCTGGAAAGCTGGTTGCTAAACATTTACCAACATACAACTGGATGATACTACCAATATGACAGGCAACATCAGCTTTAGACTGGTGGTAGCAGCTCTGGTGACCTACTAAGATTTATGAAAAGAAATCATTTTAACAAGAATTGGAGGATGCTTGATTCAAATCCTTTCCTCTCCTGTGTATTTTCTTAAAAACACAAAGAAGAAATTGAGTGAAACAATAGGCCATTATTTTATTATTCATCCCTACAATTACCAGCTCCTTTTTCATCTGTCTGATGTTTACCAGAAAACCAAGGGGGAAGGGAGAGATCCTCATCCAGCTTTCAGATTAAATGCAGATGAGAACATCCATCATGATTCCCAGGAGACTGATAGATAGCCAGCCAATTCTGTAATAACATAAACCACTCTGAGGAAGCCCAGGGCACACATGTCCAACTCATCATTAAACAGACATTTTAAAGTCAAAGACACAAATGGCTATTCCTCCAAAGCAGGAACTCTCCTCTGAGCCATCTTCCCAGAGATAAACCTATTAGCATCAGGACTGAAGTTGGGGCAGAAGGGAAGTGAAGAATTGACCTGAGAATGGCAAGCAGAGGGAGAACCACCATGAACAAAAACAAATGTTTGGTTGCCTCTGCTAAGAACAAGGATTTCAGGGTTTTTTCCTAGTTCCAACAATCATTGGGGTAGATGTCACATCCTTTCCTATGTTTCACTTTCCTAATCAATTAAGAAAAAACAAAAGACAAAAAAAACCAGCCCATGTTGCTAACATTTATTTTTCAAAACTACTTTAAAATTAATTAACTTAAACCCGCATCATAAGGGTTCAATCTCTGGTATGGTTCTAATGAATCTAAGTTATTTTCTTTTTCATTCTGTCATACAGTCATAGAAGTTTCTAGGAGTCAAAGTTTAACCAGGGGTTTAACCTATACCTTTGCAGAAATTGCTCTATAATTTCCCTCACAAACGACCATTGCTTATAGCTCTCCAGGGATGATTCAAATGAATGTAGCATTTAAACATTTTCAAAATATTTTATACACAGGATCTCATTTGAGACTCACAACATCCCTGTAAAGGCATTGCATATATTGTTATCCACATTTTACAGATGAGGAAACTGAGTCTTAGAGATGTTAGGCGACCAGTCCATGGTCATGTAAGGGTAGGGGTTTTCAGGAGTGAGCTGGAGCCAGCTGGTATCGACTTAAGGGAACAGATTACCAAATTTTTAATGTGAGCTTTCACACCCCAATTTGTTGGGATGCTTTGTACTAACCATTCCTACAGTAATACTTTACTAAATACCTTTTTTTCTTCTTTTTTTTTCTTTTTTGGTGAGGCTATCAGGGTTAAGTGACTTGCCTAGGGTCACACAGCGAGTAAGTGTCAAGTGTTTGGTCTGAGGTCACATTTGAACTCAGGTCCTCCTGACTCCAGGGCCGGTGCTCTATCCACTGTGCCACCTAGCTGCCCCACTAAATACCTTCTAATTGATTTTGACTGGCTAGTTGACAATCAATCAATGGGGAAGCATAGTGGTGGGGACTTCTGAACTATATGGTATTATAAAGCCAATCCAAACTTCTTAGAGTTAGCCCTGCAACCTTGAGGAGTGAAGTACTGAGCCAATCTCTGAGCACTTAGCCTCCGAGGGTGAATAGAGGGGTTAGGATAGTTGTCCTAAAGCCTGTACTAAGGTCAAACAGCACTGCGAGGCCTGGTGTCCAGAAAGGGGGTGGGGGCAGGCAAGGGAGTCCTTTAATCTTCCCCCACTGATCCCTTTCCTGTTCACCGGATGAAAGATTGTGAGGCAAAAGTCTGCTAGTTTGGGGGGAGGGAGAAAAAAAAGTTGCATGATAACTTTATTATATATTTAAAAGGAGTAGCAAGTTGTACATAACAGATTTGCAAGTTTCACATACAATCATTTTTTTTCTATTCTACTATGTTATGAAAATGCTTGTTTTATTTCTTAAGTTCAGAATCAAATAAATAAAATACAAAAAAAAACCCTAAGGTCGAACAGCTTATAAGTGTCAGAGTTAGGATGTAAACCCAAGTCTTCTGGGAATTTACCACCTCCTAAGAGAGTCCATTCCTTGTTTAAACAATTCTGACCATTGGAGAGTTTTTCTCAGTAACACTAAGCCCAAATTTGCTTTTTTGGAATTATATGATTCTTAGTTCTACCCTTGGGAACTAAGTCAAACACGTGAAAACTTTTCAGATACTTGGCAATAACTACCATGTCTCTCCTAATTCTTCTCTTTTCTTGGATAACCAGCCCTGGTCCCTTTAACCAGTCTTTGTTTAACAGCCACTTTGGTTACCCTCAGCCAGATGCATTCCAGCTTTTCACCGTCAATCCTAAAATGTGGTGCCCAGAGCTTTACACGGCACCAGATGTGGTCTGGCCCGGGCAGAGGGACTATCAGCTCCCTTGCTCTCCCAAATAAAAGATTTAGGGGAGGCATAATAAATGAACATGGAGGGGCACAGTGGATAGAGCAATGGCCCTGAAGTCAGGAGGACCTGAGTTCAAATCTGACCTCAGACACATAATATTTCCTGGCTGTGTGACTCTGGGCAAGTCACTTAACCCCAATTGCCTCAATAACAAAAAAAAAAAAATTAAAAATAAAAATAAATAAATGAACATAGCACAGTGGATAGAGTGTTAGCCCTGGAGTCAGGAAGACTCCTCTTCCTGAATTCAAATCTAACCTCAGACACTTACTAGCTGTGTGACCCTGGACAAGTCACTTAATCCTGTTTGCCTTAGCTCCCTCATTTATAAAATGAGCTGGAGAAGGAATGGCAAACCACTCCAGTATCTCTGCCAAGAAAACCCCTAATGGGGCCACAAAGAGTCTGAAACGACACAACAAATATAGCTAACGAGGAATTATGTGTAAGAAGTAACGGAAGAGAGATCACGTAGGAAATTATCATCAGGATGGAAGTTGGCTGGTAATATAATAAGAGCCCAGTACAACATACAGACCCAGAGCAACACAGTACAGCAAAAAGAACATGGGATTTGGAGGCAGAGGACCCGGGTTCAAATCATGTCTCTGCTACTTATTCCTTGTGTAATCTTGGGCGAGTGACTTAGTGTGTGGGCCCCAGCTCCTCATCTCTTAAATACGGGGCTAGACTAGATGGGCCCTCAAGTCCCTTCCAGCCCCAACCACATCATATCAAAGGGCCCTGGAATATTGAACATCCTTTATGGAAGATTTACATGAAGACGATAACAAAGAGTCTCACAGGAGGAGAAGGCGTGGTTGGGTGGTAGCCTATGTGACAAATGACATTTATAGACCAAACTGTGAAGGTTTGTAAAGCAAGTGACCCATCTGATCTGCAGAGGCCTCACACCAAGATCTTACTATACCCTTTTTATAGATGAGAAAGTTGAGGCTCAGAGAGATGTGGCCCAAGGTAATATAAAGAGTAAGCATCCAAAGTAAGATTTGGAAACAGGGATTCCTGGTTCCAAGGCTGATACTCCCACCAATATCTCACACTGCTTCTAGATGAGATCATGAATCAATCAGGCAATCAGGCAATCAACAAACAGTTTTTAAGTATTTACTGGAAGACAGGCACTATGCTGGGCACTGGTTATACAAAGACAAAAATTAAACAGTCCCTGCTTTTAAGGACTGGCCCATTAATGTGAAGAAGCATATTTTTTCCCCTTGTTCACAGGCCTCAAATTAACATTCAGAACTTTTGACTTTGTTTGCAGTAGTTTTTAATGAAAAAGCATAATGATATCACGGAAGACTTTCTGGCAGGGTTGGCTATGCTAAGTCATGCTGACGAGCTTGTCACTCAGACTCAGCATTCTTTTAAGTAATTAACAGAGCAAATTCCTCTCTTCCCTTTAAACCTAGGCAACCCTAATTATCAATGCATATAGTTTCTTCTCTCTTATTTCTAACTTAGCTGCTGTAATCCTTTGAATTATTATTATTTAATGAGCAATTAACCATTACTTAATAATTAAATGTATTATTTTATTATTATTTAAGAAGTAAATTATTATTTTATTGTTTTGGATTTATATAATAAAAGAGGAAACACTCTTTTCAGTTTTTTGGATTTTTAAGGGTTTTTTTGTGGGGGGAGGGGGAGGGGGGTTGCCTCCCTGACTCAGCCTCCGGCTGAGAGATAGACCTGACTAAGGCCAGGTATTCCTATTTACCTAGTCCTGTGCAGCAAGAACTATCAGGCCTTAACATACAACTCATTACCATTCTCATTCTTCTGAAAAATCACAGGATTCCACAGCTGGAGGAAACCTCAGAAGTTGTCCAGTGCCATCCCTTGTCTAATAAGAGAATCTCCTTTATAATTTTAATTTAATCCAGTCCTATTCAGTTCCATTCAATTCAATAAGCCTTTATTTTCAGAGGCCTGTTATGTGCAATGCATTATGGCAGGAAAAGGGAAAACAAAGAAAAAGATAGAACAAGTCCTTGCCCTCTAGAAGCTTATGTCCTTTTTCAGTTTCCTTCAGGAGTGGTCATCCAAGATCCACTTGGAGGGTCACTACCTCCTGAGGCAGCCCAGTCCACTTTGGGGGTATCTTTAATTATTAGAAAGTGGGTTCTTCTACAGGATGTCTCCAAAGTCTTAGTGCTGTTAACTTAAAACTGCACTAAGACTTTTGGGACAACCAAGGAGGAGTTTTCCTCAGGATTAAATGAATATTTAGCCTGGGGATTAAAATATCTCGGGAGAAGCATAATAATAACCCATATTATAACACTTGGAAAGCAATGTGCTGTAATAAATGAATGAAAAAGCATTGGTTAACCCCTTATTATGTGCCAGGCATTGCGCTAAGTATTGGAAATAAAAATATCATAAAGCAAGACATCCTGCCCTCAAGAAGCTTACCTTTGGATGAAGTCATTTTAATAACCTAAACCTGCACTAACACTTTTGGGACAACTATATGTGAGTGTGTATATGCACACATATGTACATGTACACACATACACATATAGATCTATGAGTTAAACTGTTTCAGGAGTTCCCAGTGAGAAATTCCCTTTATCAATGCAGATCTACAGCTTACAGTCTTAGAGACTTGGCCCAACACTGTGAGGTCAAAGGACTAAGGTAAGTGGCCATAGCTAGTATATATCAGCAGCAGGACTGGAACCCAGGGCTTCCTGCCTCTAAGGCCACCTCTCTGTACTTTGAGAACCATAATCAAATCAGCACTACCATCTCTGAATGTATACCAATACATACCAATCAGTTTCCCTTTGACTCCAATGACCAGGCCTGTGACTTCCCTGTCCAAAAAAACTCCTCTCTGGCTACCACTCCTCTCTGCATGTTGCCTTTTCTCATTAGAATATAAGCTCCTTGAGGGCGGAGACTGTCTCCTATTTTTATCCCTAATGCTTAGCCCAATGCCTAGCACATCATAAGGGCTTAATAAATGCCTTCATTCATTTACTATATCATGCTGCTTCTCGAGTTCCAGAACATGGGATATTATTATCGCCCTTCCTAGATATTTTCACCTCCAAGATAAACAAATCTGCTAATCTTAAGAAAATTCATCCTTGATTGTTAGCCCGAGGAACTCAGGAAAAACATAATTACAAAGAAGTTCCTATTGTCTCCACACAAGGTGAACAATAATGAGTAAGGAGTCCTCTGGCAGAGCACCGCAAACGCTGGCCCAATCAGGAGCTAATCTCTGCAGCAACACGTGGTCATGCTTATACATCCATGCTGCCTGTTGCCTCTACATATGCCATATATTCGTTTGTACTCATTATCGCTGATTTACAAGGTAAGCGAGTATTAGTCTTTTCCGTTTAAGAAGACTTATTTTGAAAGTGCTTCTCAAGGTCCATTATCAGTGGTACTGCAGGATTAAAACTCTCATCCCTTAATGCTCAAATCTTTTATGTGCTTTTGCTAAATCTTTCTACAGGTCAAGGGAAAATGCCTTATTGTTTCTTCATTCCTTTTACTGAAATATCTGACAGATTTAGTGCTAAAGACAGAAAAAAAATCTGAGAAACAGATGATCTGCCTCGGTCTGGTAGCCTGGAATTTCTCCAGGCAATTGAAACCAAAGAAAAATCAATCTATAAAAGTGACTTGGGAAAGAAGAAGCTAGGGCCATGTAATCAAGACATAAGAATAATCCTAGTCAAAGTATATTCTAATCTGTCAAAAGGAACTTGATTTCACTGGTGTGGGTACCATCTCCACTCACCCTTTCTCTCCATCTAAGACTTTGCCAGTTATCTTCCATAGCTACAATGGCCCCCAAATTCATCAGCTGATGGCCAACTTTTTGGTTTTGACCCTGTGCTCACTTGGTTAAGCATGTCTTTGAACGAGACACATAGGGTTTCATCAGGCCTGTCCCTGGAGACTTTTCAGTTCAGTAAACCCTGTCAGGGCTCACCCTCCCCAGGCATGGCCTTCACAAAGACAGGACCACCACCAAACTGCAAAGAGACATTGGAGCAGGACTTTGGAGGAGGAGTTAACAGTATTATTTTCTGAATGTGCAAAATATGTGGAACAATGGATTTGCTCAATCAGAACTCGGGTCTCTCCTGTGAGCCAAACCACAGGACTGAATCCAAGAGGCACCTGTCCCTCTTTTAAAAAATGTGTTTGAGATCACACGCCACAGGCAAGGTTTCTGGTAAATGCAAAGATCTGTTTCACGCTTCCGACGAATGGAAACACATGTTATTGAATTCAACTTTTCCCCTGCATGGAATAACAGCTCAATCCCAGCTGAAGGATGGCTCACAACAGCACACCAACCCCCCAAGTACGAGGCAACAGCCCCCGTTATATTTTCCAAGCTTTCCGCCCTGTCTCCAGGAAGGGAGCGTGGCTGTTTGGTTTGTTTCTTCCCCCTGTTTTCTGCACTCATCCATGGCAACTACTCTGAGGCCAAAGGGGTTCGCCAGCTTCCACCTCCCCATCTTTCGGGGTAGTGGAAATAATAGATGCACACTCCTGCTGAGATTTAATCCAGCAGTCATGGGATATGGTTGCATTGAGCAAAAGACAGAAAGGAGCTGTGGGAGAAGGAATGGGGCTGCCTCTTTCAAGAGATGGCCATGTTAATGAAAACAAGCCTTTCCTGTTGGGCTGACTGCTCCTACATGCTAAAACAGTCATGGGCCGACTCTCTCTCTTCAGGAAATCCGACATCAAACAAAGCCCTAAGTAAAGAAATCTGCCCAGATTTTGATTTCCTAAGCCATCCTTTGTCACTGACAGTGGTAAAAACAAGTATTTAGGGCCCAAGACTGAAGCACAGGAGGCCAGGGATCTATTCCAAGCAGGCCTTCAAATTGTGTAGTCTTTCACCGAAGCTATAACTAGGACTTGAGGCAAAAGGCACAGAAAGGAGCCTCAGGTGGGGATGAGAGTTAGACCTCAGCCCCCATGGGCAGAGCTCCTGGATGCCATGAGGCCAAGGCTGGGGATGCCGCCATTGCTGCTGTTCAGTTGTTTTCAGTCCTGTCTGATTCTTGGTGAGCCATTTGGGGTTTTCTTGGCAGAGATACTGGAATGGTTTTCCATTTCCTTCTCCATCTCATTTTACAGATAGGGAAACTGAGGCAAGCCAGGTTAAGTGACTTGCCCAGGTCAAACGGCCAGTAGGTGTCCAAGGGCAGATTTGAACTTAGGAAGATGAGTCTTCCTGATTCCAGGCCCAGCACTCTATCCACTGTGCCACCTAGCTGTCCAGGGATGATGTCTACCATGTTCTTACTACCTAACCACCTCCCTCTGCCCCTCCCCTCCCATTCTGAGGAAGTGAACCATGTGGCAGCTTTATATTTTAATTAATTATCCATAATAAAATTGAGGGGGGAAAACTAGGTACTAAAGTCAGTTGTTTTTTCACATTTAGCATCCAAGAGATTGGACTACCAGGGGATGCAGTGGAATGATAACCCTTACGACATACAGAAGGATATTTTGGGGGAGGGGAGTGAAAGACATCTTGAAGCCAACCTCCTTCACTCCACCCCAAAAAAAGCCCACAAAGCAGAATGCTGGAGCTGGAAAAGGTCTTTGGGATGATCTGGTATAGAATTTTTACCCTTTTTATGTCATAGATTCCATTGGCAGTCTGGCAAAGCCCAGGGACCGCTTCTCAGAATTATGTTTTAAAACATTTTAAGAAAATGTTAAGTTTCAATCAGAGATAAGAGAAAGTGATTAGAGGTTTTTTTCCCATTCAGGTTCATGGGCCTCCTGAAATCTATCCACTTTCCCCTTGGGTGTCCAAGTGAAGAACCCCTGGTCTAGTTCAGTTTTTACAAAGGAGGAAAAGGAAGCCCCACAGAGGGTGAGTGACTTATCCAATTTCACAAAGACTCATTCAATTGTTACTGAAAACTGAGGCTTAGCTTAGGTGGAGTCACATGGAGCCCATATCTCACAGACACAGATTGTTAAGCGCTAAAAGAAATTTTAGAGACAACCAAAACTAATGCCCTCATTTATAAAGGGCAAGACAAAGCCCTGAGTAACTTGCAAAGTAGAAACTAGAACCCAGGTCTCTTGACTATCAATGTGCTGTTCCAGGTTGCAGAGCAGAGGACCATGGTCCACTAACCATGATCAAGAGGGGGAGCCCTTTTAGGTAGCCTAGAGGATTACAATGTTCCCTCTCTAATGCAATATTATGCTTACTCTACCACAGTTCTGGCTCTGCCTTAACTAAAATCTTAAAATGCTGTAATCCTTAGTTCTCTCTTCTGCAGAATGGGTCTATCAGAAATTGCTGATCATCTTGACAAAAACTAAAAGATTTTGTCAGATAAATTGAAATAAAAGACGTGTGTGAAATTCACATATGTGTAGAATTCCTCAGGGCCCCAATGTGTAAGGCTGTTTAGGGAAAAAGGATATTTATAAACAAAAGCATTATCGAGATAGGGCAGCTAACTGGTGAGGTGGACAGAGCACCAGGCCTGGAGTCAGGAAGACTCATCTTCGTGAGTTCAAATCTGGCCTGAGATACTTACTAGCTATGAGACCCTGGGCAAGTCACTTAATCCTGTTTGCCTCAGTTTCCTCATCTGTAAAATGAGCTAGAGAAGGAAATGGCAAAGCACGCTACTATCTTTGCCAAGAAAACCCCAAATGGGGTCATAAAGTCGGACATCATTGAACAACAAATTATCAAGACTGATTTTCATCAGAATAAAATGACTAGCAGAGCCAAAATATTTTTTATCTAGGGAAAGGGAATGAACAGGAGAGGAGAAGATATGATCTACCCCATAAACAAAGTAACTTTGCTAAGTAGCACATTGGTCCTGGCTCGAGTCCTGACTATTCCAGTAGGGCAGCTCTAAAGTGGATTTGATCAGCAGCCGTTCACGACTAACAATTCTATCCCCATGGCCCATTATGTTATTTTATGTTACTAACTGTGTGACTCTGGGCAAGTCATTTTATCCATCTCTCAATGTCCTTATCTGTAAAAAGAAGATACTGATACCTCCTCTCTCTTTCTCAGGATTGTGCTACCCTCAATAGCACCCCCAAAAAGTCTGAAGTATATGCAAAAGCAAGATATTGTCATTTTCCATTCCAAGACAGATTCACATTCACAGGTCTTTTCGTTAACTGATGCTTTTGCGCTGGTCTAGCTCTCTGTGTTTAAATTATTTCCTTCCCAGATGTACAGGATTCTATTTTTTTTCCAGGAAGAATCTCATTTGGCCATTTCCTGCCCATATTTCTACTCTGTCTAGGTCACTGCATTATGTCTTACAGATCTTCACTTGTGTCTCTCACACAGCTCTGTTTACTATCATCTGCAGATTTAATTGCCACAGCATGTGCCTTGCCTCCTTCTAGATCATTAATAACTACAGAAAACGAAACCAGCTCTAAAACGGGTCTCCTCAGCATGCCCTGGCCTCTCTCTCACCCATATATTTCCATTCCTCTTTGGTCTCTTCAACAGTTACTAGATTACGAGAAACTTCTCATGCATGAACCAACATGGATTCATTTTTCAACACTGATTTCTACATTGCTAGAAGTGAGTGAGGTGTCCCTTGCTTCTTCTGCCCTTAAAATATGTGGGGGAGAGGGGTCGGGGAGGTGTCGTATATATACATACACACAGAGAGACAGTGTAGTATGGTAAAAAAAAAAACACTGGCATGGGACACAGAGGACCTGGATTAAAATCCTGCCTCTGCCAACACCTGTGTTAGTCTGAGCAAGTCACTTAGCCAGCCTGGGACTCATTTTCCTTATCTGAAAATGAAGGGGTTGGACTCAATGACCTTTAATGACCTTTCAATCAGTCAACAAGTATACCTACTATGTGCCAGGCTCTGTCCCACGTCCTGGGGACATATAGAATGAAACGATTCCTACTCACAAGGAGCTTGCATTCTAATGGGAGAGATATATGTAAATATAAATATATATAATAAATATATATGTAAATATAATTATATAAATAATAAAACAATTATTAATAAAATTAAAAATAATACTAAATATTTATTAAATAGATACTGCTATAAGTACATATAAAATATATACAGCATATACAGCATAAATAGAAAAAGAACATATGACAAACATAATTAAATATGTGAACTATATAAATAAAATAAATGTATAAATAAATATATAAAATTAAGGTGAATATGTAACAAACCTATAAAAGTACTCAAGTTCAAGATACTGGCTGTGGAGACCAGGTAAGGCTTCATAAAGGAGCTATAATTTAGGTCTTAAGGGAAGAGAGGGGCTTGATGGGGCAGAAGTAAGGAGGGAGTGTATTCCAGGCATGTGGGTGGCCCTACAAAGATATGGCGATGGGAAATGAGGTGCTGCCCATGAGGAAAAGAGAGAAGGCCAGTTTAGATATATTACAGAATATGGCAGAAAGAACAATGTCCAGTGAAGCCAGAAAGATAGGCTGGGACCAGGTGATACAGGCCAGATTTAAAAGCTAAATGGAGTAGCTCATATTTAATCTTAGAGATAGTAGGAAGCCATTGGATTTCCCGTCACCCGGTGAAACTAACACTTAAGGAAATTTGCTCTGGGAACAATGAATAGGATTAAATGGAATAGTGAGAAACTTGAGGTGGTGGCAGCTGGGGTGTGCTGGTAAGTGTTTGACAACCCATTCTCCAGAAAACACACTTTTAAGTTTCATCTGCATTATCAACATCGTCTCTACCGCTTTCTGAAGTCTAGACAATCCACCAAACAATAATCAGGCCCTGAACTGCACATTTCTGAGGTGTAAATACTCATAAGTGAAAATGTAACAGTTGGCTCTCTCCAGACAGTTAGTGCCAGCCTTTAGCCACCTGTTTGTGGACAGGAAGAAGAGAAGAAGAAAGCATGTTGTTGTTGCTGTTTTTTTGGGGGAAGAATACAAATTCAATTTTGGATACATTGAATTTGATTCAGTTTGAAATGTCTAAAAAGCAACCAGTGATTTGGGTCTGAAGGTCAGGGCAGAGACTGGTGCTGAATATATAGATATAGGAGTCATCTGCATAGAGAAATGGACCATTTATATGGATTATTTGTGCCTGACCTGTGGTAGAGCCTTCCAGGCCAGTGTGCTCTGATCGGCCACAGCCAGACACAGTACCTTGACCCCAACATAGTGATGTCATTTTGGTCCTCTTCCAGAATAAAGGACAACAAGTGAAAGAATATGGAAAGTATCAGTCAGTCCATAAGCACAACTCGGAAAGACCTTAGCTTAAAAAGGCCAAGGTCTCCCACTGCATCCAGGGCCATCTCCAATTGTCCAGATCTATATCCTGCCACTGGGCCCAGTCAGCTCTGGAGGAGAAAGTGAGGCTGGTGACTTTGCACAGCCCTCCCTCACTTAAATCCAATTCACTTGCAAGTCATGTCATCATCTTCCTGATGTCATGGTCCTCTTCGAGAAGGAAGGACAAACCACACACAAATCATCTAATATGTGTCAAGCACTGCGCTAAACACTAGGGATATAAAAAAAGGCAATTTTCTCTTAAGGGGCTCATGGTTTGCACAACATGCAAACAAATATGTACAAATAAGTTATATATACAAGATAAATTGGAGATAATCAATAGAGAGAAGGCACTAACATTAAGGGGGATCAGGAAAGAATTTTTGTAAAAGATGGGATTTTAGCTGGGACTTGAAGGAAGCCAGAGAAACCAGTAGGTAGAAATAAGGAGGGAGAGTACTCCAGGCACAGGGAAGAGCCAGTGAAAATTCTCCAGAGAGTTGTGAAATGATCTAAGCATTTTGGAGAGCAGTTTGGAACTATGCCCAAAGGGCTATAAAAATGTGCATACCTTTTGACCCAGCAATAGCACTTCTAGGGCTGTATCCCAAAGACATCAAACAAATGGGAAAAGGACCTACATGTACAAAAATATTCATAGCAGATCTTTTTGTGGTGGCAAAGAATTGGAAATTGAGGGAATGCCCATCATTTGGGAATGGCTGAACATGTTTGTGGCATAACTATTGTTACATAAGAAATGATGAGTAGGCAAACTTCAGAAAAACCTAGAAAAGACTTGTATGGACTGATGCTGAGTGAAGTGAGCAGAACCAGGAGAACGTCATACACAGTAACAGCCATGTTGTGCAATGACTAACGTTGATAGATTTAGCCCTTCTCAGCAATGCATGGATCTAAGACATCTCCAAAGGTCTCATGATGGAAAATGCTATCCACATCCAAAGAAAGAATGAGGGAGTTTGAATGCAGATCGTAGTATACTATCTGCTATTCTTTCTTCTGTTTTGTTTTTTTCTCTTTCTTGTGGTTCCTCCTATTGGTTCTAATTCTTCCCTACAATATCACTAATGTGAAAATATGTTTAATAAGAATATATATGTATAGCCTATATCAGATTGTACACCATCTTGGGGAGGGAGGTGGGGAGGGATGGGGAGAAAAATTTAAAACTCAAAAGCTTATGGAAGTGATTGTTGATGAATTAAAATAAAGGTGCCACAGGATCTCAGGGAGTAAGATGTAAGAAAACTAGAAAGGTAGGAGGGGATCAAGGTTGTGAAGGGCTTTGAATACCAAAAAGAGGATTTTATATGTGATCCTGGAGGTGATAGGAAGCCACTGGAGTTTATAGAAAGGGCGTGTGTGTGTGTATGTGTGTGTATGTGTGTATGTGTGTATGTGTGTGTGTACATGTGTGTGTATGTATGTGTGTGTGTGTGTGTGTGTGTGTGTGTGTGTGTGTGTGTGTGTGTGTGTAACATGCACCTCAGGAAGATTAATTTGAAAGCTCCATGGAAGATGGACTAGAATGGGGAGAGATTCGAGGCAGGCAGACCCACAGCTGGCTGCTGCAATTGTCCAGGCCTGAGGCAATGAGGGCTTGCACCACAGTAGCGGTGATGTCAAAGGAAAAGAGGAAGTACATGTGGGAGATGTTACCAAGGTAAAAATCAATAGGCCCTGACAATTGATTGGATATGAGGGAGGGGTGAAGAAAGGAAAAGAGAAGGGGGGAATACCCATGGTTAAGGCCCACAGGGGTAGGGAACCTGTGGCCTTGAGGCCACATGTGGCCCTCTGGGTTCTCAAGTACAGCCCTTTGACTGAATCCCAACTTCACAGAACAAATCCCCTTAATAAAAGGATTTGTTCTGTAAAACTTGGACTCAGTCAAAATGCCACACCCGAGGACCTAGAAGGCCTGATGTGGAGGCCACAAGTTCCCTGCCCCTGAATGGTGATGGTCTATGATTCTGGCATCCTATTGGGGTCAACTGAAAAAGTTAAGTGTCATCCCTTGAAGTGGGGTCCTAGAGCCAAGGAGAATAAATTGGTGGGATTCACTAGTTTTCCCTTCATTTGACAGTTGAGGAAACTGAGGCTTCAGTGGGGGGAGGGATTAAGAGATTTGCCCAAAGTCACCCACCTGGGAAGCACGCTAGGACCTCTGACTCTAGAGTGAGTTCTCATTCTGCTGTGCCACACTGCCAGCCTCCACTCAGAGCCACTTTCCCTTGGCACCAGAGACTGCACAGGAGGTTTCCTCTCCAGGTTTCCTATCTAGGCCAATCTCTAAGTGAATCCTGGGCTGCATCTCTTTTATAGCATACGCTGGGAAATTGTCAGAAGGAAACACCAAAGTCCTTGCATTCCTTTCCAAAGGGCCAAACACCTGCAGTTCAATTTCTCCATAAAATTTGCGGTGTGTATAATCTTTGAGGATCAACACAAAGAGAGCAATTTTCCTTTGTTATTTTTCTCAAGAAATTGGCTTGGACATCAATGTCCCCTCTTTCTATCCATTACAAACCCTTGGCAGTTTTAAGTGGAAAAGCCAAAAAGAGAGGAGGTTAAAACCACCACTGAGGGTGGAAGAGAGGACTGGATTACAGGCCAGATCTGCAGATGGATAAACTTGTTTGCATCTATGCAAACCTCTCTTTTCTGTCTAGCCTTAAAATCATTTTTTTTAAAACACTGTGGCTGGAGTTCGAGGGGCTCTCTTATTCCTAGCTGTATATCCCTCAAAGGTTGCTCACTTAATATACAATCATTTTTTGTTTGTTTTGTTGTGTATTTGGGTCTTTTGGCTTGGGGGGGAGGCAATTGGGGTTAAGTGACTTGCCCAGGGTCACACACCCAGTAAGTGTCTGAGGCAGGATTTGAACTCAGGCCCTCTCAACTTAATATACAATCTTATAGCTGCCTCTAGAGCCTTCTTATCTAGCATCTACTTCCCCATCACTGACTTTTTTATATTTTAAGGAAAGAGCACAATGATTGCTTTCAGGCAATGGACATGAATCTAAAGTTTGTGTTAGTGAAAGGTCCATCTCTAAGGCCTGGATTGTCTCTTAGGACCTTCCTCCAAATCATCTCAAGAATGCTTGAACTCCAGAAAATTGATAACAAAATTATACAAAAGCACTGATCTTAGTATCTTTGATTTTTCCTTGAAGGACATAGAAATGAGAAGAGAAATCCACATGATACAAAACATATTTTTCAACATCTAACCAAACTTTTTTGATATGAATTGAGTTAAAGATTCTGAAGCTTATTTCTTTGTGATCCTGCCTGGCTATCTGCTCTTTCATCTCTCAGGAATACACCTGGCAATCTTACCACAGGACTTTACCTGGCACTTTACAAATATTATTACAACTCTTTATGCTTCCATTAACCCTCAGTAAGCACTATTATTATCCCCATTTTACAGATAAGGAAACTGAGGCTGGCAGAGGTTAAGTGAGTTGCCCAGCATCATTCAGATAGTGAGTATCTGAGGTCATATTTGCATTCAAGTCTTCTGGTCTTAAGGTCCCTTGCTCTATCCACTGCACCATCCAGCAGAGGGAATCAGATAAGGTCTCTTTTAAGGCCTCGAGGGGAGCCTCGAAGAGAGCTAGTGGTGCCAAGGAGGAGGGAGAGCATTCCAAGCATGGGGGAAACAGAGTCAGGAGATGGAATGTTGTACTCAGGGAACATCAGATGGCCAGTTTGGCTGGGATGTCGAATGAGGGATGGAAAGGGATGTGTAAGCAATCTGGAAAGAGTCAGATCATGAAGGGTGGTGCATGAGTTTGGAGTAATGTAGAAAACCAACTCTTGGTCTATGTGATCATTTCTTGCCTCTTTGCATCCTATTCCCTCTACTTGGCCACTATTTTTACGATGAATAAGAATAATCACAATTTCAGATTTTTATACTTTACTTCATTTTCAGCTGAATAGCTTATGTTTAGAAACATTTCTGTTCAATGCGCAAGAAATAAGGTTTCACAGTGCAATGATATAAAATTTAAATTATTAACCTATAACACAATGAATATCAGGCAATTTAAGGAATTTTGAAAATTTTGGCATGCAAATCCACATTAAGATTATAAATGGGGGGTGGAGCCAAGATGGCGGAGTAAAAGCAGAGACTCACTTGAGCTCTCCCCCCAAACCCCTCCAAATACCTGTAAAAAAAATGAGTCTAAACAAATTCCAGAGCAGCAGAACCCACCAAAAAGACAGTGAAACAAATTTACAGGCCACGACAACCTTGAAGGCTGGCAGGAAAGGTCTCTTGTGCCAGGCTAGGAGAGGAGCACAGTTCAGTGTGGGCCCCGCTAGCAAAGACCAGGCCTCAGCAATCCTGGAGCAGGCCTCAGGGGACCGAATCATGGGCACCTGTGGCAGTTTCCAGACTTCTCAACCCGCAAACGCCAAAGACAACTTAGAAAGTCAGTAGGAAAAGTCTATCAACCAGGGTGAGAGAGCAGCTAGGTCCCAGCCCCAGTCTCATTGCAGCCATGGGGCAGTGGCTGCTTCCAGAGCTCCTGGCCCACAGACAGAGGAGAGATCGAGTGGCTGATCAGTGGGGGACTGCAGGGATCTCTCTCCTGGTGCAGGATTATCCTGCTTTGCCTGTGCTTGGATCTGGGTTGCAGTTCTAGGTGGTGGTCCTGGGGTGAAGAGGAGGGCTGGCATGGTACAGTGGTGGCTGTGGAAAGTGAATCCTTCTCACAGTTCCAAGGCAGAAAAGAGTGCTTGTCATCAATCACAGACCAGAGCCCAAGCCAGGAAATGAGTAAACACCTCACCTTTGATGATGCCGCCTTGGAAGAACTGAAAATTTACAGGTCCTTAGAAGTATCTCTGAAAACAGCTGCACAAAACCCTTGAAGCTTGGAACAATACACTCTCTACACTGGAAGCAGACCCCTACCCTAACAAAGAGTTAAAAGTCAAATAATTGGCTGGGATCAAGAGCAAATAGCACAAAAAAAGTCAGACTACAGAATCTTACTTTGGTGACAAAGAAGATCAAAACATACAACCAGAAGAAGGGCAACAAAGTCAAAGCTCCTACATCCAAAGCCTCCAAGAAAAATATGAATCAGTCCCAGGCCTTGGAAGAGCTCAAAAGGGATTTTGAGAAGCAAGTAAGGGAAGTAGAGGAAAAACTGGGAAGAGAAATGAGAGTGATGCGAGAAAATCATGAAAAACAAGTCAACAGCTTGCTAAAGGAGACCCAAAAAAATACTGAAGAAAATAACACCTTAAAAAATAGCCTAACCCAAATGGCAAAAGAGGTCCGAAAAGCCAATGAGGAGAAGAATGCCCTAAAAACAAAAATTGGCCAAATGGAAAAGGAAGTCCAAAAGATTACTGAAGAAAATACTTCTTAAAAATCAGAATAGAGCAATTGGAAGCTAGTGACTTTATGAGAAATCAACACTGTAAAACAAATCCAAAAGAATGAAAAAATAGAAGACAATGTGAAATATCTCATTGGAAAAACAACTGACCTGGAAAATAGATCCAGGAGAGAGAATTTAAAAATTATTGGACTATCTGAAAGCCATGATCAAAAAAAGAGCCTAGACATCATCTTTCAAGAAATTATCAAGGAAAACTGCCCCGATATTTTAGAACCAGAGGGCAAAACAGAAATTGAAAGAATCCACCAATCTTCTCCTGAAAAAGATCCCCAAAGGAAAACTCCTAGGAATATTGTAGCCAAATTCCAGAGTTCCCAGGTCAAGGAGAAAATATTGCAAGCTGCCAGAAAGAAACAATTCAAGTATTGTGGAAACACAATCAGGATAACACAAGATTTAGCAGCTTCTACATTAAAGGACTGCAGGACATGGAATATAATATTCTGGAGGGCAAAGGAGATAGGATTACAACCAAGAATCACCTACCCATCAAAACTGAGTATAATCCTTCAGGGGAAAAAATCATTATTCAGTGAAATAGAGGACTTTCAAGCATTCCTGATGAAAAGAACAGAGCTAAATAGAAAATTTGACTTTCAAACACAAGACTCAAGTGGAACATGAAGAGGTAAACAGGAAAGAGAAATCATAAGAGACTTATTAAGGTGGAACTGTTCACATTCCTGCATGGAAAGATGATATTTATAACTCAAGAGACCTTTGTCAGTATTAGGGTAGTTAGAGGGGGGGAAATTATATATAGATAGATAGATAGGTAGGTAGAGGGCACAGGGTGAGTTGAAGATTAAGGGGTCATATCTGGAGAATAAAATTAAGGGATGAGAGAGGATTATACTAGAAGAAGAAGAAAGGGAGAGGTAGAACAGGGTAAATTATCTCACACAAAAAAAAAAACCCGAAAAGAAAAGGCTCTTACAGTGAGGGGAAATGGGGTAGGTGAGAGGGAATCAGTGAATCTTATTCTCATAGGATCTGGCTTAAGGAAGGAATAACATACACATTCAATTGGGTATGGAAATCTGTCTTACCCTACAGGAAAATAAGGGGGGAAGGGGACAAGATAGCAGGAGGATGATAGAGAGGAGGGCATATTTGGAAAGCAAATACTTCTGAAGGAGGACAGGGTCAAAAGAAAGAATAGAATAAATGGGGGGGGCAGGATAGGATTTAGGGAAATAGAATTAGTTTTTCACAACATGTTTACTATGGAAGTGTTTTGCATAACTGCACATGTATAACCTATATTGAGTTGCTTGCCTTTTCAATGAGGGTGGGTGGGATGGGAGGAAGGAAGAAAATTTGGAACCCAAAGTTTTAAAAACACATGTTTTAAAAAAAACGTTTTCACATGCAGCTGGGAAATAAGAAATATAGGAAATGGGGTACAGAAGTCTATCCTGCCCTACAGGAAAATAGGAGGGGAAGGGGATAAGAGAAGGTGGGAGAGAGATAGAAGAGAGGGAAAACTAGGGGAAGGGGTATTCAGAACGCATGCCATCTTGTGGTGGGGGAGGGGCAAGATGGGGTGAAAATTTGGAACTCAAAATCTTGTGGAAGTAAATGTTGAAAATTAAAAATAAATAAATTTATATTAAAAAAAAGAGAAAATAATGAAAAATGAGTCAACACCTTGCTAAAGGAGACCCCAAAAAAATACTGAAGAAAACAACACCTAAAAAATAGCCTAACCCAAATGGCAAAAGAGGTCCAAAAAGCCAATGAGGAGAAGGATGCCTTCAAAAGCAGAACTGGCCAAATGGAAAAGGAAATCCAACAGCTCACTGAAGAAAATACTTCCTTAAAAATTAGAATGGAGCAAATGGAAGCTAGTGACTTTATAAGAAATCAAAAAATTGTAAAACAAAGCCAAAAGAATGAAAAAAAATGGAAGACAATGTGAAATATCTCATTGGAAAAACAACTGACCTGGAAAATAGGTCTAGGAGAGAGAATTCAAAAATTATTGGACTACCTGAAAGCCATGATCAAAAAAAGAGCCTAGACATCATCTTTCAAGAAATTATCAAGGAAAACTGCCCTGATATTCTAGAACCAGAGTGTAAAATAGAAATTGAAATAATTCAATGATGACCTCCTCAAAGAAATCTCCAAAGAAAAACTTCTAGGAATATTATAGCCAAATTCCGCAGTTCCCAGGTCAAGGAGAAAATATTGCAAGCAGCCAGAAAGAAACAATTCAAGTGTTGTGGAAACACAATCAGGATAACACAAGATTTAGCAGCTTCTACATTAAGGGACTGGAGGGCTTAGAATATGATATTCCAGAAGGCAAAGGAGATAGGATTACAACCAAGAATCACCTACCCAGCAAAAGTGAGTATACTCTTTCAGGGGGAAAAAATGGACATTCAGTGAAATAGAGGATTTTCAAGTATTCTTGATGAAAAGAACAGAGATGAATAGAAAATTTAACTTTCAAAAGAAGACTCAAGAGAAGCATGAAAAGGTAAACAGGAAAGAGAAATCATAAGGGAGTTATTAAAGTTGAACTGTTTACATTCCTACATGGAAAGATGATATTTATAACTCATGAGACCTTTGTTAGTATTAGGTCAATTGGAGGGGAAAATATATGAATAGAGAGAGGGAGAGAGAGAGAGAGAGAGAGAGAGAGAGAGAGATGGCACAGGATAAGTTGAAGATGAAGGGGTTATATCTGGAAAATAAAATTAAGGGGTGAGAGAGGATTATACTGGGAGAAGGAGAAAGGGAGAGGTAGAATGGGGTAAATTATCTCACATAAAATACACAAGAAAAAGCTTTTACAGTGGAAAGGAAGTGGGGGAAGGTGAGAGAAAATGAGTGAATCTTATTCTTATTGGATTTGGCTTAAGGAGGGAATAATATACACAATTGGGTATGGAAAACTATCTTACTCTATAGGAAATAAGGAAGAAAGGGATAAGGGGGGGAATGATAGGAGGGAGGGCAGACTGGGGGAGGGGGTAATCAGAAGCAAACACTTTTGAGGAAGGATAGGGTCAAAAGAGAGAACAGAATAAACATGGGGTGGGATAGGATGAAGGGAAATATAGTTAGTTTTTCACAACATGACTACTATGGAAGTGTTTTGCATGACTACACATGTATAACCTATATCGAGTTGCTTGCCTTCTCAATGAGGATAGGAGGGAGGGAGGAAGGGAGAGAATTTGGAATCCAAAGTTTTAAAAACATATGTTAAAAATTGTTTTTACATGCAACTGGGAAATAAGATATACAGGCAATGGGGTATAGAAATCTATCTTGTCCTACAGGAAAATAGAAGAGGAAGAGGATAAGAGAAGGGGGAGGTGTGATAGAAGGGAAAGCAGATTAGGAGAAGGGGTATTCAGAATGCACACTGTCTTGGGGTAGGGGGAGGGGTGAAGTGGGGAGAAAATTTGGAACTTAAAATTTTGTAGAAATGAATGTTGAAAACTAAAAATAAATATTTAAATAAATTTAAAATAAAAATAAAAAAGATTATAAACAGGTTTTAATTTGTAATAGCTATATTTCTATAAAATAAATATGCAAATTGAACTTCTGTAAAGTACAACTTATCTTACATGTGCTAGGGTAGCTTACAGCAATACTTAAAGAAATGTTATGCTCAATTATTTACTGAACCTTTTGCAAAGTGAATAATCCCTCCATCAATGTATTGTTTTATAAACTGGGA
This sequence comes from Phascolarctos cinereus, assembly GCF_003287225.1. Lineage (NCBI taxonomy): Eukaryota > Metazoa > Chordata > Mammalia > Diprotodontia > Phascolarctidae > Phascolarctos > Phascolarctos cinereus. Next base: position 381,252,801 of record NW_027555625.1, read on the forward strand.
TTTTCCTTTAATGGTCTTCTTACCACAGGGCTCGCATGTTTCAAAGGCAACATTCCAAAACACAACCAAAGCATGGATTTCCAAGAAGCCTCTCAGAAAAAAAGAAATAGCGTAGATACCTTTTGGGGGATCGCTCCTAGGATTTACTCAACGAGCCCATTATAACTCAAGACAGAAGGATTTTAAGTACAAAATGCAGTATATAAAATGGAAAATTATCTAAAGAAATGGAAAGAACATCTTGAAAGAATGGAATATGGCAGCATGCCAAAACTAACTTACAAATACAAACCAAATGGAAAAAGAAATAGAGACCATTCCAGGGAAAGGTAAAAGATCAAAGTCACTGGAGAATAAAGGAAAAGACATACATATATACATATATACATATATACATATATTTTTGGAGCTAGATTGCAATCTGTTCTAATAATGAGGATTGTGGCTCTAAATTATTACTCCACTAATATTCTCCATGTCAAAAATTGCAGGCCCCAAATCCTTAAAATGTGTCCATTATTATAGGAAAAAAATTAAAATGCTAGAGTACAAAGCCCAATTTCTATAGAAATTGCTGTTATGATGTAACTTATGCCTACCGAAAGAAATGCAGCTGCATTTATATATTACGTGAAGTGACAGGTTGGTTGCCAGCTACATAGTGACTTCAGATTGGAAAAATCAAGCCTCCAAACCCATTGTTTCCTCAGTCACCTGATTATGGGAAAACAAGTTTTTATTTCCCATAATTGACTAATTGCTACTTATGCAGAATCCATGCAGTCAAAATGATCAAATAAACCAAGTGGACCTTCTGAATAATCAAAGAAAGATTAAACTGTACTCAATATAAGGCGCTAGTTTTAAATATATTTTATTGTATTCCAGTTCTTTAAAAATTGGATATCCGTGGAATAATAAAACATTCACATAACATTTTTAGATCTTAAAGAATTTTCCTCACAACAGTTTTGTGAGGTAAGTAGACAGTACTTGCATTATTAACCCCATTTTAGAGATGAGGAAATTGGGACTCAGAAATACTGAGTGATTTGTCAGTGGTCACGAAGCTAGATAGTGCCTGTGGAAGGCTACAAACCCAGGTCTCCTGGTTCAAATTCTAGCTGTCTTTCTCCTACTCAATTTCCTCTCACCTAACCAGAATACATAATCAACCATAACACGCATTATCCCACTCTTCTGGCTAAACAGGAGTTTACTTGTATTCTGATACCATAGGTTATATAGCTCTGCCCTTGGAAAGCATTTTTTCAGTAATGAACCTATATTTATTCTTCTTTCTGTATATGATCATGGAATACCACCTTTTGATAGGCTTCACTAGGCTTCAGATTTTTCCTGCTTTTATCATTTCAGCTTTCCAGTTACTTTGGTACCCAAACTCTGTCCTCACCAACTGTGAGCCTACATGAGCCACTCAAAGTTCTACAGCCGTTACACTTCTGCCCAAGTGTTTCCAGATTTGGGATTCTGCTAAAAGCCACTTTAAAAACACACACACACACACACCCTTATAGTTGGCACACTGATGTACTGTTGGTGAGCTGTGAACTAGTCCAACCATTCTGGAGAACAATTTGGAACTATGCCCAAAAGGCTATAAAACTATGCATACCCTTTGTCCCAATAATACTGTGCAGGCTCCAAGGAGATCAAAGAAAAAGGAAAAGGACTTAAATATACAAAAGTATTTGTAACAATTCTTTTTGTTATGGCAAAGAATTAAAAACTGAGGGGATACCCATAAATTGGGGTGAGACTGAAAAATTATACTATATGAATGTGATAGACAACTATTGTGTTAAAAGAAATGATGATGGGGATGGTGTCAGAGAAACCTGGGGAGACTCATATGAACTGATGCAAGTGAAGTAAGCAGAACCAGGAAAACAATCTACACAGTAACAGCAATATTGTAAAGATAATCAACCATGAAAGACTTAATAACTCTAATCAGTGCAAGGATCCACCACAGCTCCAAAGGACTTATTATATAAAATGTTATCCACTTCTAGATAAAGAACTTGATGGACTCAGACTGCAGATTGAAGCATATTTTTTCTTTATTTTTCTTGCTTTTAATTTTTGGAATATAGCTCATATAGAAGTGTGTTTTGCATGATTTCATATGTATAATGGTTATTGTGTTTCTTGACTACTCAATGGGTAGGGGAGGGGTAGAAGGAAGGAGAGAATTTGGAACCAAAAATAAAAATAAAATTTGAAAAAAAACACTTATAAAAATCCTATTGCTCCAAGATAGAATCTGCCTAGGAATGAAGATTAAGATACGCTCTTAGAAAAGTTTCTTAAAAGGAAATACTTATTCATAGGATCATAGATTCAAATTCATACACTGATTAAGGACCTATTATGATGGACACAGCACTGGGTTGGGTGCTAGAGATGTGGGGATGAAAAACGGCAATCTCTGAAGATATAATGGCTACACCAATAAGTATGATAAATGTAATAAAGCACAGAAAAGCCAGTAAAAATCCCATTCTTTAATACACACCTCTTCCAGAAAGCCCAGGGCTCAGGAATGGGCTTCTGGGCCTGTTAAATGACGAGGTTGGATCTGAAGTTCTTGCTGTTCCTTCCAACTCTAAATGTATGCTTCTACGACCTTGGGATATAGAGAGCCAGGTCTGGAAGGAACTTCAGAATACAGACTATAGGATATCAAGGTTGGAGAAAAGATCTTAGAAAATAGAATGTTGGGGCTAGAAGAAGTTTTAGGTTTCATCTAGGTTCCAGAGGGTTCTTCTCTCCTGTTATCATGGACCCCTATGGAAACCTGATGAGGCCTATAGACCACTTTTCAAAAGTACTTTTTTCAGAAGTTGATGAAAATGAAGATGCCATTTTTTTCTCATCTAATTTAGATTTAAAAATCTATCCATGTACCCTTCCATGTACCCCAGATTAAGAATCTAGACCAACTCCATTATTGTATATGTAGGGATATTGTATATGTATTGTATATATAGGTATATATTGTATATACAGGCCCAGACTGACTTTTTAAAAGTCATGTATAATCACCCATTCCCAGCATTCCCAACTTCCCAATCATGTAGTTGTAAAATCTCACAGTCATCTTTGACATTTTCCCCTTCCTCAAACACCTGACTGGTCCCCTTGCCTCTAATCTCTTCTATCTCTTGTATATACTTCACATAACTGTAAAAATTTGTTGTTGTTATTGTTGTTTCACTTGTATCTGACTCTTTGTGACCCCTGTCAACCATTCATCAAAGGTTTGGTCCAAAGAAACAAACAGAATCAGTTTCCCCCTTAACCAAAGGTTTGTCCTAAGAACAAACAGAATGGGGTTCTCCCTTTACCAAAGGTTTGAACAAGGAACAAACAGAATCAGGCTACACACATGCTATGACATGCTTATTTATTCTCATTAAGCCAGGGAATCATGCATGATGGAGTCAGGAAATAATGCTGAATTCAGAGGCAAACAAGCTGAAAGAGACCCTTTATACACTTAGAGCAATCTCAAGTCAGGATGTCTGTGTCAACCCAAAATTATAGTCTCCATATGTGTTTAACCATAATGTGAGGAAGGAATTTCTTAATGGGATAGATTGTAAATACAATAAGATAAGAGAGTGTCAAGGTGTCAACTGAAATTATAGATCCAAGGTGTCTGTATTTTTTTATCATTAACATGACCACACACACACACACACACACACATACATACACATAGCATAACATAACATAGCATGTGTCCATAAAATACCAAGAGAAGAAAAGTCCCATTATTCAAGATGGTGTCCGGTTCAAGGCACCTTACCCTTGGTAGTTATAAACAGAAGAACGCTCCTGGTCAGCTTCATCTAACTTCGTAGTTGCTGACACAGGAAGGGGCATTTTGGGTTCACTCAGAGAGCAAAGCAAAGCATATCTGTTATGCCAGAGCACACAAAGCATTATGGTAGGTTAAGCTCAGAGAGGGCCAAAATGTCTTTCTCCTAATTGGCCAATCCAGGTTTAGGCCTTTCTCAGGTAATGGGGGGAGGGGGAGCTCAAAGTGGCCCACTTGGGATTTTCTCAGCAAAAATGCTGGAGTGGTTTGCCATTTCTTTCTCCAACTCATTTTACTGATGAGGAAACTGAGGCAAACAGGGTTAAGTGATTTGTCCAGTGTCACACATCTAGTAGTAAGTGTCTGCAGCCAGATTTGAACTCAGGAAGATGAGTTTCCCTGACTCCAGGGCAATACTCTATCCACTATACCTCCTAGCTGCCCAACTGTAAAAATAATTTGCTTAATTAACAGGTCTGACCACACCACTCCATTACACAATAACATTAAATGGCTCCCTATTACTTGTGAGGTAACACATAATTTCTTTAGCTTGGCATTTAAAGTCCAGTACAATCTGATTCCCACTTGCCTTTTCATCTTTGTCTCAGATTATGCTCCCCTCACACAGCCCCTCCCGGCTATCTCCTGCCTTTATGCATCCCATGCAGACCATCACCCAACGCTTAAAGGCATTCACTCTTTAACTCGACTTGTTAAAATCCGTTTCTTTTCTCAAGGCTCAGCTTAGGTGTGCCATCTCCTCTGTGAACCCTTCCCTGATCCTTCCATATAAAATGAAGTGTTCTTTCTCTCCTTGAATTTTTTTAGAGCATTTTGTCTGGATTTTTTGTCTCTATTGCACTCTATCTTGTGTTGTATTTATTTGAGTACATGTCACACCCACCTAGTAGGCTATAAGCTTCTTGAGGGCAAGGACATTGATATCTTTCATTCTGGCATCCAACCCACTGAGCAAGCTGCTTTGCATATAGCAGGTGCTTAATAAATGTCAGCTATCAAATCAACTTCCTGCAACATTTTTTTTTCAGAGTTTCCAGAGTTCACATGCACATAAATATATACTTGTAGATGTATGTGAGCATGTGTGTGTATGGATGTTTTGACCAAGAATTGTGTTCTTTTTTTTTTTTTTTTTTTTGCTGGGCAACGAGGTTAAGTGACTTGCCCAGGGTCACACAGCTATTGTAGATTTTTTTTTTGTTTTGTTTTTGTTTTTTGTTTTTGCTAGGCAATGGGGTTAAGTGACTTGCCCAGGGTCACACAGCTAGTAAGTGTCAAGTGTTTGGTCTGAGGCTGGATTTGAACTCAGGTACTCCTGACTTCAGGACCAGTGTTCTATCCACTGCACCACCTAGCTGCCCAAGAATTCAGTGTTCTGAAGGGATCGCTGTAACTAGGGATTATTGTACCCTGCCTTCCTCACCTCCCGACCTTGACACCTCCCTACCTCACAACTCCTGGCCTGACTTTTCTGCACAAGTACTGAAGTAGTTAAGGGGCAATTTCCAGGTGCAGACCCATGAGAAGGACACTTCCAACCCACAACTCCTCAGGGCTAATTGTAGAGCCCTGAGGGGACCTACTAACCATGCACTGGGGACCCACCTCATCAGGACAAGTGGAAGTTGGGAGAGTAAGTCTAGATTTCACATGTGCTATACAGGATAATTTGAGGAGGAGGAGAATAGGGGGGATCAAGAAAGCCTTTTTGTAGAATATGGTACATGAGCTGATCCCTTGAAGGAAGCTTGGAGCTCCAAAAGATGGGAGTGAGAAAGGAATGCCTTCTACGCACAGGAAATGTTCTGTTCAAGGGATATTGTTGGGGAACGGAATGCCAGTTTTAGGGAACAGCCATGGGCTAGTCTGGCTATAACTCAGACTGCATGAAGGAGAATAATAAGGAATAAGCCTAGGAAAGGCTTTAGCTGTCAAGCTAAGGAATTTGTATTTTATCCTAGAAGCCACAGAGAGCCATTGAAACTTCTTGAGCAGGGAACTGTGCTTTAAAAAGATGCTTTTGGCAGCTTGATAAAGGATGGATTGGAAATGAGAGAGAGTAGAAGTAGGGAATCCAGAAAGAAAACCTCTTCAATAGTGCAGTAAAAATGATGTGGCTCTGATATGAGGTGGTGTCCACATGAATAGAAAGAGGGGGACAAATGGGAGGTACTATGTATCTTGCACAAGAATTGGCAACTGATGAGCCAGCCAGCCGCTAATGTAAGCAGGGGCATGCTAGTAAATATTTAATAACCGTCTCTCCCCACCAAAAAAAAAGCGTACAGGAAAACATTTAAATTTAATCTGCACTAGTTTATCACTTTCTTAAGTCTAGACAATCAACAAAAAAAATAAATTGTTAATTTGTAGCATTTGATGATTTCTAAGGTATAAACGCTGACACTGAAAATTTAACAATCTACTGTGCTCCAATATACCTTGGGAATAAGTTTCTTAAACTCTGGCCATTCCTTCCTTTAGGTTGGAAGCATATAAAAAATATAGGCAGGTTAGCTCATGTGATCACAGACCTAGTCTGCTCATCTTACCTCATTGTAATATTAAACCAATGCCCCAAATCAGTAAAACTAGCTACAAATGGCCTGAAAGGAAAAATGCATTCATTCATTCAAGAAACATTCATTCATGAAATATCTACTATGTACCATGCGCTCTGCCAGGCACTGAAGATACAAATACAAAACCAGAAACCGTCTCTGAAGCTTATATCCTACTACTAGGGGAGGGAGAGGGGAGAGGTGGAGCAAGGAGGAGGAATAGCATTTCCATAGAAAGTATATAGACAATATGTGTGTATATGCATACTAAATGATGACAGCATTTGGTGTTATAGAATGACACGGACAACTCTAAGTGGTGTGTCCCTTCGTCTTCCCAATGGACCCAGTGAGCAGTGGAGGGGGGCCTGCATCCTCATAAGGGGCAGTTTCTGGCTTAGCTTCTTGGAATCGATTCTCCCTCAAATACCAAAAAGCATAGCTTTGGCTTTGATTCTCCAACTCGAGGCATTAGGGGGGAATGGGGAGCACCCACTCCCCTTCCCTACCACTGGCCCCATGTGAAGTATGAATTTGACTAGGCAAGTTTACACCTGGGCCCCCGCTGGAGCCATTTTCTATTTACTCTCCTGAACAAAGGGCCTTGTGTCAGAAAGGTTCCAAGGTTTATGGGTACACTGGCATCATCATCCGGCAGATCACCAGTAGGGGAGTCCATTGGTTGAGGCAGCAGCCGACCAGGGAAGCAGCTGGGCACGGAGGCTCAGCTTTCATGAATCCAGGTGAAATGTGATCTGTATGATTAGAAGCTGTGAAAAACTGCTTATTGTAATAAAGTCTACATATTAGCCTCTGGGCAGACTGTAATGATACCTATAGGTTGGTACAGATTTCTAATCTAATAATTATGTTAATCTGTGCTATAATGCCCTTAAACCTGACGTTCCTTTTTCTGTATAGGAATAAATCACTCATCTTATACTCTGATTCATATCGTGTACTAAGTACCATTTTTTACTTCTATTTGGGGGAACCTCTTATACTGATAAAGCCATAATCAAATTTACCATAACTAAAATGATCCCGGGATAGCCAGGATGGGGGACTTACTAAGTCAGTGAGCATTAGAAAAAGAGATCCCCTCTCACCTTGGGCCTCTGAGGAATGATGAACTTCCTGGCTTATTCTGATCAGGTGATGAAAAGATTTGTGTTTAGTCCCAAAGCCTAAACCCAGTAAAAACAGCATGGTTAGGTATAAGATAGGAAGGGATGAGTACCTCAGACCCTGTGGGCTCAACTGTTCAGTCTCTCATTGATAGGCCTAAGGGAAAGTCTATTGGAAGGCATAGAGATGAGAGAGTAGGCACCCATATTTAAGACAGGGACCTGCAGCCCTCATTACCTAATCTGGTACTAGGAAGAAGACAATAGAAGCCCACTACCAGTAGGGTGTGCCCTCTGTACTGACTTGCAGTGATGAAGATGGTTTATAAAGTAGCCAGCTCTCCCTTGGACATAACTAGTTAGGATGACACATGCAGCCTGTGTCCGTTGGAAGGGATCGAGGTCAACGGCCTCACATGGGAGTCAAATCCATGCATGATCCTGGCCTCATTAGCTGGCTTTGTCAGTAACTCACCACACACTTGAAGTCCTCGATTTAAATCTTGGAAAGGCACCCACCACTGCTGGCCAGCTTTAAACAGGAATGTCACCCTAGGGCAATGATTACACCACCCGCTTTCTTCCTTAAATGATTTCCTTTTGCTTCTCCTGAAGAGATTTATGTCTCAGTGAGGGCTTTTTCCCTCCCTCATAACCCATCTGGCCTTCCTGTCTAAGCCTGCAAGGAGGGAGGGTGTAATCCTCTGTTTGCATCTTTATAGCAGGTTACTATGGAAATGATGATGATGTTGGAACTTTGGTGGAGCCATACCACTGTGGTCTGAAGCACATGAGACTCATAGGGTGGAAATGCAAAATTAAACAAAAACATCTTTTGTTCAAGACAATCGTTTCTTTTTCACTTTTCTTAATATCAGTAGCACTTATGCTAAGTCTAACAAGTTAGTGTTACACTTATATGAACAGTACCAAGAATTCTCGTCTGGCCACTTTTGTGGAGTCTTCTTATGAAAATTAAAATAGAGAACTACAGATGTGGTCAGACCAGAGTAGAGTGCAAGAGAAATATCATCCAATAATTTAGGCTCTTCTCACCTCCTCTTCCTCCCCCCACCAAAAAAAAAAAAGCCTCTGTGGACCCTACTTTCACCAGAGATAGGTAATTGAGAAAAGTGGTTTTTTTTAAACAAGTTATTTCGATGATTACCTCATTTTTCCTTCCCTTGGTCTAATGTGCCACAATTAAATTTGGTTTTGCAAGGCATGTTAACAGAACTCTCAAGGAACTAAAAGTCCTTTGCAAGGAATCTGACGGTAAAATGACTATTTAAGGAAAAGCAAAATAGGTGTGCATTAATAGTTCCCATATGCTTAAATGTTAAATACAGTAACCACAACAAAGCAGGGATGTTATGGATCTCTATCCAACATCTTTTCTCTTTCCTGAGGGTTGGTAATAAGGTTTGGGCAGCTGGAGCTCTGAGCCAGAATGCTAAATTTAGAAGGAGATGACAGCCCTCATAGCCCAAACAAAGTAGAAACACAGAAGTCAGCACCTAATCAGTAAAAAATAATTCATTAATAGGAAGCCACCAAATCTCAGCTTCTTTCCTGTCCCAATCCCTCAAATCGGGGACAAGACTGCTTGCCCTGGGGTGGTTCATGACAGTTGCCCCAAGCATAAAAATTCCTAGTAATTGTTCTGCTATGTTTTCTCCCATTTTGATTCATCAAAACTCTCCTCTCTTTTTCATCAATTTCATGGACTCTGTTCTTTCGTTACTTCTATACCCCAAGGCTAATTTATACAGTGGAAAGAGTACTGGAATTGAAGTTGGAGGGTTTGGATTCAAACTTTGGATTACCCTGTGACCTATGGCTCAATAGCATGGAATTCCAAACTTGGCCCAAAAGCTTGAGGACATCAAAAAAATAAAGATGCACAGGAGAAAACACCAGCTTTTAACACCAAACCCAAGAATGTCCTCTGGATACTTTGATCAAAACATCGAGGTGACCCTTTCCCATTCAAGCCAAATGATCCTCTTAAACCTTTAGGACTGGATGGTTTTCCTCACCCAGAAATACACGAGTTGCCTTTGAAATGTAGCCATAATACCCAAACTACCCTTTCCTCTTTCTCCCGGACTCCTCAACCCCTCTACATGTCTGAAACATGAAGCGTGGCACTTGACTAGGAATGCTAATTTTGATGAGTCTTCTCTCCCCTTACCTCCTTAATTGTGGATTCCTACTCATTTTTCCTTTCTGCAAAAGGAGAGTGTTGGACTCAACGACTTTTAAGGTCCCTCCCAGCTATAAATCTATGATCTTATGATACTCTACTGAAGCAGAATGCTCCATTATAGAGGGGACGGGACTTACGAGTTTCAAAGGTTATGCCCATAGGACACCAACTCCATACTAAAGAAGTCCTGAATATGGACCTAGTGATGGGCTGTCTGTCTTGTCATCTGAAGACCAGCTTCCTTAAGCTTGGGGAGGTAAGCCACCTAAATGGCCATAGGCTGAGGAATGTTTTAGCTACAGCAATTCTCTAAAACCACTTACTAAACAGGCATAAGATTTGGGATCTGCATTGATAAGGTGACTTCCATCACCAACAAAATTACAAGTCCTTAAAATATGAAGTATTATTATTTATTCCAATCCTTCCTTCTCTAATATGTATTTTACACAGAAAAAAAAAATGTGTCTTTTGCTTTTTTGGTGAGGCAATCTGGGTTAAGTGACTTGCCCAGGGTCATACACCTAGTAAGTGTCAAGTAGCTGAGACCAGATTTGAAGATTGAAGTCCTCCTGACTCCAAGGCCCCGTAGCTGCCCCTCTACATAGAAATTTACACTTGTAGAAGCTTTCTGTAATCTACAGTGGGAAGAGAACTGGGCTTAGAATTTGAATTTTCCCTCTGACACTTGAGTTTGAATTCTACCTCTAAAACTTACTATAAAGACTGTGGACAACTCATTTAACCTCTCGCAGCCTCAGTTTCCCTCTATAAAATAGAGATAATAAAACCTGTAGTACCCACCTCACTGGGCAGCTAGGTGGTTCAGTGGATAGAACACCGAGCCTGAAGTCAGGAAAACTCATTTTCTTGAGTTCAAACCCAGCCTCAGACATTTACTAGCTATGTGACCCTGGGCAAGTCACTTAATCTTCAGTTTCCTCATCTGTAAAATGAGTTGGAGAAGGAAATGGCAAACCATTCCACTATCCAAGAGAACCCCAAATGGGGTTACAGAGAGTTGGATACAACAGAACAGCAATACCCACCTCACCAAACTGTTGTGAGAGTCAACTTGAGATCGTGCCTGTAAAGTGCTTCACATGCTTTAAACGTCAACCTCTATTAGCTATGATTGTCAAGTATTCCGAACAGCTCCTTCCTCGGGCAAACTTGACTAAGTTATCTTTTCTTGCTGTTGTTCAGTTGTATCTGACTCTTTTGTAACCCCTACTACCATTTAAACAGTTATGTTTCAAAGGCTCAGGTACCCTTCTGGATGCTATCATCTCTTTAATAAGATTCTGTCAGTAAGTCAAGCAATAAGCATTTACTAAGTAGCTGCTGTGTGGGAGGCACTGTGCTGAGCCCCGGGAATACAAACAGAAAAAGAAAGGCAGTCCCTGTCCTCAAGGAGCTTATAATCGAATGGGGAAAGACCACACAGAGAAGGAAACTAAAAGGGGGTGGGAGTAACAGAGAAGGTACCAGCTCATTGTATGTGTATGAGGGTGGGAGGAGGGGAGGAAGAAGAGAGGAGAAGTCCAGAGGAGTGCAGCCAGGTTGGAAATGAAGAGATGGCTGACCTGGACAGCTTCCTTCAATGGACGTACTGATAGTGTTTCTTAGCAGAGAGGTAATGGATTAAAAATGTGCAAATATCAGACATGACCAATGTGCTCACTTATTTTGCATGGCTATATCTATTTGTTGTAAAGGAAACTTCCATTTGGGAACCGAGGAGTAAGTTAATGATAGGTAACTGATTATATGTGTGTGTGTGTGTGTGTGTGTGTGTGTGTGTATACACACACACACACACACACACACACACACACACACATATATATATATATACATATATATGTATGTTTGTATGTATCATAAAAAAATGCCTAATAATCTGCGGTAATATCAGTCGTCAAAAATTACTGGTGACCCTTCACCTGAACATTATGCTCAGGGCCCTTTATTCTCTCATTCCATTGTTCCTCTGGACAGAACTTAAATAAGCTAGGGCAGGGCCCCAGTAGCTTTGCCCTAGGGGATGGAAATTTAGAGGGTGCAAAAATTTAACACATGACAGAAACCATGAGTTAATGATGGAACCGATGGAATAATGAGACCCCCCAAAAAAGGTCCTTGAACTTTCCCACAAATTTCAGCAGCCCAGATCCCTGATGCCTGAGGCATCTGACCCATCCCAGTATAGTCCTTTTAACTGCCCTTTCATTGTGGCTCTCTCATTGTCTACACCTGGCCCACTGGTCTATCCCAGGCTACTTGCCACTCCTTAATCTCATCCATATCTTCCCATAGCCTTTCTATATAAAATATCAATCTTACCCTCATCAAATGCACAGATTCTTTAAGAATCTGGCTTGCTTGTATTGACATCACAAAATACTTCAGACTCACTAGGAATCTAACCTAACCAACTGGTGTCTTAATAAACTTGCTACCTGGACTGAAAGAAGGCTTGAATGGTTGAATTCTTACAAGGCAGACTCCCACCCTGTACCCTTGCATTGCAGGGTGCCTAGCACCCCTAGACCACAACATTAACAGTAGCTAATTGTCTCTTTCTCTGACTCAACTGAATTTGTCTTATTTCATTTATTATTTTCACATCATGAATTACTAAGGCAATAAATAGAGATTATTTATGCTGCTTGCTTCATCCCATTTTTTGCTACTTACCCTGGTTGCCAAAATTGCTGGTTATGACTCTGCATCTTTGACCAGGTTAGATTAAATGCCTTCACTTTGGGTTTGCCCAAGGAAGCTTCAGACTTCCAAGTAGACACATCTTTGACAAATATACTTCTCTACGAGATCTCAAACAAAATTTCAAATCTGCAGACCATTATTTCTGTTTATAGGTCTCTAATTTCTCTTTCTATAAATAATGTTTTATGGTTAGTGGGCTCAACGATGTTCTCTACTTTTTACTCCATCTCTTATTTTCTTAACAATTCCAAGAGGAATTCTCACTCCATCTCTAACCAGTTTTTTGGCTCTGTTTTTACTTTCTATCTTTATCATTCAAACCTTCATTTCTTTCCTTTTACTGGAGCACTAGTAATTTCTTTTTTTTTTTGTCCTGACCTTTTCCTTTTCAATTATTTAGATCCTTTCTGCCAGTTTCCCAGTTGGGTTTTCCTGTCATTGTTATTTCTGTTTTCCTCTACTCCAACCATTCTCTTTTCTCTGTCCATAGATGCTAAGCTTCATTTATACTCTGCATTGTTCTTCACATTTATATTTACTTCCTGGATTTTTTATCAATCTTAAACACTAAAATGGAAGCAGTGTTTCCTGCCTTTTGATAAACTTGCTTAGAATGCTTTTAAACTCCTTCCATGTAGATCCTTTTTCAAAATTGATTGCCACTGTGATCACACATTGGTCCTATGCCATGCTTTAGGAATATTAATGAGTTTAATCCTTCCTTCCTTTTCTTTCTTCCTTGCCCTTCTTTCTTCCTTCCTTCTCTTTCTTTTTCTCTTTCTCCTTTCTTTCTTTCTCTCTCTTTCTTTCTTCCTTTCTTCTTTTCTTTCTTCCTTTCTTCCTTCCTTTCTTTCTCTCTCTCTTTCTTCCTTCCTTCCTTTCTTTCTTCCTTCCTTCCTTCCTTTCTTTTTCTTTCTTTCTTTCTTTCTTTCTCTCTCTCTTCCTTTCTTTCTTCCTTCCTTCCTTTCTTTTTCTTTCTTTCTTTCTCTCTCTCTTCCTTTCTTCCTTCCTTCCTTCCTTCCTTCCTTCCTTCCTTTCTTTCTTTCTTTCTTTCTTTCTTTCTTTCTTTCTTTCTTTCTTTCTTTCTTTCTTTCTTTCTTTCTTTTCTTCCTCCACAAAGACTATCCCTACTCTATATGCTGTTTATCTTTTCATCATATATGAACTCTCAGTACTATCTCCTATCATTACCACTCATCCCCATCTTCTACCCACTACTTCTAAAAAATTTGCTCCATAGGTAATTTGCTTGTTTCCTGCTTTGGGCAACAGTTACAAAAAAGCACTCTGGATGGCCTGCCCTGGAGCAAGGGACTCACCCACCTTTTCAAAAACCTTTTCTCTTTCCATTTATTCTTTAGCATCTTCCAATTTTACTTCCATGGACCCAGAGCTGGAACAGACATAAGGAGTCATCTAATCCAATTCCCTCATTTTACAGAAGGGGGAAACTGAGGCTCAGAAAGGAAAGCAATTTATCCAGAGTCACACATAAGACACAGAAATCATAATTTGAACTGGGATCCTTGGCCTCTGAGTACAGAGCTCTTAGCATGGCACCTCTTCTCCCACCCTCAACTGTAGGTGGCCCTGTGCGTTCTTTTTCTTTTATGAACCAGAAGGAGTCTATAACCCTGGCCCACCTTTCTTGAGCATTCTGTACTGTCTTTGTACCTAATCGAGACTCCTGTAAATAAGCTAAGTTTGGCTTGTCCTTTTTCAAGGCTCCGTAACTTGTGTCTCCATTTCCTTCTGTAAGGCTGCTATTTACATCCTTATTTTTTACATTTAATCATGCTCGGCTATGGGAATATTCTGGAGTAAAGCTAAACAGGCCTCAAGGCCAATTCTAAACTAGTTTTCCATTTGCACTTTTGACTCACAACAGTGGTGCCAATGGAAAAAGGTCTGGGCTCCGAGTCAGGAAACCTGGACTCATTTTCTTATTAACTGTGTGTCCATGGTAACCTACCCCCTGTAGGCCTCAGTTCCCCATATGCGAAATGGGGCTAATAACAATGGCTACACCTACTTCATAGAATTGTTGGGATGAAAAATGCTTTATAAATCTTAAAGCAATTGAGATTTGCGATCCATTAATTACTCTTTGTCATATTACTATTTCCCCCAATCCTATGCCTTCTCTTTCCTCTCTGAGTAACTTGCCTGCTAACCCTTTAACTTAATAAATTCCATTTGAACATCTCCTGCTTTCACCCTTTTGCTGTCTAACTCAGGAACATCTGCTAAGGCAGTGCTCGGGCAGAATTCCTATGATAAAGAGCCTGGCCTCTTGACTCTTATAAATATATGTATATATTTCCTCCTTCTACTCTCCTTTTTATCTCCTCATTTTGTTCTTTACATGATGTAAAATGTATAAAATTCTCCCTTGAGTATTTCACTTTCTTCCATCAACCCTGCTTCTGGCCTGGCCCCCAAAGCCCTCATCAAAGGGAGCAATCCCCTGTAGAAGATCCCTCCAACCTCAACACCAAATGTCAGGGAACAACCACCAAAAGTCAGGGAAGACTAGTGACTAGCACTGCCCTCCCCTCACATTCTCCCCTCCCCCCCTAGCACCAGCCCTGCTTCTAGCCTGGCTCCTTATGACCCACCCTTAGCCATCAGCCTGGGCAGCAACTCTTGTAGAGATACACATAGTCAGTCACTGAACTCTTGGCACTGTCAAATGGTTCAACATCAGAAACGGATATGGTTTTACCAGTGGAAATTATATTTTTAATTTTATTTTTAGTTTATAGAATAAAACAAGCATTTCCATAACACAATACAGTTTAAAAAAAAAGATTATGCATGAAATTGCAAATCTACTATGCAGAACTGGCTTTTCCTTTCAAACAAAATTATTATCTTTTCTTTTTTTTTCTCCCCACCCCATGGCTGCCATTAGACACAAATAGGTGTATATGTGTAAAATTATTCTATACATACTTCTATTTATCAGTTCTTTCTCTGGACACAGATAGCATCTTTCTTCAAATATCCTATATTAAAGAAGATGCATTACCATCTGCTTTTCTTCCATATACCAAGGCCACGTGAGCCTTTCCATCTGACTTGCAGCTGGGGACCTCCTATGATATTTGTCTCCTAATAAAATATAAACATCTTGAGATCAGTGATGGACTGATTTTCTCTTTGTGTGTTTGCTGGGCAGGGAACTTTGCATGCAATAAGTGCTTAATAAATGCATTTTCTTTTTTTTTCTTTTTTGGCTAGACAAGTGGGTTAAGTGACTTGCTCAGGGTCATGCAGCTAGTAAATGTTATGTGTCTGAGGCTGGATTTGGACTCAGGTCCTCCTGACTCTAGGGCTGATGCTCTATCCACTGTGCCACCTAGCTTCCCCCCCCCCAATAAATGCATTTTCATTCATTCTTTTTCTTTTCTTCTTTTTTGGGGGTGAGACAATTGGGGTTAAGTGACTTGCCTAGGGTCACACAGCTAGTATCAAGTGTCTGAGGCCAGATTTGAACGCAGGTCCTCCCGACTCCGGGGACGAGTACTCTGCCCACTGTGCCACCCAGCTGCCCCTTCATTCGTTCTTTCTACTTTAATCTCCTTTTATATTATTATTCTCTAGTTGGTTCTTTCGGGCCACTCAGTCTAACCTAGGATCACTTTAGACTTGGAAGAGCCGTTAGAAATCATCTATTTCTACCCCTTCATTTCACAACCAAAAACAGAGAGAGTCCGTGACTTCCTGGGGTCCAGGAGACAGTTAAGAGCAGAGCTAGGATTCAAACCCACGTTCTCTGTCCCCAGAACCCATGTTCTTTCCACTAGATCATGTCTGCTCAGTACATGTCACTGTAAAATTTAGTCCAACCGCCTCATTTGACTGTAAAACAGAGACAATAATAGCACCTACTCACCGCATTGTTATGAGGCCCAGCTGAGATAACACTAGCACATAGTAGGTGCTTAATAAAAGTTTATTTCCTTTTGTTGTTGTTCAGTGGCTTCAGTCATGCCCGACTCTCTATGACCCCATTTGGGGTCTCCTTGGCAAAGCTACTGGAGTGGTTTGCCATTTCCTTCCCCAGCTCATTTTACAGATGAGAAAACTGAGGCAAATGGGGTTAATGATTTGCCCAGGGTCACACAGCTAGTAAGTATCTGAGGCCAAATCTGAACTCAGGAAGATGAGCCTTCCTGACTCTAGGCCTGGTGCTTTGTCCACCTCACCACCTAGCTGCCCTTTTGTTTCCTTCCCTTCCCCTTTTACAGATGGGGAAACTGAGGCACCTAGATGTTAACTGACTTGCCTAAGATTACACAGCTGATAAGTGCCTGAGGCAGGAGTCGAACCCTGATCTTCCTGACTCAAGGATCAGTGTGCTATCCACTATACCCCCATTGATCACTGTTGCCTCAGGCATCTTCTGCTAATAGCTTCCACATGTACCACACAAAATACTGTCCCTACTTTGTCCTTTATTGCACCTGAAAGTTTGAAGTATGGCACACTTGATCTAATCCAGTGCTAAGTCCTAAATTCCTTGAAGGGAAGGATCCCATCTCAATCAGCTTTGCGCCTATCCTGAGGCCTAGCACCGTGCTTTGCACATAGAAGACAACTAATAAATGTGTTAAGTAATGAAAATCTCGGGTTCCAATGGCAATTCTTACAGGACCCTCCCATTCCATTTACAATAAACTTTTCGCATACCCCAGCGGAAGGAGAAAGATCTCTGGCCTGTGGCTTACCCCCTCTGAACCAAGCTAGTCACAGCTGTGCAGCATCCTGTCACACCCTCTACTATAGTTAAATGGCCCTTGTTAAACGGTATCTAGAATTGCTTCTTAGGTGCTCAGGGTTAACAATTTCATTACTATGCAAATTGGAGTTTTAACTAGTACCTGCTGGGGATGGGGGTCACTACAAAATTTTTCCAAAATGTTGAATATAAATTTCCTGGAACTCGATTCGATACATCACATACGATTGCCTTGGAGAAAACATAAGCTTTTCAACTCAGCACTGAAGGGCCTCCATAATCTGGCTCTAACCAACCTTCCCAGATTTATCTTACATTTCTCTCCTTCAGTTTCACTCAAACTGAGTGTTGTTCCATCTCATTCTACCTTTTCCCACCTCCATTCATTTGCACAGGCCATCCCGTCCCCATGCCTGGAACACTCTCCTGTCTCCTCTCTGCCTGTTAAAACTCATTTGTTCTCTCAGGTAAGGTACCACTGACCCCATGGAGTCCTCCCTGATCCCTCAAATGATAGCACTACCTCTCTTTTCCAGTTTTCCTAGAGCATTTTATCTGGCTTTCTCCTTTGTCCCCAAAACACCCTACCTTGTATCACACTTAATTGTGCATATGTTGTATCTCCATATTA